>NC_045144.1:4619879-5243636 GCF_008831285.2 Nymphaea colorata
ATCGGATCGATTTTAAATTAGTATTGAATGAGATTCAGTTTGAATTCAGTACGAATGCGAGTATCTATACATTTTAAAAGTTGGTTTTTAACATATCATAATATGATTTTGACTAGGTTGTGTATTTTAAAAGTCGGATTTGGATTCGTATGTGAAAATACATGTAAGATTCAGACCAGATTCTAATTCTAAATTTCAAAACTCTACCCGGATGTGGTATGACTTTTCTTCGGTCATATTTGGATCCGAATTCAATTGCAAAAATAATAGTGAACATCTTATGATTTGATTTGGTAATGACAAAAGATACCCAATTCATTCCATGTATTACATGCCCAATTTCATGAACCACATTGGATCAGCACACTTCTCTAAGTTATGGATCTAATTCAAGTTTTAATTGGATTCCAGTTCTCTGGCAAGAACCCAAACTTGATAACTTTCCACCATCATCTGTGAGCACTAGCTTAGCTGGAAGCCTTTTTGGAATTTTAAATAGCTGTTCATCTTTGAGATGGATGGTAATCGAAAGTGTAGCAGTTATTGGCTCGCAGATCAGATCAAGGATCCAAAATGGTCTCTGTGGATTCCTAACTAAGATCTTAACCGGTTGTGATCCGGGTCATCCAGTTGCAAGCTTAAATGAACCGGGTCTATTTTTGATGTCCCTAAAATGAATTCTTTCATGTACTATATTATTGTAAGTAACAAGAAATCACAAAATCCTGGATTATTTGAAAATCAATAAGAAATTAAATAAGATTATCAAAACCAAATAATATTTATTTCAATGGATATGGTGTATAGGTCGGCCCGACAGATACGCGTTACGCTATGTCTTTTACAACATTGCTAATTAACACTATATCTTCAGCCACTTAGTTGAGGGTTTGGACTTCCGAGTGATGAGTGGGAGAGACCCACTGAGTGGCTTAAGGCTAAAGCCATCACCCAATCCTTCTCCCCGTTAAAGTATTGGATCTGCTTTTTGTGCATCTACTATGTTTCAACTTGCTTGTCTGTGACATATTTTTTGTAGTACAATGAGTTGATGCTTTGAAGATTCTAAACAGATACTAGTCGCCTTAGCCCCTATCAACCCCCACTTCATCTGTTATGCCAACCACCCTGGACACTGACTACTAGGGTTTGAACTTGGGAACTTCAAGTTACAAGAAGCAGATGAATTCAAATTTTAAATTTGCAGTGAGTGTTTTTCTGACTCAAATTGGTCCAATCAGACATCAAATTGGAAATCAGTGGTCAAGATTATGGGTTTGAGTATAATTCTAGATCAGATCACCCATTGATTAGTAAACAAAAAGTTCTACTTGTCCACCATCCCTGTTAATTCTGCACAAGGCTTGGATGTTAAGAGGTCGTTTGGCAGTTGAAACACTCTGAATCTACCCCAAAGATTGGAGGCATATTCATTTATCACTAGAATTAAGTGTCCATGAATATGTTCCGATTTTTGTTGCACGTTAGTATAACACTCACAAAATGTTCCATTTACGAGACCAACCCTAATCGATCATATTTAAATTGGAACCACCTTTACCATATCCAATCTATCAGATGTTCACATATTCGCACTGGAATAGAAAACCAAACCTAAATCTAACTAAACATGATTGGATCTTATTTGTTAAGTCTGAATTCAATCCGATTTTTTAATTTGATATCGAAATTTTCTTAAGTCTGAATTCGATCCAATCTTTTAATTTGAAGCAAACTGATTAGATACATGATATGAATCTAATATATTGACATCCCCTGGGCAAAACTGAGGTTGCATTTCATCCTTCTTTCTTCAGTGAAGTTCTGAATAAACCATGATTTGTTTTAAACTCAACCTAATACAATAGATCCACCAAAGATGCCCCATCTAGTACAAGACAATTTCATAATTTAGTCCCACAACCTAATGGGCCCAATTTGCATTAATCATATACCAAATCGCTAGCTTGGCCGAGTTGATTCCAAAACCAAATCTAGGTAAAATAGGTTGTGTTTGATTCCCCACGGACCTCAGATATGAGGGTATCTCAAATCCGTATGGCTGAAATCCACAGTCGTATCAAACTGTGGATTTCAGCTTCTTCCCTCAATGTAGATTTGGAATTCACACTTTTTTCCATTCAGTTTTTTTTTTTTTTTTTTTGGGGGTCTCGGACTTGAAAACCATGGATCTGATATCAACATCCATCAGATAATCAAACGCAACCAAATCGACCCATTTGGCAAAAGGAATAGTTTGTAATTGTTCGATGAATATACAAAAAAAAAAGAGTTTATTCATGAAGCAAGTATTCCATCAATCTGTCATAATTTTCAGGGTAGATTTAGTTAATAGTTATAATATGTCTTCAACCAAACAGCTCCTAAAAGTTTGGTAAACATTTTTAGTTGTAGCATAATATATTATTTTTGTTGAATGTGGGGATGGGAATTAATTGATTACAATAATAAGCATAGTATATAATTTTTGTTGAATGTTTTGAGGGGGAGAGGTTAATAGGACCGTAAATTTAAGCCTGGGCATCTGGTTGACCTGATAAGGAGTCGGGCCTGCGCTAACCCGGCATCCAAAAACCGGGTTCGAGCTCGGCTCGACTCGAAAAACTGGAGCCCGAGCCTGGGTCCAGACCCTGCCTGTTTAAATTAAAAAATATATTTTAAATACAAAAATAATATATAAATACAATTAATTGTAATAAAATATTATAAATATATATATACATTAATAAAAGATTTTTAAAAACTGATTATCGAACCCGACTCGGGCTTATCGGGCCTGCCAGGGTCCTTTTTTCTTGGGTCTGAATCCGAGTCAGGCCGAATACCAGGTAACCGACAGCCCCGCCCAATGCCCAACCTTAGGTAAATTATTCAAGTTTATGGTATAAAATATAATGGTTCCTTATATTATTGACAACCGAGAAATTTAAGAATTAAAGAGTCCTCCCTTGTCATATTAACAGAAAGACACGTTTGGAAAAAGTAAATTGCAGCCGAAGTTCTAGTTTGTTAAGTTACTTTTGATATGACGACTATATGTTTCATAATTATATAACTTCGGTATTCATATGACTTATTCTAGCCGCTTTCTTTCTCCAATTGAGAGTAATCTTTGTTGGAGCTTATGGTTTGTGGGAGACATTTGATAGATGGGAGTTGGAGTGCATATATATATATATATATATAAACTAAACGATAAAAATGTCAATACTTTTTTTTTCATTGTTTTTATTTTAGACATTTATCATATTAAAGGAGGAGAGGTTAATAGGATGGGCATCGGGCTGGCCTGATAAGGAGTCGGGCCCGAGCTAGCCCGACATCCAAAAACCGGGTTTGGGCTCGGCCCGACTCCGAAACTCCGACATCCAAAAACCGGGTTTGGGCGACTCCGAAACCCGAGTTCCAGCCTGGCCTGGCCCGAGTCTGGGCCCTGGCCTTGCTTGATTAAATTTAAAAATTAATTGTAATAAAATATTATAAATAATATAAAAATTAATAATTTTTTTTAAAAAACAGATTATCGAACCCGACTCGGGCTTGCCCGGGTCCTTTTTTCTTGGGCCTGGGTTCGAATCATGCTGAATACCAGGTATCCGACAGCTCGGCGGGTGCCCAGCCATAGGTAAATTATTTAAGTTTATGGTATAGAATATAATGGTTCCCTCTATTATTGACAACAGAGAAATTTGAGAATTACAGAGTCATGCATTGTCATATTAATATTAATAGAAAGTTAGGTTTCGAACAAGTAAATTGCAGCCGAAGTTCTAGTTTGTTAAGTTACTTTTGATATGTCGACTATATGTTTCATAATTATATAATTTCGCTATCCATATAACTTATTGTATCCGCTTTCTTTTTTCAATTGAGAGTAATCTTTGTTGGGGCTTATGGTTTATGGGAGAGTTTGATAGATGGGAGTTGGAACATATTATATATATGTATTAGTATCCACTTTTTTGTTCATGTTTTTTTATCAACTATCACTCACTCACTCTCACTTTATATATATATATATATATATATATATATAAATCAAATTGATGCATGAAAGAAAAACAAAAAAATGTGTAAACAATGTCAATAATTTTTTTTTCATTGTTTTTATCATATTAAACTAGATGGTTGTTTTTATTTTAAACATTTATCATATTAAATTAGATGATTTTGGTTTAATGATTGGGTGACTGTAAAAAGCCAGTCACTACTTGGATATGACGTCTTACGTTTTGAAGAAATTGGATATTAAAAAAATTAAATATTTAATTAAAAAATCAGATCAAATCATATATATATTTAAAAAGTGACATCCAATTGGATTTAGGTATATTTAGACATCCTATTGAATTCAGATTGAGATCAGATTTAGTCTTTAAATAAATACCCTTACATTTTGAAAATCGACCGGTGCAAAATTCACATTCAAATGTGCATGTAAAGTTGACCTTTGATAAGATTTAGACTGTGAAATTAGATTTCAGATTCAAACATAACTTTTGTTTATTTGTATTGGATGGAATTTAAATACGTGAATATAAAAAATGTTTAAATATATATATATATATATCGGATTATCTTCTGCACTTCAAATTTCGAAACAGAAATGGATTTGTGAACAGGACTAAGTTAAATCGAATACTTTTTGGGTCCATCCAACATGAAAATTGAAAACAATCTTGAGATTTTTTTTTTAAATTAAAAAGGATAATATAAATGGCTTTCGATAGCGGAAAGAAAAAGAAAAAGAAAGCCAAAAGGGGAAAGGGCCCCCAATTTGCTTTTGTTGCAAGACAACACACGGCTAAGGAAACCCTTTCTTCGGCCAGTCTTTCTTCCTCTTGTGTAAATAGGGAGGAAGTAGAAGCGTTTGGAGTGAAAACAAAAATAAGTCTTCTCCCTTTCCCTACCAATAGGTTCTTCTTAATTTCTTCCTCTTTAATATTGTTATAGATTTTTTGTTCTTAAGTTTCCTTTTCAGGAACGAAATCAAGATGAGCAACGAATAGTGAGTTGCTTTTCTTCTTCTCTTTTCGCATTTTCCTGTCGTTTTGGCAAAGTTCTCGGAGTTAACGTTTTGTTTCCGCCTTCGTTTTTTTTTTGGGTAGCGATTACCTCTTCAAGCTCCTGCTGATCGGAGACTCTTCTGTCGGGAAGTCTTGTCTTCTGCTCAGATTCGCGGTGAGATCGGTTTCCCTGGTTTTCCATCTCTTGATTTGGTGGCAGGGGATTAAGGTTTGGTCGGGGAATGCTTGAGCTTGTTCACCAAGTGTTGCTAGGGTTGTAGTTGTTTTGGTGCTTATTGTTTTCGTTTTTCTGCAGGATGATTCGTATGTGGACAGCTATATCAGCACGATTGGTGTGGATTTCGTGAGTTCAATCTCTTCGTTTCTTTTCTTTTTAACTTCTTTTTGCACTATTCTTTTCTTCTATTGTACTGAACTTATTCTTTTGCCTCTCTTTTCGGATGTTCTAGAAAATCAGAACTGTGGAACTGGATGGGAAAACGATCAAGCTTCAGATTGTGAGTTGTCCCCAAAGAAATTTGATTTGTACTATATTTATTCTGCTGATTTATTTGATTCTTTTGGTGGTTGTTTTCTGAGTGTGAATTCAATTACTAAACTTTTTTGAGTTTATATTTTTTATTGGGAACATAAATTTTGTTGATTTGATAATTCGAATCCTCCTATCACGCAAATTCTCCCTTGGTTCTTCCTTTTGTTTTTTCCTTTGATTTTATTTGTAAGAATTTATTATATAGAAAGCGAACATAATGTGTTCATATAGAGGTCGTGGGAATGAAGACCAAAAATGAATGAAGACAAAAAATGTGTTCACCTCCCTGGTGGATTGCTATCTTGGTCTCCTTCATTAAGGTTTCATTACATATTCTTTTGATCTTTTACTCCTAGTGTGTGACTTTTGTTGGTGGATTACTATCTTGGTCTCCTTCATTAAAGTTTCATTACGTATTCTTTTGATCTTTTACTTCAGGCGTGTGACTTTGTCAAACACACATACATCTTAGAAATGCACTAATGAATGTATACATTAGTTGCTTGAAACGGCCTTAGAAAATGTCTCCTTGAGTCTAAGGCTGGGCATCTGGCCAGCAAAAGGCTCAACAAAGTTGGGCTTGGGCTGGCTGGAAGCCTTTGTCGGTGGCCCAAGCCCGACCTGCTTAGTTATTGGTCTGGGCCTAACCATCAACTTTATACACGTCGGGTTATTACCCAGTTCAATGTCCACCCATATTTGAAACTTTTAATATTTTATATTTTAATTTCTCAGAAACCCTTAACGATTGCTGAGAGCTTCTAAGAGTGTCATCAACGACATATGAAGAGTTTCTAAGGGTGCTATCGGCGACACATGAGAGTTTCTAAAGAAGCCATTGAAGATGCACCAAAAATTTCTAAGTAAGCCGATTGCTAGTATCATATGCCGATGAATATATATATAGCCAAAAAAAATATGGAGAGACGAGTCCTAACTGTATATATATCAGGATGAATTGGGCCCCCAATACCGAGTCGGGTTGGCCCAAGAGTCAAAGAACCAGCCCAAGCCCGGTCCCTCATGGGCTGGGTAACCAACTACCCTGCTGGTATTGGGCCTGTTGCCCACCCTTACTTGAGTCTCAATATTTCAATCCTTGAGCATGGATAGACAGAAAAATGCAATTTTTTGCTGGGGTTGTATTAAGTGAAGCATTTTTCTCAGAACGGTAGCTCATGTAGATAACTTAGCACACTTAGTGTTATCATTTTTTAGGATAAGCCATCCTTAAGCAAATCAAAGGAGAAGTAAATGGCTCAAAAGGAAACAGAAGGATCTCAATCCTGAGTAGCATTCCGAAAATCTTAACTAATTTTCAGTTTTAGGCTTTTAGCAATGGAGAGATGGTGACTTTGTGCTTTGATAAAATGATGAAGAATGAAGGTGTCCTGTTGGAAGTTTGAGTTACTCATTTACATTATAAATGTAAAATACCTTATGCAAATCTAGAAGGAAGAATGGTTCTTAGTTGGTCATCAATTTGTTGAATGAGTTTTTTGAGTATTTGATTTTAAATGTTCCCAACTCTTAAGAAATAACTTTTGGTTTTACAATAGTTCTAGATTTAGTATCTTATTATTTTTCTCTTTTACTTGTTCTCCTTGAATAGTGGGATACTGCAGGACAGGAACGGTTTAGGACCATAACCAGCAGCTACTATAGAGGGGCTCATGGAATCATTGTAAGCTTATCTTGTCTTTTCTAGCATTTTATGTACATGCCAATTTAATTATTTATTCTCTTTCAGACGAAGAGTTGCTCATGATAAATATCTTGGACATTGTGAAATGATTAAAACTTATGAACAAAATATACATGTTTAATGTTTTAGAAGCTATCACCACAACCGTTGAAATATCATGCTGCTAAGAGCGAGACTTTGGATTTGAAAAAATTTTTAAGCTATGAGCTGAAAATTGCTAGTTGGTGGATCCCTTAAAAGGAGTAGGAGGTTTGACTGGGATTAATTGGTCTGAGTAATTCCCCAAAGAAAATACTTGCCGAAATAGAAAAGAAACACATCACTATCACCACAAATCAAGTGAAAGACTCACTCGCTATATCTAGCTATGCATGACAGTAGACATAACCAAAACATTATATTTAAGGAATTTGAATTAAAACCAAAGGTATAGGGACCAAGTACATATTCATTCAAGGAGTAGGATAGCGCGTGCACACACACACACACCTATATAGGTACTTCCATATATCATACATAGTTACATACACTTACTACAAAGTACAAACATATATACACACAAAAGTACCATACAGAGAAATGGAAAACAATTGAAATAATCACTTAATCAAACAAGATAAACAAATAGGAAATGAAAAAATTACACCATATTTAGACACTATGGAAAAAGAACCGTGAATCAAATAATCAACTAATTGCACGAGGCACACCACAAAAAAATCAAAAAAATTATACATGAACTGAGTGGTGAACTAATCACACATCTAACACCAATATATGCACATGTGTAGCCTTATGCGTTGGCACAAGAAGAAGCATGTATTCATGTTATAAGGAGGCATAGAAAGGATTCAAAAAAGTTATGCATAAATCAATTAATCATCTAATTACACATGATAGACACACACACATGCACAAGAATGCCCTCACCATGCACAAATAAGTATATCTATTCTGAACAGCAAAACAGTCACAGACAACAAATGATGGAGAACTGGTTTTTGCTGATTAGCTGGCCAACAGACTAATAACCAACTTGGTGAACTAGTCAGCATCTGGCTGGATTTGAGAGCCACCGAGACTACTCAAGTGATGGTCAGCTAGGCTAATTAGTTGACTGGCCAGGTTGCCCTAATATTGATTGCTAGGCTCTCTAGCCTGTGTTGTTGAATTTGAATTACATTTTGCTGCTTCTTTTGAAAAATTGGTTTATGATAGTTTAACTATTATTTCACCTTGTAGATTTTCCATTAATCAATTTTTTTAATGAATCTGTTCCAGATTGTTTATGATGTTACCGAGCAAGAGAGTTTTAATAATGTCAAGCAATGGCTCAATGAGATTGATAGATATGCAAGTGATTCTGTATGCAAGCTTCTTGTTGGAAACAAATGTGATTTGGTTGACAACAAGGTTGTTGAAACAAGCACCGCGAAGGTAATTTTCATTTTTCAGAATGATTTTCCAACTTTATTTCCATCTAATTGTGTTTCTGGGTTGTGATTTCTCTTGTTTTGCATAGTAGTATGGGAAAATGACCTACAGTAACCATCAATCACACTACAAATTTTCACTTTTTCTGATAAGCGAAGGTTGATTTATATTGATCTGATGTTGTATTTCTTGCTTGTGGATATTTTTGCTTGCAATCGTTACATATTTGGATATACTCCTGAGCTTATTGGGCACTACTTATTATTGAAAATACAGGCCTTTGCTGATGAGCTTGGAATTCCCTTTCTTGAAACAAGTGCCAAAGACTCAATTAACGTTGAGCAGGCCTTCCTAACAATGGCTGGTGAAATCAAGAAGAGGTAACATTTACTTTTTGTTATTTTCCTGACAGATGTATGAGGTTTATTCTTTTAAAATTATTATGTTTTAGGAAATTAGGATAAGGTTTCTTACTTGTTTCTGGTAGTTCTGTAAGGTTAGGGTATTTCTGGACTATATGTTATTTTCTGGGTAGGGTCATGTGTGTCAAAAATCTCAATGATGCACAAAATTGACATCCTTTTTATGCAGCCCGACAGTAGCTCTTGTTTCAGTTGTCTCAGGTTGTGTATAATGGATATGGAGCTAAGGTCCTTATAATTAATTAATCTAGTGTGGGCATCGATCCAAGATTGAAGGATGAAGTTTTCATCCTGACCCTCTGATTTCTTGAGTAGAAACTTAAGTTCACGCCCCAACAGTTGCTCAAATTAAGATTGATATACCAACAGTTATTAATCTCTGGCATAATTCACTGATCCTAGTATCTTGGATCTGATTGTTTTTATCGTCTTTATCATAAATGAGTTTAATAGAGTCCTGTAGCATGTACTATCTATTAACGTGAAATGTTGAAAGCTTGTGCTTAGATCAATTTGCTGAGAAAGGTACCCGCAATTAGCAGCTCCTTCAAGTTTTGTATCTATTGATAATTCGAACTGAAGGAGCTCCATTTATATCCTCCAAATAAATGAGAAAATGGTGTTATCTTTTTTACTATCTTCAGGAAGGAAGGAGTCATTGATTTCTCTTCTATTTTCTACCCCGCTAATCATTGTTAGTGTTAACGAGATAAATGAAAAAAGGCACTGGGACTGATCCCTGCTGAAACATGTTCAGGAATGAAGCAGATGTTAGTGATCCTCTTTTCGTCTTTTTTTTTTTTTTTTTTTTTTTTTGCAGAATGGGAACTCAGACTAGTGCAAACAAGAGTGGCCCAAGTTCTGTTCAGATCAAAGGGCAGCCAATTCAGCAAACAAGCAACTGTTGCAGTTGAATCGCCCTTGTGTATTTTACCATCCTTGTGGTCCTCATCCTTGATATGTAACCTGGATCTGGGGTTTGCTAGTTTTATTGCGTCTAACTGTTCTGTGTTCTGGGAAACTGAATTATGTAAATTGTGAAGAAACTTTCATATGATTTTTTTAAGATTTCTAAAGTTTTAAGCCAGATCAAGTGATACCACTCCCGAAGGGCCATGGAAAGGTTTCGTGGAATTCATGCTATTACATTATCTGCGTAAGGGAGCACTGGTTCTCACCTTTATCCTGGTTCCAATTATCTTGCCCTTTGTGTACATGAAATTCAAGTTTGTCCATGGTTAATAGCTTTCTTAGTCGTTGCAAATTTGCTCGGTGTGTGTCTGCTGTTTATATTCAAGAATAAACTTGGACCACGTAAATTCGTGCCTGCGCGCTCATTCACGCTGCCGGCACCTTTCTCACGCACGTTACCAGTGTGAAGTTCATGTGTTACGCACCTATGGGGACGTTTGGTAATGTGTTCCAAAAAAGGGCCATGCTCACGGAGCACCAGGTTCCTGTTACCATTGACGTCCGTGGTGGGTGTTCATTTTTTGCACAGCTAACTGTACCTTGGCGGGCAAGATGGATTGAATGTTTTGGGTGATCAACGGACTGGGCAGCACTGCAGCACATTCTTGGTTCATGATGCATAAGCGCGATGCTCTGGCTATGTCGGCAAGAGATCAAGACGGGGCGTTGATTTGGCTACGCCGGCTGAAAGGCCAAACTTGATTGAGCCCGAGCAGCCCTAGCCTCGCCTACCTACTTATGTTATTATTCAATTTGCTAGCTAGGGCTTCGCTTAAGAAAAATTTAGGTGTCAGACATAATCTTTATACTCCCACCAACCGTTCACGTCAGGAATCGTATCGGGTCAAAAAAGCAGATTGTGGGTGCTTCTCAAATTGTTATTCCACTTCTGAGCAGAAGTTCTTCTGTAACTGAGAGAAATATGGCAGTGAGGAGTTGGGGTGGGCTTGTCATATTTTACATACCCAAGTACGTCCCAATCGATCAGAAAACCTTGAAAATCCGTTCTACATTGGATCTATTCATATACAAAAAAAGCTTGAATACTCGTTGCCAAATTGTAACGCAGTTGAAGCTATTGAATTTTGGCCTCATGATTTATAACATTGGGAATGCGGAACTGCAGATCGAATGGTGGTGGACAAAGTCAAAGGGTTGAGTCCATAACAACATATCTAGAACAGTGCATTTTGCAGGGTTCTGAGTAGGCTTCCAGAAAATTCATCCTAAGAAAAGCTCATGCATGTAAGCAGGGACGGAGCCAGGATTTCGTTTGGGGACAGACCAAATAATCCAACCTCAAATTTGGGTAAGACCAAACTGTACCTAAGTAAAAAAAATACATTGAACAATTAAATTTTTTTTATTTTTCTAATGTAATTTTTTTTTCCAGCTAGTTTGGGGCGAGCCACGGCCTAGGCGCACCCCCCCCCCCTTCCCTCCGCCCCTGCATGCAAGTACGTTAAGCTCATCTTCCCATGTTCTTGTGTAGGTGCAGTTGGACATCTAACATGAGCCTTAAGTGAAGGACAACAATAGATGCAACTAGTTACTATAGCACTAATCACATTATTCAGTAAGCATGGGATGCTTTTGACGCAAATCCGGCCTTCACAAAGATCCCTCATCACGAATAACCAAGACTCTGATCCACAGGCATTAAGTGGAACAGATGTTTAATGGGGAAGAATTAAAAGGCAAACCCACCTCCATGTTAGGATCTCCCCAAACGAGAGAGAGAGAGCCGCTCGTATAACCAGAGAGTTAAACTTGTACATGATTTTAGAATAACACCAAAAATTTGATCGGGTTACTTGTAGACATAATGGTTTTATAGTAAAACTAACAATTTGATAGCCCGGAAAACGGAAGTCCTCTTGTAAAACTTACTGAAACCGAAGAAACCAGGTCCATATTTCTGAATCCCCTTTGTCATATTAGATAATCAAGTATGAGAATATATGGATCCGTTGACGATGGTCCTTGTCTCCTGACCATAGGAAATTAAGGAAAGAGACATTGCACAAATAGATGAAATCCTGACAGCAGACTGAATTAAGTTGGACTAACACAGGTTTCCATGGGCAGACGCCGATTGATAATGGCAATTCCTAGATGACCATATATACATTTTTGACAAACGAAAACAGAAAACGGAGAATCGATGATGCTTCTTGACGCTAAGAGTATAAACAGAGCCATAGCCATATCATGGGCAAGAAAACGAAGCTCAGATTCGAACAGAAACTCAAAACACGTAAAACAGATGAAGAGGTGCATGAAAGACAGTAACTCTTTGTAATCGCCTATTTAACCACAAATATGATTGCTAAAAATACAGACGAATCCAAGAAAAATAAGATACACACCATTCAGGCTCACAGCCCCATATGCTCATAACCATGATCAATACAAGATCACAATTAAAAGCGAAAGCCGACAAGGATGAGTAATTCGACGCAGTGAAATTCAAGATCAGAATTACTCGATGAAATTTAAGATCATGCGATCTTGATAGTCTGCCTATCATCACGAAGAACAGCATGCTTTCTTTGTGGCAGGCTCTTGGTTGGCAGCGACAACAATAGTCTTTCCTTCTTTTATGCCTGCAGCTGATGCAGTGGATGCACCAGGCTCATCTGAGGAAATAGATTTCTTACTTATGATCCTGTATATTTCTGAGAGGATTGTCTGGAAAGCCTTCTCAACATTTGTTGCCTCAAGAGCAGATGTCTCCAAGAATGACAAACCTTCTTTCTCAGAAAACGTCTGTGCATCTTCAGTAGCAACAGCACGAAGATGTTTGAGGTCAGTTTTGTTACCAATGAGCATGATGACAATGTTAGAATCAGCATGATCACGAAGCTCCTTCAACCACCGGCCAACATTCTCAAAGGTGGTTGGTTTAGTCACATCATAAACAAGAAGTGCACCAAGAGCACCACGATAATATGCACTGGTAATTGCACGGTATCGTTCTTGGCCAGCTGTGTCCCATATTTGAGCTTTGACAGTCCTTCCTTCAACCTAAATAGAAAGAAATCCAACATGAAGAAGCAAAATAACATAGAATAGTGAGCATCGACATTCAAGGAACAAAAGCTTAGTAGGCAGTTCAAAAATGGATGTTCTGGCTTTGGTAGAAGTGTAATTAAATCCCCAAAAAAAAGGGGAACCAGATACACATTGGAGTAGCAGGACACAGCCTTTGTTTGTGAAGATGACCACAAGTGACTGGAAAGAGCAGAAAATGTAACCAAGAGATTTATTGGGCTTCAGACGAACACAGAAAATCGTCATCAGAAAAGCATATGAAGTGTGGAGCAAGACCAAGTGTGATGAGGGGCTGAACAACAGAAGCCCCGAGTATCGGACTATGCAACTAAAGCCATCCTAGTATTAAACTAAAACTGTGTCATGATTCACAACCAATGGAGAAAGATAGAGGATAAGCAGTCAGTTACATAGGAGGATAGCATGTCTACAGGCTTGGCCACGTCAGTTTTGAGACTCAAGCAGTCCGATCAATATCCTTACCTGGCACAATAATGACCAGGACCAACTTCAAAGACAGCTAATAGTGATGTCTTTGATGAAATGATTGATTTAGACAATCACAGGAGTCCAGCCTAAATAAGTTCTTGCCTTCCTCGCAAAGAAACAGAATCTGACATCCATAGGTAACTGATAGAATGGTTCAATCAAAGTTTATATGACATACGTAATATGTTTCAAAGAGATGTTTGGACCTTAAAATTGTAAGCTTTCAGTAAATACAAGGTAGTGTTTTAAGTACATCCATTGTAAGTTTGAGCAACATTTGTTGCTTCAGCAGAAAGTTCACTTCAGCTGCAACAATGAGAGGAAGAGTGAAGCATTTTAGACCTGTCTCTTCTCCAACACAAGAAAGTTCCTTTCAATGTTTATTATTTCACAGAGATATGCAGACATAGGATTTGGAGTTCTATCAGTTTGACATGGTGCCGAAACTCTGCTGCCTTTATTACCAGAAACTGCCATGGTACCATTGAGTTGGCTATGCGACAACTAGAGGCTCATGCTTTTCAACTTTCTGAACAAGCACCCTCTCAATTTGTGTGAGAGAAGACAAGGAGGTATATTGGACAACCCACGTAAACTCCAGCTTCTTACTTTCACAATTTCAAAATTTGTTTTGTGCTGTTCCCTGCTGAATCTCAACCACAGGAAACTTTCCACGATTAAGCAACCATAACTCATCAACTCTATCAAAAGATCTCCTACTCCCAGGGTCATCATAAAAAAGTTAAAGTTTCAATGCAGCCATTTGTCATGTTATTAAGGAACTAACCTAGTCAGTCTTTATTAGTTTGTCAGAGTTAGCTTAAGAACTTGCAGTATGCTTCTATCTAATGAACGAAAGTGCCTTCTCCCCAGTGGAGAAAGGAGAAACCAAAAACGGAAATTTATAAGATAGCAGAAACATAAGAGTCCTATAAAAAGTAGTTATAGCCCTCCTTAGAATCAACAATGGGGGAGAGATGGTAGGAACATCTGGAGCAGAAGAAGTTTCCTTCTCGTTGATGAACAAGAAGAAGTGTGTAAGAAACTCTACTTGGAGGAATACCTATTCAAGGTTCAGAGAAAGAGTAGGGACATCGATCAGAAGAGGTTTTCTTCCTTCTTATTAAGAAGAATATGTTATATGTCCTTAAGCAGCTGAACATGGAGGGAATACCTAACCAAGGTCTTGATTATCTGTATCATAGGATACATAAGTTTAGATAGAATAAATTATGAAGAACATATGAGATGTTTTGATTTTTCATTGCTTCTTACCTAAGAAGCGATTCAGGAGCATTATTATAAGTTGAAACTCATAAAACCAGGTGAGCTTACTGCAGACAGAAGCAACTTCTAGAGAAGCGTCAAATAATGACAGAGAAGAGAAAAACAAACAAGATAGATCCATAAAAGATGAACAACTTTGTAGTCTTATGGTTGACTAATGTTTCCGTAGCCGATCTGGGTAAATAGACCATGGTGCGTGTTGAAAGTAGTTTTTTAAGTTTTCCCCTTTTCCTTTCACAACCATCATTTTAAAATAAAGGCCAAACCTCTCTCTCTCTCTCTCTCTCTCTCTCTCTCTCTCCCCCGCACACACTTACAAAGGAAATAAATTACGCTGTACTTAATGTCACCACGAGAATCCCATAGTGAAGGAATTTTGACCAAAAAAAGAGAGGATCCAACAGTCCCTTTTAAGGAAACCCACTATGGAAACTTGTCTTAGAAAAAGTTCTCAATCGCAAGATTGAGAACCTCATTCACTTCAAACTGTAACAAGAAACAAAATTTGTTTAGCTTTCGCCATCATCGGCGTGTCCACGGTTTTGCGTCTTCATCATAGGCAAAGATATCATTTAACAACGAACCCGTAAACCCAACTCCAAGACGTTAAAGGAAAAAGAATGACGCAAGTGAACTCCTAAAAGCATCTAACAAATCCTTTCACAAGTTTGGCCCATTTAATCAACTTGGGATCTTTTCACTCTTCTGTGCAAAGTGCGAAAGAACGAAGCGCAGCTTTGATCCGCATATCAGCAAGCAAGTACATTCAGAAAACAAGATTCATCTTTTCAACTCAAAACCAAGATCAGAACATCAGCATCCTTCAAGGAAAAGAGACCATAGAAGCGCGCTCGCAGACGCAACACAACACACACACCCACAGACACACAGAGCAAAGCATAAGAAACCCAACCTTATCAATATATCATCATCGCTACCAACAAAATCAATGGTAAAGATAGCGATCCGTACTTGAAATACATCCATCAAGACACCAAGATTTTCAGACCCCACAAAGAATAAATAGAAGATATTTTAACATAAATGGAAACAATCTATCAACCTAGAGCAGGTAAACGACTACCCAACTCCTAATTCAACCGGCGGGGCCAAACCCACATTCTATTTTCTGTCAGGCGCGAAAACCACAAACCCCATCTCCGCGCCCACACACGCACACTGACAGACACAAGAGTCTGCTCACCTGGAGGGTGCGGGTGGCGAACTCGACGCCGATGGTGGACTTGGACTCCAGGCAGAACTCGTTCCGCGTGAACCTCGACAGAAGGTTGGACTTGCCTACGCCGGAGTCGCCGATCAGAACGATCTTGAACAGGTAGTCGTACTCCTCCTCGAGCCTCCTCGCCATGGCCACAATCCCCAGAGTGTGCTCCCTAAAACTACAGTCCACAACCTACAGAAGAGAGAGAGAGAGATATCACCACCACCCTCCACCTGTTCCGATCGTCGTCATCTGTCTCCCTCTCCCCTAGAGCGTCCGCACAGAGAAAAGAGAGAGAGAGAGAGAGAGAGAGACGCCGGGTGGTGCGTGAAACGGGAATTATAAGAAGACGGTAGGCCGCCGTCGGTCTCAGAGATGGACGGACAAGGACGATGCCTGCTCGGAGATGGATTTGAAAGTCTTGGGGAAAAGCCGCAAAACGGTTGGCTGTTCGTACGTGTTGTAGATGGACGGTCCATGGCTTCCGAAGCTCTACTGGAAATTCAAAAAAGAAGTGAGCCCTCGCACTGAGCGAGAAGGTCCACTATAGAGTCGCCACCTGTTTTTTGTTTTTTCCTCTCCATTTTTCTTCCCCGGATATTTTAAGCATAATTTAGAAAAAATGCTTAAATTTTGATGACAATTGAAGATATAAGATCTCGTGTTTTTCATTTTTTTAAATGTAACAAAGACCAAAACTAAAGCTGTTTGTTGAGGCCAATCCACCATGGTGCTTGCATCAGCCCAATAAATTTCTTTAATTTTTATAAGAGTGCTTTGAGCTTTTTTTTTTCTTTAATTTTTATATATTGGTGCTTATGAAAACTTCCCACTTCTCGAAGGCGTGTTTGAATTATTGTTACGACCACGATAGATTTCACCGGATACAAACGTTCTTGGACGTGTTTGAATGAGTGGATGGAAACTTGAATCTTTAAGGGGCTTTCTAAATGCCGAAGATCATCTAAGATAGATGTTTTGTCTCAAATGTACACGGGACACCCTAAACCACATAACAAATTACGGCATTTAATATAATTGATGATAAGTGTATGTTAATTTATGATAATTTTTTTCATGGGCCAGGTCCACATAAATTGACAAGTCCACTTAGAGCCCAAGGCCATGAACTTGGGGGAAGAAGCCCCATGTGAATGATCAGATGTGCGTGTAAAGGAAACAGTTTAAGTGAAACTTATCTTTTTCTTTCATCCTTTTCTAGAAAAGCAAAAGCCTGATTTCATATTGACATGATTCTTAATAATAGAACTTTACTTTTGGAGCTTTTCTTATTGGTGTTTTGCATGATTCATGATTTCCCCCTCCCTTTCTAGAGGCTAAAAAAATATTATAGCCTAAGCATGGTCTTGATCTTGGGTGTTGTGTAGACATGCTGGGTGAGTAGGAGGAGTACTTAGTACTTAATTCTACTGTTCAGAGAAGAGCTAAAGTTAGTACGTGGTTTGTTTTTGTGTCCCGAAATGTTACCCTCACCGTGCTACAACCTTATAAGTACCACTCTATAAAATAAAACAATGAGAGTTTATCACTTCATGCTAAAGTAGTAGCGCACACAAAAATCAAACTAAGGATGCATTGCATGCGAGACAACTGCAGAACTCGAGAGACTAGGAATGATTTTAGGTAACTCAATAAGAGGCAAACTCCCTTTTGGCTTGTCAATATGTCTAGGTTCAATGCTCTTAGATATGGATGATTCTAGCCATCATGAAATGTTTAAGGGAGTAATAGAAGGACCACAATGAGAGTATAAAAAACTTCTTTAATCAAATCTAACATGTTTAGATATGATGACACGATTGGAGACTGAATTGTAATAGATATAACCTTTATGACAGCTTCCATAGTTAATGAAGACACAGGCTTGAGCTTTGGGTTCTAATTTTTGAAGAACATCTAGGCCCATTCAATAGATTGATGGTACATCCAAAGGTTTTATATTTTGGAACTTCATGCAAGAGCTTCTCATATGGTGTCATTTGCAAAACTGCCTGTTAATAAGGTGAACAGCTATTTTAAAGTCATTAAACCAAAAGATTTGTGGCTTGCAGACTACCTAGCTACACTATGCTCATTGGGGCTTTTTCTTAGGTTTATTGTTTAAAGCTATTTTTATTGTTTGGAAACAACTTTCTCACTCTTTTTTTTTGTCCTTAAAGAGGGTTTTCTATCCCTCTCTCTCTCTCTCTTTTTTTTTCTTTTCATTTTCTCAGGGCATTTTCTGTAAGCCCCGTATTTCTTAAGGGTATTAAAAAGATTTTCTTATTTTGAAAATGTATGTGGTTAATTAAAAAATTATTTTTTTAGTGGGTGGTTACTGTTCCCCCCATTTTAGCCACTACCAAGTTTCAATGAAAGGAATTCGATCCGTATCTATTAAATGCAAATAAAATACATGAGGACCACACCCATATCTACTGGTTTATCTCAAGAGTTGCCTTATTTTCATAAAAATTATCTATTATTTTGCTTTCAATTTATAACAATAAAACTTGAGGAACTGAGTCCGAATCAAATTTCTTTTTCATAATAGATAAATCCAAAATACATGTATTTTCCAAAACAAGTCAGGTTTGGATAGGGGTGCACAACGAGTCGAGCTACTCCAGCTCGACTCGTTTAAGCTCGACTCGTAAGCGAGTTCGAGCTGCTTCATTAGTTAAACGAGTCGAGCTCGAGTTCACGAGCCTACTCGTTTAACTAATCGAGTCGAGTTCGAGTTCTCTCAAGTGGACTCGTTAAAGCTCGACTCGGCTCGTCATTAAATATCAGTTTTAAAAAAACCAGTTCGAGCCTTAGTCGAGCCTTAATCGAGCTCACGATTCGAGCCTTAATCGAGCTCACGTATTCGAGCCTTAGTTGAGGTCACGTATTCGAGCCTTAGTCGAGCTCGAGCTTGACAAGTGACTATCGAGTCGAGTTCGAGCCAGGATAGTCAAGCTATATTCGAGCTCGAGCCGAGTCGAGCTCGTGTCTTACTTAGTCGAGCCGAGTTCGAGCTGACCGAGCTCGGGCTCGATTCGGCTCGTGTGCAGCCCTAGGTTTGGATCAAAATTAATCTCTCTTTAAAAAATAATGTATGTTGTCAAAACAATTTAGATCTAGAAATAAAATATCCTTTGTTTTTCTAGAACATATTCAAGCTTAACGTTGATAAAAATTCTTAAGAAATCCATAATTTTGAACCATTTGCAACACCCAAGGTATGTAATTTAAAGAACATCAGATCTAGATCCAATTACATTCACAAGTCCTAACAATAAAATTTCTAAACAAACTGAGCCCGTGTTCAAACTTCAAAGTTCTTCTTTGGAAGCCATTAAATATTTATTTCCATAAACAATTGGATCCATTTCAAAATCCATTTACAACAAGATATAAATATATTTCGAAAACAAGTTAGATGCAAACCAAGATTTCGTATCAAATTTGAAACTCTTAGAACATAATTCAAGACCAATAATTCATGAAACCACATTTGAAATTATAAGTAATTATTTCTGCTTGTAAAACAGAATTTAAGATTCTTGGAATCAAACCCATAACAAGTTTCAAATCTACCACCAACTTACAAATTTCTGAAAAACTCCTTAATTTAATCAGCCTTGGTCCAAACTATACTTAGAGTTTCAAAGTTTGGTAAGTTCAGGGAAATTTATCCTATCATGTTTTTCACAAGAAGTCATATTTTTTTTTTTCATATTAAGGTTACTTTTGTTTTACTCCCGAAGATCAGAACCCTTTCCCATTCGATTTTAAATTCATAGTTTTTTTACGGTAGCATGAATTTTATTGAAATTTCATTGGGGAACTCCTAAAACAAACATTTTTATATTTTAAGATCAAGGCTATCAAACTCAACAACATCAATCTCTCGTTCAAACCGAAGTTTTCATGGTCATCTCAACTTCCGGCGATGGGTGAAGCGACGGCACCATTATCGGCGGTCGACAAAAGCGACGGGAAGAAAAGCGAAGTGCATCCTCTTACCCAGTTTGTTTCATTTCTTTGCGTTATTATTGTTATTTATCGGAATCTACATGATTCAGGTCAATAGAGCTCGCGGAGAGGAGTTGTGGTGGGGAATAAGAGAGCAGCGGTGAGGGCGCAGAAGCGAATCAATAGAACAAGGGAAACCCTTCTCAATATCAATGTGAAATTTAAAAAAGAAAGAAGAAAAAGAAGGATGATGAAACAGAAACACCATGAATTAAATTAGCAAGCAGCCAAATGGAGAGGCAATGATCAACATGACATGAAAGAAGTTGTTTTATTGGTGGCAATGTCTCCTTCAACACCATTGTGAAGCAGCATCAATCAGACGTTAGATTTGCTTAGTTTGAGGGGATTGGTGCATAGGCGGTGCTGATACCCGTCAGCCCACAGGCAGCATATATTGCTGCGCCGTCAAATCGGGCAAGGCCCAGCACGAAACTGAGGGCATCCTGGCAGACGGGCTGGTCGGCCAGAACCTTGCAGCCAAATCCCAGGAGGTCCTTCCCCTGCGCCATGATCGCGTAGAACTCTTCGACGTGTCCAGCCAATCCGTCTAGGCAATCAAGAATTGCCTTGACTTGAGGAACCAGGGCTTCTGATGCCTCCGGCCCGCCGGCCTCAGGACCGCCGGCCTCCAGTGCCCGGGCCTGCTGGATGGCCAATGGAACCAACACCATGAAGGCCATCAACAACGCCTTGGTCATCTTCATCTTGCTTGTTCTAGCTGGCTGGCTGCTGCTTCTGCTTCTGTGCTTATGCTGCTGCTGCTTCCTGCCTGCTCACAAAAATGTTCGGTCTAAAGCTTCTATTTATATGGTCTCCATGAACAAGTAACAGCCAGATAATTGATTATAGCATTCGCTCTCCAACGGTTTAATAACAATTAAAAATCTTGTAACTCTTTTGAAGTCAATGTCATGAATGTTAAATTAATGTCATTAAGATATTGTTTTATCTTATCGCGGACGCATTTGGAAGTAATATTTTTGCATACAATTTTCAGGCCGTGTTGCGTGCACTCAGCCCATATGCACCAAGGGTGTTTTTTTTTCCCTCCCTTTTTTGATTTTTCATCTTCTGTATATAAGGGACATCATCTTCTTAATTTGTCCGTATAGAAGGCCTCATCCTTTGAGAAACCGGGGGTATTTTAGTCAATTTACACTTCAGCAGGAAAAATTCTAGTTTTTTTTTTATTCCCAATATTTTTTTTTTCAAGGTTAAACATCTAGTCCATCTCCCTGTCATTCAGCAGTCTCTTCCATTTAACTAATAGGGGCATTTTAGTCATTTTCAACCCATAATACATGGTTCTTTCCTTTGTTAGGGACCATAACATATAATCTGCTATATGAAAGAAGAGCATGTGATTTTCCAATATTTGAACTAAGGTTCAGACTTTGCAAAATCTGCCTTAGCTACTTATTATTAATAACTTTCCATTGATATTTATGTGGTATTGGGGCTAAACAATTTCTCAATAAATACATATGAGTATGTATGAATTGATAGCTACAAAACCTTTATATACTTAATGAGAATCATCATGATCATGATTATGAAGAAATTAGATGGTACTAAAAAAGTTAAGTTGACAATATAAAAATTGAACTGTTTTCAAAATACAAAAATGCTCTCAAAGGAAGCAAGGGATATGGTTAGGTAAATTCATTTGGTTCCATTTTTTTTCTCTCTCCTTCTTTGAGGGATATTCGGGTTTCTTGAAAAGCTTTTTCTTCTAAATTTTCAATTTAATTTTTACTATCTGTTCTCTTTATAATCAATGACCCAGATGATTCCACATCAAGTATGATATATGGTAGATAACCCTACATATATGTAACTCCTTGTTAGCTCAAATTAGATTGTGTTAGGCTTACAAGTATCAAGTGCATAACTTTGATTAATAATGACAATGGATCTTAAGTTCCAAACTTATTTGAATGAAAGTATTCTACCTGCCTTTAATTAAATGGCATCATAACTAGTGCAACCAAATGCCGTCAATTGCAACCGGCCATGACCAGCTGAATATTTAAGTTCCAACCATATCACCACTATGATACAGACAGTAAGTACCAGATAGAATAATTCGATTTTGGATCCCAATATGTTAAAGATACAAATTCACATTTAAATTTTACTCCTTCTCAAATTCCTATATATATATATATATATATATATTCGTCAAATTCAGTAACAAGATTCTATACCACATTGTTATACGATTACTTAACATATGTGATTCTATCGGATCCACACGAGTCCTCCGGTTCAGGAACTCATCAAATGTGAAATTGATTATATAAATTAAACGCTCCAATCTTTTATGAAACTTCAACAGCTCGGTTTCTAGGACATTAATTTGTTCAAAGTCGAAAACTTCAGTTTCTTTAATTACATCAACAAGGCCTCAAATGCACTTAACGCTTCTTGTTCATGGGCACAATATATATATGCATGTATGCGTTAATCTATGGCGAGAAATCCAAAAGAACAAAGTTGGAAAATTATTTGCTAATCAGTCAAGATGAAGATGAGCATGATCAAGGCGTCGTTGCTGGTCGTGCTGGTGTTGGCTCCACTGGCCACACAGCTCGCCTGGGCTGCAGCACCAGCAGATGAGGCGAAGAAACCAGAATCGCTGATACCGATTCGCATCGGTATACCGTCCGTCCCTCTCATGGAGGCCATCCGGTGCTTGTCCTCGCTGAGAGCCCACGGGTTCGAGATTTTCAGCTTCGTCCTGCGCGGCGCTCCTCTCAGCAAGCTCGCCTGCGACGCCATCAGGGGCCTGCCGGCGTCCTGCACCGACGGCTTGAATCAAATTCTTGGCGACTTTGGCGTACCATCCAACCAGATACTCTCCCACTGCGGAGCTGCTGCTCCATCACCTCTCTAGTCGGCCACCGGCCGGCATGGATGATCTGCCTGGAACCCGGGCAGTAAAGGGAGAAACTGATTATCGAGGCAGTGGAGGGATCTCTTTGTTTTCATTGTTTTAGTTAAGCCGTGTTCTTTTAGTGTGCTGGAAATTGTATTGGTGCATGATTTCTCCAATAAAGTATTCGACAAGAGATCTCAACTTATTTATTTATTTTGAAACTTTTGACCGGTTCCTATAGAAACTCAGACCTGAATTGATTATCTCTTCACTTACAGAGCGTTGATAGCATCTGCTTCGAGATCCTTAGGATTTAAGATCAAACATTCCTTCATTGAATCTTAAATTCGACTTTTTTTTTCAATGTAAAAAAAAAAAAAAACTTAAGTCTATCCTAAGATGCTTAATGAACCATGAATTCCACAATTTGAATTCAAACTAAATTCAGTTTTTAAGTTGATATCTGAATCTGAATTTTGAATCGAATTTGGCCCGTTTTCAAAATGTAAAAGCATTAAAGATATAAGATATTTAGTGAAAATAAATCTGATCCAAATCCGTATCCAAATCCAAATTGAATATGAATATATCTGAATCCAAATAAAATCCGATTGGATGTCCTTTCTTAAATCCGAATTTGATCTCATTTCTGAATGGAACATTAAGTTTTTTTTGTTTTTCATATCCAGTTTTTTTCAAAATGGTTCAGTCAAATCAGATATCCAATTTAAATCGAATATATGTTACATTCAACACTTTGACCGTCCATCGGATTGAATTCGACGACAAAACAAGCCTCTGACAAGGACGAATATGTAGATAGACGATCCATGCCTTCCGAATCTTTACTGGAAATTCAAAACAGAAGTGAGCCCCATAAGTTTAACTATTTATTAATTTATATATATTGGAGGACCCGTAAGGACAAAACGTGTTTTTTTGAAGAAAAAACATGAAGAATAAAAAAAATGCATTTTTAACGCGTTTTTCACGTTTTTTTTTTATTTTGTTTTAAATGTCAAATAATTTTTATATTTTATTTATTACAAAACTACTTGTCATGTTTGTGTTATTATTTTCTCACTTATTTTATCATATTTTTAGTTTTTTTTTTAATACCTTTTTCCCTGTATTTTTTATTTGTAACTATGGGGCCCTCAATAGAGACCTGCATAGAAGCATGCCTCTAATTTGATTCTTATAAATAATTTGGGTCAAGTGATGGAACTTGGAACCTAAATTGATGGGGTGTCATCGTTGACGGCAATGCAGAAGGATTAGTGGAGGAACCTTAGCGCTTTTTTTTTTTTCAAACAATAGGAAAACTGATGCAGGTGAGAACCCCCAAAAAATAACTCTGAAAGTTTTATGTCCCATTGGAGCCAAGGTTAGAAGAAAAACTTAAAACTCGACTTAAGGAAAAGAAATACGCATTAATATGTTATGTCTCCTCCGTGATCTGTGCTTATCATCGATCGAAGTTCAAACATATCATAAGCTCCAGTATATCATGAAATAGATACGGCCATTTAAGCAAATCAAGCTGCAAGTACCAACATGGCGTAAAGAAATTATTGTATTGGGGAAATATCCCCTTCAACAGCACTCTGAATATTTGGTGGACATAAGACGCTCCAATCAGACTTTAGATTTTGATTTTGCTTAGTTTGAGGGGATTGGCGCATAGGCGGGGCTGATACCCGGCAGCCCACAGGCAGCATGTATTGCTCCGGCGTCGAATTCCGCAAGGCCCAGCACGAAACTGAGGGCATCCTGGCAGACGGGCTGGTCGGCCAGAACCTTGCAGCCAAATTCCATGAGCCCCTTCCCCTGCATCATGATCGCATACAACTCTTGAAATTGAACGTGTTCGACCAATGCGTCTAGGCAACCAAGAACTAACTTGACTTGAGGAACGAGGATGTCTGATGCCTCCGGCCCGCCGGCCTCAGGACCGCCGGCCTCCAGCGCCCGGGCCTGCTGCATGGCCAATGGAACCAACACCATGAAGGCCACCAACAACGCCTTGGTCATCTTCATCTTGTTTCTTCTAGCTGGCCGCTGCTGCTACTGCTTGCTTCTGTTGCTGGTTCGGGTCTGCTCACAACAATGTCCTGCCTAAAGCCTTTATTTATAAGGTTTGCATGAATAAGTAACATCCAGATAATTGATTATAACATTCACTCCCCATGGTTTAATGACAATTAAAAAATTTGTAACTCTTTTAACGTTAATGTCATGAATGTTAAATTAATGTCATTAAATTGCATGGAAGAAGGTCGGATGAGACTTAGAAAACAAAGGAGGATAATTATATGTAGATCTTCTATAGTTGTATGAGCCGACTACTTTTTGTAACAATTGATGTGCATGTGCATGTGCATGTTTAAATGCACATTCTTTTAATTTAAGTGCGTGCAACGTTGAGGTACTTGTTTTTTCTATACAGCGTTGTCCTTGTTTCAACAAGTATATCAAATGATAGTTGGCAAACTCATGACTGGGATTAGCCTCTCTGATGACTCAGCCACCAAGTCCATGAGTCGACTCATCGACTCAATCGACTTTTAAAATAACCATAATGTAAATTAGTGCAGCTGAATCGGGTGAATCAGGATGCTTCAGGCCGGAGTAATGGGCAAGTCAGGTGGAGTCCAGGGTAAATCGGGCCAACATTGACTCGTAGCCAGGTTTTTTAACAATCCGAGCCGATTCTTGAACCAACCCGGTGATTCAGCGAACTATGGATCAAATATGGCACTCATCAAATGACGACCAGCGGCACCACACTAAAATTTTAGTAATAGAAAAATCAGTATTTCTTGTAAAAACAACTTGAACTAAGATATGTTTTGTGTTAAATTAGTATATGTAGACATATTATAATGGTTGTATTTTTGTTTAAGCATTTGTGAGGCGTGGTTTTTGTCCCCCAGATAAATGGCCTAGCACAAACTAATTTCTCTATAAATATTTATCAGTCACTGGTAGATCCTAGAGAACAACGTCAAGGGAAAAACCAGACCAGTCAGAATTGATTGTTGAATATATCTGTTGTGCAATCTAACTATGTAAATATGATCTCATGATTTTTTTTAATGAGAAACATATATGAAGTTCATCATCTTTTGTACTTAATTAATTAACAATGTTCGAATACATATAAATCCAAAAATAAATGACATCAATGCTTTCATAATAGAAAAATAATAAATATTTTTCATAATAAAAACTTGAATTAATACATGTTTATGTCAAATTAGTAACCTTAAGCATATCAGAATGGCCTTATTGTGTTTAAAATATTCTTTTCACAAGAATTTAAGAGGTCTTGTTTGGTCCATGAGCTAAGTGTGGTGTGTGTGTATATATATATATATAACTCCTTATTGGCTCAAATTAGATTGTGTTAGGTCTACAAGCACCAAGTGTATAACTTGGTTGATAATGGCATTGTTATCCGACTACTCTTTTAACACATGTAAATGACTTTCCTATGGGATCCGCGCGAGTCCTCAGGTTCAAGATCTAATCAAATGTGAAATTGATTATATAATAAAGAAATTAAAAGCTCCAAATTTGATGAAACTTCAACAGCTCGGTTTATAGGACATTAATTTGTTCAAAGTCGATAACTTCAGTTTCTTTAGTTACACCAAGAAGGCCTCACACAGAAATAAATGCTCTTAACGTTTCTTGTTCATCATGGGCAACGTATATATGTATGCGTCAATCTATCGTTAGAGAAACACAGGCATCCAAAAGATCAGATCAAAGTTCAGAAAATTATCTGCTAATCTGCCAAAACGAAGATGAGAATGATGAAGTTGTCGTTGTTGGTCGTGCTGGTGTTGGCTCCGCTGGCCACAGAGCTTGCCTGGGCTGCAGCACCAGCAGATGGGGCGAAGAAGCCAGAAGGGTGGATACCAGAACTCCCCAGCTTCCTCCTGCCGGTCCCATTTTTAGAGATCATCCAGTGCGTCTCCTCACTCAGCGCCTACGTAAGCGAGATTTTCGGCTTCATCCAGCACCACACCCCTCTCAGTGAGCTCGCCTGCAACGCCATCAGGGGCCTGCCGGCGGCCTGCACCGACGGCCTCCACCACTTGCTCAACATACCATTCGACCAGAGCCAGTTACTCGCCGTCGTCTGCGGAGCAGCTCCTCCGGCGCCTCTCTAGAAGAACCCCGACGGGGAAGCGAGATACTGATTAGCTAGCTAGGCGATGGAGTGGAGTCCTCTTCACTCTGGTTCTAGTTTTGGTTTTTGGTCCGTCCACCTTTATGCTTTTTAGTTTAAGCACTGTTCTTTCCTAGAAATTCTATTGGCGTATGGGTTTTCCAACAAAGTATGTGATATTTGATCTCAAGTTTTTCTTGGCGGTTTAATTAATTTTTTAATTTTGATTGTTTCCAAGAAACTTTTTTTTTTTAATGAAACAGGTGTTAGCCATTTATGAAACATATATGAGCATTCTTGACATATATGGCCATAGAATGTATAATATATATATATATATATATATATATATATATATATATAAATCGGATTAGAATCCAATCTATATATAATTAAATCTGAATTCAAATATGAATCAGATCAGACGCCATTTATTAAATCTCAATTCGACCCGAATTTTTAGTTGGATGTTAAATTATAATCCAAGAATATGATCAGAGTTGAATTGGTTGACATCCATAGCTACTTGTGTCTTGGATAAAGACACCTGCGTGAGCATGACGTTCAAAAATTTAACCGGATATTTAGTGTTGAGTCTTGACCTGACCTGGAATCGGAGTTTGAATTCCGTTAATATATTAAAAAATACAAAATAATATTTAAATTATACTCGATACTCTTGTGACGCAGCAGAAAGCTGCGTTACAATTTGATGAGTTAACATTTATCAATCCTTTCTGTGACGAAGTAAATGCCGCATCACTAAAGGCCAGACTAGTTCCTTAATTAATGACAAAATTCTCTTGCGCATATCTTTTCTTTTATGTTCTGCCGCGGGTTCCCCTTTTTTCTCGCGAAAGTTACTGTTCCGAGCACCGATTCGGAACTTCTTTCTCGGCTTCCGATGATCGACCCATTTGTTTCTGGCGATAGATCCATCAATTGGACTATCCAGGCTTGGATTCTCGTGTTTTTTTTTTCTTCCGGTGGCATTGTGTGTTGCTCTAACTCCTGTTGTTGTGGAGGAGCTCATGGGAACATGTGTAAGTGTGAGTGCGTGAAGGAGCTCGTGGGTACGTGAGTTCCATCGGTTCTAAATCATTAGTTAAAGAAGAATGGAGAAATTGGTGGAGTAAAAAGTGGAGAAGTGAGGAGAACTTGTGAATGCGTGCGGTTCCCAAGATCATGGGTGATAGAGAAAATGGTGCGAGACTTGAGGGCTGAAATGGTGGAGATCATGGGAGTTACCAGCGGTTACTAAGTTGAGGGCTGAAATGGAGGAGATCATGGCACGACCAGCGGTTACTAAACTTTAGCATCAAGTTCCAGTTTTTTTTAAAATGTTGTTTTCCTTTTTAGTGTACATGTGATGTTGAGAAGAGTACGCCCAAAAGAATGAAGAAATTTTTTTACTTTAACCTCTTCCCTCAACCCGTGAAGTCCCTCTCGCTCTTTACTCTCTCTCTCCTGCCGTCTCCTTTTCTCTCTCTTTGCCCAAGAACGCTGCTCCCTCTCTCTCTGCGCTTTCCCTCCTTGGTGTGTTGCAGTCTACGGCCTCCTCTCCTCATTTTGCCCTTACCAAAAGAGAGGCGATTGAGTGTGAATCAAGAGAGATCGCCAACATTTGGTATCAGAGCCAGGTTGTACGCCAAAGCTCCCACGATTCCAGCCGATGTCGATCACAAACGAGGCAGCGCGGGAAATCACCAGTGGGACGTTCCAATATCTGCTGCTCACGACGACCAACTACACCAGCTGGGTGATTAGGGTCCAGGCCATGATGGAAGATCAAGGCGTCTGGGAGGCAGTCGAGCCGACGGTCGGTGTGACTGTCGACACGAGGAAGGACAAGAAGGCGAGGTCGCATCTTCTCCAAGCCCTCCCAAAGGATCTCCTAATGCAGGTGGCAAAGAAGGTAACGACGAAGGAGGTCTGGGATTGCCTCAAAACGAGATTCGCCGGGGCAGATCGCGTGAGGAATGCACGCTTACAAACCTTGAAGAGCGACTTTGACGCCATGCGAATGCAGGAATGAGAGACTTTGGATCAATATGCGGGCAGACTCTCACCGGAATGTCCGTCAAGTAAGCCAATTTGGGGGGAACCCTGAGCGATGCCGCCTTGGTGAAGAAGCTGTTTGACACCGTTCCAAATCGGTTTCTCAGCGTGATCGCCAGCATAGAGCAGTTTTGCGACCTCGACAGAATGCTGTTTGAAGAGGCCGTGGGACGACTCAAGGCCTACGAAGAACTGTTCGGTACCGGTGGCAATGGTGATGCTCAATTGCTTCTCACTCAGGCCGAGTGGGAGGCACGACAAAAGAGAAGCGGCAGCGATCCATCATTGACCCGAAAGGAGAGGACTCACGGGGAAGGAGGGGTTCACAGCTGGGGTGGACGTGGACGCGGGAGAGGCGGATGAGGCGACTTCCCAAAGGACAGAGCAGGTGGCTCTGGAGGCGGTGGTCGTGACAAGAGTCACATCCGTTGCTTCAATTGCAAGGAATTGGGGCATTATGCGAACCAGTGCAAGGCTCCCAAAAGGAAGGAGGAAGCGCATCTTACACAAGCTGACGACACCGAACCAGCCCTGCTGCTTGCAGAGTTGGAAGAAGTGGTGCCTGCAACACTTGAGAGACAAGAATGGCAGGAACGACAGGAAGCCGTCATGTTGAATGAAGAGCAAGTATGGCCCGAACTGCATGGGACCGAGCACGGTAAGGAAACTACCGACATCTGGTACTTGGATAACAGTGCCAGCAACCACATGACCAGAGACAGGGTCAAGTTTCGGGAGTTGGACGAGGCAATCACCGGCAAGGTGAAGTTCGGCGACGGCTCATCGGTGCAGATCATAGGTAAGGGTTCAATTCTTTTTAGATGCAAAAATGATGATCAATGGCTGCTCAATGAAGTATATTATATTCCAAGGCTTCGCAGCAACATCGTGAGTCTCGGACAACTCACTGAGGCAGGCCATAAGGTGGTTATGGATGAGGATGAACTGGAGGTGTTCGTCAAAAATCCATGGCTACTGATCATGAATGTGAGACGCACGCCAAATCGTCTCTGTCGCATCGAGCTGCAGATTGCAAGGCCAGTGTGTCTCCTGGCAAACCTCGAGGATCCGTCATGGTTGTGGCATGCTCGTCTCGTCCATGTCAACTTTCAAGCAATGAAGATGCTTGTAAACAAGAAGATGGCAACCGGGGTACCGCCGGATCACTCATCCCGCTCAGTTATGTCAAGAGTGTTTGGTGGCGAAGCAGACGAGATAGTCGTTCCCGTCGGCAGCCAACTATCGAGCGAAGGAGCCACTCGAACTCATGCACGCTGATCTTTGCGGCCCGATCACGCCACCCACCCCTGTCGGTAATAGCTATTTCTTACTAATCGTTGATGACTTCACTCGTTGGATGTGGATGTGCGTGATTAGAACAAAAGACCAGGCATGCTCGACGTTTATGAGGATCAAGGCGTTGGCCGAGAATGCGTGCGGGCATCGCATCAAGACGCTCCAGACCGATCGGGGAGGCGAGTTCCTCTCTCTCGAGTTCGCTAATGTGTGTGAACAGGCGGGCATTGCGCGACACCTCATTGCACCATACTCACCACAGCAACACAGTGTGGTGGAGCGGAGGAACAGGACAGTGATGGCGATGGCTAGGTCCCTCCTCAAGAGCATGAGCATGCCAGGAAGGTTTTGGAGGGAGGCGGTACGACATTCGTCACCACAGCAAACCGCTTGCCTACGAAGGCCATGGGCGAGCGCACACCGTATGAAGCTTGGAGTGGTAGGAAGCCGGATCTTGCACATCTTCGATTGTTATGTTGCACGACGCATGCCATGGTGGCATGCCATGGTGACAATGCCAAACCTCAAGAAACTTGATGATCGCAGCCGGCCAATGGTGTATCTCGGCGTCGAGGATGGCTGCAAGGCGCATCGACTTTTCAATCCACAGTGCGGGAGAATCCATGTAAGTCGTGACGTTAAATTTGAAGAAAAATTGAAGTGGAATTGGAACATGGATGCAAGAGTCAGTGAATCGTCGAATTTCATTATGGAGGATGAATCCAATGATAAGTCACCAGTGGACAACTCAGTTGCAAGTGGATAAGCAAGAAGGTTGTTATCCATGGAGTCAGGCTACCCGACTTCTTCATTGACATCGATGGGTGGCGAAGCAACGCCGGCTCAAAGATTGCTGAAAAATGAAACTGCCGCGGCCTCAGAGATGGAACACAGTAATGACGGACCTGTTCGGTATAGACATATCGATGATATCATGTGAGACGCTCGGCGTGTCGAGATCGATGATGAAGTCGTCGAAGAAGAGGCATGCTTGCGGCAACAGAGGAGTCGTCGTGTTACCAAGAGGCAGCTGGTCAGCCGGCATGGGTGGAAGCGATGGCCAAGGAGATTGAGTCCATTGAAAAAACTCGACTTGGACGCTGACAACCCTACCGGCCGGAACCAAAACAATCAGACTCAAATGGGTGTTCAAATTAAAAAAAAACTCAGACAAAGAGGTGATCAAGCACAAGGCCAGATCAGTCGCGAAAGGCTATGTCCAACGACAAGGGATTGACTTCGAGGAGGTGTTTGCGCCAGTCGCCAGACTCGACACTTTACGAGTCATCCTTGCTGTCGTAGCCAATCGTGGGTGGCAAGTCCATTACCTCGACGTCAAATCTGCATTCCTCAACGGCGAACTTGAGGAGGAGGTCTATGTAACCTAACCAGAGGGTTTCACAGTAAAGAACAAGGAGCATATGGTACTCAAATTGAGCAAGGCATTGTACGGTCTTCGACAAGCACCACGCGCCTGGGACACGTGCCTGGATCGGAGCTTGAAGCACCTTGGGTTCTCAAAGTGCGCACTGGAACAATCCGTGTATACGAGGGGAAAAGACCGCACCGGCGTCATCACTAGAATTTATGTTGATGATCTAATTGTAACAGGAGAGCATTCGGAGGCAATCGTTGCATACAAGCAGCAGATGATGGCTGAGTTCGAGATGAGTGACCTCGGCCTGCTCACCTATTACCTTGGGATTGAAGTGGCACAAAGCGAAGACGGTATCCGGATCAAGCAAACAGCCTATGCCAAGAAGGTGTTAATGCAATTTGATATGCTTGATTGTAATCCCACAAAACTTCCCATGGATCCAAGGTCGCAGCTGCACAAGGATCCCGAAGGACAGCCGGTGGATGCAACAGAGTATCGACGAATCATCAGATGTCTGAGGTATCTTCTCCACACAATGCCAGATCTTTCGTATGCCGTCGGTGTATCTAATAGATTCATGGGGAGACCCACAGTGATGCACCACAAGGCAGTGAAGCAGATTTTGCGATATTTAAAAGGCACAATCCACTTCGGTCTTGTATATACCAGAGGAAGAGGAGAAGAGGTAATTGTCGGGTTCACGGATAGTGACTTGGTGGGCGACGTCGATGACCGGAAAAGCACCAGAGACATGGCATTCTATGTAAATGAAAGCCTAGTCTCATGGAACTCGCAGAAGCAGAAGACCGTTGCTCTGTCTTCGTGCGAAGCTGAGTTCATGGCGGCAACTGCAGCAACATGTTAGGCACTTTGGCTTAGAGGACTACTGGCTGAGCTAGTTGGAAAAGAGCCGCATGTGGTAAAGTTATATGTGGATAATAAGTCCACAATCGCATTAATGAAGAACCCAGTTTTACATGGACGTAGCGAACACATTGACACAAAGTTCCATTTCATACGCGAATGTGTTGAAAGAGGACAAATTATTATAGATTTTGTGCGAACAGATGAGCAACAAGCTGATCTATTGACAAAGGCGTTGCTGGTGACAAGGTTGGCAACAATGTGACATTTGCTAGGTGTTCGAGATCTCGAGCCACACCAGGATTAAGGGGGAGAATGTTGCTCTAACTCCTGTTGTGGAGGAGCTCGTGGGAACGTGTGTAAGTGTGAGTGCGTGAAGGAGCTCGTGGGTACGTGAGTTCCATCGGTTCCAAATCATGGATAGTTAAAGAAGAATGGAGAAATTGGTGGAGTGAAAAGTGGAGACGTGACGAGAACTTGTGAATGTGTGTGTGGTTCCCAAGATTATGGGTGATAGAGAAATGGTGCGAGACTTGAGGGTTGAAATGGAAGAGGTCATGGGAGTGACGAGCGGTTACTAAGTTGAGGGCTGAAATGGAGGAGATCATGGCATGACCAGCGGTCACTAAACTTTAGCGTCAATTCCAGTTTTTTTTAAAATGTTGTTTTCTTTTTAGTGTAAATGTGATGTTGACAAGAGTACGCCCCAAAGAAGGAAGAAAATTTTTTATTTAACCACTTCCCTCTCCCTCTTTACTCTCTCTCCTGCCATCTCCTTTTCTCTCTCTCTGCCCAAGAACGCTGCTCCCTCTCTCTCTGCGCTTTTCCTCTTTGGTGTGTCCCTCCTTAGTGTGTTGCAGTCAACAGCCTCCTCTCCTCATTTTGCCCTTACCAAAAGAGAGGCGATTGAGTGTGAGTGTGAATAAGGGAGATCGCCAACATTGTGCTGTTCCGACAAAATACCTTGCTATTTTACTATTCCCGACAGCTAGTTTCATTCCTCCTCCAGTGACATTGTCCACTTTGCCATCATTCCTACTTGGATGACCTGATTTTTGATATCTGAGGTCTTCTTTCGTCATTTTGGAGGTGAAAGGAAGCACCTCTGAATTTCTGCTCTTTTATCGTTCAGTGTCGCTTTTCCTCTAGGGACCTGCTTCTGCCTGCATCCATCATGCCATTCACAAGGGTTTTTCATCTTGCAGGCTAGGATCAATGTGTTCTCTCTCACTCTCTTCCCCCCACCTCCCCCCCTCCCCCTTTTCGTTGTTTATTTCTAATGACAGTAGCTACTTTTTCTGTGAATATGAGTGCTTCTGGCATCTCGGCTTCCCGCTTTTAGTTTCCCTCACACAATGCGGTCGACATTTATCTCATTTCCTGCCTTCGGGAACATGATTAATCATAAGGATTTTGGGAAAAAAAATTCCAACTTGCGTTATTTTTGATGTTCTTCATGATTGGTTGGATATTTTTGGATTATCCCTGTTGTTTGTCATTGGCTATAGAAGCATGTGTTGGATAGTGGCCATTTGAGCAGGGGCGGAGCCAGAATTTTCCTTAGGGGCGGGCCGACAGTCCAACCTCTGGATCTGGGTAGGGCCAAATTGAATTCAACTCTAGAAAATACATTGGGCACTTAAAAAATTATATTTTTTTAATGTAATTTTTTTTTTCATTTGCCAGGGTGGGGCCATGGCCTAGGCGGGCCCCCTCTTCCCTCCGCCCCTGCATTTGAGCCCTATCCGAATATCTACGAGATCAACCCAATAAACACTCACGAGATAAAGTTAAAGCTTATCTCAACCTTTTCCTAAAATCTCTCACTTTAACCGCAACTGGGGTTTGGGAAAAACCTAAGGGGCTGGACTATATATTCCTAGCAAGCTCTCTTCAACGATTTATCGGTGAGCAACCCCTTGGAAGTAAACCCCAAAATCTGACTTGTTCTTCTTCCTCTTTCTCTTGCTAGAGGTTGCTGTTCTTTACAGGGGACTCTCGAAGACGCTGGAGATCTTGCTGCAGGCAACAAAGAGACACTTTTGCTGCAACGTCAAAACATCCAACAGTGGTATCAGAGCCAGGTTTAGCGATCTCAAGTAAGTCTGTTCAGACTTCTCTTATGCCCTTGGTGAATGCCTAAGTTTGTATCATGTTTCTCGAATCATGTTTCATGAATGATGAAAGCATGCTAGATCAAAGGTTTAGAACTATGCTGCGTGGATGAAGCAAGTTAAGGCTTTCTGTACGCAAATCAACATGCATAGTTATTTCTGTGCATGTTATTCAAGAAGCATGACGACTGCAAATCGATCGATATAATTTTTGTGCCTATAATTCTAGAACATGGTATTTCGTGAACGTGCGTGAGCATGCTAGTCGCCTGTGTATCATGTTGTTTGAAGTTCTATTTTCTGAAAGTAAAACATGATAGTATTGATTGGGTTTGGAGCTCTCTGCTTTACATATTATGTCGTCTCCTTTTTCTTTCTGTGAACAGGAGACCAGACCAGAGCTAACCCTAAAACAGAGCATCGATATCTTTCTTTTAAGAGCTTCCTCAGAGGGTTCCGAACCAAATGCAAGCAAGAGTTGTTCTCTTGAACCCTCTTCAAGGGCATGGCTACAGAGCTTGCTACGCAAGTCTCTGCTGTCATCCCGAACTCTACTATTTTCAATGGATGCAGAGCCTGCTCTACCCAGCTACAACAAAATTAAAACCTATAAACAAATAAGAGGGATGAAAACGTCGCTGAACCTACAAACTTCCTCCTGTCCTTTCTCTGTGCGTCGCTTGAGAAACTGGTCCAATGGCCACCCTGAAAAGAGCCCGGTCTGTCTGTCAAAACCAGGGGATTAGACACCAAGATTTTGTCGCTATTGGGCCTCAAATTTTTTAACTCCCTCACTTTGCCCTTGTCTTCTCTACCGACGAGCAGAAGCAGTCGCCCAACTGATTGAAGCCAGTCGTTTCCCTCATTCTCAAAAGCACAAATCTCATGCCTGAAACGGAGCTCTCCTCTTGATGGTAGCAGAGAGGGAGTTCAGGCAGGAGGGTAGACTACAACAGAAACCCTAGGAGTCTTGATGATGCTTCTCATTCCCCGCTGCCTGTCGAGTGAAGTTCTTCCCGCCACTGGTAAAAGAAAAGCTCGGGATCTTGAGAGTCGACGGCCGAAAGTGGCAGATATTGAAAATCAAAACCCGAAAGAGAAATAGGCACCTCACCATGCTTGCTCACCGTCGGACTTGACTACTACCGTCTTCTGTGCGGTAGAAGTCGAGGAAAACGGGAAGAGGGACGGCGACGGTGGAAGAAAACTCGCAGAGGCAACGGTGGAAGTGCGTCGGGCTAACCCTAGGAGAGAGAAGCTCCCGCGAGGAGAGAGAAAGAAAACGAAAAAATGAGAAAAAAAATTGTTCGGAAGGGTATTTATAGCAATATTCTGAAAATTTTATACGAAATTGCTTTTGGAAACCCTCAGAATTATTAAAAATTGCTAAAAGAGGGTTCCAGGAAATTATTGCACTTTTTTAGCTGGAGACTGTGAATTTATGAGAATTTCGTGGAGCTCTCACAAGCTTGTTAGAAAATTATAAAAGAAGGGTTCTGAAAAGAGATTATGTATGTTTCATATTTAATCTAATGTCTTGTTATTCTAAATATTATTTTAGAATGTTGTTTGAGACTCATGTACATGCTCTAGAATACTTTCTTTAAGGTCTCTTGATGTAATATTGTGAACTTTTTTCTTTGTTATGGTTGTTCTTTACTTGCCATCAAAAATTAATTTAGAAATGACATCAAGAGTGGGAGCATCTGAATTAGCTAAGACTGAAAAACTGAATGAGACAAATTTTCATGCATGGAAGCGTAGAATAATGTTGGCCTTGACTTTGAAAAGAGTCATTTATGTGATCAATCAGCCTTTTCCCACTTTAGGAGACAAACCCACAGATGAAGAAAAAAAAACATATGAGTCATTTACTTCTGATGATCTAATGGCTACAACTATAATGTTAGCCTTCATGGAAGATGATCAAATCAGAGTCTTTGAGGATTGTCCAACTGCCAAGGATATGTTTGCTACTATCACTTCTAAATACAACACCATGACTGCGATGCACATTCAGTTACTGAAAGAACAATACAATTCCTATAAGACGAAAGAGTCAGACAATGTTATGAACCATGTTAATAAGATGATAGTCATGGCTAAAGATTTAGCCGTTGTGGGGAATGTCATATCTGACAATATGCAGATAAGCACAATTCTGAACAGCCTACCTCCTTCTTGGGATATGGCAGTTACTGCCTTGAGTGTCCAATTTGACAATCTTAATTTAGAAAAACTTCCTATACAGTTAACTCTACAGCAACAACGTCTGACCGAGAGAAATAGAGCAGAGTTGATGACTGTTCAGGAAAAAACTACTGGTAGTTATGTGCCTGTAAAACCAAAACAATTTAAAAATCGAAACGATGGCAAGTTCAAGGACAATTATGCAGGTACTAAGAAATCTCAAGGAACAGTAGTGAAATGCTACAGATGCGAAAACCCTGGACATATAAAGAAGAACTGCAGGACAAAATTCTCAAGTAAGAAAGACAACAATGGTCAGGGCAACTACAACAAAAGGAAGCCTCAAGAGGACTCTGACAGAGAAGTCATCTGTGTCGTGTCGGAATGTCTGTTTGCAGATGGAGATATAACTGGATGGTGGGTTGATTCGGGAGCTACTCGTCACATTGCAAAGACAAAAGAAAGAGTGATCCACACGAAAAATCTGAGTCCGGGAACCCACAAGATCTATATGGGAAACAACTCATATTGTGATGTCATGAGAATTGGGGCATACCGTCTAAATGTTGGGGGTACAAGTATTGTACTTAACGAGGTTTTATATGTCCCTTCCATGAGGAGGAATCTAGTGTCTGTTCCTATACTAATGGGGAAAAGTTTTGAAATACGTTTTATTTCAGGAAAAGTAACTGTGGGAAAACATGAAAGGTTCATGTTTGGTGGAAAATTTGTAAAAGAACATGGTATGTTCAACCTGAATGATATGAATAAAGCTTCCAGTTCTGCTTATTTCGATTGTGCAATGTGTGTAAACGTAAACTTATGGCATGAAAGATTAAGCCATATAAGCATAAAAAAAGATGAAGACTCTAACACAACAAGAGTTAATACCTGACATAAATTTAAATGATTTTGCGAAATGCGAGTAATGTGTATACGGATAAATGACAAGAAAATCATTTCCGTCTGAAGTAGTTTGGGCCACTGAACTATTGGAAATAATTCATACTGATATCTATGAACCTTTCAGAATCCAAACTCATAGTGGCAAGTTATACTTCATCACGTTTATTGACGACTTCTCAAGATTTGGTTATATATACTTAATCAGACATAAATTGGAAGTATTTGAGAAATTCAAGGAATACAAATCTGAAATCGAGAGACAACTTGGAAGAAATATCAAAATTGTAAGGTCTGATCGAGGAGGAAAATACACTTCTAGTGAATTCCTCGAATACTGTAAAGTCATTGTAATTAATAGGCAAAAGACAACGCCTAGGACACCACAACAAAATGGTGTGGCTGAGAGGTGTAATAGAACCCTCTTGAACATGGTGCGATCCATATTGGCAGGAGCACAGTTACCAAAAGTTTTTTGGGAGAAGCTGTGTTGACAGCTATGTATACAATAAACCGAGTGCTATGTAAAGCAGTCTCAACCACTTCTTATGATAGATGGACTGGTGTAAAACCAGATCTGAGAAATTTAAGGAGATGGGGATCTGTAGCACACGTAAAAATTCTAGATCCAAAACTAGATAAACTAGATAACAGATCAGTGAGATGTATATTTATTGGATATCCCAAAGGATCCAATGGTTACAGATTGTATCATTCATCTATGAGACTTATAGAAAGCAGAAATGTAGAGTTCATAGAATAACTCAATAATAAAGTTTTTGATCCAGTAGAATATCAAAATGATACACTGGATGATCTGATTTACTCAGAGGAACAGTCTGACAATCAACCGGCTGGAGGTCAGGTTGGTAATGAACCAACTGAGCAGGAATCGTCTGAGGAAGAGTCAGACAATGAACCGACTGAAGACCAGTTAGAACCAACTGATCTGAATACCTCATCATCTCAGACGTTATCAGGTCATAAAAGACTTAGGGCTCCTCCTTCATATTTGAATGATTATTATGTATATCTGGCAGAGGATCTATGCTATTTAGCAGATATTGAAGAAATGTCTGACAACCTGACATATGACGAAGCCATTACCTCGCATGAATCGTCGAATTGGGTGAATGCTATGGATGAAGAAATTGAATCGATAGAAAAGAATAATGTTTGGGAATTAGTAGATCTTCCCAATGATAGAAAACCCATTGGGTGTAAATGGGTGCTGAGGAAGAAATATAAAGCTGACAGATCAGTCAAAAAATTTAAAGCCAGACTGGTAGCAAAAGGTTTTTTCCAAAAAGAAGGAATTGATTACTCAGAGACCTATTCGCCGGTTACAAAGTTTGCATCAATCAGAATAATTTTGGCTATCGCAGCATTCTATGACTTGAATATTTGTCAGATGGATGTGAAGACTGCCTTTCTGAATGGTGAGTTGAAAGAAACTATATATATGACTCAACCACAGGGATATGTGATCAAGGAAAAAGAAGACAAAGTGTACAAGTTGAATAAATCATTGTATGGACTGAAACAGTCTCCTAAACAGTGGTATTTTGCTTTTCACAAAGCAATTATAAAACTTAGGTTCGTTACAAACCAACTATACCACTATGTATATGTTTGGAAAAGTGAGAGCCTTTTCTGTATTCTATCATTATACGTTGATGACATATTACTAACAGGAAATGAAACGACATGATTGTCAAAATGAAGACTTGGCTGAACAAAAACTTCGAAATGAAGGATTTGGGCGAAACATCCTACATATTAGGAATAAAAATCACTTGAGATAGAAACTCAAAAATCCTGAGTCTAAGCCAAGAACGATATATTGATTATATCTTTAAGAAACTTCGGATGTCAGACTACAAAGCAATTGGGACTCCTATTGCTAAAGGAGCAAACTTGAGTAGGAGCAATTGTCAGGGTGAAAGACAACAAAAATTAAGTGTTCCCTATGCACGAGTTGTTGGCAGTCTAATGTATCTAATGCTGTGTACCAGACCTGACATAAGTTTCCCTATCGGTCTCATGAGTCGTTATCAAAGTAATATTGGATGGCTTAATTGGCAAGCAGTCAAAAGGATTTTTCGATATATTAAAGGAACAAAGGGACTGAAATTGTCCTACCAAGCTGATGAGCTTACCTTAGTTGGCTATTCAGATGCAGATTTTGCAGGTTGCAAGGATGACAGTAAGTCTACTTCTGGTTATGTATTCTTCTTTGGAGGTGGGGCGATAGCCTGGTCCTGTAAGAAACAGGATTGTGTTGCTCAGCACACTCAGGAAGTAGAGAATGTAGCATGTAACATTGCAACAATTTTTGCTGTCTGGATAAATCAATTCTTGAAAGACTTGAAATTAGATCTTGATCATGAACCGGTTCAACTGTACTGTGATAATCATGCAGCAATATCGCTTATGAAAAATGGAGTTGTTAGCTCAAAGAGTAAACATATAATGGTGAAATACCGTTACGTTCATGAAATGATTGAGAAAAATAAAATCTCGGTTGATTATTTGCCTACCAATGATATGGTGGTTGATCCCTTAACCAAGGGAATATCTGAAGACTTGTTTTCAAAACATGTAATTCATACGGGTTTGAGATATATTTGAAAGGTTGCGAAGGAAAAACAAGTAAATGGAAAACCTCGCTGTAAACCTTGAAAAAGGTCCAAGTTGCGTTGAATAAGCCAAGTATGGAAAACCACGTAACAAATTGAATAAAGAAAACCCACATATAGTGGAAGCAAACTGGCGGTCTCATGGCTAAGTGGGAAATGTTGGATAGTGGCCATTTGAACCCTATCCGAATATCTCGTAAAGATCAACCCAATAAACACTCACGAGATAAAGTTAAAGCTTATCTCAACCTTTTCCTAAAATCTCTCACTTTAACCGCAACTGGGGTTTGGGGAAAACCTAAGGGGCTGGACTATATATTCCCAGCAAGCTCTCTTCAATGATTTATCGGTGAGCAGTCCCTTGAAAGTAAACCCCAAAATCTGACTTGTTCTTCTTCCTCTTTTTCTTGCTAGAGGTTGCTGTTCTTTACAGGGGACTCTCGAAGACGCTGGAGATCTTGTTGCAGGCAACAAAGAGACACTTCTGCTGCAGTCAAAACATCCAACAGCATGTTCATTTTTAGACATCAATCGGCCCCACACAAACCCCACACCACCCACCCCACCTTTCCTTCTTGCATGTGCAGCTTCTTCATCATTTAAGAAGAAGTGAAGCCCAGGCTTGCAAGCTGACCGTGTAGGGATACTTGCTGTAACTCTGCATTGGTACTCTACTTGAAACCACAAGTGAGACCATATTCTACTGTGTCCTTATTCGAGTAATTTCATGACTGTGATGCTTGGCATTCCAATGCAACTCGTTAATCCAAATGTTTGCGATCTTCTTCTTCTTCACGATGAACTAGGAACAGAGAGATGTATGGATGCATAGAAAGTTTCCTTTTCCCACAGAAGTTTTCTGATGTTACATCGTTGTAGCAGTACATAGTTCATTTCGCCCTTCTTCTGTTGGAGAAAAGGGAGTTGTTTGATTAACAGATGTCATTGACAACCATGAAAATTATAAATTAAATCGATAAAATTTTTCTTGATTTTCTTTTTTCTTTTTCAAAATTGGTTCTGTTTTTTGGAGTATGATCTTAACAAATGTCTCTGGTTTCATTTGGTTTTGCAGATAAGCCTATTGCTTGCATCAGGCGGTATTTAATGGCTTTTGTATAGTTAGAAAAATGCTGAAATAAATAGCAACTACTGGTAGCATTGGACTGTATCATATTTTTTTCAGCGTTTTTTTCTTGAGAAAATTAGGAAAATCCATTTCAGTTTTGGACTAGCTGTAGTTTTGCTTTCTCTATAGACTCTATACCAATACTTTTTCTTTTGTAACAATGCATGATTTGTGGTTCACATTTTGGTGCAATGAGTCATTTCTGACAATATGTTGTGATAGGTCATTGATAGATATAATAGGAAGCTACCTTTTTGTTTCCTTTTCATTTCTGCAAATCTCAACGGATGTACGCTAATGCAGACACCCATAATTACTTCTTGTATAGATGCGTAATCCTACCGTGTTCCTTCCATTTTTTCTGTTTAGTTTAATATCGAAAATCAGTAGAAACACTTATTTTCATAAACTGCTGTTTTCTTTCTTGAGATGATAGTTGACCTTGCATTAGGAATATAGGCATGCCTTTCACAATTTTCATTAGCCATCTTCCTCAAACCTTTTGTTGTAATTAATCCAACAAACATTCTGAGACAAGGTGACGCTTTTTGACAACTATACGTACATGCTTTCAAATGATAATCAAGAGAAGCCTATTTGATTGGCACTGATCATCTCGTAGTTCTAGCCTTCTGCCTAACTTATACTACCAGAAACACTGCTGTTGAAGGCATTACAGATAGTAACGTAAGGCTTGAACGCCAGCAAAAGTGTTCCATTTACAAACAATGAACAACAGAAGCGTGTGATTACGATCTTGAAAACTGCATGCTGTACTGATCCATAAATTTTACTTTTTTTTTGGCTAAACAGTTAGTTTTTATATAACGGACACTGTTCGTATGGTCCAGGTGCTAATAATGGAACCTTGAACGATGCATGTTTCTTGATGAAGCTACTGAGTTTATGAAAATAAAATAGTTGCGAAGATTTTGGGTCTTTAGTTTTTTAACTGTTGCAAACCACTGTTGGTGGTGACGAAAGTAGGACAGACTTGATTACCATGATGCCACCGAGTTTATATGCAGCAGCCAAGAGATCACTGATTTTTATATGCAGTGGGGAACACGACAAAAACTACCACCAAGGGCTATTGGGTTTGTTATTTGGTCATAAAACATTGAGTTTTCAGTAGGTGATTTTTTAGTACAAGTAAAATGAAAGAACTTTAGCTACTATACATCATTTTTCTGTTGTATTTTTGAGGTCTTAGGTCCTGTTATTCGTTTCATTGGTCAGGCATTGTGATTCATTTTCTTGTTATACTCTTGAGATCATACAAGGATTTGACTGAAAAGAGTCGAAAACAAAGGTTCTTATGACATTCCAAGGTGTACTTATGGGTTTTGGGATGGAACCAGAACACCGACAGGCTTATCTGATTTGACTGATTCTGGTTTGCTGATCTCTAGTGGATCCAGAGTAATTGATTCTAGAGGATCCTCCCATCACAGCATGGAGCAGCGCATGTCGTTGTCTGTAAAGATGGAATAGAATGTTCTATGCACGAATATTCTATGTACCCAGAGAAGCCATTGTTTCCAGTGGGCTTGCCAATTTTCACTTCTACAACAACGAGGTGGTACAACCTTTCACTGTGGAGGCGAATAGGCTTCTCAGCATGGTCCCTGACATATGGGAACAGAGTCTCATGCTAGGGAAGATGCAACAGCCATTTGCTGGGGTTGCAGCATCAGGCCTGTGCCCTGTGGTGAATTGCCTTATAGATCCAGTGGTAGACTTGATGATGCGGTACGTGTGCAGAAAATTTCTGCATCCAGAACGGGGTTAGAGAAGAGGACAAGTGAAGTGAAGATATAAACAGAGCTAGGAGAAGGGAAAACTACGCTAGGAGGTTCTGCCTACTGGTGGCATTAGAGAAGAGGACAAGTGAAGTGAGGATATAAACAGAGATAGGAGAAGGGAAAACTACGCTGGGAGGTTCTGCCTACTGGTGGCATCTTTGGCCACTTTGTATATTCTTTTTGTAACTTGAAACAAAGCGAAATTGAAAAGAAAAAAGATGAAAGCGTGGAGGATGGCTTGTCCTTCTTTTTTAGGGCATGTATCTTGCTATATATTGTATTTTTGTCGATTGATGAAAATGTGCTACTGATGAATTAGTAGGACACGTTTTCGTCACAGATCGAAATGCCTGATCTCCATTAGCCAAAAAAGGGTAATTAATTTGTTTAGTGACACTACTGTATGTGCACATAAAGTTTTCCAGTGGCGCAGCTTTGCCACTTTCACTTTCAGTGACGGTAACTAGAGTAACGACCTAAGCGGCCCAAAGTTTTTGTGACTGAAGATCATTAGTGACTCGCATTTGCGCTACTAAATGTGAAGCCTGTTTTAGTGATTATTGTATTGTTTTTGAAGTGTGCAAGACCGATGTTGCATTACAATATCGAACCTGGCATCCTTAGGGAACTTCCTAATATATATATATATATACAGAAAGGAATTGCCACACTAATTTCATCAAGTTCTCATACAATGGTGTGTGATTAAAGTCTACACTATAACAACAATGTCTTCTCAACCTGTGAAATTGCACCATGGTTAGAGACATGCATCCAGTCAGCGCTTGGATGTGTCTGGGAGAGCGGAGGCGAGCATCCAAAAATGAAGGTGCAATAAATTTTGTGAGACGTGTTCAGATATTTCCCTCCAAAAAGTTTTACTTGTTATAATCTTTTAAAAAAAAATATTATATTTGGACCGTTTAAAAGTCTCCAAAAATACAATTTAACCTAGTTTTCAAAATTATAGTTCGGCTTCTCTGACAAGAAATTCCTACGTCATCCAAACACCACTTCAACAGCTAATTGTATAGGTTCTTTGCATGTTCAAATTACCATGTACGTTCAAATAGATCAAACGCCAGCACCACCATAATTATGGCAGATCGAATCTGTGTAAGCAACAAGTAAAAAGCAAAGAGGATGGCGGGTACTTTTGAATTTTTTTTATAAAACAATGGATTTTTTTTTTCTTTTTCACGTTCCTTTTTCACCTTTTTAAAAAGTTTTTTTTTTAATTTATTTTAATGAAAGTATTTTGGTCATTACACACTCATATGCATTTGTGCACCCTTTCACAATAATAATAGGGTTATTTTAGTAGTTTCCAGTAACCAATACAGGTTTGGCCACAAGCAGTAACCCAATGTTCATTTCCATCCCCAAGCGACAAGTTTAAATTAACCATATTTAACAAAGCTTTTTTACTTTTTAATCCAAGTTACTTATAGGGTGGAAAAATTTTATTACTTGGATAATAATGACTTTTTGGGGAGGTCACAACATAGATTGATAAGGCCATTTTAATTAGTAAGATAAAAAAAAAATAGCTCTCAAATTTCATGAAGTTTGGAGCTAATTAGAGAAAGGTGTGAAGTGTGTTAAAGTTGAAAACCTTGGATCAAGTCTTTACAATGGCACCTTTTTTTTTTGGAGGTGTTTGATTACTTTAGATTTTGTGCTTTTGTTGATGTAACAAAAGACCTGGTTTATTAGTGGTAGTGTACTGGACCGCAAAGGCGGTCCATTTAAGAACTCGTGTTCAAAAGTCACTATCACGTTCTAGTGTGTTCTATTTGTTAATTCAAGAGCGGTGTATAAAAAAAAGCCAATGGTCTTTTTTAGAGAATGAACCACTCCCCTTAAAAAAGAGAAAAAAAAGCTGAAGTAAGGAAAGAGTTCGACCTTAAATCTATGATTCTCAAATCTTAACTCCACGGCCTTTGTATATTACGCTTGTATATTACGCTGGAGGACATGATCAATTCAAGTCTGAGTTGTATTGGAACCGATCAAAAGTTCGAAAAACATTAAACCGCCAAAAGAAGGAAAAAAAAAAAACAAAGATGTTGAGAACTCTTATTGAATACTTTATTGGAGAAATCATGCACCAAAACAATTTCCGGCACACTAAAAGAACACAGCTTAACTAAAAGCATAGGAACAAAGAGACTCCACCGTCTAGATACTTAATCAGTTTTTCTCCCTTCCCTGCCCGGGTTCCAGGCAGACCAACCATGCTGGTTGTCGACTAAAGAGGTGGCGGAGGAGCAGCTCCACAGATGGCGGCGATCGCCTGGTCGAATGGTATGCCGAGCAACTGATGGAGGCCGTCGGTGCAGGACGCCGGCAGGCCCCTGATGGCGTCGCAGGCAAGCTCGCTGATAGGAGTCCGGTGCTGGATGAAGCCCACAATCTCGTTGACGTAGGCTTTGAGTGAGGAGATGCACTGGATGATCTCCAAGAAGGGGACGGGCAGGAGGAAGGAGGGGAATTCTGGAAGCAGCCATTCTGGTTTCTTCCCCTCACCTGCTGCAGCCCAGGCAAGCTGCGTGGCCAATGGGGCCAACACGAGCACGACCAACAGCGACCCATTGATCATGCTCATCTTCATCTTTACTGGTTACCAGATAAAATTTTTTGAACTTTGGCCTAATCTTTCAGATGCCTGTATTTTTTCACAGTAGAACGGACGTATATCTAATGCTCATGAACAGAAACGTCCTTAAGAGCATTTATTTCTATGTAAGCGACGCAGAGGCAGAGAGAGAGAGAGAGAGAGAGAGAGAATAAAAGAAGAAACTCATGAAGTTTAATTTGTCGTCCGAGAAACAGATTTGTTGAAGTTTCGTTAAGATTTCGAGCTTTTAATTTCCTTGGAATACAATCACTTTAATTCTCGTTTCATTTGCTCCTGATCAATTTGAGCGCTTGGATTCAATAAGACATTAATTCACGCATATAAGATAAGCAATTAATGTTCAGATGCCAATGTGGTAAAAGATTTAATTTTCTTACTGAATTGGACGAATATCGGAAATTTGATAACAATAAAAGTAAAATCAAAATATGATTTTGTATTTTTAACATATTGGAATCCAGAATCAGGTTCCAGGCAGTTAGATTAAGCAATAGTATCTGGTGAAATCTTTTAACATCACGAACCCAATTGCGTATGGATTAATATGAATCGGCAGATCATGTTTGAACACAACAAACTAAGTTCCGAACCTAAACAAATGCATCTAATAAAGAGTAGAGGATCTGCTTTGAATATTTCTTACATTCAGCCCCTTTGATTTTGTTTCCATTCAATTCATTCTCTGTAAAGTTAATGTCATCTTCAATTTTGTTCAGTTTTTGGGGCTCGGGATTAAGCAAAATCCTATTAACTGCATCATAAACGTGATTTCATTGTAACTTATGTTACCATTTCGAGTACTGTAAGATCTCCTGGAAAGGGTGTCTGATAAGAAGAAGATGTATTATGTTCTTGAAACACATATTTGAAGAAGGCCACACATAAAAAAATATCTTAGTCAGTTAATCGGTGTAACTCAATTAAGCTCACTACACAAACTACCTACTTAAATCAAAATACTGCTCCTTTGCATTTAATCACACAAGTAGATTATTATTTTTTTTAAAAAAAAAAGCAAATTGGAAAGAAAAACACAGAAAAAAAAACGATAAAACAATATATTTCTAATGAAGGAGCACAAACCAAGTTATGCCATACAGTAACAAACAAGATAAACTACTACTCTTGCCTTCAGTAAAAGGGGAAAAAAAAAAAGACTTGCTTCAAACTTCTTTATGCAACAAACTCAGCTGCGTTCCCAATCTAACCACCCAAACCATGAACAACACATCGAACTCCAATTACAAAGACCAAATTCTTGAAAACCTATCTTAGATCTTTGAAATGCGCTTGTTTTTAACTAGAAACTTGTATTAATTTTAAACACCCCCTAAGTCTCTTCGTGCAACAAAATTAATGAGAAAATTTTCAAAAAATCACATAAAGATTAGGCACAGCAATGAAAAACACGAATAAATACTTCACCATATTGTTAAAACACATACCAATGATTTTCCATCTTGCATGATTAACAAACGAATCCACGCACAAACTGTTTTTCTGCAAATTAGATACTAAATCAGTAAATAATTAAGTTTTCCTTGAACAATTTCCTAGCTTGTGTTAATAGATAAAAAAAACGAACATTCATGTAATTATTCTAGACATTGTTAAGAAAAAGGGTAGCATGTTTGGATATAGTTGACGATGTTCGCTGGTGCAAACAGATGAACTTAGAGCATTTCAGCAATCTTTTCGTCATATTAATTAATTCCAACAGTGACTAAGTTACATAGGGGCTGGTGTGGGTCGCCCACCCACATCAGCCTCCGAAAAGTTTCATTGAAAAATTGAAAACGATGTTGTGATGACTTAAAAATTTTATGGAGTCAATTTAAATTATAATTGAGCGCCCATCAGGCAAAATATCCTGGCTCTGCCGCTGGACCTAATTTAAATTAGTAATAACCTAAGGTTTGTTTTTTGAATAGTTCTTCATGCCCTTTTTTTCAATTTTTCTTCTTTAATTCTTTGACAAGTGCACATTTTGCTATTAAATTATGCATGGCATAAATGATGTTCGATACCGTTTCTAGCCGCGCTTGCTACAAGCAGTGTCAGTAAAACTTTTACCGACCCTTCTTACCTCTTTAACGACCCAAAAAAAGAAAAAAAAATCGTATGCGTATTTTTAATTAATTTTCACCAACTCAACTCGTAGAAATGAAGAAAGTTATTGTCATTATATCCCCTTCAACTGCAAGTAACAAGCTAATTGGCGATGCATGAATAATGATGATGCTCCTTTTCATGGATGAGATCTAAGCATTTCAGCAGACTGAAGACGCTTTAACATTTTTGTTTAAACAACAGCACTCTGAAACGTAACGCACATTAGATTTGCTTAGATGGTGGGAATTGGTGCATCGGCGGGGCTGATACCCGGCAGTCCGCAGGCAGCACGTACATCTCCGGCCTCATAATGGACAAGGTCCAGCAGGAAATGGAGGGCGTCCAGGCACAGGGGTTTGTCGGCCAGAACCTTGCAGGCAAGCTCCCCGAGGTACTTTCCCTGCCCCAAGTTCAAGAAGAACTCGTCAACGTGTTCAGCCAATCCGTCCAGGCAACCAAGAACGGCCTTTACTTGAGTAGTCAGGACTTCTTCTGCTTCTGCTGACTCGGGCCCGCCTGCCTCTGGACCGCTCGCCTCCAGCGCCCTCGCCCTCGCCTGCTGTATGGCCAATGGAGCCAACACCACGAAGGCCAGCAACAGCACCTTGGTAATCTTCATCATCTTGCCTCTGCTAGCTGCTTTTGTTTCTGCTGCTGCTGCTGCTGCTGCTGCTTCTGCCTGCTTTTTGGTCACAGAAATGTTTTCTCTAAAGCATGTATTTATACAGTTTCGATGATCAAGTAACGGCCAGGTAATTCATTACAACCTTCACTCCCCAAGGTTTAATGAGAACTGAAAATTTTATGAGGTACTGTTAATGTGCTTAATGCCATTAATTAATTGCACAGAAGAAGGACTACTTAAGGAAACGTTGCGGAGCAATGGAGGAGGAAGAAGGGAGAAAAGAGACTGACATGTATGGATTTTAGGTAGAGATTAGACAGTTAGATAGATTATAATTTTTCAATACATATTCTAGATGGTAACAAGTTCTGGTATGGAACTAAAATGTTTTATAACCATAACGTGCACGCATTTGAACGTTATGCTTTTTCTCCGTTGTACATTTATTATAATTATATTTTCACCTTTTCTCGAAGACAGGTTAAACACGTATTTTGTTTCCTCGTATAGGCTTATGATCATCAAATGACACAGGCAGGCTTAATTTCTTTTAAAATTGCTTAATAGTGCTTATAAAAAGCATATGATTCTCCAATAAGCATACTCGAACCACTAAGATTCAGATTCTATTAAATCTGTCTTGGCTACTCACTTGGTACCTACTCATACCTCGAAGCGGGTTATGTACGTCTTACTGGTACACCAAATTTTCTGGTGTCAGTATTCTTGGTTAATGACAAAAGCATTCTTGGTTAATAAAAAAAATTGTAAAGACAAAAAAAAAACCAAAAAACTTAAAAAGAATAAAAAGAAATATTTTTTAAATAAATTGAGGATCTCTAACCTACTTTTCTCATAGGGGTAAAATCCTATTATAGGTTCCGTATAAAAGGAATTTTAGATCAGCATCAAATTTTGCCTTAATTAACATATGATATGAAATCAGATACCCATGCACCATATGATTTTTCTTACTCAATTTGATCAACATATATCGAAATTTGATACAAAGTGAAATTTAAATATAGTTTTGTATTTTTGAAGATTCAAATAGATATCCTAAATAAAACAACATCTTTTCATTTTGAAGATCGGTTCTTTATGTATCATAATATGGTTCATATTCAATTGTTCATCTAAAAGTCGAATAAATCTGAATGTGAAAATAAAAGCCGGATTCAAATCATGAATTTAAAAACCGAATTCAAATATGATGTAAATAAAAATACTGGCCACAAGGACAAGATAGAAGATGAACACAGATCTGCTTCTGCTTTCAGGGAAGACCCCAAAAAGATTTTTTTTTTTTTTAACATATCGTATCTCGGTCGCTTTATCGGATTGCTCTGTCTACAATTGATTTGCTGATAGTTTTTCTCCTTGCTTTTTGTTGCTCTCTGTCCCTGTACTCTTCCACCGCCTCTTGCCTCGTTGTTCACTGGCGAGTCTCAAAGCATCTACTACATTAACAAAGGAGTTATCAACAGCGCAGAACTTGGCTTTGCTCGGGGAAAAGGAACCGGAAAAGAGAATAGCAACAGAGAAAAAGAAAAAACGGATGGGAACGATAGCTCACCTGAAGCGGAGGCCTATTTTCCAGCGAGAACGGAGAAACCTGTTTTTCCGGGGGACTCTATTCGACTTCTCTCTCTCTCTTCACTATTTTGTTTTGGGTTTCTTCACTTCACTATTCCAGAACTTCTTCTTTAGTTTTTTCGTCCTTATCAATCGTATAAAAACTATGGAAAAAATATTGATGATCAATACACAAAACAGTTAGTAGTATAGAAGAATACAGATCCAGAAACCATTGTTAAACGTCATGCAGAAAACAAGAGATTGATTTTTCCTTTTGTTTTTTTAACTTTCTCAACCCATGGCAAGGTTTGAAACCATTAGAATCATATTGGCCGCAATTGCATAATTTAGTTAGCAATTTTTTCAATTTGATGTAAATCAACAGTTTTTAAATGGTCTTTCAGATAAGGGCATATTTTAATTGGTGGCAATTTTCATTGCAATTAGTTAAAAAGAAAAGTTGGAAGAGGAAGACACATTAACTAAAGGTTGTGTCAGAGATCAATACCTTAGCTTCTTTCTTAAATGTTGAATCTGTATTTTTTTGTTACCAAATTTGTTCCCCCTACATCAAATTTAAAATATCAAAAATGTTTTCTCAGTTTGTTAAAACTTAGAAAAACCTTGGTCTTGTGTTCTATGATCTCCCATTTCTCGACCTTGTGTCCCAAACATTTTTTCAGATTTGGGCATTGCATGTATATGAACTGGGAGAAAATTATCGACATTTAAATTCCTTACATATATGAATTGGGAGAAAATTCCTTATGTATGAACTGGTAGAAAACTATTAATGTTTAAAAGGAAATGGAAGGTTTATATATGGGGTGCTTAAAAGTGGCGCAAAAACTAACAACTAACTTTCAATACGAACATTAAGAAGTAAGCAAGTTTTACAATTTTAACTATACAAATAATGGTGGTGTGTTTATAGGGAAGTCATTTGAAACGGATATCCGACCAAACCATTCCGAGAAAGACATATATAGAAAAAAAAATGTAACATTCGATTAAAAAATCAGATAAGAAATGACATCTGATCAGATTTGGATTCAGATGTACATAAACATCCTATCGGATTCAGATTCAGATCGGATTTAGTTTTAAATAATTATTCTATATTCAATGCTCTTATATTTAAAATATCGGCCAGAATCGACCCACAATTTGAATTCAAATTTGGATTCAGATATGAATGTAAAAATCAGATTCAGATTTAACTTCTCATTCATGTTTAAATTTCAATTTGAATTCGAGTATATGAATATCCAAAAAAGTCGATATTGTTAAAATTATATATGATTCAAATTCGATCCATTGACATATCGAGACTCGAACACTCTTTCTTCCATCACACTCGTCAAAGGTACCACAATTTCAGTTCAATTTTAAGATAATGAAACTGAGCACCTCAATGTATGAAAATGTTTTTGCATTTTTTAAGCCAAATATCCCAAAATACATCTCTTGGTAATCAAACATGCCTAAAGAGTGTACTCGAACTATGATTGAGACAAGACAATTTGTTTCATTTGTACTCTTCATCATTCAAACATGGTAAAAAGGTGTTCCAAGGCATCTTCGAAATTGGTTCAATTTTTTTGTGTTTTAATGCCTTGGAAACTGAAAGCCTTTACACTGGAGGAAGTGATAAAGTTTGGGGGTACAAAAGAAGAGGCAAGATTAGAAAGGGGAAGCGATTTTTTCATGATTTAATTTCTATTTCCTCCTCTCGAACATGAGTTGCCGCGCATTTTGCTTGAAAAGGTAATATATCTATATATAAGAGGGAGTACTTTGGCTGAGCTTGATGCCCTTAATAACTCTGTCTCTGCATATATTCAAATGTGAACTTTAGGCATGTCTGTCATCTGAGGTAAAATCTTAGGTTTTAAATCATCAGATGCTCATGCATAGTAGGTAGTTGTTCTCTTTTAGCACAAACTATATGAGATGATTTAATGATAAGGCTAGAGCTGGTGCATATATACCATCTAATCACTCATCTCTACATGTGCATATATGTCTCTCTCTCTCTCTTTATATATATATATATATATATATATATATATATATATATATATATATATATATATATATATATATATATATAGAGAGAGAGAGAGAGAGAGAGAGTGAGAGGCCCCGGTGGCTGGTAGCTAGATGGCTAGTTGCTGGTTTAAGTACTAGCATGGGGTCAATGATTAACAAGAGTAAAGGGAAAAAGGGAGCCTTAGTTTCTCAAGGCCTCATATCCAAAAGGGGAAAAGAGAGAGAACAAGAGAGATGAAGCCAACCAAATGGAAAATCATTAATAAAAACTTGGTGACAAGAAGTCACCACAGTACAAAACAGGAAAAAAAGCAGCGAACAAAAGAAGACAACAGAAAAGAGAGAAGTAGGAGAGAAAGAGGGAGAGAGCACATGGATATGAAATTGTATAACGCTCAAAAGTGACATAACATATCTAACAGAGATTTCAACCAACAGTAATTAGAATATGTTGCCTATTAAGCTGCATTTAACATACATCATCATACGTGAAATATTTGGTCTTCTATGGTGAGTGGATATGGAATGTCTTCCATCATTTGGAACGCATTGTAGATGCCAGTCTGCTCTATTATCTGCACCAAGAATTCCCACTGTTACATTTCTCTAGGACACCATAAAGACAATAAACACATTGCTAAATCTAAGAAACTAGGAGTACCTATTTGATATGAATCACTGGTAAACCCAATACAATTACAAGTGCCAGAGATATTAAAAGCAACGACTAGCAACCTTCAAAGTGGTGCACAATTATTAATATGCTGAACTTATGCTTGTATTAACTTATGCTGGACTACGAAGATTATGTTGAATGTTCAGTGCTTTTTTAACGTTTTGAGCATTAGGCCCTGGGTCTCTTCACAATCAAATTAGAAGGGCATTTATTACCAAATTCTGAAAAAAGAGCTATAGTTTAAAAGACACCTTTTCCTTGTGGGGGTGTACACATAATCCTCTTTATATCTAAGGACATTTGATAGGGAGCCGAACATCTAGCTTGTTGCACATATTTCTTATAATTATTTACTTTAATAGTGCTTCATAGCAAAAAATTTCTGGCTCTACCACTACACGATTCGCCTATTTTATATCTTTTCATCATGGGCAGATCACGTCATAAATCTAACAAGAACAAGGAATACATGTTCTCAATTTGATTTCCTTAATGTCTCAAGTTCAATTTCACACGGATTCCCCAATATCCTGCATAATCATAACGTTCTACCAACATTTTCTCGTCATGGAAAGTCTAGTAATAAATTAAAAACGTTCATCTTCACTAAAAAATATAGGAGAATATGTATATAAAGCCTCTAAAATTAAATAATTTAAAATAAAATATTGCAACAAAATTACGACACTTCAAAAACTTTTGGCATGAATAACTCATATGAATTTCATACACTCTATTTAACTAGGAAGTGGGCATCCATATTTGATCTATTAATAGAGCTAGTAAACAATGGTAGCGTTTTTTTTTAATTTTATGATTTCAATGCGAGAGAGAAGACTGCGTACCTTCTCTCGCAAAACCTCATTTGTTGCCTTGAGTATGTTCTCCTTCAAACGAAATTCAAATTTCAGCTACAACTTCACTTGATATACATTGCAGAAGTAGGAGTAATTTCAAAGTAGGAAGGAAAAAAGAGGTACATAGTCTATGTATTGCTTAATAAATATTATCAACATTGTACAAAAACAGGCGTGGCATCTCAAACTAAAACATCTTTATTGCTCATCAGTGTTGTTGAACGTTGAATTGAATTTGGCCAGTTCAGGAATTTAACTGAATCATTTGTGAATCGGCAAAAAGTATTAAACAGGTAGTTACTGACTCTTATATACTAGACTTGATAGGAATCATGTAGGCAACTGATTATAGTCAGATCAGGCACTGAAGATTAAGTTATAATATAAAATTCAAGTTGTTTTTTCAAGAGTTGAAACAACCCTCAGAGGAGACAAGAAGCTTCATTTAAGGAAAACTCATTTGTCCACTCTATTTTGGACTTTTGAAAAAACAGCTTGGCTTTCATATTTACAAATTAGTCTTTACCTTCTGATCATCTTGGAATTCATGGCCCCACAATGTCTTGTATATGGGTGTCTGATAGCTATCTGTTTACCTTATTATATTCATCCTTTGTAAAAATAAATAAATAAAAGTATAAAGTTAATCATAAAAGCCTTTAATATATTTTCAATTAGTAAAAAATGTCACATGGTACTCCTTATAATGACCACTAATTCAAAATATAATCGGCTTGCTACCAATTCAATTCAAATCAGTTAAGTTTGGTTTTTGCATCAGTACATATTTTTTTTTAAGTATCCACATTGTTTTGTGGTTTTACTTTACTTGTATGCTAACTTTTTGTATAGAAGCTCTTTGTATCAATATTATTTTGCTAAAGATAGAGCTTTAATAAAGGCCATGACAGTTCAGTAGTACTTTTTCCCAAGAATGGCATATAATGTCCATTCCTAACTACATGAATTTGTACATATTTGAGATGCCCCTTGTGCTGGCTGTACTAACTCTCTTTTCTGTTGGTACTTGAAGAAAAGTGGCAAACTTAACTTGCAATATGTGTTTCCAGTATTTACAGTAAACATGTCTTATGTAGAGCAAGTTTTGGGTTTGCATTAATACTATAGGGGGATTTGAATACCTTTGATCTTGTTTCTCAAGTAATTTGAGATCTTTAGATTTTTTTTTTAATACACCGGGGTTCTGAAGTAATAGTTGAAACACTTCGGAACTCAAATCACTTCATATCTTCTTAAGTTTCTTGTTTCTGAAGTGGTCTGAGAACTTCAGATTTGATTTCAATCAAGGATTCCTTTGTCATATATTTTCTACATTTTGTCTTCATGTTCACAAGTTGATCGCATCTTGTTTTCTTTTCAAAAACAAGTGCCAGCTTATTAATTCAGGACTCATGGCTCTAGGCAGAGGTTCACCTTTTGGCGCGTGCTTTTGATAATTCAATGCCTTGTACACTGCAAAACCAGCACCGCTAATGGAGGTAAGATCCGATTCGTGTGGCCGGTTCAAGAGTTCCACATGCCAGTATCTTTTAAACGTGCTGAAAATATCTTAAGAATTCGTAAATTATTCTTCTTATTTATATATATATATATATATATATATATATATATATATATATATTCCAATTCATATTAAATTCAACTACATTGGTGGATCGGTTGATTTGCCAAATCAATAACTTCATTGATTCTATTCACCAACCTAGTTATTACTTCATGAATAGTACTGCAAATCAGTTCCTATGGAAATTGGTTGCAATTTTATTGCAATTAATTAACAGGCAAAGTTTCTAGTGAACCAGGAAGACACAGCAAACCCGACGTAGGTGTAAAAGAGTTAATTAAGGATAGCTTCGTACCTTGTTTCTCAAAACTTGAATCTCTTGGAGCATGACTTCATCCTGAGATGGATTAAGTTATCAAATTAGATCATACGAAATTTGTAGTTATAGCAAATGAAAATATATAGCAATACATAAATAGATACATGTATATATATGTGTGTGTGTGTGTGTTCACCTTCATTGATCGTACGTGACAGATCCACAGCTGGAGGTGCTTTTCCAACGATTGCAGCTCTTCTAGCGTCATGTTCCCCATTCCCTCTCCCATCATGTAGCTGAAAACATATATATGCTGGTGAACTAGAACCCAACACATTTTTCTTGCTCTCTCTCTCTCTCTCGCTCCCTCTCTCTCTCTTGCTCTCTCTCTCTCTCTCTCTCTCTCTATATATGTATATATATATATATATATACATATATATAGTATTAACTAATTTTAAGCCATTAAATAAAGAAAGTTGCATTGCTAAGTAATCAAGTTAAGTACTTCTACAGAAGAAGAAAAATACCCGTGAGAAAAGTGGACTCCTGTATCTCTCATTTAACAGTTATAGTTCGCACTTTACACACACACAAATATGTGGTTAATTGTTAGCTACTTAATAATTTGGAGTAGCTCGCGAAGCTATTGGGGAATTACTTAGTTACTTCACACACACACACACATTCTATAGTTAATTTGTTAGCTTCTTAATAATTTGGAGTTGTAGCAAAGCTATTGGGGAATTACTTAGTTACCTCACGAGACCCTTTTGCAGTAACTGTATCTGCTGCTTCGTCATCGCTATATCTCTTTGTCCTTCCTGCATCAAGAAGAGATGGGTATCAACAAGCAATTTTGAAACTCTTATCAGGATCATAGAATTCCATTAGCCTTAAGGGCATCCATCATATATTTGCAAAGTAAAACGTCAACCAAAACTGTCATGTTTCACAGTTGTTTATATCTAGAATGGGATTAAATCTATGATTGGTTTAGCTTTCTGGTGTAAGCTCCAATTAGAAAAAATTGAAGAAAAAAACACATTGAAGCTTCTCATAGCTGCTGTTGCAGATGTTTGCTTGTTCTGTTGTGTGAATGTTTCAGCGGAGTTAATGCAGAATATAAACATGCAGATGTATGAGCACATGGCGCCTCAGTGATCAGGAATTCAGTATTGCCAAACACCATGCCCTAGTCATGATCTCTTCCCAACTCGAGTAGGCGAACAGCACGCTTCCAGTCAATGGTGTTTATGGTACATACCTGGTTGGAACAGACAACTGATCCAACTTCTCCCATGCATGAACTCCGAGTTGACTTCATGTACCTCTCAATCAACTCTTCCATAGTCCTTCCATTGTTTAACAAAGTAAATGTTAACATCATTAGGAAAGGTAAGCTACGATCCACAGTTTATGCATATAATCAACAGATGATTCACACTACACACACACACACACACACACACAGAGAGAGAGAGAGAGAGAGAGAGAGAGAGAGAGAGAAGAGTTCCTTCAATAAAAATAGTAGAAATAGGTTTAAGAAGGGTTCATTTTGCTCCTACCAACTTGATCTTGTTGGCTCAGCAACAAACACGCCATTTCAAAAGGAAACCCCGACCTGAACCAATATTCATATAGCCTGATGGTTCTAATCTCATATTTAAACCCTCTTGAAAGCTGGGAACAATGGGAATCAGGGTTCTAGTACATGCATGACAGCCAATTAATGGATCTATTCCTTTAAGATGCGTTTGATTGCATGAAGTGTTCCATCAGTTGAAACACATGTTTGATCGCAACCTAGAGATGGTGAAGGAACTTTTCACAAAATTAAGAAGTATGCCTAATAAAAGCTCATCACCCATCCATCAAAAAATTTAATGGAAACTATGTCTTAACACAGCTGCCTGCTTATTTAGATGAGACCTTTCTCCTCTCATGCTCACTTCTTTATCCCATCTTCTTGCTGACTCCAGGTATCGAACTTTAGACATCCTGAAAGTTGGAGGCTTTAACCTAGCCAGGTGCACGTGAGAACGTTTGTTTCTTATTTATCGTTTTGCATCTGTAACATGAGTTTTAGACGCCTGCACCTCTGCTTGGGGGTGTTTATGAGATTTGAACTCTGACTGCTTTTTCTGACTGCCCAAAACTTCGGGCTCTTTGTTGTGAAATTTCAGAGAAAGCAATCTTGACTTGACTCTCTGCAAGTGGAGAGAGAAAAAAGCCGACGACAAATTATCAACACCAAAGTAGAAAAGTAGAGGGAGAGAGAGGTTTTAAATGGTCTTGGTAAAGAAGTTAAAAAAAGGAAGAAGAATAGTCGCCGCTAACCCGTTGGTGGTGAGCTCGTACAGTTTGCCGTGAGTGGAGAAGATGATGAGGCCGATATCAGCATCGCAGAGCACGGACAGCTCCTTGGCCTTCTTCAGCAGCCCGGCTCTGCGCTTGCAGAAGGTAACCTGCCGGTGCACGGCGTTCTCGATCCGCCTCAGCTGGATCTTCCCTCGGGCCATGAGATATTAATCGCTTCTTGATCGTAAACTCCTTAATTCTGAATCCTCTCCTTCTTACAGACAACCAGCTTCCACTAGTTTGGACTAGCTTGACTGCTTCTGCACTCTCCTTTCTCCCTCCCTCCCTTTTTTCTTACCAAAACAAGTTTCATATATATAGATAGGGGATGAACGAACGGCTTAAAAGATGCTCGTGTTGTCGCTCAATGTATAGTCCTTTCTTTACTAGACAAATTTCAAACACACCGTCTCCTTAATTATAATACTTTTACCTAAAATCCATTCCCCTTTCCTTATTAAGCATTAGGAAATCATCCCCATCTACTCATCTAGGTGACATATTTATATGTGAGAGAGAGAAAGACAGATGCAGGACGATTAAAATTTAAAAAATTATTTTCAAAAGAATCATAATTATCATCAAAGCTACCATAAACTATAACTAATGTCAATGTAGTGATTATTTCTTAGCAGCAAATTTTTAATTTTAACCGTGCAGCTAGCATGCATATATATACCTCTAGTTAGTCACCAAGATTCCATACAGTTCTAAGGAGGTCCAATAAAGAAGACAATGAGAGAGAGACAAAGTGGTTACGGTTCTTGAAAACCAAATATAAAAAAAAAACTTAAGGTTGCGTTTGACTACTGTGGACTTAAGGTCCGGGGTGATCTTAGATACGATGATCTCAGACCGCCATGGATCTTATGTCTATGGTTTTGAGATGCAACACTAGCCTGCCCTTGGGTCAGACATTAAAGCCCCTCACATGCGCTGCAATTATTTCAGTTATTCACTTGTTTGTTAGTGCAATACACTATTGCCAACTAAAGTTCAGTGATGCCTAAGCAGCGATGTGATATCCCTGCTTTGAAGCGACCTCAAATGCATGTACAAACAAGATGATAAATCCCTAGTGGTATTGAGTGTTTCATTAAACAAGTATTCTAAATAATGTCCTTTCAACTTGTGCCCATTTTCTTGCAATATGAAAATCAATCGTTGTGCATCTAAAAAATATTACAAAATTATGTACCGTGGGCCTTAAACATGTATATGTTTCTATACGTCCATCTATGTGCATGTGAGCGAAAAATATGTCCTTCAACTTAGCAATGGAGTCCATTTAATTATCATGCATTTGCTCTATCTAACTGCATAGTTTAGCTGGTCAGACTGGCGCCCATGAACATGTTGAAAGCACATCGTCAGTTCAATTCCTGTAGATAATACTTCCTTGAGACTGCAAACGATCCTTGAAAGGTATACCATACCCCACCAAAGTTCTCGATGTACACAACAACTCGATGCACCATTGAGCAACTGCTCTATTTGGTCGCAACCTGTATGAAATGAAGAAGTTTTCAACAGAAAAAGGTGCAATTTTGGAGAAACTTCACTCAGTTATCAAACACTTAATTTTGTGTACCACCCAAACACGTGGGAGTACCCCAATGGCAAGGTTTGGATCCAAAGCTGGCGTTCCACTTTATTTGAAGGACGAGCATCTCCTCCAAATCACACACATAAATTATTTGGATACTTTCCCGTGCTTCGGATTCGGCATCCAAAATATGTGGATTAGGGTTTCATCATGCAATGAGGAAGCTCCACCTGTGCCACGGCGGTGTCCGCTACCGCCGCGGACCTCTTCCAACGCTGACACGTGGATTTGAATGTCTTACTTTGTTCAAAGCAAAAGTTATATTCTGTGATGATAAAAGCATGCAACATTTAATTAAATTAGCTTTGGTGGGGAGCACGTAACTTAGAATAAAAGATTGTTCCAAATTCGCTTATTATAATATTAGCAAAGTTTAACCCCTGAAATCGATGATGTAGAAAGAAGCTTGGAGTCCCAAGAACGGTCAATTAATCAAAGCAATTTAAGAAAAGGAAAGCCAGTCTTTTTCAACAAATAGAAAATTTTGAATGATTATCGTGACGACTTTTTAGGGCTGCACAACGAGTCGAGTCGACTTCAACTCGCTCAAAAAAACTCAGCTCGTGCTCGACTTGTTTATAAACAAGTCAAGTTTGAACTTACAATGATAGTCGAAAAGATAAATGAGTCAGGTTCGAGTTTTAGGAACTCGACTCGTTTTAGCATATTACTAAAACCGGTTTTACAATATTGCTAAAACCGGTTTTACAAGTTATACGAGTTAAACAAGTTGAACGACACGAGTTAGTGCTTAAACAAGTTAAATGGATTAAACAAATTGAGTTCGAGCATGATTTTGTATAGTCTAGTCGAGCTCAAGCTTGCTATAAAGAACTCCAGTCAAGTTTGAGCCGAGCTCGAGTTTTTTAAGCCAAGTTGAGTTCGAATAGGCCAAGTTCGGGCTCGACTCAACTCGTGTGCAGCTTTCTCGCTTCTTCTTCTTCTGTATTTTTTTTGTTTTTATATTTCTTATTGTTGTGTTTTTTAAGGCTATACCCTGGCATCCATTGCTCTCTTTGAATGTTTTAATTTTGTTTTTAGTGAAAGTTCTATAACTCTTTTTCTCTTGTATGTATTTGTACACGTGTCCGCAACCCAATAAACTACTTTTTCTTTCGGCCAAAACCCCAAATAATTTATGATCAATTGAACTTTACGTTGCTAACACCATCTGAAGATAAAGTGGGGATTCTTCCCTGTGCTCTCCCATCTGAAGATAAAGTGAGGATCTGAAGAATATTTTACGTGTAGCAGCCACGGAGCTTGGGGCTTGTTTACGAAATCCCCTTTGTTTTTTAATTCAAGCGGCAAACAAGACCCATATTGGTTTCGCAGACTTTCGGGATCCAGATTAATTTATTCGGTGTGTATTTACGTGGTGGTGGAGTTTGTCTCCTCCATACACTTACGCATCAAACGGAGAAAAAAGTTTTCCTTTACGTACATTGCACATCGTATTTGATTACAGATTCTCTAAAATATAAATATATATGTTACTGGCTGGAATCCCTGAGTACGATTCACTTTCAAAATGTTTTTCACTTTTTTGTCCTGATCAGAAAAAAGTTTCGATTTTTTCTCCAGAACACTTCTGCCCATCAAACACCACATAAAATTTCGAAAAGTAAAACAACCTTCTTCTTTTTTTCCAGAATGAATGAAGTACTGCAGCTAACCTTTTAATTATGTACAGCACAGAAGTGTAAGGTGATGATGATGATAATATCTAGTGGGTAGGGAATATTAGGCTGCATTTGATAGCCTTGGATATACCGTGATTTTAGATCTGTGTTATGTTTGTTAAATCCACTGTTTAAACAAATTGTAGATTTTATAAGATCCGCGGTTGAATCCAAATATGTAGATTTGTGGTCTGATGCGGAGCTCAGTCACAGAAATCCAAGGATTTGGGATCACTTCATTTAGCATGAGTGTGGGCAGTTGCCCACACAATCCCATGGAAGGCATTTATTTACATATTAGCCCGTTCATATATGGTGTCTCTCGATCATTTTACTATATATTTGAAAGGTTTAAGACTTTGTGAATTAACGCCCCCTCAGCTAAAAATTTCTAGCTTCGTCAATGGTTAGTATAATGTTCCTACAACCATAAGTACTTGGTTTCTAATGATTTGCAAAGCCGCATGCCATAATCAACTTATTACGTATGCAGAGAAGCTATACTGGGCCGAGAGACTTAGTCAGCTATAGCACCTCTAATGAGTCACTTGGTAGTAAGAACATTCAGGAAGTGCTCAATGATTATATATATATATATATATATATATATATATATAATATTAGAGCAGATTCATGAAATATTAGCAAACCGCCCCTAAGACTATATATATTCTTTGGTTAGGTCTGTAGAGAGAGAATTGAGACTGCCATGGTTAATTTTTAAAGAATGATGGCTTTTACAACTCATTCACATTTTGGCACCTCATCTTTTATCAAAATCAGGCCTAATTTTAGAATTGAAAGATTAGAGAAAACCGTACAAGTGATTCTGTGAAATGGTAAAATATTTCCAGAATTGTCTCTTTCACTGTTTGTTTAGCGAGAATAAGTTCTTCTTGAAAAGTACACTTCAGGGACAAAAAAAATCTGGGCATTAAGTACGCCCTAATATAACTAAGAGAACCTAACAGGCTGTTTGAAAACCGGGTTGGACTGTGAACTTTAGATAACCATAGACTGATTACTGTGAAAATTTGCAGAAATATGCCTAACTTTTGGTGATACAGCAATAGCCAGGCTAAGTTCGATTTTCTTTCGACTTTAATGGTGTTTTTGAATTCAAACACGAGCATGTTCTAGCTAATCTCTTTCAAAAGTTGAGCAAGATTTTGTAAAAATTTTTTGGTCAATAGATGTTCTTTCCCGAGTTGAGGGAATTTGAAAAGCAAATTTCTTAGTGAATTTTTTTTTTATTTTAGGAGGAACAAAGGCTTCTTTGGAACTTTTCAGGTTTGGGATGACACGAGCTTGAGAGAGAGAGAGAGAGAGGAATAGAGAGAGAAAGGCGCAAAAGATGCTGATTGTAAAAAAGGTACTCAATCTTTTCTTGGGGCAAATTCTACTTCACCAAGTGCCAAATTTAGTAATGAATTTGTAATTTTTCAAACCGTATACAGTTCTTTACAAATAAGTAAAAAGTTGAACTTTTTTTTTTTATTTTTAAAAAACTGTAGCTAGCATACCATAGTTGGTTGGGCTGATGAGTGTGGAGGTTTAATGTTCATCCAAGTGACAAGGTAGTGATGTCAATAAATCAGTTTGGATTGGATATCAAAAATGGACTCATTAAATAAGTTGGATATGTAAAAGTACTTGACATTGACATTGTGTGTTTGATGATAGAAAATTTCAGAATGATAATTCCTCAAACCAAAACCAGAATAGAATCAAAATTTCGGACTTCAGTTTCTTAATTTTGAAAACAAAATACCTCGTTTGTTTTTGTTTAATAGCTTCAGTTGAAAAATAAGCATTTTGATTCTGGGTGCATCAAACGCATCATGTTAGATTTGGGTTTAGGAAATGACATTTGATTGGTTTCTTTAAACAAATATCTGATTGCATAATAAGCAAACAGTTAGATTTTATTTTTTTATTCAATATCCAAAAATATTTTGAAACTCGGTCCCCTAACGTATCATGTTCCGTTGGGATTTAGTCTGTGAAATTTAAAAAAGTCGACTGATGATCGGATTTATATTGTGAATCTAAAAAATAGAATCATACATGGTATAAACTTTCATTCATTTGAATTCAAATTTAAAAATTTGAATTTGAATATCTCATAAGTTACACATGATAAAAGGTACATCCGATTCCAATTTCTTTAAATTCCATTTTTGTCCTTATAGAAGGGACTAGAATAGTGTTTTGACCATTTTCAACCCATAACACATGGCCCCTTGTTAGAGGTCATCACCAGTTATAACTTGGTGACTTGTCATTTCATTGAATGGAAAAAAAAAAAAAAAAAGTTAAATGATTTTAGCAGTTATGTTAGCAGGAGGCTAACAGAAACATATGAAGGTGCACTCTTCCTATACCTTGACTTGTTACTGCTGCCTTTTCAGTTGTTGATCATGAACAGAAATGATTTTACTCTACTTGGCTTTGTCAAAGCAGCATAAATGGTGAAAGTTCTTTTCCCTTGTTCCTCTTGCAAACTAACCTCTCACTCGACTTCCTTGTCTGGGATCTGTTACTTGTTGCGTTAGAATATCCATGGACCATGACCATGACTTCTCTTCCCTTTAAGGCTGGTTTCATATCTGATTGTTTGTACTCAGGGTGGATCAACATACGGTCAAGATGGTTTCACAGTGACCGTGACTGCCGAGACCTTGTGAGCATTATCATCTCTTCAAAATTAGGTTAATTGACACAATAGAGTGCTTAATTCAATGTTTTTCATTTGAAAGAATGATACACTTGATTGGTATCAGTGTATCCCTTTACGACGTAATGTGCGAGTCACTCACGTAATATGGAACATGCATTCAAAGTTCAAAGAATGACACAGTTGTTGGTTTTAGATAAAAACGTCTTTGCTTCGTTAGTTATCAGGTGTTGGCATACGGCAGATCTATTCTATTCGTTAGTTATTGGATTTTTTGTATGCTATGCATGAAATTCTCAAAGCATATATATATTGTTGAATCACTTTCTTTTTTTCCTACATGTAATAACTTTGAGAGCAAGGTAAACAATAAATACGGTACCTTGAAAGAGGACACATTCAAGCATGCGAATGGTGGTAAAAACTAAAGTTTTTTTACACCAACTTCTAAATTTAGGGAGAGATGATATGTAAACTCGTGTGAAGAGGGTAAAACAATAAGGTAATGCTGTAAATGATGGAAAAATTAGATTTAATCATTCAACGTTCCATTAGGCACTATGTTTCTCATGTCCTAACATTTTAAAGCAGTGAATGTGAAAGAGCTTACTTTCCACATGCCAAGCAGGATATAACCACGTTCTACATGAGGAAGACCTCACTTATCTACCTCTCTCTCTCTCTCTCACCCACACAAACGAAAACACAATGAGGCAGCTGACCCATAAAAGAACTTGTCTTTATTACTGCTACCTCAGGGTAATTTTTTATTTAAATATTGAGGCCTTCTCTAAATTTATTACCATTCATCTTACAAACTTGTTCGAAGTTTTTGAACCAACATACAAAACAAAGAGAGAAAAAAAAGAGAGCAAAATGGATAAGAACAAGATTGCAATCGATTTTGAGTTGGTTTTGTATATAAAGATTACAAGAGTGCTGCTCTTAAGTTTCTCTACACATCACAAGAGATTATTACCAGCGTACTTAAAGCCTTTTAAGGTAAAGGTCTAGGCAAAATCAAACTGGTTTCAAGAATGCAAAAATGCAGGTTTAAGTAAGCTCAATGCATTACACAAACTTTGAAGTGCCAAAAGCTCTTTGACATTAAGATCCAACATTTACACACACACATAATATATATAGATATAAGCAAATGATGACTCTAGATATTTCGAGTCACCCGCCATCTAACAAAAGTCTTGGAGGCGAAGGGCCAATCGGCGGCCGATGGTGTCGTATGCTTTCGAGTTGGCGGCCATAAAAGCGAAGCCTCCCCCGTGGAAGAAGACGATCACTGGGAGCTTCTTCCCTTCGGGGACTTCCGTAGGGATGAAGAGGCGAAACCAGAGGCCGGCGGAAGAGTCCACAGTAAAATCGACGGTGGAGGCGCCCTTCACCGGGCGGCTGCTTGCGGAGGAGGTCCAGTCAAGGAACCCTGACAGCCGGCGATTTGACCGTACCGTCCTTCCGCAAGCAAGAGTCCAAGAACGTCCCCGCGAGTGTACAGAAAACCCTTGTGCGCCACGGAAGGTTCCTGGAAACCGCCTTCGACGCCGCCATGGGTCTATCGACAGTTTCCGGCCACTCTCCGCCTCTGGTTCTCACTGTCATCCGCGTCTGCACCACTCTCTCCCGCCGCTAGAGTCCTGGTCACGACGGACTCTTTCACCCGCAACGCGTGGGTGCAGGTGCGAGCTCAAAGAAAAACGCACCCAGGTGACATAGTGTACCAGTTGTGCTAGCTAAATCTAGAAACGCCATTATTGGTGGTACCAGTTGTTCTCCTAGTTAAAATTTTTTAGCTCCATTCCTGTGATGACACAAAGTTAATCTCCAATGAATACTCCATAACCCATAGTAGATTTTCTAGTTGGCATCCGGAAAAAAAAAAACTTTTAGCTGTAATTGATTTCTAGTTGGTATGAGAATTCCTTGCGCTCAAGGCATTCACAGAGACCAATATCTCAGGACATGTAATTCTGTGGTAAATTAGTTTACTTATCAAACTTTGATGCGTCTTTGAGTGGTTCTCTTTCTGTTTCAGAGAGGAACTGGCATTGCCCTATTGAAATAATTGTAGGCTTTAGGAGCCCATCTTATCTAATCACTCGAAAATCTCGCAATATTTACAAGAAAAGCAAGTAAAACAAAAATATCATATCAGGAAAATTTTGCGATGTTTTGAAAATCTCGGCACAATGAATATCTCATCTATTTGCTTTGGAAATTTTTTATTATTTTCACTTTTTATTAGTTGCTCATTTAATTTTTTTCTAATTTTTAGTATTTTTATTTATTTAAATTCGCCAATATTTTTTCCTGAAATTTTCCCTAAAAAACAAGGCATTGTCGATATTTTTCCCGAAAATGATATTCGTGACATTGTATCTAATACACTTTTTCTGTATGATAGATAGTCGATGTCATTCCTACTCCTTGCAAGCACAATACCAATAAACAATATCTGTTCTTCTAAATCATTCATGTGATGTGAAAGGTTAATCTGCTCCTCCTGATTTCCTGCGTTGATTAGATTGTCTACATAGACCAACGCTACAATACAACCATCATTTCTTGTCAAGGTGAAAAGTGAGTAGTCACATTTGGATTGAATATACCCATGATCATATAGGATCCGCATTCAGATTTGGTAAATATCCTATATCCAATGTTCGTATATTTTGAAAATCAAGTTAGATTCGGTTCAAAAATTCAGATTTGGATTCAGATATGATTGTAAAAATTGAATTCAGTTTGGATTCTAATTGTGGATTCTGATGTTAGATTTTGATTCAGATGTTGCTTTTCTCTTTGTTCACATTCAAACCCTCGAATACGTGAACATATAAAAAGTGGATATGGTTAATGGTATATTTGGTTTGAATCCAATCAATTGGCATTCCTATGTGAACCATGACCTGTTCATTCCGCTCTAAAATTCATGGCGACTCATATTCCAATAAGAATCTCTTAAAATTGTTGTCCATTGAGTTATGACAGATAGGACGTGTTGTCCACCATACTACTGTCTTGTCTCAATAGACAAGGACGTTCTTTTGTCTATTGCTTGAATAATATAGTAGCAGGACAATGTGTCTGTTCTGTCCAATATTTGGTTCACATAGTATATATCATGGCTGTTCTGTCCAATATTTGGTTCACATAGTATATATCATGGCTGTTCTGTCTGTTTTGTTTGTTCCATTCATCGTTTGATGTTTGTTCTGTTTGTTTGTCTTATATTTTGTTTGTGCTGTCTGTACTGTTCCGCATTTGTCTTCTGTTCTGTCCGTTATGTACAGGGTTTGTGAAGTAGAATACCCTACTTATTTGTGTTGTCTAGTGATACCATATAAAATCACAATTATTTATATCATTAAGACAATTACAAACTGCTGTGTCATTCAATAAATCTGGTTATACATAAATATCAAACAGCGAAATCATCTCATTTTATAAATTTGTCTGACACAAACATCAACAACATTTAAAACTTAGTCAGTCGATAGGCTCGGGTGAAACCATAACATCGAGATTAAAAAAAAAATAAATAAATTAAATGTTGTTGATGTTTGAAGCTGACGCCAATCGGGTCAAGATGCATTTCGAACCACTACCATATCAATGTACAATCAATGGGTTTTCTTTCAACTCAAGTTGGATTGATATGATAGACATTTATTTAAACGACGAAGTCCTTTTCAATGTCAGTAAAGTTGGTTCATGAACCAACCAACCAACTCACCCGAATCGGTTTTCAACAGGCCAATAATATTTAAGAAATAAATAAAGAAATAAAGAACCTTTGTTAATTCAAAAATTTCAAATAACAATAAATAGTTAAAAGTTGAGATTTGGCATCCTTAAATCGAATCGGTTTGATCTAAAACCGGACCTCAAATCCTCTGCTATCAAATTAATATAGCTTTAAGAAGCATTTGATTATCCTGGAATATGTGGGTCCGATCTAACGTCGGCCCAATTCAAGTTCATTGTCGTAATAAATTGTTGATTTGGAAAGTATAAAGTTAAAGTCTCCATTATGCCAGAAATCAAATAAGAGGAGGGCGAATATCAGACTTCACATCCATGAATTTTTAAAATATAAAGATTATAAATTCATATATCTGACAACAAAAAAATTGCAAATCCTTTTGTAAACTTTATATTTAGGATCCCATTATCTCAAACCACCCTGGATTTCAGATCTAGTGTGACTAAATGTTCATTTACCGCTTGTTTGGATACAAGGGAAAGAAAAGCAAATAGAGAGGAAGAAGAAAAAATGTTTTATGTAATTTGAACGCCTACAAAATTATTTTGTAGTTATTTTCAAACTTGAGCTTAATTGACAAGTCAACTCATTAACCCAGTGATTCAGTCATTTGCTGATCTGGGTTCGAGTCATGTCATGGGTTTGACAACTTGTGGTGGGCCCCAATATATTACAATAGTATATAATTATATATGCTAGTCCATGAATAATGTAGCTTCTAGGGACAAGAACATTGCATATGATTTATTAAAAAATTAAAAATAGAGAAAAATCATTGGAAAAGTGTTCTATGTCAAAAACTCATCATATACAAAATAAAAGTTTATGATTCATCGTTATAAGTCATGACATGATGACAACACATTAAAAAGATAAAACAAAACCTCATAAAATAAATGGAAACAATGTTGTAAACTTTTCAAAACAATAAAGTTAAGTTGAAATTAAGAGATTGTATACATAAGAGCCATCTTTTAATAAACACAATTGGATCTCCCACAAGCAAATCTTCCTTTAAACCGGCGGTCTCTTACTCAAATCGAAGATTTATTTGACAATTGTTAATCCAAAACCATTATATATCTATATCTCTACTCGGCTCAAAAAACTCAAGTTGAGCTCTTTACAACAAGCTCCAACTCGATTTGTTTAACCCATTTAACTCATTTAGGCGTAAAATCGTTTAATGTTAATTTGTGCAAGCATTAACTCATTTAACTCGTGTAACTTGTGAAATTTTGTTTTTATGGTAAAACTTAAAACGGATGATTTGGTGAACTGGTTTTGACAATATTATATAGAGTGCCGGTTTGCAAGCAGTAGTGGAGCTATCGTGTGGGCTGGCGTGGATAAGCTCTGTGTGGAAAGGAGCTTCACGCTCGTGTTGCCCATGCCAGAAATGGATGGGGTCCAGCTCCAGAAAGCATAAAGCAATGGAATGATATAGAATTTGACGAAGCAAAGTTGCCTGCAGATCCTACGCTTCGTCCTCCTATGTCAACTTATTGTTCAAATGTTCGGGAAAGTATTCGCAGAGCTTAACTTCAGCGAGGCCTTTGTCAGCCTCGTAATTGTGATTTTCAACCCAACAATCAAAAGTGAAACTTTAATCCAAAATGGTTTGATGAGTATAGAATTGATTGGAGTATAGTCCAAGCAAACATAGAGCAACATTTTGAGGCCAAAGGCATTTGTATATGATGGGTTTAACAATTGGAAAGAGAATAAAAGATTTGATTTACATATTGAAGGCCCTACTAGTCATCATAATGTACCAGGAACGAAATATGTGTCAAATTGCTGGCTGTAGAATTCCTTGGGTGAGGTCCAAATTTCCTCGGCTGTTTCAAGAAATTGAAAGCTAGCAGAGATTTTCAGCCCGATGGGGTTTACCAGCCATGAGGCCGTTGTGTCATTTGTGGATCTCCGTTTACCTAGGTCATTCAAAGCAGGTTTGCTAATGCTACCATCAATATATCTCAGCTTCAATTTTTCACTTAAGAATCGAGTGACGGCTTTTGACTAAGGCAAGCAATTGAATCCGTCAAGCAAGGAGTTGGTGATTTTCAGATTACGGCGACCTTGTTGATGAAGGACCATTTTCTGTGTAGCTCCATCGCTCGTTTGAATGAAGGTCTGAGATCCATCGTCGGCCCTATCTTCACCATTCTGCTCCATAGTAGACGTTTCAGAGAGGACCTCTTGAATCAACTCCGTAACAGCAGGATAAACGCTCTTGTCTAGGAAAGCATTGAAGAAGCCCTGCAGTTTTAAAGTGGTTCCGTCTATGATGACCTACATCCACGGTGGGAGAGACAAGACAAGACAACATTCGATATTCATTCACAGAAAAGAAAAACTGTACAAGCGATATTCTGTCTCCCAACGTTGAAATCTCTTTCTATCAACCAAAACAGCCGGCGATTGATTGTCTCGTCCTCCCGAAGCAACGGGAGGTCCGTAATCGTCCCCATGAGTGAAGAGAAGAGCCTTGTGCGCCACGGAAGGCTCCCGGAATCCCCCGCCCCTTCGACGTCGCCATGGGGCTATCGGCAGTTTCCGGCCTCTCTCTATCTCTCCTCTCCCTCTCCTTTTTTTCAAATCAGCCACAAACCATTTTGTGAACTTATCAAGATTAATTGCTTAAACTAGAACTTGAAAAAAAAAAGAAAGAAAGAAGAGAACATGAATTTAAGTATGCGTAAGAATAGATGTTCCTATATTAAAAAGACAAAAGGAAAAATCACATCCCACATCTAGAAATCAAGAGAATCAATGACTATAAACCAGAATTTGAAAAACAAAAAAACAGAACTTGAGTCTAGAACTAGGCATAAAGTAAACAAATCCTCTATTAAAAAGTCGAAACAAAACTTTGAAAAATATAAGTGTAAACTTTTAACATTTTTGCTCCATACCTAGACTGCCCCTGCTTGAGTGCATGCGAAAAAAACACGTTTTTATCGCGATAAAAACAATTTATTTTTTTTTTCACGATAGTTTTTCCTTTTTCTGTTTTCTTGTTTTTTTTTTTTTTATAAATACTGCGATATTTTCAAAAGTATTGCAATTTGTGGACATGGTTTTACTAAAAATAAAAACTTCATTATCTTTTCTCATGTCACCTCTGATTGTGATATTTTCATCACCATCGTGGAAGAGATCTTTTTACTTTTCTTGTCTGAAAATAAAATTTTTATGCATTAAAGAAAACTAATGCTCATGACCGTGAATATCTATAATACCAATTATCAATTGTCCATGTTTGACTATTTCATGCCTCGTATTCAATTGAAACAAAAGAATCAGATGACAAACAATAGAGAAACGTTTAACACAGATGCCCACCAAATATGCTTGTTGAAGAGCAGAGGCTTCGGTTCACTCCTCTCCTCTGCCTATCTGCATTGAATGGTGCTTCGAATCGACTTATTTATTAGTAAATAAGAGTAATTAAGATTAAATTTTAATACGAATTTTCAAATGCTCACACCGTCAGCCATGGCAGATAACGCAGAGTGTTGAACGGCCGGCAACTGAAATTTAACGGCACGGCGAAGTGTGTTCTTATCGTAATGGAACGGGCAGAGATGAGCGTACGGGATCTGATCTTCAGAGACCGCGGCCGTGCTCTTCCATGAAGGACTTCAACTCGGACATGAACTCCCGGCATTCCTGCGACTTGGGGAAGATGTGGAAGCCGTGGATGGCCTCCGGGTAGTCGAGCATCCTCGCCTGGACGCCGGCCTCACGCAGAGCCTCGTAGTACCGCCTCTGCCAGTCCTGCAGGGTGTCGAGCCCTCCGACGACCACGAGGGTCGGCGGGAGCCCGATATCCGCCAGCGGCGGCGCGTTCGGGCCCGTGACGTTCGCCGCCGGATGGTCGCGATTCGCTCCTTCCGGCAGGAATGCGCGCCACATGAAGTCCGCCCGCTTGACCGTCACCATCGGGGCCTTTCTCAGGCGGAGCTCCGACGGGAGTCGCTCCTCGCCGCCAAAGAACGGCTGGATCAGCACGTGCCCTGCGATCTTCAGTGGCCGGAAGTCCTCTCCTGCGGACGAGGCAGCTGCTACGCGGTGGCCGACGTGGTGGACGATGTTCCCGCCCGCGCTGTCCCCGACTAGGAAGCATCGGCCGAGATCCGCGGACTCAGGCAGACGGCCGGGAGTCGAGATCCAGCGTAGAGTAGCCTCGCCGTCGTCGTAGGCCGTCGGGAACCGGTGCTCCGGCGCCAGACGATAATTCACGGAGACGACGAAGGCTTGGAGGCGACGGGCCAATCGGCGGCCGATGGTGTCGTATGCTTTCGAGTTGGCGGCCATAAGAGCGAAGCCTCCCCCGTGGAAGAAGACGATCACTGGGAGCTTCTTCCCTTCGGGGACTTCCGTAGGGATGAAGAGGCGAAACCAGAGGCCGGCGGAAGAGTCCACAGTAAAATCGACGGTGGAGGCGCCCTTCACCGGGCGGCTGCTTGCGGAGGAGGTCCAGTCAAGGAACCCTGACAGCCGGCGATTGACCGTACCGTCCTTCCGCACGCAAGAGTCCAAGAACGTCCCCGCGAGTGAACAGAAAACCCTTGTGCGCCACGGAAGGTTGCTGGAAACCGCCTTCGACGCCGCCATGGGGCTATCGACAGTTTCCGGCCACTCTCCGCCTCTGGTTCTCACTCTCTCTCAGGTTATCCGCGTCTGCACTACCGGCAGCAAGAGAACGACTGGCCGTCTCTCCCGCCGCTCAACTCACAGAAAGAAGAATCCAGTGACAATGGACTCTTTCACCCTCGTCCGCAGGTTGAAGTGCAGAAAGAGCTGAAAGCAAACCTGTGAAAACCCCACTCACCCATATTGTTGAATGTTTTCCATGGTCCCTGTTTGATTAAGACAGGCTGTTTTTGAATGGATCGCCAACTAAAGATAAAAATGCCATTATTGGTGGTACCAGTTGTGCTTTGAAATGAAGAAATTTTTGTAACCAGTGTCTCTTAGTCAATTTTTTTCGCTCCACCCCTGCCATGACACAAGATAATCTTCCATGAATACTTCGTTCTGCACATGAGCCGATTCAAGCCGGAGCTCGAGCTCGGCTTGAACTCGAATTGAGCTCGACTTAACTACACAAAATCAAGCTCAAACTCAACCTATTTAACTCGTTTAGTCGTTAACTCACATAATCATTAACTCGTTTAACTTGTGTAACTTGTTAAACCGGTTTTAGTAATATTATATAAAGTACCGGTTTATGAGTCCAGTCGAGTTCTTGAAACTCGAACTCAACTTGTTTACCATTTCGAGTGTCTCTGTAAGTGCAAACTCGGCTCGTTTATAAACGAGTTGAGCACGAACCAAGTTTTTTCAAGTGAGTTCGAGTCGAACCTGAATTGGCTCGGCTCATTGTGCAGCCCTACTGTTGCTCCATAACCCATAGTAGATTTCTTTGGCTACCCACTTGGCATCGCTAAAAGACTTTTAGCTGTAATTGATTTCTAGCTGATATCAGAATTCTTTGCTCTTTATTATGCTTGATATGCCTGAACATGGTTTACGCATGAATCTGCTCAAGGCATTCACAGAGACCAATATCTCTGGACATGTAATTGTGAGAAAAATTAGTTTACTTATCAAACGCCTATACTTTGGCGCTTCTTTGAGTGGTTCTCTTTCTGTTTCAGATAGGAACTGGCATTGCTCTATTGAAATAATTGTAGGTTTTACATTGAGGAGCTCATCCTATCTAATCACTCGAAAATCTCGCAATATTTACAAGAAAAGCAAATAAAATGAAAATATTAGGAAAATTTTGTGACGTTTTGAAAAGCTCGGCACAGTGAAAATCTCATGCTTTTCTCTCTATTTGTTTTGGGATTTTTTTTATTATTTTCACTTTTTATTAGTTGCTCATTAATTTTTTTCTAATTTTTAATATTTTTATTTTTTTTAATTCGACCAAAAAATACCCGTGAAAAACCTTGTCGATATTTTTCCAAAAACGATTTTTGTGACATTGTATGTAACGCACTCCTTCAAAATGATAGAAGATGTCATTCCTACTCCTTGCAAGCACAATACCAATAAACAATCTCTGTTCTTCTAAATCATTCGTGTGAAAGGCCGTGATTCAAGTATTTTTTTAAAAAGAAAAACTGTTAATCTATTCTTCCTGATTTCCTGTGATGATTAGATTGTCTACATATACCAATGCTACAATACAACCACCATCTCTTGTCAAGGTGAAAAGTGAGTAGTCACATTTGAATTGAATATACCCATGATCATATAGGATCCGCATTCGGATTTGGTAAATATCCTATATCTAATGTTCTTATATTTTGAAAATCAGTTACATTTGGTTCAAAATTCAAATTGGATTTAAGTATGAATATAAAAGTTGGGTTCCGTTTGGATTCAAATTGTTGAATCAGATTTTAGATTTTGATTCAGATATTGCTTTTTTTGTTCATATTCAAAACCCCGAATATATGATCATATAACAAATGGATATGATTAAAGGTATATTTAATTTGAATTTGATCAATTAGCATCCCTATGTAAACCCTGCTCATTTGGCTGTAAAAGTCATCGTATTCCACTAAAAATCTTTGAAGAGGCCATGTCATTGCTGTCCTTTAAAGCATGACAGAGAGGACATGCTGTCCACGGTCCACCACACTAATGTCTTGTCTCAACAGACAAACTTTTTCTGTCCATTGTTTTAATAATATAGGAACAGAACAGTCTGTTTGCTCTGTCCAGTTTCGGTTCACACACTACATATCATGTCCTGTTCCATTCATCCTCCGTACTGTTCCATATTTGTCTTGTGGAGTTTGTTTTGGCTGTTATGTCCTGCGTTTGTGAAGTAGAATACCCTACTTATTTGTGTTATCTAGTGATACCATATAAAATCATAATTATTTATACCATATAATAATATGACTAGTTATATTAAGAAAATTACAAAAACTGCTATGTAATTCAATCAATCTTGTTATCCATAAATATCACACAACAAAATAATCTCATTGAATAAATCTGTCTAACAAAAACATCAACAACATTAGAAACTTAGCCAGTCGATAGGCTGGGATGAAACCACAACATCGAGATAAAAAAAAAAAAAAGAATAATAAATGTTCAAATATTCATCCTGCATGTTCACAGACTCAGCACACATGGACACTAAAACCAGGATTCAACATTCATAGACACAAAAACAAGAAAACTAGAGACTGTACAAGCACAGACACACTCATGATAACTCCTCAACAACAAGTCTTCTTCAATGTCTTCTTTGATGTGTATTGTCCCTCGAATTACCAAGAAGCTGATAAGAGTAAATCAGCAAGACGAGAATTTAGGGATACCCAAAATTCTCGGCCGCTGAAAATCAATGAGATCCTTGAAGATACTAAGGATGAGAGCGTATTTATTGAAAAAGCAAAAATCAAGGAACTCGTTGAGGATGAAAGGCATGGTAACCAAAATAATAGAAAGCCAAAAATCAAGGAAGAAGTTGAGGATAAAAACGTAATCAATGGAAAGGAAATTGAGGGAGACGTTGAGGAAACTTAAATGACAATCATGTCTGCCTAATTATGATCTTCCTTCATCCACTCCAAAATTAGTGGATATTGTAAATCTTCGTAAATCTTCTCTTTTTCTGTATATATATGTGCTTGTAACAATTAGTGAAATACACGTGAGAAATTCCCTTTCCTCTTTGTGCTCTCAATTTTCTCAGAAGCACCTTCACTTCCGATTTGTTCAGTCTTTATCATGAACTGATCATGTCTAAGGAAGAAGAAACTGTGTTTTTCACTAGGAGATGAAAGTATGCGAAGAGCATCATCCCACTAATAGATAGCACGCAATCGGCTGAATTAACCTTGTAAGAGATCAGAAGGTTTGCCCTCTCTTTGTGATCGACATAGCTGAATTGTTCTAAGTTGAGGCTTGTCAGCCTGTTTTTAGTCTTCAAAAATTGAGGCTGACTTGTGTTGCTGGTCACAGGTTCAACAAGTATGTGATCTGATTCAAGGGATTGTTGGTCCGACTTGGGAGTCTGAGGATGGTTCAAAGAATCATCTAGACCTGGTAATTATGCATCTCAGTTGGTATTTGGACTCATATGATCTTCCATTGGTAATGGCAAAACTGAATGCATTGTTTTGATTTTCACATTACCCTTTATATACATGATACTTATAACGTTAACATATCCGTCTATAAGAATTAGGGTCGAACTGTTGATTTTGTACTTTAACTGAACTGCTTAATTTCCACACGGCTGAGTCTGAAAAAGTCTTAAATAATACATAAACAGCAACTATCAGTATTCGGCCAGATCAAGGGCCCTGTTTTGAAGAGGCTGACATCACCAACTAGGTCCAAAACTCAAATGGGCAGTCGATTACTTTTCTTTTTTTTTTATCATATCAGCAAAAGAAAAAGGGTGGTTTTCCGGTGAGCTAGAGGTTACTTAAGGTCCTCCATTCTCTCTATTTTCGGTATTACTTGGGGGCTGCTTGACGGAATGCACTCTAGACTGAAGTTTCAGGTGAGCAGGGCTTCCCATCACTTGACAAAAGGCCCAAGCTTCCTCCCAAATCTTCATCCATGTAATATATAAAATATGTTTTTGGTTGCCTATGAATCCCCTACCATTGTGCCAATCTCTTCAAAGATAAAAAGACTAGACATAGAATTGCATGGCATGGAAATGAATGGACTGCTGAAGATAATTGCAGATATATCTTCAATTTTAACACTGTGCAAGATTGTAAAATCTGCGTTTGTGGCTGCACCTACCTGGAGGAAGTCGTTGATTTTTTTTTTTTTCCCATGTATAGGAAACAGGGACGTGGCAGTTGCTTTGCATTTTCAACTGTAAACAAAATCTAGTTTACGAACTGTAACCCCATTTTGCAAGTCTTACAGATTCTCTGTCTAACGCTCTCAGCTCGTTTTCTAGTTAAAGGAAACACCTAAGGGCCACACTTTTTTTTTTTCTTTTGATAAAACTGTCAAATAAATGCCCGAAGTGACTATTTTATGAGTGTTGTCCTCTTTTAACTAGATGTTGGGTAACGCTTTCTTTTGTTTCGCATGAATGCATGACCTTTTTGTCAAAAGTACAGCTGTCTCAAAAAAAAAACAAAACAAGACTATAAAGATTTCTCAAACTTCCCTATAAGACTGAAAAATCAATCAGTTTTGGGATTTTTTTTTTCGTAAAATTCATTTTAAATATTCAGAAGAATTTATGTCATGCTTTATATTTCAAAGTACGCGTTCAGTCCAGTTTTTCAAAAAAAAAAAAAAATCTTTCAAATTTGTGAGTCATCCGGTCACTTCCCACGCATTTCTCTTGTGAAATAAAGACGAAAAGAAGCTGTTCATGCACTTTTCCTGGCCGTCAGTTGATGATCTCCACCGCCCATTAAAAGAATTGAATTGAAATTGATCGGACCGTAGACTCAGTTAGTTGATCGAATTAATTATTTGTTGTACATATTACTTAAAAATAAGAAATAGAAAATAAGAAAATTAATTAAAAGTCATGGCCGATACAAGCGGACGCATATAAGCTATACGACGAATTTTTAAATGGTATTCACATTTTACGTACGACAGAGATGGTAGAACGTAGAATGTCGAACGGCCGGCAACTAACATTTAACGGAATATGGTGGAGAACGTTATTACCGTACTGGAACGGGCGGAGATGAACGTACTGGGTCGGATCTTCAGAGCCCGCGGCCGTGCTCTTCCATGAAGGACTTCATCTCAGCCATGAACTCGCGGTATTCCTTCGACTTAGGGAAGATGTAGAAGGCGTGGATGGCCTTCGGGTAGTCGAGCATCCTCGCCTGGACGCCGGCCTCACGCAGTGCCTCGTAGTACCGCCTCTGCCAGTCCTGCAGGGGGTCGAGCCCTCCCACGACCACGAGGGTCGGCGGGAGCCCGATATCCGCCAGGGGCGGCGCGTTCGGCCCCGTGACGTTCGCCGCCGGATGGTCGCGATTCGCTCCTTCAGGCAGGAATGCACGCCACATGAAGTCCGTCCGCTTGAGCGTCACCATCGGGACCTTCCTCAGGCGGAGCTCTGATGGGAGTCTCTCCTCGCCGCCGAAGAACGGCTGGATCAGGACGTGCCCTGCGATCTTCAGTGGCCGGAAGTCCTCTCCCGCGGACGAGGCAGCTGCTACGCGGTGGCCGACGTGGTGGACGATGTTCCCGCCCGCGCTGTCCCCGACTAGGAAGCATCGGCCGAGATCCGCGGACTCAGGCAGACGGCCGGGCGTCGAGATCCAGCGCAGAGTAGCCTCCGCGTCGTCGTAGGCCGTCGGGAACCTGTGCTCCGGCGCAAGGCGGTAATTCACCGAGACAACAAAGGCTTGGAGACGACGGGCGAACCGCCGGCAGAGGGCGACGAAGTCTCTGGAGTTGGCGGACATCAAAGCGAAGCCTCCGCCGTGGAAGAAGACGATCACCGGGAGCTTCTTCCCCGCAGGGACTTCCGTAGGGGTGAATAGGCGAAACCAGAGGCCGGCAGAAGAGTCCACAGTGAAATCGGCGGTGGAGACACCCTTCACTGGTCGGCGTCTCGCGGAGGACGTCCAGTCAAGGAACCATACTAGCCGGCGATTGATCGTTCCGTCCTTCCGAAGGGACAAGACAGCCGACGCCCCCACGAGTGAACAGAAGATCCTTGTGCCCAACGGAATGCTCCGGGAAGCCGCCTTCGACGTCGCCATGGGGCTATCGGCAGTTTCCGGCCTCTCTCTCTTTCAGGTCTCCGCTTCTGTATGGCGCCAGCAGCAAGAGAACACTCTGTGCTCTCTCCCGGTTAGAAGACCGGAGCTGTTCATAAAGGACGCTTTCACCCTCACGATTTTCCAATCTTACGGACATGCCCTAGCCCACTTCGGTCATCTCCTCGCAGTCACACCAGTCGGGTCGATGGATCTGATAGAGGCTCGAATAACCCGGACTTCTGACTCGAACCAAGCGTTTTTCAAACCTAAAATAACTCCAGTTTGCAATAAAAAGCTTCAAGTGGTCATGCACTGACGTAATTTAAATTTCGTCCCCATTCTTCGAAAGCGTTGTAAGTTTAATTTTAACGTTACAAATACATACATACTTACCCAAGAATCGGACATGATTTGTCGAGACATACCACCTCTAATCCATACTCTTAAAATTGTGGCGTTTGAGGTGGTCTGAAATTGTTATTTTTTATGAATTGAGAAATGTTGTCAAACAAAGAATTTTAATTCTGAAATTATAAGTTTGTTCTTGAATCAAAAAATTCTAAAATTGTGATTCTACATTGAAATTTGAGGGTGGAATTATGGTTCCAGAATTTCCGATTTTTTTTTTTATCTCTTTAAAGCACGTGTCATGATGGTTTTAATTCATAATTTATTTAAACGACGAAGTCCTTTTCAATGTCAGTAAAGTTGGTTCATGAACCAACCAGCCAACTCACCCGAATCGGTTTTCAACAGGCCAATAATATTTAAAAAAAAAACACACACACACACACACTTTGGACAAATAAATTAAAAACCTGTAAAAAAAAAATCGTTAATTTAAAATTTTCAAATAATAAAAATTTTATTATTTGTTAACAACTTAAAAAAAAAAAATCCAAATCTGATCTGCGTCACCACCATGATTTTAAGGCAGTCCCTGGGCGCCATTATAACCCGGGTCCCGCCAATGACAGATCCAAATGCAAAGTATTCGTGGCAATTGTTTGGTTTGCTTGGGAAAGACGAGAGGGTTTAAAAGCTTTCAACGCAATCAATCCAAGCCTGTTGAGAGAATCGGGTCATGGATATTCATGGATCCGTGATAATGATAGACTCGGGTCTCCGCATTAATTTGGACTACCTGTTCATAAATCGCAGGCTCAAAAGTTACTGCTATCGAATTTTCGTTTTTGGTGTTCAATATTTAACTGGGAGTATTTCATCCTGCTGGTTAAATATGAGATCCAAAATCCACATTTTCCCGGCCGCCTAGTGTGACTCGCCCGGTTGGTTGGTTAGAGAATCACACAAGTCGGTTCGGATCGAGTCGACGAGCCAACTTATTAACCCGGTGATTCAGTCAGTCATTGATTTATCATATACGTTTTGCTAACATATACAATATTATTGTGCAACATAGTTATATGTTTATATCTCGACTCAGCTCAAAAAACTCAAGTTGAGCTCTTTACAAGAAGCTCGAGCTCTACTCGACTATACAAAATAGAACTCAAACTCGATTTGTTTAACTCATTTAAGCGTAAACTCGTTTAACATTAACTTGTATAAGTATTAATTCTTTTAACTCGTATAACTTGTAAAACTTTGTTTTTACTGTAAAACTTTGTTTTTACTGTAAAACTTAAAACGGGTGATTGATGAACAGGTTTTGACAATATTATATAGAATATCGGTTTATAAGTCTAGTCAATTTCATGAAATTGGAACTCAATTCGTTTATCGTTTCAAGTATTTTTGTAAGCTTGAATTTGACTCGTTTATAAACAAGTCAAGTTAGAATTAAGCCCTATTTGGATCGGTTCGTTGTGCAGACCTACCCCATTCTTCATTAAAAAAAATAAAAAATAAACTTATAAACTTATAAAAAAAATGTGTACCTATGCCACTTTATTTTTTCTTAGAGAAGGTAGCATTATACGTGTATAAATTTTCGGTTAGACATACATTTACATCGAAAGATCAGTAAGAACCAGCTTTTCACGTTCTTATGAGAGTTTAATATTTTTTTACAATAGACAGCAAAGTTAAAGTTTTCCATTACCAAAAAATACAAACAATTATCAGTAAACATAAAATATTAATATTTATTTTCTGTTATTTAGTTAGTTTTACAAGCAGAGAAACCAGGAAACTAATGAACTCATAAAATTACGGCTGTTTAGTTTAAAAATGAAAACTATTTAAAACCTTACATAAGGATATTGTGGACAAAAATATATCTAATGACATTAACGTCCCTTTTAAGAAATTTTCGTAAAGATATTTACAATATAAATTTTGGAATACAAAATATGAAAATATATAATAAGAACTGTAGAATAAATACAATACAACTTAAAAAATGTAAAAATTTTAAGAAAATGTGATTGTTTAATATTATTTAGGTATAATATATTTAAAAAGATGATTTTTATTTGTTGTAATTCAAATACAATAATATGCTTTAAAATTTTAAATTAAATTTATAGTTAAACGTTTGTGCTCCCCCAAAAAACTTCTGGCTCCTTATTCCTCATGAAAGAGCCTCCTGCTATTATTTTTCACAGATCTCAATTCGCCAATCGGCCAAAAACCAGCAACTGCTCTTTAAATTCAAAGTTATTATTCATTGAGGAGCAAATCTTAGAATGTATGTGCGCCTGTGCGTGTGAATCGAGAGAGCAGAGAAATTTCACTCGAAAAAGGTCGGAACCGAGAGTAATACGATTTTTTCTGCAGGAAAAATTTTGTTTGCCTGTTAGGGCTTCGTCTTCACCTCTATCTCTCTCTCCCCCTTTTTCAGCTTCCCGCGGTTCTTCCTCATCCGCATCGTTTCAGCAGGAAAACGTTGTGGGCATCTCCTCAGCAGCGCAGCCTCTCAGCAACGGTGAAAGGTAAACCTCTCTCCCTCTGTATCTATCTCTTTCTCTCCTTCCTCCATTTTCCAATCGTCAATGGCAGGCTGCCGTATTTGGTTATCTTTTTCATTGTTTTGTGTCATCTCTGTCTCTCTCTCTCTTCCCCCCTCTCTGTCTCTGTGTGTGTGTGCCATTTTCAGCAAGCACCCTGAGCACTCTTTTTCCAGCGATGGGAAGAGAGGGATGAGAGTGCACTCTTTCTCTCATTGATTGAAGAGGGTTTTGAAGCTTGCTTTCCAGAAAATGTGTTGCATACTACTTTGAATATATTAACATGTAATTGGGGTGTTTCTGGCTCTCCTTCTGGGGCTTTGTTAGTTTTTTTCTTTGCAAGTGTTCATGATATTGAGGGAAAAACTTTTAGGCTGTTAGGCAGAAGAATCACAGATCACTGCCAACAAATACTTGAAATACCGTACGCATCAGAAAGAAGCTTGGCTCAGTAACTTTGTAGGTGAGGGCTGGCAATGGCCCTCCCTCTCGCATCCATCCCTCACTGGACTGTATGTATGTTACCTTTTTCTTCTTCTGTTGTCTTCTTCTTTTCAATAGGATGCTGATAATTTGATTTAATAAACATCCAGCTTAAGGCAAAAAGCTTATAGGTGACCAAGTCATGGAGTTCAACACTTCAACCTGCTATTTCTAGTTTCCCGATAGCATCAGGTCACCACCAAGCATGAGAATAATCCTAGTGAGTGGCTACAAATTAATGCTTGAAACTGATGGTTTTATAAAGTGAGTTTTTAAATGATGTTCATTTTGAGAATTCAGAATATTGAATTGCATCGGATCAGCTAGATTTAATTAAATCTGGTCGACTGATTTGGCAGCTGGGATCAGTTTTACATTGAACGATTGGCACATGATGAAAGCAATTAGTGAGGTCATATAACGGACAGGGACAGAGAAACGTGATGATGGTTTCGAAGAGTTGTTGTTTAATTCGTTCCTTATCAATGTAATAGCAGCCTAAATGATACGTTCCAACAAGAGTGTAAGCTGTGCAAAGATAAAGCTGGTTTTCGACTTTATCTTTTCATACGTACCATGAATTGTTTTTGAGCGAATGAAATGGGAAGCGAAAGCCTGGATAATCTATGTTTCTACCAAATCCTTGTGTAGTCACTGTATAAAGAAATAGGGAAGTACCAACCATGGATGAACTATGAGTTGTTATTTGATTATTTCTCTAACCCCACATTGTATTCATCCTTCCTGAAAAGTTTTCGTGACTGAGTTTGGTAAGTTGTTGAGATATTCTATAATTATTAGTCTTCATCCTGGAATTTTATCACCGTAGACATTTCTGTAGCTTTTAATGCTGTTCTTTTTCCGAAAATATCAAGGAGGTTTAATTTGAGGAAGTTGAAGGTCTGTGAAGAATGTCAAGGTGTCTGATTTGGATTTGTGAAACAATAGAGGATTTGGCTTATTTTATATTGATTGCAACTGAGGTATGCTAAGGCAGAATATTTTTTCATGTAGTAGGTATTGTTAGGAAAGGAGATACTATTGTTTAGAAGATTTTGCTGTGCCAGGTCCATTTGGGGGTGACCTCATGTTTGTTTAAGTTGCTTTCAGTATAATTTCTTGATTGTAGATATAACTTGTTTTATCTGCATTGTGAATGTAACTTGACTGTAATTTGCATGTGTACAAAAGATGGTTAACACAAGTAATATGTACTTTTATATTGTTGCTTGCTTACTTACATACTTGTCATTTTGGTTGTTCTTTTATATTATCTCATTATTTTTATGGATATTATATATATTTAACCATTTTGAATTTGAACCTTCAGCATGCCTCAAGAATTACGCCTTCCCTCATGATAACATAATGCCCCGCTTCCCCCATCGCCTTTAATGACATTGAGAAACATAATGATGCATTTTCTTGATAGGTTTCACTTTTGCTTCTCATGAATGTAGCAACATTAATATTACTTACGTGAGTTGTTCCTTTCTTCTTCTTGGTGGATTTGAAATATTCCTTTACAAACAAAACAAAAGTGAAGTTATGGAATCAATCATTAAATGCTAAATTGTAATGTATCACTCATTGCAGCCTAATATGGTGATTTTCCCCAAGTACCGGTACGGTGGTGCTGGTACGTGGGTACGGCAATGGTACGTTTGGATTAGTTTCGGGTTGAAACCAATCCAAACCATAAAATTTCCTTTTGTAAGTTTTAAGCATTGTCTTTGTGATGTATTGAGTATGAATTTTGTTTTAAATTTGCGTTTTTTTGTGGAATTACACATACACACACATATTTGTGTATATCTAACTTGTTCATACATTCTTTTTTTGCCATACCCAGATTTTCTAAAATCACGATACCAAAACCTAGACCCGTAACCGTACCATACCTATGCGGCTTAGATTACAGCTTGTTAGACGCATAGCCACAAATATGGTGATATTTTTGAAAATATCACGATATTAAAGAGAAAAATAAAGAAAACGATAAAAACGGGAAAATATAATGATATATTGATAAATAGTTAAAACTGAATTTATCATGATTTTAACGTGATTTTATCTCGATGTCATCGTAATTTTTTCATTTATTTATTTTATTTCATTTTCTGTTTTTATTTTTTCATCCTTTGGTTCATTGTTTTATTTTCTCTTGTTTTAAGTATTTAACATAACCTCCTAATACAATACAATACTTATTAGTTTTTCATTTCTTGTATTTTTACCTAACATTTTATTTTTTTTATGTTTTTAAAAAACACTAAGATTTTCCGAAGAAAAAAAAAACAACTTTGCTGATAAACACCCAAGAAAAACCTTGCCGATAAAAACCCGAGAACGATATTTGTGGCTATGGTTAGAACATCCAAAGTGTTTGCCTTATTGTGAGCGATTTACTAAACTTTTGAGGTTATTGTTGGATATTTATCTTGTTGTTTAAAACATATATTGTCCAAGAAATATTAATAATATATATGTATATATATTGCTGAAAGAAATATTTACTGTTATATAAAATATTTGTTGATCATATATTGTTATATGAAATGTTTGTCACCCCTTGATCCATGTCTCTCTCTCTCCCTCTCTCTGCTGACCGAAGTATTTCCACAACTAGTGCACACTTTTGTGTTTTTTTGAATAATAGACATACTATGTGACTTAGGAATCAACCAGACAAGTAAAGCGCCGAGGAACTTTTGATGACCAAGATTTAAGTCATAGGATGTGCTTGAGAAAGCTGAGACTGAAAAGAAGAAAAATATCATTGTTGTTGTCTGATAGAAATATTTTGCCGAATGACAACTCCTGGTCCAGATCATGCTAGATAGGAACCTGAAACATGCAAAGTCTGGTTCTGAGTCCAAATATGGATTTAAAACATATGTAAGGTATACTTCTGTTTTCTGTAGATTTTTTTTTGAAAAGTTATGGTTAGGTTAATCATGCTGCAGTCTTGCACAGAGGAAGTACTGAGATCGTGGGGCATTAATTAAGAAGTCAACTTTTTGAGGCCTCCACTTTTCAGTCTCAAAATGTCATCCTTGAAGAATGTAATCCATAGGCGCATTCACAAAGAGCGGTCCCAGCCGTGAGTATTACTACTTTCAAAGCTTTGATTCTTTTTTATTATACAATTCTAATTCTAAGGTGTTGGTTGGTGTACTGCAGAGAATCAAGGAAAAAGTTTGGTTTCCTTCAGAAACACAAAGACTATGTTCTAAGGGCTCGGGATTTTCATAAAAAAGAGGAAACGATCCGAGTAGGCTCTCTCTCTCTCTCTTGGACACACACACACCCCCCACACTAAGCACATTTCAGGTCATTTTTTTTAATGTACAACAAAGCAGTACTATTAGTGGCTGTCATTGGTGAAGTATGTTTAGCTTATTATTGTGCTTGCTTGGCTTGCAGAAACTTAAAGAGAAAGCAGCGTTCAAGAACCCTGATGAATTTTACTTTAAGATGGTCAACACAAGGACTGTTGACGGAGTACACAAGCCTGCGTAATATGAAAACTATTATAGTTTTTGTTTCTAATGATCCTTTAAAAGAGATGTTCAGTTAATTTTTTTGGGACTATGTATCTCAGGAATCGAGCCAACAAATACAGTGCCGAGGAACTCTTGATGATGAGGACTCAAGATATGGGCTATGTGCTTCAGAAATCTCAGAGTGAAAAGAAGGTCTTTCTTTTTGGTTAAAAATTTGTATTTGTCGTATGCAACTTTTGAAATTGAACTGATTTTTGGATTTTCTTTTAGCAGAAAATTGAAAGATTGTCCTCCACATTACATTATCTAGGCAATCGTCCGGCAAGTAAACACATTTACTTTGCTGATGATAGGTAACAGCTTTTCATATTTCTGATTTGGAGCCTTCTTTTAAGATGACTTATACAGTCCCTTAAATATTAGAAGTTGGAAATAAAGTATGTGTCATGCAGCAATGTTCACCGTACTCCTTTCTCATGTTATTAATTCAAAATTTTGGTGTCAGGGGATTGCAGTAACTAGTGAAATCTTTAATTTCTAAATGACTGGATAATCTAGTGTTTTACTAATAAATAACCACTAGATAACTGCTGGTGATCAGTACATACTGTTTCTTTTGTGACTTCTTGTAACTAAAAGGTGATGTTTATTGTGGGTAGTTCCTGTTTGATTTTACTTGATTGATAGAGTGTATCTTTGTTTTTTTCTTTCCTGAGGGAAGAGGAGCTATGATGAGGTTGCCATGTGCTGTATCCAACTTGTGTGAATATCTCTTACCTGGCTGTTTGTCTGGCTGAGTTGTGTATCTTGGTTGGTGTGTAATCTGCTGAATATGGTTTCTGGTCGGCAATCAGTCACTACACCTGCATCTTGTCATGTTAATATTATTACAATGTGTCCGGCTCTGATTGGGCTGTAGACTGTAGTCTAGGTTCCATCATCAATGTCCATTCTTGGTGACTTTGTCTTTGTTAGTCTGGTTTGCTAGATGGTATACGAACCATTTTCTAAATGCTTTAGAATTTCTCTGATTTTTTTGAAATTTTTAGCAACAGGGTAATAAAAAGTAAATTTATACTTGTGTGGATGATCATGTTCTCGCATGGCCTGGAAAGTCTTTGAGATACTGGCCGGTTCCTGATTAGTTCCTGAGATTATATTTTCGTCTAGAAGTAAACTTGCATTGCAGGAAAGCGAAATCTCAAACATCATGACTGCACAACATGGAATAGATGTTGTCTTAATGAACGTGCTTTTGGATTCTTCCAGACATGTCTGGATGGGTGGATGAAGGTTCTCAAGATTACATTTTGGGACAGTCTATCTCAAAAGTATAGCTCATTAATGACACATGAGATTGGGTGTCTTGAGAGAGTCTCATATATCCCAAAGTTACTTGTCAAATCATTGGACCCTTACACTTGTGACTGTAGAGGGAGTTTAAGAGACACCTCATCTCATGACTAGACATCTGAGATGGATGTCTCGTGACCCTAGTGTGCCACACCCTTGGGAGAGAATCACTCCTCCCCCCAAACTCTTTCGTTTCTCTTGCTTGTTGCCAAGGATTGCAAATTTAAGTTTCTGTTTGCTTGGCGAGAATACTACTAGTCTACTTCTGGCATGAGCTTCAAAGGGAAGTCCAATCCATGTGCTCTTTATGCTCAGGTTTCTATATGTGCCTGCTGATGGGAGCCGGTTCGGCGGTTCCCTAGTTGGATCCTTTTTGTATTGGTTTGATCTTGCTGGACACTAACAGAATTCTTGTTTGTTGTCTGTAAACTTAGGGAGGAGGCCAAAGAGATAAGATCACATTTATCTGGAAAAGAAGCGTCTCCCCATTCTAGATCTGCAGATATGCCAGAAATAATAAAGTACCATTTTGTCCTCTATTATAGCCAATCATCTGTTTTTTGTCTTTTTATTCTGAAATTTTCCATGCATATTTCCTCATTTTTTAGATTTTTTAATTGAAAATTAATGCAAAGTTACAAATTGTGAAGAATCAGGTTCATCAGAAGGAAATAAAATAGTTTTTCTCTATGATCGTCTTGGAACCAGATGCACTGAATGTTGGATTAAAAAATTGGATTGTTGGTTTTCTGATTCAGAAAACCAACCAATCATATAACTTGATAGACACCTGTGGCTGGTCTATTTGTCAAGTTGTTAGCCCTTTTTTGGCTTCATTTTCTGTGTTCGTGTAGTTAAGACATTGAGTGTTCATTCTCTTTAGCTTAGTAATCAAAAACACGAGGTCTCAGGTGGCTACCTAGGCTCCCAAGTGAACAAAATGTCTTAAAAATTTTCTCCTGTCTCATTCTGCTTTTACCTTTCTTCTTTTTTTCGATTTTGATTCTTGCTTTTCTTTTTCTTCTTCTCCTTCATCCTCTTTTTCACTTTTTTTTTTTTAAACCCCCCTCATTTAACATTTTTGGCTTGGTTAGGCTCTGCCTAGGCCCTTTTGAAAGTCCACTGCATAGCGCCTTTGGCTAGTAAACTCTCTAGTGAGATTCTTGTATGTATGCTATTCAGGAAAACTGCTGCATCGTATGAGGAATTGGAGGCCAGGAAGAAGAGAGTGAATACTCTAGAAAGGATGTACATGGACATGGCATTGCAGACAGAGTTGCAGGTTCTTCTCTTCTCCTGTACAAATGGCATCAGCCAATCACCACACTTCACTGTTCTTGCTAAGTTTTCTGATTTCTTTTAAGCAGAAGAAAGGAAGAAAAAGGAAGCTTCGTGATGATGAGCTTGTTTGCCCAACAGACCGACCTGTGTACAAATGGCGGAAAGAGAGGAAACGTTAGATACAGTGCACGGACCGACTGAAACAACAATCGGACTCAACGGGAGGTCAGTCATTGTGTACTTTGTTTTTGAAGAATGTATCGCAAATATCACTTGATTGTTGGAAGAAAAATTTTGGTAGACCATTGAAGGAATGCTCTCTTCTCGGCTCTTTGATGTAAATCAATGCCTTTTGTTTGACTTTCGGAATCATTCATGAGCTATATCCTTGTTGTAACTTGTAAAGCATTTCTTTGAGATTTTTTCATGGGAATGAGACATCCACTTCCTTTTATGGATGCCCAATGTGGGTTAAGGACTTATGTAGAATCAATGCATAACTGGGTCTCCTTTATTCTACCCAAGCTGCTTCTCTAACGTATCGGACCTTATTTGGATTGACGGTGAGAAGTCTCCTGCTTGGGGTCCAAGTTAAAAAATGAGATGGTTGGACAACTTTTGGTTCGTTCCATTATTTGTTGAATTAAAATGGTTTAGAATTAGTTACTTCTCTGTCTCCTCCCCTTAAGTGGCAGAGAGATCAGAGATGAATCAATCGATCCATAGGATCCCAGCTTTGTCATGGGCATAATTCTTGTAAAATTGAAGCTAAAGGTCAAGTTTTCCTTTTTTTTAGTTTGAGGAGTTAAGGAAATGGGTCGTCATGTAAAAATGTCAAACTTTAGAACTTATGTTGAACTGCGTCGTCTCAGAGTTGATTTGATAAGACTTTACTTTCATATCATGTTTTCTCAATGTAAAAAAGTGCCTCTTAAATCATCAAATTTTGACGCCTTTGTGGTCGTAGATCTTTCGGACTGCTATCAGAATTAAGTTTTGAAATCTTTATGATGGTAGGCCTTTTGGGTTGCTCGATAATTTTGCTACCCTTTTGGATTTTAAGTTGACCCTTAGTAGACAGTGTAGACCATGCAGTGGCGGCCGATATGCAGAGGGCAATATCAGCTTATTATCCATTTTTATGTTCAAAAAGTTATAAAATGTTAATTTAAAAATGGAAGAAAAGGTCTTTTCATTTCAAATTAATCCTCAATGATTTACTTTGGACCTTGTCAGCTTACGACTCTACATCTTGGCTCTAATTAGGGATGTCAAGCAGATGGAATTCGTATGAGATATATTCTTTACCATATTTAATTTATATAATGTTCAGATATTTGTATTGAATGCGGATGAAGAAAAGTCTACAACATTGTTCCAATCTGATTTCGAAATTCACAATAAGAGTTTGATCCGAATCCACCTTTTATTTTGACATCCGAAATCTAAAATTCGAAACCTGATCTCCATTATGATAAAGGTTCAAGTAAATATTTATTCAAAACTAAATCTGAAACTGATTAAATCTCATATTTTAAGTCCGAATTCAATCCAATTTTCTAATATTATGTTATTTTTTCTTCCATGCCTGACTTTTTTTTGCAGTAATCCTATTACATCCAACCAGAATCCAAACTATTGACATTTCTTCCGATTGTCCAAATAAAATCGAATCTGTACACTTTTAAAAATGGTCTTTCCATTTGAAAAGAAAGAGAAAAGAATATATGGGGAGAGGGTAAAGAAAAGTTTTAAACGAGAAGGAGAGAGAGAATGGGAGAGAGAGAGAGAGGAGAAACATCTCGCGGTGGGATCCATTGGGAGTTCAGCTCCAGTTCTGCGTCTTCCTTCTTCCTCCCCATGAGCGTCCGTCCTCCCATCATCATGTAAAGCATCGACCACAAGAATCCCCTTCTTCCTTACCTCCACCCAATTCCATGTCATCCCTGCAATAGGCTCTCATATAACATTTGGATTGTTCGTCTTTCTTTGCAATTTGGAAGGTTTCTGAATATCGAAGACAAGAGAGGGCAGTTGCGAGTCGAATGCTTCAATTCATGCTTTACACATGAAGTGCTAGGAATTCCACTCACGGAAATGACCATCGGCAGCACGATTGAAGACAAACCATACTTGGTATTGGATTATTTTGTCTTAGATGGAACTCACGGTTGATATTTTCATATCTGTAGGTTACTTTGTATCAGCCATTAGGAACAAAAAACATTTACTACATCCTTCTAACAGATTGGCCCATTAATTTCTTGCCAAGTTGCATAAGAACACGCACGCTTTTGTGTTCTCACCTACCTCCTCAGTCCTCCCTGGAAATGCATAGTTAAGAAAGAAACATTTGAAGGTTCTTTCGGAAACGCCCAACATTACAGTTGGTTGTCATGAATTTCTCATTCTTGATTCTTTCTGGTTAAAAATCAGCATGTCAGGCGAATGAAAGAGATGCTCGGGGAAATATCTTGGTTGCTTACTGTTTGGTGGTATGTTTGGTTCACTAGGAACAATCTTATTTACATATAAGAATAATCTCTTTTCACCATTTGGCTCAAAAGTTACTTTGTTCCACTGCAACATTTTAGTCGTATATATATATATATATATAGTTAGTTAGTTAGTTAGTTCGTTAGTTAGTGGAAACTAAACTATCAGGTCAGGAACAACAAGGACTGATCGTTTTAATGTGATGTTTAATTTTTTTTTTTTGCAATATAACCTTAATTTTAAATATACAGCATATATCAAATTTGATTTTTTTTTTTATTTTAATAGTGTTCTTATCATAAGTAAAAGTGAATGACACCTTTTCATATCAATCTTTTGATAATAGAAATTTTTATATTTTTTATAAAAATAATTTGAATCATGCTTTTACATTAAAATAGTTATTATAAATATGTTAGGATGTTTATATTTTATTTAAAAAATTTTAGCCACAAAAAGCTTAAAAAATGTAGTTTTTGTCCCTCACCAAATGGTATGGTTCTTATGATATATATATATATATATATATACCACAAAAATGATGACTAAGGCAAAGGGGTAAATTTGCTGCCGCCTAAATTTTGTTAACTTCTATTTAAGAGAATGGTGGACGCTTTAAAGGCATCAACCGTACCTCCTACGCCAACTACCTGGGTGTAAGGAGATCGTTGTCGTATCTATATATATATAAATATTACCTTCCTTGTCTCTCTCTTTCGTAACCGTCAACTCTTCCTCGTTCTGCTTCCCCTGAACAAGACTCATCAATAGTTCAGAGGGGCACACGCCCTCCCTCATTTTGTAATATGGTGTCTAGCGATCGAGCCTCAGGTTGACCACCACATTCTTGTTCTTCTCCTCTCTTGCTCTTCCCCCACCCCTTGCTATAGTCGTTTTGAGTTGCTCCTTGCAATCCGTAAGATGTGAAACCCGCGGAAACTCACATTCACATCTCGCAATTTCTTTGATACTCGCCCCTCAAGTTTGAGAATTGGTTTCCACGAAACCTTGTCCTTTAGTAGGCGTCGCGCGCACATGAAGGATCCGCCAGATCGCACCAAGGTGGTGCTCAGGCACTTGCCGCCGTGGATCTCCCAGGCTCTGCTGATTGAGAAGGTTGACTCCGGCTTCACCGGCCGGTACCGGTGGGCCGCCTTTCGCCCCGGAAAAATCAGGTTCCGCTTGCTTCTTCCTTCTTATTCTGCCTTCCTTGTTTGTTCTGGATGATGATAATTTGCTCAGTCCAGCTCGGCCCATTTCTCGTCGAGATTTGCTGTCCTTTTTATAATAATCGATTTGATACGAGTTAGGGTTTTGGTGGCTCTGCAGGCAGAAACGGACGTTTTCCTTTAGCGGCTTTGGGTCCTTCTGGAGAATATGACAGTCAGAGTTAGGGTTTATCTTCCTTCGTCTACATAATTTAGGGAATTTTCGTTGCTCGTAGTATATCTTATATGCCCTTTAGGTTCTACATTCTGGTAGTGTATCTGGGGTCTGTTTCCCTTTTCTCTTTTTGGGTCTTGGTTTTTTGCGCGGGGGGCGGGGGTGGAGTTGGGGAGGTGAGGGATTGAAAGTAGGGAGAGGCTTGGACTATTGAAAGCATAGTGGAAGGGGGGGGGGGGACGTTCTAGTGGCAGGGTATGCTGCTACAGTTTCTTGTCTTTGTTTTCATTTTATGTTTTGGTGATTCAATTGAACTGGAAGCTGGGGCTACGAGGCTATGATCATTAATTCTCGCTTTGAGTCTGTAAAGCATAATGTCCTTTATACGTCACTGAAACGTTTGGTTTTGTATTTCTGATTGGCTCTCCTCAATGAGTGCCTTGTTCCCACACCAAGCCTTAAGAGGAGAACACCATGGGAAAGCTCGAACAACAGTATGGCGGGATTGGTGGCTCATCGAGGGTGTTCAACTTGACACCTTTCATATTCCCTTCTTACCACCTGTAGTTTAGGATGTTATGCCAGCCGGTCTTTGCGATAATTACCTTGCTTTTGACAGCTACCTGGAATATAAATGATCTTACCAGCATAATGCAACACTCACGAGTGAAGTTACAAAACTACATTACAAATTATAAAATATGTCAGAGATCGTTTCACCATTAAGTGTTTCTGTAGCTGATGGTATGTCACTAACACATATTTTGATTCCATTTATTTTTGTAGCCATAAGCACATGCAATGTGGTCGAGCTTATATTGATTTTAAAAGACCTGAAGATGTTCTAGAGTTTGCTGAGTTCTTTGATGGTCATGTTTTTGTTGATGAGAAAGGTGATTTCGTGAAGTTTCTCTCTTTGATTCTCTTTTCCTATGCTTATTTCCTTTGCAAACATTTCATTGGTTGAATTGGGTTCTACTGTGTGCATATTCCATAAGAATTATCATCCAATTTTTAGGCACTCGGTTTCAGACAGTTGTTGAATATGCTCCTTCACAACGTGTTCCAAAGTCATGGTCGAAAAAGGATGGTCGTGAAGGGACCATTTTGAAAGGTATATTTTTTTTATCTTTCAGATTTATTCTTGGCTTTTGGCAACTAAAATTTATGCATTTGTTATTTATTTTCTCCTCTATGTGTCTGCAAACATGTGGATGCATAGTGTACGCCAAGCTCTTTTGTGTTCTATGTCTGCTCTCCTTTCCTATTCAGTTCCAGTCTGTTATCTTTGACCTTGCATCTTGATTTTTCTGTTGTAAGCATATGCTTTTCTGATGGATTATCAGACCCAGAATATTTGGAGTTCCTAGAAATGCTTGCAAAGCCAGTCGAGAATCTTCCAAGTGCAGAGATACAGCTTGAAAGAAGAGAAGCAGGACGAGCTAGTTAGTTTCTGACATGTTTAAGAACACCATTGATTTATTGCCATCTCCTTTCCTTGAATACTTTACATGCATTTTTGTGCAGGTGGAGCCAAGGAGACACTCATCGTTACTCCTCTTATGGAGTTTGTGCGACAGAAAAGAGCTGCCAAGAATGGGTCTCAGGTGAGGAAACTATCATCATCGTCATCATGGATTTTTTCTTCTTTACAGTGCAAGTGTTGTCTATTTGCTTTTTAACTGCAACAAACAGTTCCATTTTTCACTTGAGATGTTAAATTTAAGACTGTAATGGGTATCCATGTATTATTGGCTTAAAAGAGCATTTGCTTTTAAGCTTTGATTGTAATCCATGTCTCGTTGCTCTAGCTGTAACTGATTATATTTTTCTGAGAGCTTCTTTTGATTGGCTTAAAAATGCCCAATCTTTTGGTTGACCTGGTGAATAACAATCTATTGGTTGACACAATGACCTTTTTGGTGTGTCTATGTAATGACAAGTTGTTTTCTGGTGAGGTCCGTCTTGTGTTTTTCATGAGTTCCTAGTCATCCCTCTTGAGCATACTTAGGCCTTGTGGTTTATGTTCTTCACCTCCCATGAGAGTTCGAAGCTCAGTCTTCTCTTCAGTTGACATCTTCTACTGACATTCTGTTTTATGGAATCAATAGGAACTTCAGGTGTCTTTAGCATTTTGCTGACAGTCTATTGACTAAGTGACAATATGGAAAAATAACGTACAGAGGAAACAAAAATTCCTATGCTGTAGCATGCTTCAACGAGATAATAACTGCCAAGAAAAAAAAGCAAGTTTTCTGGCATTAAAAAAAAAACACTCAAAACCTTGTACTGTGTAATGGGATGATGCTTGATGCAAAAACGTAGCTGCATTTTCTCCAGGCAATGACATCAAGAAGGGAAAGAATAGTAATTTTATTATGTCTAACAGTGGTATACAACAGGGGGAATGCACAAGCTACAGTGGTGCTGTTTCCAGTTCAAAGAACATTGCATTGTATACAACATCTTGTGCAAAATTTTATTTGTTATTTCATGTCATTTCCATTTCTATGTTTAAGGTTTTAAGATATTGGTTTGGATCTTGCACTTGTATGATTTCTTTATAGATAACTCTTGCTTTACATATTTGAATTGAATGGTAAACAGAGAAAATCATCCAATGGCAAGCTTGGTGGACGAACTGGTCGAGTTTCAAGTGCTACTTCTCATAAGAGAGGGCCTGATAAAAGAAGGGTCTCAACTCCCGTGGTATGCTGTTCTTCAAACTCACAAAGTCTTAAAAAGTACTCACTGCATGCAAGTAATCTCATAGATTGACACTTATGGTTATTAACAATAAACTTAAACACCGATTTTATAATTTCTCTTTTTGTTTTGAAGTCTTCTTAATTTGGAGTTCCTAGAGAAGTCTCTGGTTCATAAAAGTATATTTGTCCCCTTTTTTGGGGACCTACTAACTGGGAAGTGGCTGGAGGTTCCTGTGCTGGGAAACCCAGCTGGTAGTGGTCAGAAAGGTAACATAAAAGAAAACTGAAAAACTAAAGAAAGGTTGACCTCTTTCTTGGTGTAACCTCAACTGACCAATTTGCTGGCTCTGGTTGATGGGTTGCAAAATGAGATGGGTGGTGAAAAAGCAAAAGAGTATTCATGGGCAGAACCAACTGGTCTATTCCTATATGTGGAGGATTTAATGGGGAAAAAAAGATGTGATCCCCTTTAACCATCCTTTGGTTAAGAAATAGCTAATGAAAGAGGCTTCTGAAAAATAAAAAAAGGAAAAAATAATTGATAATTTCAAATTGGTGGTCAGAATGTAGCCAGCCAAACCACCATATGGACTGTGGGAGTTGGGTGTTGAAGGAGCAACAGGGGGCCATGACAACCCTTTCCCCGGAAACCGACTTTTCCGTTGAGGACTGATGATACCTTAACACTTATAGGAGAGTAGTTATTGGTGTTTGACATTTCTGAATGTTGATACTAGCACTGTTTGACACTTTGGGCGTTTTATTTTTGAAATTAGAAATGTCCAGAAAGTGGATAGTTGATGCCACTTGTCCAACATTCGGTAAGGATCTTATATACAACGTTTCCACAATCAAATATTTCATTTGTAGTCAGTTGTAAACTCTTTTCCTTGCAACGCTTAGAAAAGTTGAACTGTTGAGCCTTGTCAAATATATATATATATATATATATATATATATATATATATATATATATATATATATATATATATATATATATATATCATAGTCACAAAAGATTTTGTTGCATTTTAAACAGTGAGGTTTTTCTCAGATGTAATACGGAGAACTTGAAAAAAGGGGGAAAATATGGTATTTTTTATAAACTTAAAAAATTAAAAATTAAGAAAAAAGTAAAATAAGTGAGAAACTAATAACACAAACATCAAAAAGTAAGTAGATTTGCACCAAATAAAAATTAGAAAATGAAAACAAGCAGTTTAACATTAACAAAACGTGAAAAAATGAATAAAAGGAAAATTTTGAATAAAAGAAAAAAAATGCTAAAAAAGCAAAAAGGCACTTTTTTCGCATTTTTTTCATTTTGGCGTTTTCAAAATGGCTAACTTTTTTTTTGTGTTTTTCCAATATATATATATATATTTATTTATTTATTTATTTATATATATAACATGTATTTGATTTTCAAAAAACCAGCTGTATCTGACTGACTGTACCTGTTTAAATCCATATCATCTCTAGTTGAAAACTTTGAAATCACCCTTATTTGATCTTGGGAACCTCGTTGGGTATCACTAATGATGATTAAACCAAGTTTTTTGTATCCAAAGCCTTGTTTATGCCGGCATCCAGAGTTGTCATGTGAGTGGTATGTAAGACGTTCTTTCAGTGATAAGTTGGTCTTATGACCTCCCCTTTGTATCTGGACGTGAGAAATTTGTCTTTTTTCCTGAACATAATGTGATTTATTTGAGCAGACTTCTTTCCATTTTGGCTTTTGATCCTTTTGTTTGCTGTTCCCTGCATACTATCTTGGTAGTCAGTAATGCTGGTTCTGGAACTTATCTTTTTCATCTGTTGTAAGTTAACCGCAAGGATTACATGGTAAAAATGTAGGCCAAAATATTGAGAGGAAAGATGGGTGTCAATTAACTATACACCCTTCACATTATGTGCAGTACATTTTGAGGGACAATTTTAAAGTTTCGAGTGGTAAGGATAGATCAAGTTACACTGTGATGGCAAGAAAGGATGAGCAGGCTTCAGGCAATTCTGGTGCCGTGCAAATTACTGGATCAGAACTATTAGAAGATGATGGTGGTATGTGTGGAAACTGCATATGATTAGTATTATTGGCCTTTGATTTCAGATGCTGTAATTTGCTCATTTTTCTCCTATTATTCCTGTGTTTCAAAATGGTTCTGCATTAGAATCTTCAGCTATATGTAGCCAGATATTTTCTTTTTTCATGATTTATTTTCGATTTCCTAGTTGCTCTCTGTAGTTTTCTGTGTTCATGAATGTTAGATGCTGCAAATGTGCATTTTTTGGTTTCTGTTGCCAACCTACAGCGTGTACCATAGATACTAGCCGTTCAGTTTGTGTAAACATTGTTAATGTGCAAAGTGGGTCTGATTTGTTCATGATTGAATTTGTGCTTGTGGTCTTTTACTGCCAACCAGAATTATTTTCTTGACCTTTGTTTCAATTGTCATTTTTAGGATCACATATGCTTTTGTCCTAATTTATGAAAACTGGAAGTTGGACACGGTTCTCTAAAAGGAAGAGCTGAGATGAGTCCTTGTTGGTTAAAACAAATTGTGAGGTATAAAGGACGTACCCACACACACACACACATGCTTTAAAAAGAATAGTTGAACCTTGCAGCTAGTCAGTTCGGTCATATATCTACTCTAAAAAGAATAGTTGAAACTGGGCACTAGTCAGTCCCGAGTCAGTTAAAATCATTAATGAGTTAAAGCACATCTAAAATTTCAAAAGTAATAAAGCAGAAGGCACTTAGGCCCTGGTTATTTGAAGGCCACTGATAAGTCAGTGGACTAGTGACCAGAGCTGACTAGCAGCTAGTTGGATCATCTAGTAGCTAGTTTCACCATATAGCTTTACTGAAGATTTCCTGATGTTCGGCTGACTTATGACCTTATTTTCTGCAAGGTGCTCTGGTTTCCACACTTTTATGTATTTCCAAAGTTGATGACACTTCTTTCAAGCACGTATGGATGATAATGTTCTGCTGCTTTTCCAACATATCGCAGGTGCATCTGAACATGTGGAAACTGGAAAGCAGAAAGTTTTACTTTTAAAGGCGAAAGAGAGAGAAGCTTCTAATGTAAGCGTGGAACTTTTTTTTCTTTCTGAAGGGGTTGGCTCCTCTAGGAAATCATACATGGCCTAGCGTAACATTTAATGCCCATGCAGGGATCTAGTGCACAACGAACTGTGACTTCTGAAATGAAGAACTCAGCTGGCTTGATATCTTCCAAGCTAAACTACAGACGTGAGTTTAGTGGAAGTGTTGTCAAAAGTATACTATCAAAGAAGGAGGTACGACAACGTCAACAGCAACCTGCACCTGCCAAGGCTGAGCAGCAAATGCAACCATCAGATCTTGGGAAGGATAAGCGTCCACCTCGGCCTTCTCATTCAGGTCCAAAGGATCTTTTTTCCAGCAAGGGATCATCTGCTTCTTCATTAGAGTCTGATACTAAAAGATCTTTGAATGAGAGGACTCCTGCCAGTGATTCACATGGCGTTAGGCTTCCAAATGACAAGCCTGGAAGAAGAATTAGAAACAAGGAGAGACCCGATAGGGGAGTCTGGGCTCCTTTCCATCACCCAGATGCAGTGCTGAGCTTGACAACTGACGATTCTCTGACTTTGTCTGGTTTACCTAGACATCTACCAACTGCAGTTGTTGATAGCGTGCATGTACCAAAGCAAGTTGTTCCTAGTAAACAAGGAGTCAATGGTTTGGAGGCTGAAGATGGCGTAGATGCTCACCGATCTTTCCCCACTGGCAAGCACCGACGCCAAGACAAGGGAATTCATAATGCCCGTTTAGGACATGGTGCTTCATCATCTCCTGACCTTTCACTTGATCAGTGTGAGACAAAAGTTGATGCTTCAGGGGCAAACTGGAGTGGAACACCTAGGGTCCAAGAGGCTGGACGTGGTAGCGATGTGCTTATGGAGAATGGTATAGCTCACCAAGGTTTTGAATTCGTTATGTTGTTTAACTGTTTTCCTTTTTAACTGCATGATGTCAAAAAAGGGGATATAGTTTTCCAGTGATTATGAAGCTTTAGCATTTTATTAGGTTCTCACAGATGCAGTCGCCGTGCCGCAATACAAGGGTCAAAAGAAGCTGATAATTTGCCCAATCCACTTGATGGAAAGCCTTCAAAGAAAGGTTCTTCTGGATATTGGATGCATGAGGTATAGAAGAATTCCTAATTTACGTTTTCTAGTTAACTTTGGCCTTTTTTTCTGTTTTAAACTCCCAAACATGTTTCATGTTGGAATTCTAGTAATCTGGTTTTGTTTTATTGACAGAAGCAAATATGGGTCCAGAAATCTGAAACAGGTTCTTAATATTATAAAAGGTGGCTAGCTGTTCTGTCTGTCTTTCAACATGTTTATGTTGTACTTGTTTTTGAGTATTAGATATTTTATTGTTTTCCTTGATCAACCCTCATCCTTTTCTTTTTTGCCTTTTTCATCGACCATCATCTTCATTATCTGAGGGCCAATAGATCCTGATAAATATTTGGATCTAAAAGCTAATTGTTGTGATCATTAATTCTGCACTCTTCATGTATGGTTCCAAAGCTCAACATAGATACATGGTCTACATCCTTCTTGTTAGTTCTCCTGTTTGGTTTGTCTGCCTACGCTGACAGTCTCTCACAGGGATGAAGTTGATCTTTTCTAACAGACTTTCTCCCATTTCCTTAATTATCTGAATGAAAGGCAACTTACGTTACTAATATTCATATCTGAGCGATCTTTTGTTGGTTAGTGAGACAAAATTCATTCTGGGAAACTTTTAGGAGGATTAAAATGAGAAAGAAAATGACAAAAGCAATCACATCATAATTGCATTTTGCATATTGAAAATGTTGGGAAAAACTGACTCACATTATCATGTGCCTTGGTGAGAAATCAAAGAGTAAATTTGTAGGTTAACTTTTGGTGATGAGCGTGAGACACATAATCTCAATGTGGGAACGCTAGTTAAACGTGCAACGGCATTAACATATAAAATGAAGCAGTAAATTCCATGCACAGTGGCGTCTTCTTGCCATTTTTTTTGTTGTGGCTGTATTTACTACTGCGATACAATTGATGAACCAAATGGCTGAGTCTGACTACCATGTATTTTTTCCTCTTTATCTGTTGGGCAGGATTATCAAAGCAAGGGGGTCTAACCTTGCCTTTTCCAAAATTTCTGGGCTTCTTGTGTCATAAGCCTGTGATGGTTTCTGGCACACAATACATGGAATTGCTGTGGCAGATTGGGGTTCAAGGAAAATTCCTTTACTGTTAAATGAAGACATCCTCTTCAGACGTGAGAAGTTTCGGATAACAGATGGCAAAAGGTCTTGTAGATTGCTTATAGAATATTCGTTAAGCTGGTTACTGGAATGGGAATTTGGATTTGCTCTTGGTCTTTGGTATTAGGAAAACATACAAAGAAGTGGTTGTTCCTGCATGGAGATTCCAATGGAAAGTCCCAATCTATGCCTTTTGAAGTTTTAAAGAGTTTGTTTTGGGTGCTGTACAGTTCAAAGCAGGTTTAGTTTTTTATCATCTTGTTCCATTCCTAGCAGCCTAACTATGATGGATCTGAGTGGCATGTTTCCAGTTCAAGTTAACTGTTGCATATACTGAATCAGCAGATGCCGTGTTTCCCCACCTCGGATATGGACAACTTGGAAAGCCTTGTAACAGTGAGAACTTGTTAAGCCAAACAGTAAGTGTTTTGAATTGCGTTCAGTGTAAAGAGCAGCAGCGCCTTTGCCAGAAGAGTTGGTGCCTGGTCTGTGTATTAACTTGATGGCTTGGTTAGCATTTTGGTGCAGTTTTTTGGGCGCTTCTGGTGTGGCCAAATGGTAATTTTCTAGTTATTGTAAGGTTCTTCAGGTAATGCTGTATATTTTTGTCAGCGGCCTGACAAGGCTTACACTAAGCCGTTTTGATATCCGTATCTAATCAAATTTATTTTACTGTTGTTGATAATGGTGGCAACAATGATGATCAGCATGTGTTATGTGCTTTTATTGTTTGCTATGGGTGTCAGTGGTTTTTAAACTGGCTGCTAAAGTACACACTTCTTTGATCCCATGGTTCATTTTTCAGACATCCTAGAGTTGTTTATGAACGTTACCATGTGCAACCGCTTATGGGTAGTTATCCCATTTGATGTCTCTTATTGAAATTGCTCAAGGCAACTCACGGTTAGATCTGATTCTCTCCCGCATTACTCTTGAATCTCAGTTGTCTTGCAGCATGGCGACACATTTGGTCATTTTCTTTCATATTTATGAACAGTCTTGTGAAGACATTTTATTTGTTGATTTTTAAAAAAATTTATTACTTCTGAAATATCAAGACACAACAACGAATTCTCTAGCCTCTCCAGATTTCTGGTATCGATACTTTAACATGAGAGAGAGAGAGAGAGAGAGAGAGAGAGAGAGAAAATTTTAAGCTATTATACATCTACGTACATGGCCATGCATAAGTGACTACAGTTTTCTTTAGCTAGCAATGTTACGCATTTTACTTGAGAAAGAAAAAACTTATCAACATTTCACACCAAATCATTAACAAAATTATCGTGATCACGTCTTTCTTTCTTTGTCCAATGGCAATTTTATTCGTGGCAGCACCAAGTATTCCAATGTGGAAGCCGAAACCCCTTGCGATCAGCAGCTATCGACACAATGATTTTGTGAACTTCGATCGTGCTACAATTTTACTTTCTCTGAGACTTCCAGAAATTATATCAAACGTGGTGTTTTTTCCTGTCACGGCAGCTGCGTGATCTCAACAAGAAGTTTGTGCAGCGACTGTGGTTTTGAGAAGAATGGGCAATGATCACTGCCTTTAATCTTGTAGACCTTTTCTGGTGTGTTCTCCCTCACCATCTTCTCCTGAATATCAGGTGAGAGCACACGATCATCAAGCGTCTGAATAAAGAACCGCCGGACGCTTCCATAATTTTCTTGAGTAAGGGACAACCTCTCCATTATGGGTCCCAATGGTATAGGGCGCATCGAGACACCGGCCAAGGCGATATCCTGAGGAATAGTGAAGAGGCATGACGAGATCATTATTCAATCCACAACACATGCAGAGAACTTGTTAATAACATGCATCAGTAAGTCGCCTGCACAATTTGACAAGATTAACTACAGTTGTGATCTACACGGTTAATTTGATAAACAATCAATCTCTAATAATGTTTCCTCAACATAAAAATGTCTTTTATTTGGCTAAAATTTGGCAATTTAAAAGATTGTTGATTTTCCACATGCTATAGAATCCTGTCTGTCCAGTTCCACTATTTAAGTATGAAGTCTATTATACCATCAAGGTCAAATTTGATAAGGACAAGCGAAACTCTTAAGGGGCATGAGTACAGGGTTGTGAAGATAAGGCTTGTAAAGGATTCCAACTCTGAAAAATGCATCATCATGCCAAAATTATTGGTCATCAAGAAGAAGATAAATTTCATTTATGATTTCATGGTAGCTCGTCTCCGAACTCTCCCTTGCATAAAAACAATTCAAATAAAGATATCCAGAAAAAAGTTGTAATATAAAGAAGCTGCAAGAAAACCCAGAAGCTGCTTGAAGGAAAGCGACAATTCTGTAGATTCAACTGGAAAAAGTCAGCCTGATACATGGAACATTACAAAAATGTGTGTCGAGAATAAATCAGTAGTTCCTGATTGCAAGTCTTTAGTTGAATAGCAAAATAAAATTTCTACGTGTGCAAATAACTGAAAGTTATGTTCTATGTAGACACAGACATGGGTATAGGATATGACGGAATAACTGCATGGTATCAAAATTTCATAAAAGTAGGACAGGAGGATATGGCCATGCATTCTGTGCTTGCAAATAGTGCAGATGATTATTGAGAAATTCAGGGAGTACAAAAAACCACATTTAATTACCCAAACAAAAAGATAGATCATCCTCATCCATTGCCCTTTTATTGGATAGAATGGATTATGGTAAGTGTTTGCTCCCTTCGACTATTAGTTTATCAAAATTAGTAGTTTTATAATTAACCAGTTTTGTTTGTACTCCTTTTCCTGAGTCATAATTCAGGATCATTTCAAACACAATACACTTTCAGAAAAGCAACTTGGGCAAATAAATAACCTATGCTTTTAGAGAATAAAGACTATACGAGTTCCAGGTTTCCAGCTATAAAATTAAATCCTTTTAATAGCACCAGAGCCTAGATGTACATTAAGAGTGAAGTTCAAGAAATTAGTTTCTAACCTTTCCTAATAGAGAAATAAAGTATTTTGATCTTTAGTTCATAAGTCAAGTAGAATCAATCATCCAACAGAATCAAGGAATGATCACAACTTAAATTCTCAAGAAAACTTTTTAGAAAAGGAAATTGGAAAGCAGGATCAACCAAAAAATAAGGATTCTACAATCCAGAAGTTCAGAAAAGATTTCATACTACAATTTCATATCGAATTTCAACAGGTATGCTGATGTTTTTCCAAAGAAAAAGACAGAATATTAGAATGTCATTCTTAACATCGCCTATCAAGAAATACTTATGTAGAATCGTAGATTATCTAAACTGTCAGACAACATAAAAAAAAACCTGAAACTTCTCTCAGTCGCACCTTAGCTGTGGATTGGTTAAAGTACAATCCCTTGATATGGTGCTTCTGCAGCTTAAGTCCAGTAGGAGGCACATCTTTACCATTGCCATACATCAACAGCTTTGACTCCGGAGAAAAAAGATCTGCAGAAGCTAGCTGTGAAGAAGGAGGGTTGCCATAAGGGAAGACTATTTAACAAGAGGAATGTCAGCATAAATGGATGACCATCATGCAAAAAATAAATGGACTAAATGATCTGAACCATTCCTCAAACAACCACCAGTTAGATAATGCTAGTCAACCTGTAAGTGATTGACAGCATACCTCTTCAGCAAACACATCAAATGGTCTTTGCCCATTAGATAGCATTGTAGCACTTAAGAAAACTGCTTTTGAGATCTTCTTTGGGTATAACTCGAGAGCATAAGCTATACAAGCTCCTCCACAGCTGTGTCCAACCAAAATAACCTGCAAAGCCACAAGATTTATGCCTAAACATGCCATTTAAAAAGTCACAAGCTCTACAATAAAATCCTATCTTATTTCACCTTCTCATTCTCAGGTAGGCTGCATAAATAATCCGTCAAAGGTTTTGCATACTCTGATAATGATGTGATACTGTTTGCATCAGTGCCGTTGGTGCCTGATCCAGCAAGATCCAGTGCAATGGGAAGAAATCCTGCTTCTTCCAAAAGAGCAATTGACTTGAACCAACACCAAGCTCCAAATCCTTCTCCATGAATTAGAACAATTTTTTTTGTTTCTAAACTGTCAAAAATTTCTGGTGCCTACAGACAATGTTTAGTGAGGGTACACATTAGTTTCTCTTTCTTGTTATGACAAACGAATGGGGCAACACAACAAAATCATATTCTGTTTCTCTAATGAAATTTAGAACAAAGAAATCCACATATATTCAGTGATCTTTGTCCATCATGCTAGGTCACGAACAGCAAAATATGCATCAAATCAACTTCCCATTTTTTAGTTGAATAAGATTCAGTTATTGTGGGTCTAGATGCTAGCTTACATAGCTCTAATTTAGTCATTGCCATCCATTTTTCCCTTAAAATTATCGAGTTACTTATACATAATTCCATCTATTGACGTTACAAAGTTATAATTTTTTACTTCTTTCGTGGTAACGTTCACCTGCTTCTGCCCTCAGTGTTGCTGTACAAGCACAATTTTGGTACTTGACGATGACAAATACAGAAAGACGATGGAGCTGAATATTTTCCAGTTTAGTAATGGAATCGAACCTAAAAAATCAATTGATTTCTTGTTTTGGGTGAATTATTTGTTGGATCAGGATTATACGTTTTCACCCTAAAAGATAACACAGGTTGCCTCCTCAACTTAAGTTATCATCTCAGAAAAGACAGCAGCAGGCAGGTATTCTGAGCTTCTACAGCAAATCATGAAAAAAGTGGACTCCCTAACAACACATATTTCTCCAAGCCCTCATATGAGTACCATATAAAAATACTATATGGCCAGTCAGCACAAGTGAATAACGGTATAAGGAAGTCATCACGCAACAACAGGTGAGAATTCGCATCAGGAATAAATATTGAAAAGAAGAACCAACTTAATAGCCTCAAGACTCACAGGAGAATTATAGTATTCATTCACAAGAATGCAGAGTGGTGCTCATTGCTATTGGCATGACACCATCACGCTAGTAAATAGCACCAAACGTCCTTGAAACATAAAGATCAAAAGCCTAGAGGACCTGCCAACATGTTCCATAATGAAAGTAATGCATCAAAGAAAAATTGGCAGCGTTTGGGGGGGGAAAAACAGAGCGACCAATTCCATAATGAAGCAGTAAAGTTCTATCAGGTACAGACCCAAACAGGAAAAGCTATTCAGCAAAACAACAAAAGAAACACACACATTGTCCTCCACGCGTGTGTATTTTGTATGTGTATTTGAGAGAGAGAGAGAGAGTCTCCAGCAAAAAGCTAATTTCAACGAGAGAGTACAATTCTCCATGAAAAAGCTAATTTCACGAGAATATCCATGTACAAGAAAGATAACAAAATATGAACATGGAATGAGTCACGAAAAAAAGGCAAAAAAGCAAAAGAACGTGCTGTAGGAGACTAACCAACTTGAGATGGGCGAAGGACTCAGACAGGTCCCTCCTCCTAGAGCTAGACACCCCTGGAAGGTTTTGCTTCCCGTTGGCACCCAAGATCCTCCTCGACATGGACCCATCGAACCGCTGAGAATGCTGCTGGATGGCCATTGCCAACGCCTGCCTGTGCAGAGCCTCTTCCTCTGCACGCATCTTCCTTTGTGACCTCCCCTTTCTTGCGCTCCCTGATCTGCCAACCTCTTTCACATCCTCCGCAGACATGCACGTTGCCTGGTTACCCATCTCTCTCTCTCTCTCTCTCTCTTCCAGACAATCTACCCAAAAGAGAAGCCAAACTAACAGACTATCGCTTCCTTTCTCTTCCCTTTTTCCAGACGCAATTAACCACTCAAAAGAGAAACCAAATTCAGCAACTCCAACTTAAAATATGTGGAATTATTCTTGGTCACCCACATTATTTTGGTTGGCATCGAGTTTCTTGACCGGAAAAGCCAAGAAACACAACACCATGAAATGGGGAGCCCTCAATTTCAGGACACATGACCGGAAAACGCTACACCACGCAGCTCAGCCTGCCTCCAACTTCTGGTTACTGTGAGACCTCCATTTATGAGGCTCATAAAAGGGGGGCGCATTGTTGGTCCACTTAAAAAACTCGAAAAATTTTAATTTCGAAGACAGCAGGAGCCATGCTGCCGTGTGAAGCAGGCAGGAGCATTAAATCCTCCCTGTTCTGAGGCCATCAGTTGGATGGGAACGACAGCAACGTGCAACGGTGAGGGTACTAAAAATTTTCACAATCTTCCTCTTCAGTTCGAAGCGGTGATTGGTGAAACAGGAGACGGGATGGGAGATAATAATGCCATCGATTGTCTTCGGAAAAGACACGAACAGGGACATAAACAATTAAAGAAATGCTGGGAGATGCTCAATTATTCAGCCAAACGCTGTAGTCCCTTCATTAGCAATACATCACTTGTTTCACAGCCGAAGACAGATCCCACAAGTAACGGGAAGTGCACCAAAAAGAAGGGCGCCTGGTTACTGAGGTGAATAGATCAGAAAGCCCGCCATGAGCGACCCAAAATTAGGGAAAGATGTTCATACATCTACGTCTGAATTTTGATTCGAATATGGATGAAAAATAAGGTTTATACCATATCCGGATCTGATTTTTTATTTGAAATTCGAATCCAATTTGAATCCAACTTTTATTTTTTTCACATTTCAAATCTTATTTTCACATTTGGATTTGAATCTGACTTTTATTTTCACATCTGAATAAGAACCCAATTTTAGACGACAACAAATCAAGACAGCAATATGGTACATCAAGAACTCGTTTTTAATAAAATGTATGTATATTAGATATGGTATATTTATTTGAAACTAATTCTGAACTCCAATCCTAATATGGATGATTTACACTTGAATCCAAATTTGAATCTGATATGATTTAAAATTAAATCCAAATTCGAATAAGACCTAAATCCAATCTGATTTCATAATCGAATGTTAAGTTTTTTTTTCTCCATATTTGACTTCTTCGAAGCAAATTGATCGGATATCTGATTCAAATATAGTATATTAAAATAGACATCCTATTCAAATATGATATATTAACATCTTCAACTAAAGTCGGACTGTTTATTTAGATGATAAATGATGCTTTTATTAGCACCAATAGTGTAATGTCTTTTTCTTGAAGGCATTACTGCTGTCTTGGAAATGGTTGAATAAAGACCTAAGAGTGAAGAACAAAATTCATGTCCTTGAGGGAATATTTATGAGGCCGTTAGTGAGTCTTCCTTTTTAAGTCAGGACGATTCAAAAAGCACCTTCCAGAAAAAGAAAAAGTGAACAGAAACATTAAAAAAATTAAAAAGTTTATTTGTAGAACATCACAAATTTTCGGACAGGGAGAGTTTGTTGGCCTGAAGAACTTATTCAGGGCACCCTTATCCTGGATAACGACTTCAAGTTTAAAAGGTTAGAACCCTTTAAGTTTGACTTTTCCCCCTTATTTTTCAGCCAAAACCCCCTTATCACAAAGAAGTTATCCTGGATAAGTCCATCCACGCTTAATGGCCTGATGCAAATTTGGAACATTCTTCTTCTGAAGTGAAGAATATTGCACGATGAACACACTTTCAGTAGAATCCATGCATGAATGATGCTCCTAATGATGTCAATTTAAATAAACACATGTAATCTATCACCAGGTACCGATGGCGGGATAACGGTTCAGGATTTGGGACTATTCACAATCAAACTGCTATATTGATTGGCTATTTATTTGTAAGAACTGACAATGACATAGAGGGGAAACTTGCAATCTGAGGACAATGTACAAACTACCTTCCTCACCTAAACAACCAATTAAAATAATAATACTCCTTAAGCAAAGAATGTCCTGTGATTAAACATACCCTTAAGTTGAAATAATCACACCCTTTAAGCGACCAGTTGGGATAACGATGTTAAATAGATATAAAATCTGTACAGGACCTGGTAGCTGGATAAGGGTTTAGATTTTGGAAGTATTCATAGACAAACAATACATTAATTGGCTATTTGTGAGAACTCAAAATGATATTGAGGGGGAGTTTGCAACTTAAGGACAATGAATATACTATTTTTCTTGCCTACAAAAAAATTAAAATAATATACTAGTTACAGATAATCAAATGTAGTAGGCCCTCGTGGGGATTGGTAGCTCGGAGAGGAGGCTTGTGGGTTTATATAGGGTAAAAGTACTATCATGGTGGCAACTCATAGCCTGCATTCCATGTCTTCCACTTTTGTCCTGTTAGGTCTTTAAATGGTCATTCATTTAGCGGTTATCGATTCTTTTTCACATCTTTCAAGATGCTCATGCTAGTTCTGCACAAGTTCTGCCCCCACCCACATATTTTGGATAGTTCCAATTATTACATTTGACAAGCACAAGCAGTAGATGCTTCCATGACACACTGACCAGGATTTTTTCATTACTCCAACATCCTGATGTGCATTCACAAGCATTCCCAGCCTATTCATATGCTGGTAGATTAAATCGGCCTTGGCCTTTTGAGCATGCATGCCAAATGTACATACTTGCCCAAGTAGGGATGCAGTACAAGCACCAGTGTGAACAAGAGGGCCTTCTTTTCCCAAAGCAAGGGCACCTCCTGTAGAACCAAACTCCCAAAGATCTGTAGATTCCAAAGCAGCAAAAGAAGGAAAAGGTCATTAAAAACATACTGAGAGAGTGAACACTTCAAGTTCAGAAAAAAGAACTGAAGAAACAAACAAATAAACTTGAGCATACTTTTCCAATCAAAGTCCTGAAAAGGAGGATGCCAGGTGCATCAACCCCTGCACAAGTATGGACGTAAAAAAAAAACCATCAGAATAGTTATGTCTGATTCATACTCACTCAAACTATAAATAAGCCCAAACTCAAGAACAAAAATAGCTGACCATTCAAGTAACCCTTGATTTCTGGAATACCAGATCCCGTAGCTGCAGGTGCAAATCTTGTGACAATATAAACAAAGGAGCCAAATTAAATAACATGTAGACTAAAAAACCAGCAAGTTGTATTATGGAAAAAGTAGCAACAAACATCCAGAGAAATTCTGGACAACAAGATTGATGAAAAATGCAGCCAACCCTCTGCCTGAAATTATAAAAAGATTGAAACAACACAAAATAAGACGCATCAGTAGATGAAAAGGAGAAATTTGAAATAGAATTCAAGTGATGGAACATGAAAAAGCAAAAAAGTAACAAAGCCAAATTTGCTAGTCCAAGCAAAAGAAACACAAGTTTTCTCTTTGAAGAAAGTCCATAACTACCCATAGTGCCCCTTCCCTTTGTAAATCTCAGCATATCAAGGTACCATACTATAATAGTCACAAAAGATGCATATAATAATAAAAAGGCACTAAGGTTAAGTGGAGAAGAATAATACTCATTCAATAAAATATATGAACGCTGTAAAACACAGCTTACATTGTACAAGGGGGAGCTCAACTATTTATACAAGAAGGGAGAGTGAAGAGAAGGACTTACGGAAGGCTGTTCTAGCCGTTGGAGGTTCCAACGGCTCATAAAAGAGCCGTTGGAACTCCCAACAGCTAGAGCATTAGGTTACAAGAAAATAATAAAAAATAGAAAATAAATGAATAAATAAATAAAATACAATAAAACAGAAAAATAAAACCTAACCTAAATATAATATCCTAACATATCTTATTTTCTAACACCCCCCCTTAAACTTACGGTGCTATCACCGAAAGTTTATCTAAAAGAAAGTTGAATCTGGGAGAGCATAGGGGCTTCGTGAAGAAATCAGCCAGCTGGAACTCGGAGGAAACATATGGAAGCTTGATAGTCTTCTTCAAAAATTCTTCACGAACATAGTGACAATCCATCTCTATATGCTTTGTTCGTTCATGGAAGGTTTGATTCTTGGCAATGTAGATAGAACTCTTGTTGTCGCAACATAGATCAGTGGGTTCTTCTATTCTTGTTCCTATATCAAGAATCATTTGACGGAGCCAGACAATTTCCATAGTTGTAAAAGCCATGACGCGATATTCAGCTTCAGTAGAGGATAAAGAGACTTTCTATTGCTTCTTGCACTTCCATGAGACGAGTGATTCCCCTAGAAAAACACAAAATCTAGTAGTTGAGTGTCTATCATTTGGATCTCCTCCCCAATTAGCATCAGTATAAGCAATCAAGTTCAAGGAGAAAGAGGAAAATATAAATACTCCCTTATTTATTGTTCCTTTAATGTATATGATACGAAGAACAGCTCCCATATGAACAGTTGATGGAGCATGTTGAAATTGACTCACGGTATGAACTGCATGAGTAATGTCAGGCCGAGTGATACTGAGATATATTAAGGATCCCACAAGTTGTCGGTAAGGAGTAGGATTGGCAAGTGGAACTTCATCATCAATCTTCATTTTGGTTCCTACTGCTTCAGGAGTTTCAGTGACCTTATCATCTGTTATGTCTGATTTAGCAATGATCTTTGCAGCAAACTTAGTCTGTGACAAAAAATATCCTTTAGTAAAATATGCAACCTCAAAGCCTAAATATTTCATTTCAAAGATTTTTTGAAGAAATTTCTTACATTCTCTAATACCTTCCTTATCACTACCTGTAATGATCATGTCATCAACATACAATAGAAGAATTATGATACCTGCAGCAGTATTATTAACAAACAAGGCAGTGTCAGTTAAACATGAATGAAACCCATAATCAGAAATAACATAGTTAAAGCGGTCAAACCAAGCTTTGGGAGCTTGTTTGAGCCTATAAAGAGCCTTCTTAAGTCTAAGAATTTTTTCTTGAGGAACAGACAACCATGATGGTACTTCCATATAAACCTCTTCCATAAGATCTCCATTCAAAAAGGTATTTTTAACATCCATTTGATAAATATTCTAGCTTTTAACAAAAACCAAAGCAATAAGGGTCCTAACAGTAGTCATTCTAGCTATAGGGGCAAAGGTTTCCTCATAGTCAATACCATATTGTTGAGTGTAACCTTTGGCAACAAGTCTTGCTTTATATCTTTCTAGGGATCCATCACTTTTAGTTTTCACCTTGTATACTCACTTGCATCCAATAGTCTTTTTTCCTATAGGTAAATCTTGTATTTCCCAAGTTTGAGATTTTCTCAAGGCATCCAATTCTTCTAACATGACATTCTTCCACTCAATATATTTGGATGCTTCATTAAAAGTAGAACGTTCAAAGTGAGAATGAATGACATTAATTCTAGCTCTATGTGATGGAGTAAAAGTTTCGTAAGACACAAACCTATTGGGTTGTCTTATATTTCTAGAGGATCTCCTATGGTTTTCTTCACTTCGAGTTGGTTGAAGATCAATAGCCTCATGATGTTCTTCTTCACCAACTTCTTGTTGCTGGTTTCTTCTATGATAAGTGATTATATCCTTGGTTACTCCACTATCATTAACATTAATGTTACTATCATCAACATTATGCATTTCATCATCATATTGAGAAATGAACTTAAATAAAAAGAAATAATCATTATTATGTTGTGACTCACCACAATTTTTAAATCCACTTTCATTTTCACAAAACCTTACATTCTTTGAGACGATAATCTTGTCTTTAATTGAGTCATAACATTTGTAGCCTTTTTGAGTTTCAGAATAACCAATAAAAGCACATTCAACAACTTTTGAACTTAGCTTGTCAGCCTTGTCATTAAGAACAAAACATTTGCATCCAAAAATACGAAGTCTATTGAAATTGGGTTCATACTTAAACAATTTTTCAAACGGAGTAGTATTATTTAAAACTTTTGAAGGCATTTTGTTTATAAGATAAACAGAGGCAAGGGCTGTTTCAGCCCAAAAGTTTTTAGGCACATTTTTGGAAATAAGAAGAGTTCTTGTTGTTTCAATTATGTGCCTATGTTTTCTTTCGGAAAGTCCATTTTGTTGAGGCGTTCTAGGACATGATTTTTGATGGACTATCCCATAATTTTCCAAATATCTTTTGAACTCATTTGAAATATATTCACCCTCGGAATCAGTCCTTAAAATTTTTAATTTAGCATTGAACTGTGTTTGTACCAACATGTGAAAATTTTTGAATATCTCAAAAACTTCGGATTTATATTTTAGGAAATATATCCAACAATACCTAGTGAAGTCATCAACAAAGATCACATAATATGATAACCCTCCTTTTAATATGATAGGAGAGGGTCCCCATACATCGGAATGAACAAACTCAAAAGACAAAGAAGAGAAAAAGTTTCTTTCTCCAAAAGATAAAGATTTCATTTTTCTATGTATACAATCATTACATTTAAAGTTTTCAATACAAATATTCTTGCTCATTATAGACAATTTTCTAATGTTTGGATGCTCTAGTCTTTGGTGCCAAACATTGATGTCCACTTTTTCAACATAGTGACAAAACTTTTCTTTGGGGATGCATAAATTATCCATGTAATAAAGGTCCCCTTTTCTAAAACCTTCCCCAATCAATCTCCTGGTTTGGTGATCCTGCACCAAACATTTATTTGATGAGAAAACATCAAATCCAAGATCTGAGATTTGTGACACAGAAAGTAAGTTAAGATTAAGTTTAGGGACATAATTAACTTTTGGAACGAAAAATTTTTGTTTTCCAAATTCTTTTTCAAAATTCTCAATCCCTTTAACACTTAAAAAAGTTCCATCGATGGTAACAACATTTTATTCTTTTCTTGTTTATTCAAAATTGGTCAAAGATGATATGTTTGGTGTCATATGAAAAGATGCACCAGAATTTAAAAGCCAAGAAAACATACCAGGAGTGTTGGAGATGTATGTCGTTGTTGCTAGTGCTCCTAAATTTGACTTCTTAATCATGGGTTGAAGGGCCGTCATGATTTGATTCAACGTTGTGGATATAGATGAGAGATCACATCCTTCATTTGCGACGTTTGCGCCTTTCTTTGATCAAATTGTCTAATGTTATAATGTCCACCTTGAGGATATGAAATTCCCCGGTTGTGTTGTCCTCCTTGAGGATATGAAGTTCCTCATTTGATAAAATCTCCTCCAAGATTCCGTGATTGTCCTTCATTATTGTTCAACTTTGGACAACTAGGTCTTATGTGACCCGGTTCGTGACAAAAGTGACAAATAACTTTATATTCTCCTCTAATTTGATTCTTAAAATGAGGAGGTTTAAAAGATTTGATGTTGTTTCCAGGTCTAGAGGCGGCTAAGGCTCTTTCTTCTTCTTGTTTTGAGATAAAAACACTATCCTTATCCATTTCTTTGGATAGTTTCATTCTAGTTTCTTCTCCACTTAGTTTTGTTAGAAGTTCATGAATGGGTGGAGGAGAGTCAAGTGAAAGAAGGGCTGACCTTATTTGTTCAAATTCGGGTCGTAGCCCTTGAAGGAATTGAAAAAACCGAAATTCATCCACTTCAATTCTCCTAATCTCATGGCATTTGCAATCCTTCCCTAGTTCGGGATTTAGTTGATCTAACTCATTCCATACACTAGACATTTCCACGAAAAATTATCTAACATTTTTCTCTCCTTGCTTGATACTTTGGGCCTTTTTTGATTACTTTCACGCCATATCTTTTTGGGTGAACATTCCCTTGAGATATTCCCAAACTTCACTAGCCTTTTCATAACACATAAGGTTTTGGGCAATTCTAGGTTCAATGTTTCCATAAATCCATTCTTTAATCCTAGAATTCTTAGCTTCCCAATCATCTAATTTTTTGTAATATTCATTCATGGCATTTTGTCTTTCCACTTCATCAATTTGTTTCTCAATCCCATTTTCTATTTTGGTCAACTTAAGAGTGGGAGGGATAGACATACCTCTTATGAAGCCCCATAAATATTTTCCTTTGATATGCATTTCCAAACATTTTGCCCGTAGTGTATAATTGGTTCCGTCGAGCTTGTATGGGGCATAATAACTTCCTCCTTCGATTGAAACTTTGGAGTCCTCCATGAGAGCAATTTTTGAAACAATAATCTCCAAGGAAGTCAAGAAAAAACTCTTCTATAAATTTCACCAAACAGTTGGTGAGCGGCCACAGCAAAGAGCCTTCAAGAAATGATATCCACCAGCAAAAAATCTCTTCAATCGAACCAGCAACATAAAATCGCAGCAGCAGCCTTTAATAAGCTTCAAAAATCAGCCCAATGGCTCTGATACCATGTGAAAAGTGGCTATAATAGTCACAAAAGATGCATATAATTTTAAAAAGGCACTAAGGCCAAGTGGAGAAGAATAATACTCATTCAATAAAATATAAGAAGGCTGTAAAACACAGCTTACATTGTACAAGGGGGAGCTCAACTATTTATACAAGAAGGGAGAGTAATGAGAAGGACTTAGGGAAGGCTGTTCTAGCCGTTGGAGGTTTGAGTCGTTGGAACTCCCAACAGCTAGAGCATTAGGTTACAAGAAAATAATAAAAAATAGAAAATAAATGAATAAATGAATAAAATACAATAAAACAGAAAAATAAAACCTAACCTAAATATGATATCCTAACATATCTTATTTTCTAACACTGTCAAACAGCTAAAATGAAATGCCACTCAGGAACACGTCAAAATGAGTAAAAACCTGCTAACAAATGGGCAAAATGTCAAAGTTTGCATATAGGTGCTGCCTTGGAACACGGTGTTATAGGGGTTTGGAAGAACTAGTGTTAGAAGCACATTACATTAGAGATGGAGTTGACAACACAACTCCATCCTCAGACCATAAATCAACACCATCCCAAATGAGTCATTGTTGATACTATTTTCAGAGGTGGCTTGAACATCTATACATGTTTCATCACCAATTCTCGGAAATAACAGAACTGCGTGAAACTAAAACATGCTTCCAAATAACTTGTAGAATTTGCAATTCCATAAATTTAAAAGTCATGCTTTGTCAGTAAACTGAAATCACGTTTCCAACTGACTCCCAACGACAGTCACACATGTACGCCATGAAATAATACCAAATATTCCCTTAACTTGAGACCAAAGGAACAACCACGTCTAATTTTAGCTGCCAGTAATCGGAACATTATTCAGTTCTTCAAATGATGACAACCAATTTCAGGGGCAGCACGTATTTCTCATTCTTCGGCTCATCCTCCTCACTTTCCTGAATTGAAAGTAAACCAAATCACTGTAAATAAATCACTTTGTCTAGTTCCTCGAAAGACAATAACTAGTTCTGGGAGCAGCTTATATTTGTCAGATTTACACTCAACCTCCCTTTATCTCTAGCCGTCCAGCAAACGCCTAAATTGCACAGTGCTATTCATAAAAAAATGCCACCAAATCATGCTGCATCCATTGACAGAAGCAGTTTCAATCTGATCTGTCTGCTTCAAATATCTTCCTATTAAAGTCATTTGTCTCATCATGAACTAACCACTTGATAGCAACAACGCAAATTACCCCGTGAAACACAAGCACACTTCCACGAAGCAATCTACATCTCAAAACATGGACCGAAAACCCAAATAAATGAACTGAAAGAAGAAAATAATACAATTATTCGATAAAACCTTCAAATTCTGCTTAACATATTGACTTACCAATTCCAATAAGAAAAGAGAAGAACCACTTCACCACCATTATGTGGTAACATCGATATAACTTCCCCCTTTGTGCCTAAAAAAACATATATAATAAATAAATAAATAATAAACGATATCATTTTTCCACAGCTCCATTCTTTTGAGTAATATGGGGACACAAAATTCTGGACCAAATGCCATTAGTAAGAAGAATTATTGGAATATTGAGTTAGCCTTTTATGAATCTTAATTGGGTTGAAATCCTTGAAATAGACAAAATAGAGCTAATATGTATGCAGTGGATTAAGGTAGTTAAAAACAAAGGAAAGTTGTAGTATAGATTTGTGGACTTGTGAGGGAGGTCCATACATAAATCTGGTATCTACTTGCATGTTTTTTTTTACATAACGTGGCTGCACACAACAAAGGTGTGCCCAGACGCACTACTGAGTAGAGCAGTTCTTTCTTTCTTTTTGTGGTGACCGACTTTTATAGAGCTATGCATACTCGTTTATGCTTGACCTTAACTTCTCTAAGAATGCCAAATGACTGATATTGATTTCTAATTTTGTTTTAATATTACATACGTGTGAGTTCAATGCATGTTGTTCACATAATCTTATATAAGGAGTTAATAATGGTTTATGATATGGAATAAAATCTAAAATGGAGAGCTAAAGAGTTATGCAACAACGGAAATTTAAAGGGAACTACCTATATAACACTTCAGCACATTTTATTGTGACTAACTAAGGTGATTGTCTATCATTGTGACTATTAAGTATATTTGTGCCTCTTAACACTCGTTCAAAGTCTAGAAATCAGAGGTAAACAAATAAAACACTTTCTAACATTCTTTTGAAGTTTAGAAAGTGGGGTTGAATTCATCGTAAACCTCCTAACACTCTTTCAGAGTCCAGAAATTGAATGTGAATATATATTAAACTTTCCTAATGCTCCTCTCGAGTTTAGAAACTAGAGGTAAAGTTGCCACTAGCCACAAGATTACCAAATAAATGAACATTTCAAGAATAAAACTTTCATGGCTGTGAGTAAAATAACCCTTCAGCTTTGAAAGAATGAAAGACAACTAAGTCCCAATTGGAAAATGTTGATAGATTGTGGGTTTCGGGTCCGGATCCATACCCGACCCGCCTTGTAGCCCGTTTTGGGCTCTACTTAAGTCATGTAACCCTAATCCTTAAGTGTTAATGATAATCTTAAGAGAGAGAGAGTCTGGCTGCTAGTGGGCACCAACTCCTCCTCATTCGTGGTTTTTTCTCCCTCGTGTTGAGGGTTTTCCACGTTACATCGTGATCATTGCTTCTCTTCCTCTTCTTCTTGTTCGTATCTCTACATGGTATCAGAGCCGTGAAGTTCCGGCGTTTTTCGTTGTCTTTTGCCCGTGTTAGAGGAGAATCGCCCGACACTGTTCATCGTCTCGCCCGTGCCCGACGCTCGTGCCCGAGCGTCGTCTGTCGTCCCGCCGCCGTCTCCGCCCAGCGCCGCCCTGATCAACGCCGATCAGGATTCCGCCGTCTCCGCCTAGCGACAACCGGCCCAGCGACGCCCTGATTAGCGCAGCCGCTTCCGCCCAGCGTCGGCCTGCCCAGCGGCGTTCCCGTTCTGCCGCTTCCGCCCAGCGTCGGCCTGCCCAAACGACGACCTGTCCAGCGGCGGTCTTTTTCCGCCCAACGCCGTGTCCTTTTCCGGCGCCGTGCCGCTCTGCCTGGTCTGTTTCCGCCCAGCGCCGCGCCGACTGCCTGGTCTGTTCCCGCCCAGCGCCGCGCCGCTTTGCCTGGTTCTGTTTCCTGCTCTCTGTCCGTTTTTTGGTGTTGTATCGTGTGATTGCTTCTTGCTGCCCTTGCTGCCTACTGGTCTGTGATTATGGCAGCCTCTTCCTCGTCAACCGTCAACACCAATCCCACTGAAATAGGGGCTTTTAGAACGGAGAATGTTCCCATGCAGGTCATCACTCTTCGCCTCACCAAGGATAATTATTTCTCGTGGTCGCCTGCTATGACCATGGGGATTGCTGGCCGTGGTCGCATGGCCTATATTGATGGGAGCAACCCCGAACCAGCAAGAACAAGTGATGTGTGGCATACTTGGTTTCTTGAGGATAATCAAGTGAAAACTTGGATTGTCAATTCCGTTTCCGCCGATATTCAGCCCCTTATCCTTCGGAAGAAGACTGCTAGAGACATGTGGGTGGTCCTCGAGCAAATGTATGGCCAAAAGAAGACCGCAATTCGTACTTACCAAGTAATGAAGACAGTCTATGGCATTCGACAAGGGACCTCGTCTGTTGCAGAGTACTATGGGGCTTTGAAAGCCAAGTGGGAAGAGCTTGACTATCATTCTGATATTCCTTGGCATTGTCCCCATGATCAGGCGCTCTATGTTGCTCATGAATGGGAAAACAGGGTGTTCCTATTTTTAGCAGGTTTAAATGATGAGTTTGAAGGTGTTCGAAGTCAGATTTTGAATTCAGGGGAGGTGTCCAGTATTGAAGATGTGTACTCCTGTGTTGAAGCGGAAGAACAGCGAAGGCTTGTTACAAAAGAAGGGAAGAGGGAACTTGTGCCCTATAACGAGAGATCTGCTCTCGTGAGTCGTGGTCCTGGCGGCCCATCTAGGTCTCTTCGCCGGTGCACTCACTGCAAGAAGACAGGTCACACTGTGGATTATTGCTGGGATCTTCATCCAGAAAAGAAGGGGAACAGAGGGAGATCTTTGACTGGGAGAACGCCCGTGTCTGAGGTGCAAGCCTCTAGTGGAGAAAAAGTCTCCATTTCTGCTGACCAGCTTCGTGAACTAAGGGCTTATTTGGGCAGGCTCGATGTCAACAAGACTGAGACCTCAGAGGGAACTACAGCTAATCATGCTCTTGCAGCTATTGGCAATCAAGGTAACTCTTCTGTGGGGGAATGGATTGTCGATAGTGGTGCTACTCATCACATGACAGGTAATCCAAAATTGTTTCATGAGTATAAGTTGTCCTCGGGAAGGGAACGTGTTTCTCTTGCAGATGGTTCCTCTACCTGTGTGGCAGGCGAAGGCACTCTGTCCTTGTTGGACAAATTTCATGTGCAGGGCGCTTTACATGTTCCCCAGTTTCCTTTAAATCTCTTATCAGTCAGTAGACTTACTAAAGAATTGAATTGTGAACTTATATTCTCTGCCGATCGTTGTGTTTTGCAGGACTTGGTGACAGGGAAGAGGATTGGGATTGGTTTAGCTTCTGATGGATTATATCGTCTTCCCATACGTGTGGCTACTGCTCTGTTGACAGCGATCCGCAAGACAGATAAGAGAAGAGAAGATTGTCTTCAGTCTTTTATGTACTGGCATGAACGTTTTGGGCATTTACCTTTTGGGATTTTGAAACATTTGTTTCCAGACTTGTGTTCCTCCTTTGATGTGTCTTCCATTTCTTGTGATGTTTGTCAGTTTGCCAAACATGTGAGGGCTTCGTACCCTCTTTCTTCTAGTTGTGCTAATGAAGCTTTTTCTCTGATTCACTCTGATGTATGGGGACCTTCGGGCATTCATACCCGTCAAGGTTTCCAGTATTTTATCACTTTCATTGATGATTTCTCTCGTGCTACATTTATATACTTGTTAAAAGACCGCAGCGAGGTTCCTCGAATCATCGAGACATTTATTCTTCTTGTGCATACCCAGTATGGTGCGAATGTTAAAACTTTCAGGTCCGATAATGCCCGTGAGTACATGTGTCGGCCTGTTGAGGAGTTTCTTAGACAACGGGGGATTGTTCACGAGACATCCTGTAGTTACACCCCCCCTCAAAATGGGATAGCTGAAAGGAAAAATCGTCAACTTCTTAATGTCACCAGGGCTCTTTTGTTTCAGAGAAATCTTCCTAAACACTATTGGGGTGATGCAGTTCTTACTAGTGCCTATCTTATTAACCGCATGCCCAGTCGTGTTTTGAATGGTAGGACTCCCCACTCGTTGCTTCCTGGCAGTCGTCCACCATTTCCTCTTCCTCCTCGTGTTTTTGGTTGTGTATGTTTTATCCATGATCACAGTCCAAATGTCAAGAAACTTGATCCTAGGTCTATCAAAGGTGTCTTTGTTGGATACTCCCCTACGCAAAAAGGATACAAATGTATTGATCCTATTACTGGTCGAGCTTATGTTACGAGGGATGTTACCTTCTTGGAACATGTCTCTTACTTTGGTGCGAATCCTCTTCAGGGGGAGCAGTCTGTGGGCAGGGAAGAGTATTCTCAGAGACAGGAACTTCAGTTTATAGATTTTTTGGACTACAAGAAAACAGAATCACTTAATATTGTTGATGTGCCTGAGAAGGAGGAAAGGGGTGACAATAGCATTGAGAAGGAAGGCCCTCAGTTGTTTGGACAGTTCTACTCTAGACGAGGTACTCGGACAGAGGTGATGACTTGTGATGCTAGATCTACTTCCAATCCCAATGCCACTCCTTCCCTGGATGAACCAAGTCCTACCGAGGAGACCGTGGAGACCCATGATAGGTTGAAAAGAAGAATGACGATCTTCCCATTGCCCTGAGAAAGGGTGTCAGGTCATGTACTCAACACCCCATTGGTAATTTTGTTTCTTATTCCAGACTTGGGAAAGATTATAAGTGTTTTGTTTCTACTCTTTCTTTGGCTGTGATTCCCAGGACTGTCGCTGAAGCTCAAAGTGACTCCAAGTGGGCCGATGCAATGAAAGAAGAAATAGATGCCCTAAGAAGAAACTTGACATGGGAAGTGGTGAAGATTCCTGAAGCCGCTCACCTAGTTGGATCCAAATGGGTGTATACCATCAAGTACAAACCAGATGGGAGTGTTGAAAGATATAAAGCTCGACTTGTGGCCAAGGGGTTTAGCCAGAAATATGGAATTGATTACTTGGAAACCTTTGCTCCTGTTGCGAAAATGAAGACTGTGAGGGTGGTTATATCCCTAGCTGTGATGAAGGAGTGGAAGATGTATCAACTGGATGTTAAGAATGCATTCCTCAATGGTGACCTCGAAGAAGAAGTATATATGCATATGCCTCCAGGATATGAAGAACCAGAAATGTGTTGTAAGCTGAAAAAGGCATTGTATGGCCTTAAGCAATCGCCCAGAGCGTGGTTTGAACGACTGAGAAGAGTGATGATACGTCATGGATACAAACAAGGAAATGGAGATCACACTCTGTTTGTGAAGAAGAAGGAGAGCAAGGTTACTCTCCTGCTCGTCTACGTAGATGACATGATTGTTACTGGAGATGATGAGGAGGAGATTATCAAGCTAAAAGGGTTACTGGCTACAGAATTCGACCTCAAAGATCTTGGAAAACTAAGGTATTTTCTTGGTATGAAGGTTGCTAGGTCTAGTACTGGTCTTGTACTAAACCAAAGGAAATATACATTAGACCTGCTGGAAGAAACTGGTAAATTGGGATGTAGACCTACTCCTACCCCTTTTGACACTGGGCACAAGTTGAGTCTCAGAGATGGAGAGCCTCTCTGTGAAGAAGACAAGGGAAGATATCAACGTTTGGTTGGGAAGCTAATTTATCTTACCCTCACGAGACCTGATATCACCTTTGCGGTGAATGTTTTGAGCCAATTCATGCATGCGCCAACCGATGCACATCTGAAGGCTGTGGACAGAGTGCTATGCTACCTGAAGAAAAATCCTGGTAAGGGACTCCTGTATGTGAAACAAGAGACTGTGGAAATCGAGGGCTATTCTGATGCGGATTGGGCAGGTTGTGGTGATACCAGACGATCCACTACAGGGTACTGTGTCTACTTGGGAGGAAACCTTGTTGTATGGAGGAGCAAGAGACAGGATGTTTGCTCTAGATCCAGTGCAGAGGCAGAATATAGGGCAGTTGCTATGGGAGTGTCAGAGTTATTATGGTTGAAGATATTGTTGACTGACATTGGAATAGAGATTGAAGGACATATGAAGATGTATTGTGATAACAAGTCTGCAATCAACTTAGCCAACAATCCTGTACTTCACGACAGAACAAAACATGTTGAAATTGATCGTCACTTCATTCGGGAAAGGATTGATGCGAAAGAGTTGATCTTACCTTACATGAAGTCTGAAGACCAAACTGCTGATGTTCTGACGAAAGCTCTTCCTTCAGCTTCATTTGAGAGGAATGTATCCAAGTTGGGCATGTTTGATATGTACGCCCAACTTGAGGGGGAGTGTTGATAGATTGTGGGTTTCGGGTCCGGATCCATACCCGACCCGCCTTGTAGCCCGTTTTGGGCTCTACTTAAGTCATGTAACCCTAATCCTTAAGTGTTAATGATAATCTTAAGAGAGAGAGAGTCTGGCTGCTAGTGGGCACCAACTCCTCCTCATTCGTGGTTTTTTCTCCCTCGTGTTGAGGGTTTTCCACGTTACATCGTGATCATTGCTTCTCTTCCTCTTCTTCTTGTTCGTATCTCTACAGAAAATAAATGCAAGCAATCATCTCACAGCGGGTTTGCATCAGAACAAGAACATATTAGTCAAAGCTGTTGAGTATCAGCTTGCCTTCAACATAAAAGTCAGGCATGGATGTTCTAACTTCTTTTAGAGTCGTCAATTTATTGTTTGTTTTCTTTTTCAAGTAAGTATGCATGGGTTAGACAATGAAAAGCATTTGAAACTAAAATAAACAAGCTATTTCGTGTTTCCCGAATAACAAAACTGCGAATAAAATGAGAAAATGAGATATAGCAAAACATCACATCTCCTTTGTTCATGTGACACCATAGACAAAAATCATAAAATGAATAACTGTGTGCTCATTCTCTGTGGTATTCATGCCTAGACATTGCAAAGTGGGTCCCCAAGTTAGTTACTTTATGGAATGATTGCAAGAAAAGAATTTACCCATGGAATAGGCTACTTGATGCCACTGCAAGCCGACAACTACTCAACTGGATAATTTTGTGAGCAACAAAAAATTACTAGATGCTGACAAGGACTGTACATTCATTACTTAAGGGTGTCTCTTGCCACAAGGCTGAAGCAACGCGTACAGAAACTCTTGTAAAGAACAAGAATGAGGTAACCCAAGTTTTTAAACCGAAGGACAAATATGTACCTCCACAGTAACTAAATAGTTTTTCTCTAGTAATAAGGAAAAATTAACTTTCCTAGGCATCAAGGCTATAGTGAAAATATGTTCTCGGCTAAAATCTCTTGGTATTTTGTCTTCCCAAAAACCTTGAAAGAAAATAACAAATAAATATAGAGTCAATTTTCAAGATCCCAGGACCAAGGTGGCCATCACCCACATCGCTTTTACTGCATTCAACTTTGTTGGGCCTGCAGAAGTCTGCGACAGATGAGGAATTATGGACATCCTATCCCTATCTTATCAAGTAGGGTAATGGTTCTGCACCACAGCAAAAGTCTACCACATTTCTCGCGCTGCAGGAAAAGCATCCTGCATTTTCAAACTCATTAATGAAGAGGAACAAAAAGACAAGGGCCTGCAAAAAATAGAAGAAGATATCCCCGATCAGCCGTCCATCTCACAAGGTTATCATATCTACACAGTCAACTTGCAAGGTCCCACGATGATATCTGCAACACCATCCAACCACATTGCCATGGTCTAAAGATTCAGAAGCCAATCGCACATCTAAGAAATTAATGGAGAGCGGGCTAGGGAAAATACGGATAAACTGGTGAATATGAGGAAGACATGAGAAGGAGGCTCTTTGGTATCCTCACTCACCCAAACGTCACTACCCATGAAATATATGTTGTAATGCATCAATATTTTAAATCATCTTTGGGTGTTTACGTTCTCTAGCTGCTGACAAGCACAAGTCACTCAAGTGAAGCCCGAGGAAGGAAAAGAATATCATGTGAATCTGTAAATAATCCAACAGCCTCAACCTGCCGTACTAGATGCAAGATTCAGAGGTTCACCCACTTCTCTTTGTTACTGTTAAAACGATTCCAGGATCGTGCTAATATTATTGAAAACCTGAGAAACATGCAGAAGATGAAGCGCTCAAAGGATAGATAGAAATAAGATATCTGCTTGCTAATATTCAATATAAATATAACATGATATCTCAAGGGCATCAGAGAAAACATAGGGTGCCAGCACAGAACAATACATGGTAATAGTGGCATAAGCACCGCCACTTCTACAATGAAAAAAATACCATGCACCTCCTAAGAAAAACTAGAAATACATTGCGGCCAGGAGAATGCTCACTGCGCAATAACATGATCAAGAAAGCACACAGCAACCTGGAAGTTCAACAGTGGCTTTTAAATTCAAGTTCCTCCACCGAGACCGAATAATATTAAAGATTGGTTAAACTTGATCTACAGCTTCACTCTTTTCCATCAGCAGCACGAAGTGAACCAAGTTGAACTGGGGCTTGGGTGCCAACCACTTTAGATGTTCCATAAATTGATAAATCGACCCCTTGTGCCTTTTCTTTCTCAATCTGGTCTTTTATCCAAAAGTACGTGATCCTCAAACCATCCTGGTGCATTCAAACAGAACAGAACAGAAAGAATTAGTTCTGAAACTAGTAAACCGTAAAGGATAAAGATAGATGACCAACATTGAATTGCAATTGATTTTGTTAATAAAAAGGGGAAGAAGAGAAACCATTGGTTTCCAACCTTCAGTTTCATTGTTGGTGCCCAACCCAGCTTCTCCTTTATCAGTGTGTTGTCCGAGTTGCGACCACGGACGCCCTCTGGACCAGGGATATGATGGATGGGGAGATTCTTGTCCTCAAAACTGAGCACAATTTCTGCCATCTCGTTCATGCTGACCATTTCATCGCTACCAATGTTCAAGGGCTCCCGGAAATCTGACTTCGTCAATCTAAGCCAAAGACAAATATGCTGATGAGAATTCAACAGTAGAACCAAGTTTACTAAAGTACAAACAAAATGAATATCTAACAAGTTAACAAGCACATCGTTAACAGCTTATACGGCAAAATTTTGTGTCATAGAAATTGCAGTTTAGTACAAAAGGACTAGCTGCGAGCTTTCAAGCAAAAATTAGCTTTCCATTCTAGACTTATAAGAATTTTCCATTTTGAACTGTTTGTATCTTTCGTTATGTAAGAGTTCAAAAAGTAGACTAATAACTAAATTTTGATCAAATCCAAGCAAAAATCAGATGGTGGACAGAGTAGGACATAAACAAATTAAAACCAGCACAGCAGCAAGTTATTACCTCAAGACACCTTCAACACATTCATCAATGAAAGTGAAAGATCGTGTTTGCAGGCCATCACCCCACATCTCAAACCTGTCAGTTGAAGTAATTGCCTTCCTACAGAAAGCAGCAGGAGCCTTCTCCCTTCCACCTAGACAACAAGGACGTAGCATAAATTGTTAACAAAGTGAGGAAACTTTAACATGAAACAAGACTTCGCACTTATGCTGTGAGGATTACCAAACAGTGACCTACCTTTCCATGTTCCAAAGGGTCCATAGATATTATGGAAACGACCAACTCTGCATTCAATCCCAAAGTCCTTATTGTAGTGCTTGCATAGCTCCTCTGTTGCAAGTTTCTCTAAGCCGTATGCATCTTGAGGCTGACAAAAGGACAACAAAGAGAAGTCAGAATCCAAAGGGCAAAATTGAGGAAACTAACAGTTTTCTAGCCCATACTTCTGCAGGCCAGGCGTCAGACTCCTTGAGGCTAACATTAGTATCCAACTGTTTAAATTCTGGGTATATGCAAGCACTAGATGCATAAAAAAGCCTGCGGATCAAAACAATAAATAGTTAAGGCCAACCTGAAGTATGTAAAGCTTGAGAATGAAAGATTATAAACTAGCCAAGAGAATACATTAACTCATTAAAGAAGAGATTTGAACTTGTGTAAGGAAACAACTTGAAGCTTCCCTACCTCTTAACGCCATTAATCCTGGAAGCCTCGAGCATGTTGAAGCTGATCATCGTGTTATTGTACATAATCACTGAATGGTTAGACTGGATAAAGCCCATCCCTCCCATATCTGCAGCCAGATTAAAAACATGGTCGACGCCAGTGGTAACCTTGAGGCAGTTATCCATCACCCTTAGGTCCACAAGATGAAACTCATGGCAGAACATGTCCTCTGTCATGTGCTCATTTTTCTTCCAATCGGAGGCAATGATGTAATGACCCTCGCTCTTCAAGCGCCTAGCGATATGGGAAGCAATGAACCCGCCGGCACCAGTGATGGAAATCCTCAGTTTCTCAGAAGGCCAGTAAGGTTCCCTTTCCAAATTATCGTATGTGTATTCACCATAGATGGTTCCAGTATTACCAGCACTCCCCATTCTGTAAAACCCATATCGCCAAAAAATTTAATTAATGTACCATCAGCTTAATACTGAATTACATCAGTAAAGAAAAAGAAGCTACTGAAAGAAAAACAAAAGGCTCTTTGTCAACACATAAATGATAAAACCAAGACACGACTCTCAGGTTTTTCACTTTTTATATCTAATGGAAGGGCCGCAAAAGATCTTGAACTTAAATCAATTGCATAGGATAACCGAAGAGAAAAAGGCAAATCAGGCATCAAACTCACAAGAATGAACGGCAAATGAAATATAATAACTAGAAAGTGGCGGTTTCATTAACACATTTTAAGAGCTAACGAACAGTACTCTTGCTTGAAGAATTAAACAGAAGCTAGATGTTCACATAAGCCAAGTATATATACATAGCTATGCTGCCTGCGGCAGAGAAAGGCGAGACAGAACAGAGAGAAATCACAACCGGAGATCGATATCAGAATCAAACAACAAAAAGAAACAAACACACTGCTGCAAAGAGTGAGAGAGAGAGAGTTCACCTTCCTAAAATGCAGTTTCGTTCGTGAGTGAAGAAGAAGTGGAAAGGTGTGAAAGAAGAATAGAGCAGGGGAGCAGTCAGCAATCCGATCGTTCTTCTGAGGACAACCACCGGCGATTAAACTATTTCACGACGGAGATGATGCAGCCGGTGGAGGTAGAAATCGGAGAGAGAGCAGCGGACGCCGGACGGAGAGGATGCCGCCGGTGGGGGACACGATCGATCAGAAGATGGAGAGAGAGCAGCTGACGCCGGACGGAGATGATGCCGCGGGTGGAGTTAGAAATCGGAGAGAGAGCAGAGCAGTGGACGTCGGGCGAAGAGGATGCCCCCGGTGGAGGACACGATCGATTAGAGAGAGCAGCGGACGGGCAGAAAGCAGAACAGAACAGCGACGGGTTCTCTGGCCCTGCTGTTGGGATGGAGCAACAGAATTATTAAAGATAAGGTCACGGGCGGAGGAGACGTTTATGATCATCGATTTTCTTTAAAAATAAAAATTTAAAAAAAGGCTCAAAAAATGGATCAAAAATGTCCATGGTAAATGCCTCCATTAAGTCGTCATTAGAAGGAATCAAGTATAATATATAGTACATATTGGTATAATATACATGTTACATACTACATTATATAATATATGTCTTCATTGTTATACCATATATATGCTATATTATACTATATATAAAATTACATAATATATACAATATTATATATTACCATTATATACATATACTATATTGTATATATGGTATATGTATAATATAGTTATGTAATAGTAAATAATTTATATAATAACACATACTATATTTTAAAATTATAGTATGGTTATATGGTGGATGGTTCATGTATATGCGAGTGACGATTTAGCATTTATCCAGATGGTATTGCTTATTACTGGATGTAAAAAGACAAGGAATGAGCTGGAGCTCTTGCAGGCTTGCAGCAACATAACTCCTGCTAGATCATGTAATGAGTTGCACAAAATCCATTATAATGCTGCCTTATTCGACCTAGATCAAAATCATTGACATGCTAATATGTGACATGAAAGATATTACAAAAACACTAGAAAAAGAGTTTCATAATTAGCAATATCTAGTTTATAGTACAATTATATTGTTAGCAACTATTCTTTGTTATCATCAGACTCAAGAATGTGGACTTCATATGGCATTCAATAATAATAGAGAAAGTTGAAAATTGTTGATTAGGAGATCATGGTTTCAGAAAAATAAGAAAGAAACAAAAGGAAAGATGTCATGAGACTACTCCTTGTACATATATAGAACTGCCATAAATATCTGTTTGTCATATTTAGCTGTAATGTTCAACAAGAGAGAGAGAGAGGCTGAAATTTCATCGAGAGGCTGAAATTTCATCGATAACGTAAAAGGACGGAAGTTTCCTAATGTTATACCTTCAGAGGTCAATTTGAAAGCTTTTCTGGAAAAAACTAGTTAAATAAATGGACTTCAACATCATAGACCAACACCTAGAAACCAAAGATTCTTGAGTCACTTTATTCGGGTTTGTAAAAAATTTATAACCCAGTTTTTCAAAAATTTCAACATGTTTAGTCCACTGAATTTCCAATTCCAGTAAATCTTATGTACACCATGACCATGACTGCATAAACTGATCCAGATTAAAAGTTCCAGGCCGTGAAGATTACGTCCATACAGTTAGATTTTCAAAAAAAATCTTCAAAACTGCAATTTCTGAAGTGCAATTGCATGAAATTCGAGTGAGCAACTGCAGAATTAAATCCCCAGCAATTGGACGGAACGCGACGTGTGCTCTTAGAGCTGGCTGTTCATGAGCGAGTTTGAGCCGTTTGTTTTGAAGGGAACTCAAACTCGGCTCGACTCGAGTTCGATTTCATTTGCTTGAGCTCGACTCGAGCTTGAGTTCTTAAAACTCGATCTCGGCTCGATTTAGCTCGAGTCGAAGAATGGCTTGGCTTGAGCTGAGCCAAACATTTCATTAGAAAATTTTATTTTTTTAAAGGAGGCAGCATATAGAATCACATGTATATCCATGTAAGCAATCTACTTCTTTTGATAATTTAATGAGACGTATTTTTATTTCTCGAGCTTAAGCGAGTTTATTTGCTTCCTCTCTCTACTTTTATTTGCTTCCTCTCTATTCTAGTCCTTTCTTGTTACATCTGCCATGTTTGGGCCTAATGATGATGCCTTCCTAGTTAGTAATCAGGTCATCTCCTTGGGTTTGCCTTGCGTACACATGAGCTACATGTTAGGCGCCTCGTGTACACACGAGCTACATGTTAGGCACCAAGAGATTTACGCTCTGTACTATTATTGTACACGTACTATTATATTACACATATACTATTATTGTATTATATATGTAATATTATATGTATTCATAGTAATACTACGCGTTAGTATATGTATACTATATACAATACATGTAATACTATTATATATATACGTGCTATATATTACACTAATTTATATGTATACATTAATAGATATACTAATAGATATAATATGGTATAGTATACATACTATATATAGTACTATGTATATTATATATGTATATTACATTAGATATGCTATATATGTATACTACGTTATAATGTACTAGATATTACTATAATATACTATATTGATAATATCATATACATATAATTGTAGTAGTGTATATAGTATAGTATATACTATATGGTATACAATATATAGTATAATGTATACTATATTGTATAGATATATACAATATACGCATACTATATATAGGTACTATATTATATACATATAATATTGTATGTATACGTTTATGCTATGTATATACAATATATGCATACTATATATAGGTACTATATTATATACATATAATATGGTATGTATACGTTTATGCTATGCATTACAATAATACATAGCATATATGCTATTATATACAACATACGTATAATGCATAGTATTATACGTATATTGGTATATATTATAATAGTACTAGTATTATAATATTTTACAATATATAGTGTGCTATATATAATATTATACTACTATATATTATACATAATATATACTAGTATTATACGTATAATACTATAATATCATGCTATTACATATTATTGTATTACTATATAGGCTACATGATAAAAAGACTGATCAGCCTTTTGAGCGACTAGGACCAGAATCAACGGGCTCCTCTGTCCCTTTTATATCATTTGTGATGTCTGTCTTTTGCTGCATCAATCATTTGACGAGGTGATGGTCAGGACATGCAGGGCCCAGAAAAGTTAGAGGTAGGCACGGGCACTGACGAAGAACGCCGCTGAACAGGATCTGCAAAGCATAACACATGTAACTGTACACCGTCTCCATATCACAAAACCTTGAGCGCCGCTTCCTATAACAAAAAATCAACAAGGCAGAAGCCAGAGGAACAAAAGTAGGGTGTGGGCAAGCACAAACAGCAGCATAGGCCATCCCTGCGGACATTTCTCTTAAGCAGCTAGCAAGAGCCGGTTGAAAAAATATAAAAGAAGCAGAACAAGCAATATGAAAAACTTATTTTCATTAAATTCTTTACTATTTAAAGTCATCATGAGCCTTCATTACACAATGTAGTAAAGAAAGTGTTTAAATAGGTGACGTTGTCATAATCTTGAAAGCGATAAACATGAAAAACTAAATCTAATTTTTTGGAAAGATTTTATTCTTCTTTCTTATTAATTTTGATGGGATTTTTTCCTTAAATCTCTTTAAAAACGTTTGCATTTCAACCTTACCATTAACAGAGCCAGCACAAGCAAAAGGGGCAACTATAAAGACCTAGTTGTTTTGCTCCTCTCAAACCCGCCACCAGTAAGCGGCGCGGCTATATGAGAATTACTTGTCTAGAAATTGAATGCTTGTTTATCCAATTTTAAAAGTTTAGCCGTAATTTTTATTTGCCCAAGCTTTAACCACTCCTTTATATATATATATATATATATAAAGTAAAAAATAGGAAACTATTCCGGTGGCAATCGTGGTTGCCCATGTCAGGCAACCTTGGCCACTCCTTTTTCAGCTGGTATATATAAAATGAAAAGAACTAAAAGAAAACTTCAATCGGTGCAGAGATTTTGAATGGCGGGCGCAGGCTGGATTTGGATCATGACAAAAATTTGGTAATTTTTCAGTTAGCGCGTTAAAGATGTCAATGTTTCAATGGATCATATGTATTCTTAACTATATCCATTTTTCAGATATTTATAATGTTTTGGATTCAAATTCATATTCAAATATGAATGAAGAAAAGTCACATCTAGATCTGAATCTGAATCTAAAATTCATTTTAAGACAATTCAAAAATGATCCCTATTCAATTTTTATATTGACATCCCAACCCAAGTTTTGAAGCAAATTTAACTAATTTCAATTTTTATATTGTGGCCTTGGAATATAGGACATCTCTTTAAACCTGAACTTCAATTCAAAACCCAATATGATCGGATGTTTATGTATATTCTAATCCAAATTCAATTAGTTGTCATTTCTTAAAACTGCATTTGATCCAATTTCTTGATAAAGTATCAAAGTTTTTTTTCATATCTTTTTTCTCAGAAAAGTAATTCATACAACAACTGAGAAGAGTGTACTTTTAGCGGAGTCAAGAATTTTTTATGAGGGGCCGAATTAAAGTTTCTAAATTTTAACCAACGCCACGTTTTTTAAAGTTTTTATATAAACAATTGAGTTGGCGACGAGATTTATTTGGTTGGCACTTTTATTTATTTGGCTGACGATGGGGCCGGGATATATTGTGTATGCTCTTACCTGACCAACTTATAGATATTCCTTTTTCGGTTCTTTTTTTTTTCAAGTTTTCGCTTTAATAAATTAGCCAAACAATTTCACCCATTATTTACAAACTAAGAGAACAACCTTTTCCTAGTAAATTTATACTTCCAGTTCATCATTCAATGTATCTTTTTTTCTCAAATAAGATGAGAGAAAGTTTTTACTTAATTAAGAGTTTTATAAATGCAAGATGGGACGAAAAAATTTGATCGGATTGCCATTCGATCTGGGGTTTTCATTAACGCTGGGTATTAGGCCAAGCCGGTTAGGCTGGTCGGCCCAGTAAGGGGTCGGGCTTAAACTGGGCCAAGGGTATAACTTAAAATTTTAAAATATATATTTAATATAAAATAATATATAAACATAATTATTAATAATAATATATATAAATTAATAAAATAATATTAAAAATAAGTTATTGGATCAGTCTGGGCCTGAGTTGGGCGAGATAGGTCGGACACCCAACCCAAGACCGGGTCTTGGTTTTTATTAATACGAAACCCTTCAAAAGCTCTTCTTATTACCTTTAAGGAACACTCATATGTAAAAAACTGAAAATTAATTAAATTTTTGTATATAAATAAAATAAATTTTATGGGCTGAAGTAGGCAATTGCCACACCAGCTACAAGTGATAGCCCAAATCTACAAAGCATCAGTGTTCAAACACAAGTCCACAATTAGTAAGAAAATGATAATAGGTATATAAACAGCTGATGTATAAATGTGCAAAGAGAACCAGCAGATAAGACAATCTGAAATTTTTGAAAGAATGTTTTAACAACAAACCAAAGAAATAAATAGACTTCAGATACATAAGATACATATCAATAAGATGTAAGAAGAAAGAAAATAAGAAAGGGTAATTGAGGGTGAATCAGCTTGATCTTTTACAAGCTATTTGAAGACTAGCATTCCTAAAATAAATACACAGTTTTTGAAATCAAATATGCCCTTACTGAAGTATGTTCAAGATTATACACCATAAAATCAGATACAACAATCAAAATTTAGTGATTCATAGACTTTAAAAAATTATATCACCAATTTTACATAGAAAACAATAAGCCAACTTTAGTAGTTCCTCATGTGAATGAAGGCAGGTTGGCAACACTAAAATCAATCCACATTCCATAGATATGGTCTTAACTTTTAAGACTGATAGGCAAGCATTGGAATATGCATTGTGGCTTCCAGTGAAGGTGCATTGCAGTGCTCTAATGCAAGGACATTTAGAAGAAAAACATAGAATTCTCCATCCTGCAACAAAATGGCATGATATAGCAACTATTCAAAGAACAATTACTCTAAAATGGCAGGAATAAGAGATATGATTGTTTTGATATCAAAATGGAAACAGCCATTAACTTATCAAAATGGAAACAACCATTAACTCACCTTGCATTTTGCAGAAGTTGAGACTGATCTAAAGCTAAGGAGACATTTTGACCTAAATAATCCTAACAAACTAAGGAGATACTCAAGGCATACAAGGAGGCAAGAGGAAGCCATTCAAGGCACTCATGTGCATACAACTGCTGAGATCCTTAACATAGACAAAGATTCAAGGTTTTTGTTTAGTTAGGCATGACAGTATGTGCGATTAGAGTACAAGAATCTGTGGCAAAACACAGATTTGAGACAACTTAAATGCATCTAGGAATGCTTTATCACTTTTATAATGACTGTTTTCTTTTCTTTTCTTTTTTTATTTTAGAGGCATTTCAAATAAAAACATTAGTCCTACTAAAAAAGACTCGAACTAGTTCTATTCGGGCTAATTGTTTGAATATATTTTGAAGAAATGATTTGCTTCAAAAATAAAACTTCATGATATCAGTCCCAATAAGGCTGGTTTTCCAAATGCCAAAAATCCCATGAGGAATGAGAATTTTATTGCTATATGTGATTGTCGTCATCAAGCAGTTATGTGACTTTCAATAGAATTTTCTTCCTGCTCATCTTTCTATCTTATATATATAAAAAAAAAGTTAACCTTTTCGTACAAGATGATAAGGGAAATCAATGCTCTTACCAGTTCAAAAATATAAAATAGCAGCAAGAATGCAAAAACGAAACATGCATTAACGACAATTGTATAATATCTTCAACTCTTAGCATATGTGCTTCTTGTTGTTGATGATATGGCTTCAGGTGATCTCGAATGGCAATTGTGAGCGAAAGTTAGATAATTGGTTGAAAGTTGAAACTAGCTTATAACTTTTGTAAAAGGAAGATTATTGGAGGAATCTCTCAGCTAAAACACCATTTAGCCTGCACATCGGTCTGCCAACGGCTATGAAATATTAATATACTCAATCGATACTTTAAAAGCCAAAAAAATTAGAAAAGGAAATCAGACATGTTGAAGTAAGGCCTGAGAAGTGGAGAATGATGATAATATTGAGCTTTCTATATCCGACCCTACTGATGCTAGTAACATATCAAAAGTAGCTAGTTCAAGGAGAAATGAGAAGGGGTTCAAGAAAGCAGTTATAGCAGAAATAAAAGCGGAGAAAATGGTAGGTGTTACAGCAGAGCATCCGGTGGTTGGTTGAATGCTTCTTGCATATACAAACAGAGAAAGAGAAAGAGAGAAGAAAGTAAGTGAGAGAGAGATAGAGCATCGTCAGTCACAATGTTATACGACTGATTTCTTTACAGGCAAGCCTTGCTGCCTGAGTGGCAGCCCCTCATCCACAATCTGCACAACAGCTTGTGATGGTCGCTGAATGGAGTACCATTCTGCAAAAACTAGTTGAAAACCCTGAAAGTTAATTTTTATTGACATAGTGGGGAAACATCAGTGAAAAATATTAACCATATTACCTTTATTGTCATTCATAAGAAAACATTAGTACAAAATTTATTAACATTTTGCTTATTGTTATTGATGTTTTTCTCAAGTTGATAAAAACCTCCACTTTTTTTTTTTAGTGCTACCATCTACTTGTGCTGCCTTGCCTTGATGAAGACTTTCATGGAAAGCCAGCCCCAACTTTCATGAGTTTTAAATAAATCATCAAACCACATGTGCTATCATCTTCATATTTGACCAACACAATGACAGAAAGCTGAAATGAAGTAGAAGAGAATAGGATTGCAAAAAGTTGTTAGAAGAAACCAATAGAGAAACAAAGCTAGAAAGCTTTTAATGGATTGCTTTGCCGAGGGTTGCTTTGCTGCTTGTACTTCGGCCATCGTATTCATAGATCATGGATTGGTCGGGATGATATTTGTCCTCACGGAAGCCCAACCCTTGAATATGAGATCAGAGCAAATATTTAAGCCGCTTCTTTCGTTGATCTATATATGTGGCATAGTCATCTTATTAATTTGGACAATGATATCGAGTCTTCGTGATAATATCCTTATTTTGAAAGATCATTTTCTATGAAAGTGATCGATTGGACTTTGGAGGCATGAATTCAATCTTCTTCTCTAAGACATTCTTCTAAAGAGATGATTTCCTATATAACATGGATCTTCATTTGAAGAGTCATCTATGACTCACCACCTTGCAAAGGAAAGGTCTTTGGAATTATGGTGAGATTTCTAGAAGAACTTCCTATCTGTTATGCATAATACCAATAAAATATAAAGTTTGGTTACCATGACTTGGTGTGAGCCATCTTCATCACAAGGTTAGATATGCTCTTTCAGGAGATACATGAACGGAGTGACTACTATGATTTTGGCCTTTTCATGAATACAAATGAAATTTTAAGGACTTCCAAGAATGTTGTTATTATCAATCTTGAGATTTTTGTTGATGAATTCTTTAATGATATTCTTGAAGACAAATCGATCCTCAGTGTCATAATTGGGGTGCGATGAAACTTGCATAGTTTATCTTTCTTCCATCATTTTTTGTGGTTTTGAAACTTTTGATAGGACAATAGTTCTTTTGGCGAAGAGATACTTCAAAATCTTCTCACGAGGTTGACTAAGGGGAGTGAACTTCCAATCATAACTTCAACATGAATGCTTATTCTTTCCTTCACCATTTTCCTTGAGTGGTTGCATGTTCTTCTTATGATTTACTTCTTCTCCATGCTTATAATTGTTGTTGTTGTCTTATTGAGCACCTGTATTTGCTATGAAGTGGACAGAGAGCTGAATTTTACCTCATCCTTAACGTGTTCACGTATTTGGGTGCAATGATTCAATCAAAATCACCACCACATTCAATTCTTTCTTCTATTAAATCTGCTTGTTCGATCAAATCAACAAAAGTCTTAATTAAAGCATTGTGGATGAGACTTTTCAATGGTTGAACACAATTTTTTCTGATGAGTGACAGAATATGTGTTTCTGAGATAGGCTTTTTCATCTTGTTGCATTGAATTCTCCACCTAAATTCTTGAGCACTTTCTCTTTTTTTTTTCTACTTAAGGCTACAAAGGGTATCGAGAGTTGAAGCAATTGTGACATTTTGCTCAAACCTCTCAATGAACATGTTGACCAATGTATTAAATTTTTTGAATTTGATTAGATTTATGTTTTCTTTATACCATTGTGCAGTGATGCCTTCAAGAATTTTTTGTCAGTAATGAAACAATGTTTTATTTTTTGTCCAGATCTTGTAGCAATTGAAAAATGTTAAGGGATGAATATGCGGCCAGGTATTTCCATCATACTTGATAAAGTCTTAAGGCAAACCCTTCACGTTCTCGTCTCCTTCAATGCCTACGTAGTAGTTTCCACATGAGTACGAGAATTTTTCCTTTCTTTTAAGTTAAATGTTGTTCATTCTTTTCTCCATTTGATAAAACTTGCATTCGAGTGGACTTTAGTCATTACTTAATTCACCTGAATCTGATTTTATCTTTTTCTTTTTGCCTTTAATTTCTTTTCCTTTTTCTCAAAACTTTTGTTATCCGAAGTGTTACTTGAGGTATATTTCCTTACCTTTGCCCTCATCTTTGAATGTTTTCTTTCCTTTTTCCGCTTTTCCTCCAAACTTTCACTTTAGATAGGGCTAGGTGAACTGCTATCTTCTAGGAATTCTTTCCTTTCTTGCTCTTTTCTACATTTTTTTTTTGTAGGAGAAATTCAGGTTTTTCTTTCCTATTAGTTGTTGAGTCACAATCTAGATTATCTTTATCCTAGTTTGTAGGAGAAGGTTTGTTGTTCTTTTTACTTATTTATTTATTTGCTTGGTAGGCTTTTCATTAGTTGGTTTTGGAGTAACTATTAGACCCTTTTGTGCTTCTTGCTCCCTCATAAAACGTTCCATAAATAATCGAAAATTTAATAACCTTCTGGTTCAATTGCTAGGAAGCCACTTGTTTCTCGCACAATACTAGAAGAAGAGGCTTCATTATGAGGGGCTTGCTTAGCTTGTGCTCGTATTTTAACATCTTATTGGTTTCAAATATTCACCTTATGAGACAAGAAACTGAAGGATTTACATTGTATTAAGAATTTAAAGATTGCATCTAAAGAAAAATATTAACTAATTAAATATGTGAACGACTAATGACAGTAGGAAAGAGGGGTATAGGGTTGACAACAGAAACTACTAAGGGGCACTGAGTGGTGGTCGGTTGACATCTTACCATTCAGCATATTCATTCTTTATTATCGGGCCTGTGAACAAATGTAGGCTATCTATGTCTCCCATTCTCGTGAAGCTACTGCAAATAATGATGCTCATTGAGAAGTGCTGAGGTCGAATTTTGGAATAGGTCCGATTGGTATATGCATGGAAACCTCTTTACACCTTTGAGAGAATTGTCGCATGCATTCATCGACACAGTAATCAACTATGAAATAGGGCCTCAAAGTATAGTACAACAATTATAGTGGTGAGTGTTCTAACTAGAGATGATCATAATAATTCCAAATGATCACTTTTTCATCTAGTTGTTCAATCAAGTGGTGGTATTGCTTCAAGTGTTAGAGCTCCATTAGCATTTTTGAACAAATTGACTCGGACCCCGTATGCTTGAAACCACAACTACAAGACATATTGCAACCTTCTACATAATATATATTTCCAATGGTAAAACAAGTGAGCCCATGGTAAAGGTTGGTCGAAGCCATCATTCACACTAGGTGTACATGTTATATACTTATATATATGATCATTTATAGAAGATGATTTCAAGTCAAAAGAGTGGGAGAAAGGAAGAGATTTTTAGAAAGAAAAAGAGAACAAGATAGAGATTCTACAACGAGTGACACACATACATGAAAGTTTATGAAATAAGATTTTAAATAAAAAAAGAGAGATGTCAGTCGGACAGGAACTTGTGTTCAAGCAAGATCCAATCCAATACGTTCATCATCTCCGACCGTTCATGAATATTCCCTATTCTGTTAAATTTCAATTGCCAGCCTTTTAGAAATAGAGTGCCATTGATTATCGAGAAGTTTTTTGTTTTTGTTTAAATAGCATTTTTATCTTTTTCAAAAAATGCCTTTTCACCTTTTTTTTTATTTTTTTTGTCAAGTGCCTTCTTATTTTTTTATCTTTTTTTTTTTTTTACCTGAAAGGTATTTTAATCGTTTAGAGCACATGCATTAATTAACATGTACAGGCACTCTTAGTTCTCTATGGTGCATTAATCAGCAGATAGTTGTGAGAAAACCATAAAAAATTGACATAACTTTTGAACAAATAATAAATTATTGCTCCAGGTTTTGGTATCAACGTAGAGAGCCTCGCTACTATAAACAAATGGTTCGAAAAGCGATTTCGAAAGAAAGAAACCTTATGGCAGCGTTTGATCTATCTGACTAAATCTCATATACGACATTGAATAGCTTTTTTTGTTAAACAAGGCATAGTAGATCCACCAGCTGAGTCAGAAATTTTGGTTTGGTTGGTGGGGTCACTAGTTCAATAATCTTAATGTTTAAGGAGCACCTATATATACAAACAACTGAAATATGAAATTATTAACATAAGTGAAGTTTGTGAAGCTGGTGTGGGCAACTGCCCACACTAGCCACCATGTGGCTCCGCCGCTGAGTAGATCTTAGCAGCAAGCCATGGTGAGAATCAGCTGGCATTTACCGATGAGTTTCGTTATTTTGAGCCAAAACCAGAGAAATAGATAGGAAGTGACACTACTCCACCAGCCAGAAGAGAGAGAGATAAGTGGCTGAGACTTGGAGGGACATCAGAGGGAGAAGATAGGGGAAAGTCCACTTAGAGATGTCAATTACATCCTATTTACATTGAATATCAAACAAGGATCAATTCAGATATAAAAAATGACATCTGTTCGTATTTGGATAAACATAAATATGTGATCGGATTAGATTTTGGATTCAAATCGATTTAGTTTTAAATAAAATATCCAATAATTAATGCTCTTACGTTTGAATTTTGTGTGTCCCTCTAGGTTGCACAACAAGTTAAGCCAGCTCGAGCTCGACTGGAACTCGCTTAATTATACAGCAACTAAACAAGTTAAAAGAAACGGGACATGCTTAACATAAACGAGTTAAACAAGTCGAGTTCGAGCTCAGCAGCTCAGCAGAAGGCAACATTCATGTCTATCCCTCCTTCTTATGAGATGCATATAACCTTCTCTCTGCACAACAAATCTCCGCCAATTGGACGTCCATCTGGTTTTAAGGACACCAGAAAGAAGTATTTGAAGTAACAAACATGAATATTATGGAGTAATGCCAATCAATTGTGTATCAAATTGTTTTACTCATTATCAATATCCCAAAAATAATCATCCTAATTGACGGCATAATTCTAAAAATTACCGGTGATCGAATTCAGAAAAGTGGTTTTTAAAAAGGAAATATTAATTGACAAAAGAGGCATAAAAGTTCAGCGGTGATTCATGCTCAAAAGATAAACGGTTTCTGTAATAAAAAAAAAAAAATCCTTCTACCTTTTCTTGCGTATGATAAAAAAAAATGCTAGACGCATAAACTGATAGCGTTAGTTAAATATTACGAGATTCTGGCTAAACGGACTAATTTAAATAAAAAACGATAACATGTCTATTTGATATTTTGGTCCATTGTTACATACACGGTGCAAAAACCATATGTTGTTTATTCATATAATTTTAAAATAACTATTATTTAATTGGTCATGTTAAATTTATTTCGATAAATAAGATATATATTTTTTACCAAGTAATCTGATGAGCCAATTCAGAAGTAGAGATACTTTGAAGAGGCCGAAACGGCTTCGTCTTTTCTCTCTAACTTGAATGGAGAGTGGTACTCGGTCTCATTAAGTTCTAATAATGATCACCCACTTAGAAGCAAAGAAGAGATATTTAAAAGTTTTTAAATGTAAAGGATTACCTGCATGAGAAATGAGTGAGAGCAGTAAATTTGATCAGACGTCACATATTTTTACGATCTTTTCGTAAAGCTGAATTGTGCGCACAATTAGAAATATAAAACCTAAAAATATAATTTTATGTATTGGAATAAATCTATTAACAAAAAATTAAAGTCATGAACTTTTACCTTAGTAAAATTTCGGCAACTTTTTAACTTCCGACCTATCTTTTTTGCCTACAATAACAAAACATTGCATCGTTAACTGATAATAACGTAGTTTAGTTGTACAACATAATACGGAAAAAAATCCGGTAACGTTTCGCGTTTCTTACGGCGACCATGATTCGTTTTGGATGTTTATTTGACAGTTTTCATGGAGAACCTGTTCTCCTAAAACAATCATAAAAAGGTCGTTCACTTTACGCTTTCCTGTAAACCTTCCGAAGTTTCAACATTCAAATATTAATTAAAGAGCCCAATTTAGACGGACGACTTTGTCTCCATCTTAAATCCTCCGACGCGCCTTTCTGTCATCTTGATCCTTATCTTTCCCTCTCTATATCTATTTGTTTTCGTTTCTCTTTCTTGTGGGTAACTTTCTCCATCTCTGTATATATTTGTTTCCCTCGCTCTTTCTTGTGGGTAACTTTCTCCAGGCGGGAGGAGGAACTAGAAACTCTCTGCAGTGTCCTGTTCTGGAGGCTCTAAGGTTGGTTCTGTTTCCTTTTCCTTCTTCCCCATTACTTTCACTTGGTGGTACTCAGAGGCGGAAGTCGGAAGAGAAGAGGAGAGAGAAAAATGTGAGAAAAAATAAGGACACAGCAGCAGTGGGTAAAATCGTTTGAGATTTTCAATTTTCACTTTTGATTTTTTTTTTTTTTTGGATTAATGGTTTCGACGATTAGAGCATGGCTCATCGTGCTAGGGTTTCACTTTCTGCTGGGGTTCTCCTGATTAATTCCTTTTTAGGGAGAATTAGTTTCTTGTCATTGTAGAGATGTATGTGTGCTGTTTTTTTTTTTTGGTTCTGTTGTTTGTACGATGTTCTCTCCTGATTAATTCCTTTTTAGGGCGAATTAGTTTCTTGTCATTGTAGAGATGTACGTGTGCTGTTTTTTTTTTTTTTTTTGGTTCTGTTGTTTGTACGATGTTCAATTTTTTGTAAAGACATCGATTCTTTGTACTTCGTACGATGTTCAATTGTTTGTACTTTGTATTTTTTTTTGTTGGAATTTCCTTTTAATCTCTTAGGAGCGTTATGCCATTTTGGCTTTATGTGTCTTCTCTTGTAAGAACCTGTGATATTCTCTGCATTACTGCATATATGCAAAGTTCGTTGCACAGCGTCTGAATCTTCCATCTTGTCGTGGCCGTGAGATGGCAGAAACTTTTCTTTCTCGTTCTCTTACCAATTTCTGGTCGTCGAATAGGCAATTGTTCCTAGAAAAGCTTCTGGAGTCCTTCACGTGGAGGAAGACCCAAAACCAGAATGTAACCTCAGCACGCCAGGTTCACATGTTATCTCTCTCACCCTCTGATCCATAAGAAGCAGTTGGTACCTATGGAGGAAAATGTGAAGTTGATCCAGACACTAAGAGGAGGTTTTGCCATAGAAAAATTGTTGTGCAACGCTTATTCCAGCTTAACAAACTTTGGTCTTTGATCATTTTGTTAACTTGACATTCTTAACTAACGCTCAATGACGATGTCATTTGCTAAACGAACTGAAGCCAGTCTTTTTGAGCACATGAAATGAACTGAATTTAAAGAAATAGTGCCTTACAGGCTGGACATGAAATGTGCTGACTTTCGCTTGTCAGGTTTCTGACGGTGGGGCTTTAGCTTTATAAGGGGAGTGAACCTTCACTTCACCTACTCTTATCTAACTCTCTTCTTATCTGTTACACAATTACCCATCAGTTCCATAGTAGCCAGATATCAGATTTTTGTTTCTGTAACTGTACACATCCATTTATAGCGAGTAGATTGTCTTTCACATAGATAATTGCTCCAGATTTTGGTTCCAGCAGTCACTTAGAGATATGTAATGTTTTATCTACTGCCTTTTTCTTTATTGGGTGATCTGTGGTGCCTGTAATTAGGATTTGGGCTTATACCCAGAAAATGATATGTGTAAGTGCTATTCAGCCACTAAATTCTTGAAATATAATTCAGGAAAACAAGGAAACCTTTTTCATCTTTCATTTGATGAACAAGTTCTGTGCCACTGATGCAGGTACTACTAAACTTAGGTACAACAACAGCGAGAACAATTAAAATTTTCACTTATGTGACCAATAAGAGCAGCTTCACGTATGCCAGTACTGCATAATTTCTAAGATCTTATTGACATGTTGACATGTCATTCAGTTTATAATTTCCATACTTCCAATGAGTTTGATTTGCGGTATAAAGTTGGACAAGTCAACATATGAAAGCTGTAATTCATTTCAAGTTCTGAACTGCAATGACCATTTGCAACTTTGCTAGGGTTCTGTCACAGTTAAGGCATGGTGTTGGACAAGTCAACATATGAAAAGGCTTGGTTCACTAGTTCATTAAAGTCAATGCAGTACTTGGGATGTGATCCTGGTCGCCCATATATTGTTTCTGAAACACTTGCATAACAAGCAAGAAAATGGATGGTATTACAGTGCATGCTTTCACTAAAAAATATCAAGTGAACATACACTGAAAGCATCAAATCCAGTTCTTAAAGTATGCTAGACAGACAAATTTTCTTCATAATAAATAAATAATGCATGTCTATAATGAGTTGCTTGAGGGTCACCTCTTGGTATGGGGAACTCATTAGCTGCATAACTGAAACCACTGCATAACAAGCACATTGATTTTAGGAGGGGCATTTTCTTAGACTCACAAAACTGTTAGGCATTCTCTTTGTTTTCCAGTCTATAGCCTGCCCCTGCATCCTCACATCCTTTTCCTAGCTTTATTCTGACTATTTGAATGTCTTGTGATTAGATGTTGACTTTGAGAGTCTGAACCCGTATTTGCAGGGCCTATCCACTGGTGGTAATTTGAAAAGCAAGACAGCATCATCCACAAGGAGGAGAGAAAACAACTTTTCACTGTTCTACAGAGTGCAAGAGGTTCAACAGGTGAATGTTGTCTTCTTTATCTGTTGTTTACAAGGTGGTTGGTTCTATATTCCTGTTTCATAAATTAAAATTTTAGTATCTTTCTCCAATATGTTTAAATCTTATTGTCTATTTTAAAATTTAGATTTTTCGTGTTAACTTATTGTGTTACATAGAAAGAATACAAAACTGCTTGTTTTAGGTAAGTAACATTTATTTTTTTTTTGTTTCGAAGTTTATAGATGTATATGTTTGCTACATTTTGGGTTGTGATATTTGTCTGTCCACCTAATGCTCACACCTACGTCCAATGTTGTAATAGGTGTAGAGTAACTCGTATCCGTCGGGCCGACCTATACGCCGTATCGTGACGTACCGCATACATAACATAGCGCATTGTAAAATTAAAATTTTAATTTAAAAAAATTTGAAAAGTCAGAAAAAATAAATAAAATCATAAAAAATCCGAAAAAATAAACCAAAAAATCAGAAATCAAGAAAAATGTATTCAATATAAAAAAGATCATCTTACATAAGGAACATTCATGTGTATCAACAACATATTCAAAAATAAGAAATCAGAGATTCAAAACAATATAATATGCATCCATCACAATTTTAAACTTGAAAATTTTGTAGAATCTTAGGACTTAGAGTCTTAGGAATTGGAGTCTTAGGCATCACAATTTCATAAGTTCAAAACATATAGTTATCATCTTTTCAACATTCAATGATAAATATCTCCCAAATCAATGAATCGTCAATGATTTGTGATGAAAATAGGCAAAATCTCTCCCTCTCACGTCTCTTGGAGTCTTTAGACACAAGAAGAGAGAGAGGGAGGAGTGTTTAAACTTTAAAACATAACACAAAAAGGGGTTGTCGGCCCCTTTTTTGTGTTTTTCCCCATATCGTATGATACAGAGGTGTATCACCCGTATCGTACAATACAACGCCCGTACGGATGATACGCTTACGATGCACGAGCGTATCGTGTATCGTAAGAATACCGTATAGGTTTTCTAAACCTGTACGGTAGTAACGGTACGTATTGTACGATACGCATGTATATTGTATGATACAGATAACATTGCCTACGTCACTCTAATAGAAATAGAACACCTTATCTGTTTTGGACAGATTGCGATTTGCGCTAATGACAAGCAATTATTAAAATGTGCCGTAGGACAGCTTGCAGGTCGCGCTTCACGTTCATGAAGTGGGCTGTATAGTGTATACGACATATGTTCACTTCTACTATACTGTGGTTTGCAAATACTATCTAAAGTGTATGTGTGTGTGTGTGTGTGTATATATATATATATATATATATTATAATATATATATATATATATATATATTATAATATATTACAATTCATTGGACTGTTTGGCCTGCCCCCGAAAAATCCTGGCTTCGCCCTAGTGGTACTATTGTTTGACATTGATAGGCAAGAACATGCTTGAATGGGTGATCCTAGCTATTTGTTGGCTCTTGGGTTCATTTCATTCATCTTCAATATAATGAACGGCCACAAAAAATAACCAAAAAGCATCTTTCCTTTTAAGCATTCAGTCTATCTTCTTCGTGGAACTGATGGTTGTAGTTTTCTTTTTTCAATAGTGTAGCTTTTCCATGATTGCTCCTGTTGTTCCAATTAGTTCATCGACTCTTTTCAAAATTTTTGTTTTTGGTTATTGTTTGATCTTTCAAATTAGATAATGGGGTTTCAGGTAACCATACCGTAGAGATAAGTTTGCTCTTGAGTCATTAAGTTCAGTCTGCTTATGATGATGATCTGCTAGTTTCATTTGGTCCTCTTTTTCTGGTATTCTCTTTCAGTGCCTACTCACATGATCGCGTTTGGGGTCGTCAATATGAAGCATATTTTGAACATCCTTTGTTTTTCTTCCGTTCTTCTCGCAGTTGTAAGTGGTCTACACTTGCTGGTCGTAGTTGTTGGAGTATTAGCGAGTGCATGTTTGTAAGTCACATGTATATGTGTTATTTGTGAATCAGATTGCTGTCGGCCCACCAACTTGTCCGGTAGACGTTGAAGCCGAATGCACCGTTGGCGGCTCAGACAACTGGAAAGGGGAGTTTTTCCCTGGTGTTCCGCAAATTCAATATGAGGTAAAAGGTTTCGACGTACTTATTTTCTTCTATCAAATGTAATGTAACCCTCATGGTGTCTGGTGCAAGGGACTAGGCTAGGCGTCTTCAATTGGTATCTTACGTGGTGGTGTTAGATTTAGACTTTTAGTTGTTAAGGCTAAAGAATGGTGGTTCTGTTTGACTCTTCGTTCCACAGGCAACTAGATGTTTTATGTTTCCACATTGGTGCTTTGATCACTTGCTCATTTGGGTTTTTGCATGTGATTTTTTTGGTTAGGGCCCGTCAAGCAAAAATCCTTTAGCATTCAAGTGGTACAATGCAGATGAAGAGATTCTTGGAAAGAAGATGAAGGTTGGTCTGTTCTTTATGGGGGCTTTAGATCTTAAGTCTCTCATCATTGGTTCACTGTATATGAGAGTATGTTCCATCGTTTTAGGACTGGCTGAGATTTAGTGTTGCCTTTTGGCATACATTTCGTGGTACTGGTGGAGATCCTTTTGGAATGCCTACAAAGAATTGGCCTTGGGAGGACGGTACTAATTCGCTGGCAATGGCCAAAAGAAGGAGTATGATCAACTGCACTGCATGCCTTTTAATACTGGCATGTTTGCAGATTGGCACTAAAAAATTTGGTTTCCTTTTGCTGCAGTGAGGGCAAATTTTGAGTTCATCAAGAAACTTGGTGTTGAGAGGTGGTGCTTTCATGACCGGGACATTGCCCCAGATGGGAAGACACTTGCAGTAAGCTCATCACAGGGAGATTAGTTCATTTTATCTGCAGTTTGCATAAATGCATATTTTGCAACTAGGCCTGCTGATAATTTCAAGTCTTGAACAATCATTATGTTCCCACATACACTGTATTTTGTGGTATATATTGATGATAGAATTTACTATGCAACTTTTGTGCTTCTAATCAGGATTTTGATCCAAGTCAAAGGACAAAGATGACATGAGAATTACACCATTTAGTTTCAGTACCTTGTGTAAAAGGAGCATGAATTTAATCAAGGTTCATCAAATCTTAAAAATGTTAATATAGTTGCTTAAGTTAGAAAGTGAGAAGCACTTAGTCAGGTGATATGAATTTGCTGGTACTTATGGTCATTCTTTTCCAGAATTTCCCCTTCCATCTGTCTGAGCACACTAATAGCATTGCCTAAAACAATTAGTCATACGTATCATACTGAACTATGATATCAATTGTTCCTTAACTCATTGAGCTACTTTTTGTTCCTATTTTTTTCATTTCTATATGTTCATTGGGATTTCTTAAGTTGTATGGTGTTGGTAAAACTTTTTTGTTTTTTATTCAAATTGATGTCCATTGGTAATTACTACTAAATTTTGTATTTGGAACAAGTTGTCTATTTTATTTTTATCACTGCAATCTAACTTAATTTTTTCGTTAGGAGTCAAATGCTAACTTGGAGGAGGTGATAGCTGTTGCAAAGCAACTGCAGGTTTGTTGTGTATCTAGTGTATATGCGGGAGCACTTAGCTTCATGACTCACCTTTGTAGGAATTGTCCCATTTTTTTTTGCGTGTTTGTCAAAGGCATATGAACTCTACATCCTCCATTGATTGGATTTGACAATAATGAACTTTTCTTGTCCTTTTTTGTCTGGCCCTCAGGAAGGAACTAGCATTCGCCCTTTGTGGGGCACTGCTCAGTTGTTCATGCATCCCCGATATATGCATGGAGCAGCTACAAGGTTGCGGTTTGCTTCTTTTCCTTTGTTTCTTTTTTTTGGGATTAAATATGATCATTTGTTAAACCAAATGCAACGTACAGCCCTGAGATTGGTGTTTATGCCTATGCTGCAGCTCAAGTCAAGAAAGCCATGGAGGTTAGTGTGCTTCAAGATTGCAAAAACTATGTTTTTAACAATATACTATATTGTTGTATAATTGAAAATAATAACAGTAGCATACTAATTTTGAAGGTGACACATTATCTTGGAGGTGAAAACTTTGTATTTTGGGGTGGGCGAGAGGGCTACCAGTCTCTTTTAAACACTGACATGAAAAAGGAGCTTGATCACATGGTAAGTCAGTTTGATTGCTTCAGTCAATTCGTTTCTTGATGAAGTTCAAGGTGCACATATACATGCTCATTCTATTATAACAAAAGAAAAAATATTGAAATGTCATTTTGATTCCAATTTCATTCTTTTATTATTGAGCTTTTTTTAAAGTCCTTTTCTTTTCTCAACTGTTACTTGTTGATGTGAAATTTGTCGAGACTTTCTTCACAGTTTAGTCAAGCCTTGGCAGTATTACTGTAAGAATTTTTCTGTCTCGTGTGTCTGTGTACCTGTTGGTGCAGGGATGTCCATATATTTTACATATTGATTGTTGAATTACTGCAGGCAAGCTTTCTCCAAGCAGCATCAGATTGGAAGAAAAAGATTGGTTTCAATGGTATGTAAATTATGTGCAATTCCTTTACATTGTTCTGGCTTTGGTTCATAGACCTGACCAGTCTGAGTCCAAGATTATTACCCTGGAAGGCATGGTCTGGTTTGAAAGTAAACCTGATCTCAGCCTGCTCTTGAATTGAGCGTGCAATAGCAAATTATGAGCTATTTAGGTAATGGTTGCATTTTGCGCCTTTGGTTTGGCAAAAATTATCTGAATTATGTATTAGTACCTTGGACTGCACAAATGGACTTCTATATCAAGCTCAGTTGCTTCCTTACTTATCTCATCCCACCTCATCCTATTTGTCACTATTACCAATCATCAACAGTTTTCCTTATTTAAACTATGCTTTTGAAGAAAAAGTTCTGGCTTTTTGCAGGAACCTTGCTTATAGAGCCAAAGCCTCAAGAGCCTACAAAGCACCAGTATGTATCTTGTTTGATTATCTAGATAGAATGAATTCTTCAATTGGCTTGAGCATTTATAGTTGCCTTACATTTCAGGTATGATTGGGATGCTGCGACAACAATAGGCTTTCTTCAAAAGTATGGTCTTACAGGTAGTACATCAACTCTATCAAATAGACTTATTCAATGGTAAATTTTATGTGTATTAAACAGCTCTTTGTTTGAATCTTGATCATTTAATTAACTAGTTTGAATCTCTTTGGCTGTGCTACCATGACTTGCACACAGAGTCATAAGCTACTGAATTTGTAGCTTCAGCTAGCTCAAGAAACCTATTGAGACTTCTGCACTATTTTTGGTTTAGTGATTTTTTTTTTTTGCCTTTCGTATTATTACTGTTTTTTTGAACTTGGGTATCTGTTGTTTTCAATGAACCTTTTTGAATCAAATCTTTATGTTTATCTCTTAGCTATGTAGAGATACCCTGATTAGTGAACTATTGTTGAATGTTTATAAATTAGTCAGTTGAAAGTACAACCATAAGATTTTTGTAAAATCAGTGATTGCTCTAACTGCTGGTGAAGTGCAAATTGGAAAGTTCATGTTATATTTTGGTTGTTCTGTTGTAACTTGTTGATTACCACATTTATGAGAAGTGAAACTTCATGAAAGCAAATGCGGAATTCAGTTGCATATGGGGTTGACAGAGAATCTGACTTATATCAGGAGATTGGTAGTATAAATAGAAGCATTATTTTCTCTGGGTTTTGTTTTTTTAGTTGTTGAGCTTAGCGTATTTGTAGCATCAAAATGGTGAATCAGTGTGCGAACCTAGAAATTTGTTTTTCATATTTATGCCACATAAATGGCATCTGTACTTTTTTAGTTTCAACCTACCCTAGCAAGTGAGGAGTTTTAACCAGTTAGGATTTTCATGTATCTTTGACATATCTGCTTGTAATCTGATTCTACTGTATTGTCTTAATTCTTCATAACTTGAATGTGATACCTATTAATTTTTGCAGAAGAATCATATGTTGTGGTTTTGATCTTCATGTGATGTCCGTGATTTTTTTTCACGAGTCCATGATAATCTTTATTGTCCAGGTCTTTAACTTAATTGCATGTCTGATGTCTTTTGAATGTTTCCGTACAGGAGAGTTCAAATTAAACATCGAATGCAACCATGCAACACTCTCTGGTCACAGGTCTCTCTCTCTCTCTCTCTAGATATATATATATATATATATATATATATATAATATATATATATATATTATATATATATATATATGTGTTGTGTGTTTTGCTTGCTGATAATTATTTCTTCCAGCTGCCACCATGAGCTTGAGACAGCAAGAATAAATGACATGCTTGGAAACATTGATGCGAACACTGGGGATCCTCAAATAGGCATGAATGCTTTCCTTTTCAATTTGTGATAATGTTGCTGGAAAATTGATTCGTAGATGAAATTTGAATGACTGTTTTCCTTTATAGGGTGGGACACTGACCAATTTCTTACTGATATTGGAGAGGCTACCTTGGTCATGTTGAGTGTAGTTCGAAATGTATGTATCGCCTTGTCTTATCTATCCCATTTTTCTTAACAAATGAAGCAGAAAAAAGAATGTAAAAAAGATATACCATTCCAGCAGCCTTTCTTTTACATTCCAAATATTTGCAGGGAGGACTTGCTCCTGGTGGCTTCAATTTTGATGCGAAACTGTAAGTTTTTCTTTTCTGTCCTCAGATTCAGTCACATGTGCCTTTTAAGAATTCCAAGTAGGAACTTGGTTTTTAACTCATCAATTCTCTATAGGTATATTGACTTTGAGTTAAACGACTATGGGTGTTGTTTGGCATGAAGGACTTCCGAACTTCAGTGTTCGACATGCCTGTCATTGTTTGTCACGGAAGTTTCACATTTATGTCAAGTATGGACTGAAATTTCTTCTTTTATGTAAAGGCGCCGAGAAAGCATAGATGTTGAGGACCTGTTTATTGCCCATATCTCTGGCATGGATACTCTAGCTCGTGGCCTCCGCAATGTTGCTAAACTGCTAGAGGTAAAGGCTGGAAATGTGATGGATCAAACCTTTCACTTTTATGTGCTTGTAACTATGTAATCCAAAACATAAATATGTAAAAATAGCATATGAGATCTTAGCAGTTCTTTGTGCCAGATTGACTTGCATGGCCTAACAAAGACCCATAATTCAACTAATCCAACTTGTGTATTCATTCTGCATCATAAATTTGTAAAAGTTAGCATCTGAGATCTTATCCAACTTGTGTATTCATTCTGCATCCTAAAATTTTGCATCTCACCCCTGTTTTATATATTTTCCATTTCTGAAGGATGGTGCGTTGGCTGAGCTAGTGGAGAAGCGATATTCAAGTTTTAATTCAGAACTTGGAGATCTGATTGAGGTTTACATTTGCAAATGACTTTCTATATACAAAGGATTCAGTTCATGAATTTGCTTTTAAAACCCTGCAATTGCAACAGGGAGGAAAAGGTGATTTTGAGATGCTTGAGAAGGTGGCCCTGGAATCGGGTGAACCATCAGTCCCTTCTGCAAAGCAGGTAAGTGAAAAATGCCCAACGTGTTGTGATCCAATGTCCAGTTCCCATGTCTTCATGAGCTGACAGCTTGAGCAGAAAGTAATGATCTTACTGTATTGTTGGCACAAAGGAAAGACTACTATTGGGCTTCCTCCTAAGGCTGTCGCACTTTGGACAGCCTTTTGGTACTTGCCCATCCTAGGTTGAAGATGCACAAATCCTTGCTGTTACTGATGTTCACTTCTTTCCTTCTTTCCTCTTCTATGACAGGCATGTCGTTTCTTATTATGCTCTCCTATTATATATAAAACTTACTGGAAATCTTCTGTTGCTGTCTTTGCAGGAGCTTGCTGAGATGATCTTTCAGTCGGCATTATAATTGAAGTGGTGTGGGCTTGTCCTGTGGCTGACAGGAAAATGTGCATAAAGTTTTACTTTTGTTCTCATTTGGGCAAGATATAGAGAATAGAACCAGTTAGTATTAGTTTAGCACCTTTATGTTCATCCCAACCTTTTGAATTGTTATCCAGAATAAAGCATGACCACAACACAGAGTGTGAAGTCTTGTTTGAGTGAGTCCGAGTTATTTCTCTGTTTATCTTCTCTTTTTCTCTGTTTGCCTTCTCTGTCCTGAGTTTGTAGGCACATTTGATAGGGTCCACCGCTCTGTCCAACACTGGCATAAAGGGAGAGTACTCAGGAGTGGTGAATGCAGATTATGTCACTTGGTGTGGTAGCTTTGTAATGCCGTCAAGACTACTCATTTCCTGGTTAATGTATTACTTTCAGCAGTGCACTTGAATGATTGCTGGGGGCACGTGGGTCCTTAGTGGATTTTGTATGCGGTTCCCTTTAGTTGTTAAACTGCTGCTTCCTGGTTTCACCAGCCATGGCTTACTGTCTGAGAGTGAATGGCCTAGTTGGGCACAGATTGCTTATATTGTTATGTGCTCCTTGAAAGTCCCATGCTTATCTTTCTTCACTGGAAAGAGAAAAAAGACAACAGATCTTCTGCAAATGTCAATTGGAAATGGTTGGGGTTGCAGTTTGATTTGTTAACATAATACATGGTAGGTGTGGATCTGTCAAAGGCTAATGCTGGCACCTAAACCAAGTAACCCGTTTACTTGAATCGGTTCATCTCATGCAAGCTTGTTCGACTCAGCCCAATAAGTTCATAAGCTAAGCATCATGTCACTCTGTAGAACTAGTAACCCAAAACGAACAAAGTTGTATTTGTTCAACCTCGACTCATTGGCGCTCGCCATTTTGAAGATGCTCGTAAGGAATATGCTTCCCTGATTTAGGAGTGGAAGTTTTGTTTATCAAATATACAGCCCTTGGAATGCTTTCTCCCCAAAAAAAATATTGGACTGGTTGGCGTGAAGTTGAACAAAAAAAATTTAGGAATATGGATTTGAAAGTTGCCGATCTCAAAACTGCGGTTTCTTTAAACAGTAGACTTGTCTCGACTCAAGTCTCACATCGACTTGAAGTCTGAAATCCTAACGATCCGGGTGAGCAGGATGAACCCCGTTGCTCTGGTAAGAAGCCAAACCTCATTTGCTTCTCCTTGTTTATGGGGTCCAAGACTTCTTTGGATCCTAAATGAACTTACAATATGTACGTTTATCAAGGGGATCGGAACTGATGCGTATAGGACTTATTGCTATGACCGCTTGACTAGTTATGGTTATGGTAAGTCCTTTAGGAGGTTGTTTGGCAGTTCAAATACCGTGAATGTTTAATGAATCTACTTTAGAGCAGGTTCATGAAACATTAAAAGTAGGTATCCATAAATCTTTGAGCAGATTTATTTAATTCATTTGCTTTAACTTTTTTTTTTAGCAGATTCTCCCTCCAAGCTATCTCTTGGGGTGCATTTGTTTCACCCTATATCTGAGATATATCTGCTAATTCATGAATTTAAGATCGACCCATCTCCCGAATCCATTCTTAAATCCATGATTTTTAACAAAATTCATGCTACTGAAAGTTCTTCAGCTGATGGTTTTTCAATTTCAAAACACAACTTTGTTTTTTTTATGCAGTTTCGGATGAAGAGTATCAATCAAAAGCGGCACCAATGTTGGATGACAAGTGGCAACGTCTTTAAATACTATTCAACGAAATTTGGTGGAGAGCCACCGCGCATATTCAAATCGCAAGCTGGCCATCATATTAATACGTCCTTCCTTTGAGTCAGGAGTTTTAATGGCGTCACCTGTCAAGGTGTTTACTCAACATAGGAAAAAGACTTATCTACCCACCCTGCATGGGAGCATACCCTTTTCCAGATCTCTCAATTCGGCAGCCTGGATCCGACTGTATATCTTAGACCTCAGCCTCTTGATCGACTCGGGGGCCTGGGTGCCAGTGGCACGAGATTCTCAGCAAAGAACGAGAGAGACGGAGTGAGAGTTATGGGAACGTCTGAAGCAGCTTACAGGAGCCTCCCATGGCAAACCAAGCTCTTCTGTTCAATCATGGGCGTTTTCACGGACATGTCCCTTAGGAAGGACGGCACGATCAACCGCAGGCTTTTTGGAACCATCGACTTCACGTCACCGGCTTGCGGTCGGCCGACAAATGGTGTCTCCACTGCCGATTTCACAGTGGACTCTTCCACCGGCCTCTGGTTTCGACTCTTTACCCCTACCGGAACCCCCGCCGGGAAGAAACTCCCGATTATCGTCTTCTTCCACGGCGGAGGGTTCGCTTTTTTGGCGGCCAACTCGAAAGCATACGACGCTGTCTGCCGGCGGTTCGCTCGGCGTCTCCAAGCCTTGGTCATCTCGGTGAACTACCGCCTTGCGCCGGAGCACAAGTTCCCGACGCCCTACGACGATGCGGAGGCTACTCTCCGCTGGATCTCTAAGCCCGGGCGTCTGCCTGAATCAGCCAACCTCGGTAGGTGCTTCCTAGCCGGCGACAGCGCGGGCGCGAACATCGTCCACCACGTCGGCTCTCGCGTAGCAGCTGCCAGGTCGTTGAAGGAGGATGACTTCTGGCCCCTGAGGATCGTAGGGCACGTGATCATCCAGCCGTTCTTCGGCGGCGAGGAGAGAGTCCTGTCGGAGCTCCGCCTGAGAAACGTCCCCATAGTGTCCATCGAGCGCACGGACTTCCTATGGCGCGCTTTCCTGCCGGAAGGAGCGAACCGCGACCATCCGGCGGCGAACGTCACGGGGCCTCACGCGCCGCCCCTGGCGGAGATTGGGCTCCCGCGGACCCTCGTGGTCGTCGGGGGTTATGATCCTCTCCAAGACCGGCAGAGGCTGTACTACGACGACCTGAAGGAAGCTGGCATTCAGGCGAGGCTGCTCGAGTACCCGGACGCCATCCACGCCTTTTACGCGTTCCCGGAGCTTCGCGAATCCGGCGAGCTCATAGCTGAGATCAAGTCCTTCATCGAGGAGCAGGCTCCGTCCGGCGAACTCTGATCCGCCACGTTCCTCCCGGGCGTTGCCGCACGGTAAGAATGAGCTCCACAAGTCCTTCAAAATTCTCTCATTGCCAAGGAACTGCAACTTTCTGGTTCATTTTCCAAATCCGTTCTTCGATTTTCATTTAACTCAAGCCACTTGCGAAAGGAGTCAACTGTTGAAACTGAAAGTCACGCTTAATTCGTGCTCTTTCATTGGTAGTTTACCAAAAATAGCACTATAGAAGCACGATTTTGGGAAATAAAGAAAAGTTGAGCTTGGGTATGGCAATATACTAAAAGAACAGGCCTACCAATAAATTACTTTGTTTTCGCTCCTCTTGCCTAGTCTTTAAATTGTAGAAACCGCCGATGATGGGTAGGAATGAACCGAACAGAACAGTTTTTGGACTTAGTAAGGATGGAACTCCACTGCTGGTTATCGTTGCTGTTGTATTCTTGTCCATCATCTTCAAGCTCATTATAAGCCTTATCTTTTATACTTCTTTTTCTGTGTATATTTAATGTACATTTTTGTTAAAACTTGTTTAGCTTGCATCATTACCGGCCCTCACCACCATCATCAAGTCCGATAGCATCATCGTCAACATGATGTTGGTCATTAGTAATGGTCTTAATTTAAACTCAACTGAACCCATAGTTGGGCATCTAGACCTGGTCACCGTTAAGCTGATTCTATAGGGCCTACCTAAATAGTTATTTAGACTGATTCTATATGTCCATCCTAAATAATTATTGAGACTTCTTCCAATCATACACAGACCATTATGGGCTAATTGTAAGTATCTTATCAACATGATTCATAGTTTACAACGAATAAAATCTACGTGAAATTAATTTTTTGGGAAGGTAAATATCTACTAATGCTACTTTCTAAAAACCAGTTTTTCAAACTGGCATCTTAAACCATCCATCAAGTAAGTCAAACAATTAATAATTAATACTCATTGTTTTATGCTTAATAGTTACATAGCTCCGATATTCTACATATATATATGTGTGTGTGTGTGTGCGTGTGTGTAAAGGTTATTAAGTACGGACAATGAGTAAACGTGAAGACTGTAGGAATCGATTTATCAACCACCATATCAGTTGATTATGATTAATAAGGTGAGACATGTTACCCTTTTAAAGTCAAATATGAGTTGTCATTTATCTTTTTAGAAAAATAATTTGCATGCGAAATTTTATGGACAATCAAAACAAGTTCGATTCAGTAGTGTTTCTATATATATATATATATATATATATATATATATACACACACACACAACAAGAACAACAACCACCACACATTCATTTCGTAAATATCAAGTTTCCATTCGTAGATTGGAGCTTTGACACATTTGTCGCAGATCCTGGCTTATTGACGCCTGTGATAAGCGAACTAAAATGAATTCATTTAGTAAGAAAAGCAAAGAGTATAATTAAGGGGTATTGTGGCTTTCCACCTATAAGTTCAATTAGTAAATGCTTCGAGCCTCAAGAACGTCGTTTTATAAAATATCTTTTTCGGTGAGTGGTGGAGCCACGGATAAGCCAGCGTGCCATGTATTAGTTCAACAACCTTGGTCGGTGCCCCTTCAACTACAAATTTGCATATTTGAGTTGAGCCTCTTACCGGATCTTCTTGCCATGCCAAAATCAGCAGTCACTTGAGCACCAAGTGTTGTGCAACTAACATCTTAGAGAATGATCAAACAAGGTTGGCATATGATGTTTGAATCAGCATACTTAGGATGCAGTTCCAGAATTGAAGCGAGAAGCATTCAGGTGAAAGTCTAGTGTAGAATCAGCATATCATTTAAACTTGGGAAGCTCGTCGCTTTTCTTGCCTCAGTTTTGGAAGCGGCTGCAGCAAAGATGCATATTAAAAAGAGTGGATGCATTATGCTATTCTCTATTATGATTAGTTTCATATATATGTACATTGAAGTACTCCATGGATACATGTATATTCGTAGTTAGTACAAATTTTGCATTGTGATATCATGGATTTCATGTATGCCTTGTTTGTGTGTGCATTATGGCTACCTGCATAAGTTTTTGTGTTCTAACCTTGTTAGCGTTTCTTTTTGTTTTTAATTTTAGGTGATATCTTTTAAGTTTGTCGGGCATTTGGACAGTTTGGAGGTGATGAATGGCTAATTATGTGAAACCGTATAATTTGGAAATGTTGGGATTTGGAGAATAAGGCATACATGTGATCATGACTTAAAAGTTTACAATTTTTTTTTTGTCCCTGTAACACTTCAAGATTATTACTATGTGTTAAAAAAGTGTATGCTTCTCCTAAGTATTCGAAGGTGAATATTATGTCATGATTTGCATTGCTTGAGCACTTCATAACAATTACCTTTCGTTTTTTTAGAAAAAATCGTTTTTGGTTATAGAAGGTCCGAAACCTTTACTAATGTTGGATGGCATTAAAAAAATATTAATATCCATCAATAACGTAAATGCGCGTACTATATATAAGTTGAAGATATTATCGTATAATTTAAAACAATCTCCTTGTCAATGTATTTAACTTTTCCTACGGATATATTGAAATTGAACATGTACCTATCATTTGTCATGGTTGTGCTGACGCTTTCAATGCAGTGTCAGATTTAAGATGACATACAATAAATGATAACCAATTGATAACTAAGACCATGAAAGAGTTCAAACTTTGAAATGGAAAACATGGACGAGATATCTTAGTAAAGTAAAATTTATCAGAGACAAAGCGTCTAATCTTTTAACATACATTGGACTATCTAACACAGTAATCTTTGGTCCGCTGAGAGAAAAGTTGCACGGCCAGAATTTTTTCTTTTCCGAGGATATTGTGGGGAGCAGTCCATATCTCCCACAAATTTGAAGGAGACGAGTATTTTACACGAAAAAATCATAAATTTTTTAAAAATGCGGGGTAGCTTGTGCCCTCTCCCTGTTCCAAATCGCCCTGCCCCGAGAAGAATATGCATTCATCAATGACACTATGGTCAAAATATTGAAGTCACGTTGCCTCTCAAGACTAGTATTAGTCTAACTCCTACTCATGTATGAGTAAGGACATTTCTCTTTTAAGGGTGTTTGAGTACGCCAGTTTTAAGATCCATAAATATGATGTGGATCTAATGTGGCATGTTTTTGTTGATGCATCAAAAGATCTACGGAAAAATTTATGGTTTATTAAACTAAGGTTTTTATGTTACACCTAAAATCCATACTTGAAATCATTATAAAAAAAAAGTGTCTTGTTCAAATAATCAAAAGGGAAAGGGTCCGATAGTAAATATATGGATTTCAAATCTCGAACATTTTAGATAAGGGGCAGTCAAACACCCTCGTATGCTAGAAGGCCTTTTAGAGTTTGGGCCTTCTAGCATACGAGGGAACTTTTGGTTCGCCGAAAATCCGGAACTTCTGCGCAGGGAACTGAACAGGCCTTAGAGAACGCCGGAAATAAAGACATAAGATATGAAATTGCGATCAATATCTAATTCATCAAACAGCTTAAAGTATAGAAATCTAAACACCTAAAATATGATTTTGAGATTTTATTTTTGGTTGTTACCATGTTGAAGCAAACCAATTTTTTTTTTTTTTGTTATAGATTATCCAAATCCTAACCGTTTACATCTTTAAGCATGGAGCTGAAAACCGTCAGTATTGTTGAACGGATTCAACAAAATATCCACTCACTTGCGGGTGGAACCAGTTCAAAGTGTTATCGAAAAATCCCCAAAATTGAGAGATTGTAAACCGATTATATGGGGAAGACGAAAAATCTCTTGGGTTGTTAAGGAAAGAGGAGAGAAATGATAAAGGTAGCTTTATGGTTGATCATCGGTTCCTACTGAAGGGAGGTAGCCTTTCTCATTGTCTGCTTTCATTTTTTCTTTTTTTCGTTTTTCTCTCTCCAGAGTTTGAAATATTTTAGCCCTAACAACACTTTGGTCATCATTTAGACGGCCAATTTTCTTTCTGTTCATAAGTGTAAGCGTAATTTGGAACCATTTACGTCTTAGGTTTAGTTGGTTCTTTCCATTTTTGTCATCTTGCTTGCAGTTAAATCTTGTTCTTTATTTGTTCATAAAGGTAAGCATGTTGTTGAACCTTTTTTGCTTTTTCGCTTTCAGCATTTTATGCTTTCGCATTGCTGTTTAAACATCGTTTCGTTTGTATGGTTTTGTCGAGAGATAGGGTGAATGTCAATGATCAGTTTCATCTGTCTATCTCATTAAATGCTTATCCTCGAACATGAAACGACTTGAGAGAGAGAAGAAACAGTTTAAGCTGTTTTAACAAATTGTCAAGATTGTGTAGAGTTTGATTTAGTTCTTCTGTTTACTGGAAGTTGTTTTCAGTGATGTCAACCATATGCATGTGTTCAAAATGTGCAAAAACTACAAGATTAGGGGAAAAACCGCAAAAAGAGAAGAGTTTAAGGAACAGTTGGCTCATCAAATCTAATTTACAGATCAGATTTCTTTTCGATTCCATAACTTTGAACATCTAGAGCACCTTGGTGCGATTGAAGCCAGTATAGACCAGCTCAAGTAGCAAGAAAAATGGAGAGAACTTAAGGACAAAGACATTCACTTTTCTTTCGTGTGTCTCTTAATTGGCTTTGGCTTTTCGTACATGCCAGGATTTGGAGAAAAATTGGAGAGGAAGACATGGGTGGTGGCATGATCGAGGGGGAAAGGACATTGGTTCTGGTGGGAAGGACCGGAAATGGGAAAAGTGCCATCGGCAACAGCATCCTTGGAAGAAACAAGTTCCTCTCAAAGAGCAGCTTCTCCTCTGTCACCACCAGCTGCCAATTGGGGAGCACCGTTTTAGAGGACGGCCTTCTTATTAATATAATTGATACACCAGGTCTCCCTCCCTCTTTCTCTCTCTCTCTAAACAAGGCTATGCTCTAGCGGAGCTGATTTGAAACTGGTTGCCTTGGTTTCCAATAATCTTTAGCTAAGGCCCATGGCATTGCTTTCTCTCTCTCTCTCTCTCTCTCACACACACACACACACACATCTGTTTCATTCATGTCACAAATATCGATGTTCAGTTTTCTTGGGTATTAACTGAGCAACTTGTCCCTTTGAACGAAGATATTTGTGATAATGGAGACTTTGGAGTCTGGAGATAACCAGTTTATATGGCATACCATTCTCAAGTTTCATGTATTTGGTGACTCCACAGCCTTAAGGCTAAAACTTAAAGGTTCAACTAATCAGTGTTGTGGTAATTGGCAGGGCTGTTCAATTCCTCTGCGTCGCTTGAGTTTGTTGCAGACAATGTTGCCAACTCCACCGCGTTGTTCAAAGATGGTATTCATGCCATCGTTCTTGTGGTGTCTCTGAGAAGTCGATTCACAGCAGAGGAGCTTGGTGCTTATCAGAACTTGACCAACTTGTTTGGGCAGAATTTCGCCGAATACACGATCATTGCATTTACTGGAGGCGATGAACTAGAGGATGATGAGACTCTAGAAGACTACTTGGAAGAGGGATGCCCCCAATCTTTGAAGGTTAAGCTACTTCACGTTCACTCTCTAATGTCGAGTTCTTCTTCTGTACGTTCCATGCAAAAAGTTTCTGTGGCCTTCGTTATTACATTCTTACAGGACTTGATCGATTCCTGCAATAAAAGAGTGGTGCTCTTCGACAACACAACTGAGGATGAAATGAAGAGAGATTCCCAAGTGAAAGAGTTGATGTTTCTGGTAAACGAAGTTCTAATTGAAAATGGGGACCTAACATACACCAATCAAATGTGCCACACGGTGAAGGTATGCGAGATTGACAGATATAGAATAAGGTGTTTAACTGCAAAATATTCTCCACTGGTGAATCTATATTTGCCTAGTTTAGATCATTTTATGATGCCACCTTTTTGTTTTTCAAGTTTGAAACTACAGAAAATGGAGCTAATGGAAATAAAAACACGACGTTTTGATACATAAAAATGAAACTACGCCACTCTTTTCTGCATTCTTTTCATGGTTTTTCAATTTTTCAAAAAATTGTTTTTAATATATTTGAAATTTGGGACCATGGTTTAAATGGACATGCACATCTGGTGCTCCTTTGACAAATGCAGAAAAACATGTTGCCTGCGTCAAAGGAACGTCAGAATGAAGAGCTGAGCAGAGAAGGACCGACCCAGCTGAATCGAAACCTTGAAACACCACGCAAGACTGAAACAGAGAAAGCCATATTGGAAAGAGTAAGCCATTTTTCCCGAACGATGCATACTGTCTGTCTCTGGTAAAAACAGATCATTGAGAGTGTGCTTGATGGAAAAAAGTAAGTTTTTGAGGTGTACTTTGTTGGAGAAATTTGTCTCTTCCATAAACCCATACATCAATTTTTTTCCCCTTCTTAAACGTGAGATATGTACGTTTTTTCTAATTTCTGTCCTACTAAATTATGAGATATGTACATCATAAATATATATAATTGACCGCATTATGTTTGCCAGATGCCACTTATAGACTGAGAACACAACGTATTGCCATCAAAATCTTAATCGGCAATTTGATGTTGTTCTGACGCTTCTCAAAGGTCACATGGATTTAATTTATTGCTCAGCCTGAAATTTTTTCAAGACGAAATCATTTGATTTCTATTTTCTTGTATACTCCTTAATGTACTTACGGTACACTTTTCTCTATAATGTAATAATCCTTTTCCAGATTTGCAGAGAGAAAAAGTTATTTTTTAGATGTCGGACTTCTCTTCTTAGTGCATGTTACAGAATCATGTTTTCATTTCCTTGCTTCCCATTATTCTTTCTATATATATATATACTGATCAATCTGCTCAAGTACCATTGTTGCTTGGCTAGCCTCTCCCCATCCTTCCGGAGAAGAAGGGAAGAGAAAGAGATAACACATCTATTCTCCAAGCAAAACTTCAACCAGAGAAGCTGGCTGGAAGGAAGAGCGTCGAAGAGATCCTAGCAGAAGCAAAATCAAAAGGGAAAGAAGTGGCCCGGAAGCTCCTAGCGAGTGAAGCAGCAGCGCAGCTTCGGGCAGCGAGGAAGCGCGTCGTAGAGGCGGGACCACGGCAAAATCCATTGGCAGCGAACATGGCTAGAACCATGGTGGAAAAGAAAGGCAGGGAGAAGTTTGAAGAAATCCAGAGACTGGGAGAGATGTTTCTGGCGACATTTGCGCAAGCGGCTCCGGTGGTGAGGAGAGCTTCAGTGGAGTCTGCACCGATGGGAGAGCGGAAGAAGGCGGAAGAGCTTTCGAGAAAGGCAAAAGCCAAGGCCAACGGCAAGCTTCGAAAGGCACAGAGGGTGCTCAGCGGTCGGACGGCGACTTTCACGCCCGAGTTCTCGGTCTGATCAGATCATCTTTGATGGAGGGTTGAAATATGAAGTGAAGTGAACGAACCTAATTGGCTCGTTAGTCATGAACTCAATTTCTGTCGGCAATTTGTTTAGTTGGACAGGTTCGATTCTATAAATGATTTCTCGAAAAACCAATTTCTCTCTCTCTCTCTCTCTCTCTCTCTCTATATATATATATATATATATATATATATAAGCTGAATTCTTCAAACTGCCGCTTAAGTGGTATAGAGGTCAAGATTTTTCCATTCAATTTACATGAAAACATCACAGAAACCATTATTATAGTAATAAATAATCACTTGTGCACTTATAGTAACTTTTTTTAGTAATAAATTTTTAAGTCTTACTTACACGGCAGATTTTATATAAATAAATAAATGAATAAATTGATATTTGTATAGTTAATTAGTTGGTAACATAACTGAATTAACAGCAAATATCATTAGACTTCTACTTACATAAGTCGAGCTCGGTGGGATCCGACTAAACACAAAACATAGAATTTCATGAATATTCCTTAATTTTTGGACAAACTCCTTCAATAATGTGTTAATGTTCTCATTGTCAAATGCCGAGTGAATTTGCAAGATTTGAGATCCACATATTCAAAGCCCAACATTTCTTTTTCGGATTTGTAAACTGAATGCATGCCATATTATACTCAAGAAATGAAATGACTAAAATGCCCTTCAATTTTGTAGAGGAGGAGGACAACAAACGAAAAAAAGTTTAACAAAAAAGTTCCGTTTTACTTTGAAATGATCAAAATACCCTTCTCATTATGTATGTTGAAGATCCAAATGGCTAAAATACCCTTCACATTATGTACGTTGAAGATTCGAAATGGCCTCATCACCAGTTTGGAAGCAAACTTGGAGAGAGAAAGGCTTCCCTCTTGCAAAACAATGGAAATATTCATTATCTTATAGGACGAAAACAGTTTCTTTTTTAATAAACAATAAAAAAGATTCACAACAAAAGAATTGATTTTTGTATTACTTTTTTAAAAATGACAAAAAATACCCCTAACTTTGTGGAGGGTGGAGACAAAAAGTCTTTCGGAGTTTGGTGATACACAACAACAGACAGTTTGAGAAGCGACTGGAAAGGTGGGAGGACTCCAGCGTCTTCCATTCCATTATTATATTATGGCCTTGCTTCTAGAGCATATAGCATGCAGTCGCAGCCGCTACCTCAATGCAAAGGACGACGAGAAGGATGTAGAGAAAGCGAGAAATCGACAAGAGTAAGATGCCAAGAGATCTAGAGCCGACGAGTCATCACCGCAACCTCCACGGCTTCTCTTCCTCCTATAAATACGCCTCCCACCATCGATGAAGAGCCGAGCAATTCCAGAGAAAGAAAGCGTCAAGCAACTTCTTCAAAGATTACCAACAACGCCAATGTCGATCATTCCCAATTTCTTTGGCCGAAGAAGCAACATCTTCGACCCGTTCTCCCTCGACGTATGGGACCCTTTTGATCTTGGCGCTCCCTCAGGAGCCGGCCGCGAGGTCAGCGCCTTTGCCAATGCTCAGGTCGACTGGAAGGAGACGCCTCAGGCCCACGTGTTCAAGGCCGACCTCCCGGGCCTCAAGAGGGAGGAGGTGAAGGTGGAGCTGGAGGAAGGGAGGGTGCTGAAGATAAGCGGGGAGAGGAGCAGGGAGACTGAGGAGAAGGGCGAGAAGTGGCACCGCGTCGAGAGGAGCAGCGGCAAGTTTCTCCGGCGGTTCCGCCTGCCGGAGAATGCCAAAGTGGAGGAGGTGAAGGCTTCCATGGAGAACGGCGTGCTCACGGTGACGGTGCCCAAGATGGAGGAAAAGAAGCCGGAGGTTAGGTCCATCGAGATCTCAGGCTGATCTGAAGCCGGAAGGACGGGGGACATTCCTACTGGATATGGAAAGCCCCCTCTGCTTGCTTATGTTAAAGGGTCCGAATGTTGTGGTTTACATGTATCGATCCGTATCGTTGTGGACTGCCTGTAGTCAGTTTGTTTCTCATGGATCGCCATGAACGACGTACTCTGTCTTCTCCTGTTTTGAGGAAATAAAAGTGTGTTGTGAGGGAAGGTCACCGTGCCTCCCTCTACTGTACGTGTACTGGTTCTACTTTAAAAGTTTAAAAAGAAAAAAAAAAAATTGTTACCGAAAATGTTTTCTGAGTTGTGTTAGCCATGGCAGGTTATGTATGGATCAAGTAGCCAGGTGCTATTGATCTCGAAAAGTTTATTGCAGAATCGAGTGCATTCAAGGAGTTTTCTTCATCGGTCGTTCATAAATCTCAATAAGAAATGCTTCGCTTAGATAACATGTCATTGGAAACAGATCAGAACTGAAATTTTGGCGTGGCACGGAGATAAACTCACCGGTTCAGGGATGACAAGTTGAGAATACTTATTAAAAAAAACAAGTTCATACAATTATGTTATAGCATTATGAGCATTCTCAAATATAAATTTCATCAAAAGTCTTAAATAATTGGACAACCTTACATATGTCATCTTATCTTATCAAAACTGAGTTTTGGATGAAAAATCTAAGGGGTCCAAGTTGTTTATCACCATATCAAAATTCAGTTTTGTGAAAGCTAGGTTTGCAAGAATCTCAGTTTTTATGTCATCTAAACACCACCAAAACTTGGTTTTGCTTTCAAAACCAGGTTTTAGAGGGAACAGCCCCCACGAATTTTCTACTAAATCTTCCACAAATGATACAAACACAAGTGATTGGTTCCCTAAGGCTGATGCTTAGCAAATATGGCAATGATAATTTTGGAAACGATGGTTTCCAACCCAAGTCCTATAAGTCGTTCGCATGTATGAGACTAAACTGTATCATTTTTTGTAAATCTGGGCAGACTGATTTTAGATCGAACGGCTCAAATTTGATGTCTCTAGCTGTATAAGTAAAGTAGAGTAATGAAATCTGTCTCATTAATTTATTCAGAAAACTTTACTACATGTGTTTGGTTCTAATTGACGGCCGCCCACCGATCCTTGTCCTGTCCTGTCTGTTATGCCAACCTCCTAGAAGATCCTTTTAAGTTTCATAAATGTTTTTTTAAAATATACTTACCAGCTCGTATCTGAATACAATCTAGGGTCACGTATGTGTTAATATGTTTTACCTTGGTTCCCCACTACAAAAGGGGGGTACCTCGTAGCGGTTGCATTTATTTCATCGTAGATCCCAATTCTGCTGACTGACATCACTAAGATCTGATAGATTTAAAGTCACACCCCCTCCCCCAATCCCAACTTAAATCCATGGTTTTTAAAATGTAAAATCCAATCTGGAGTTAGGTTCTCCTAACACACTTTTTAATACAACATGAGATCTAAGGTCCAAAGCTTATCAAACACAACCTAGATTATTTTCTTAAACTTAGCAAAACATCATAATACAACTGATCTTTTATCATTTTTTTAGTAAACGAATGAACAAATTCTTTACACATACGATATAACTTTGTTTTTTTTTTTGTTAGTTATGAGTTTTCTATTTTTTTTTTATTTTAAAGCCATGTCCAATAATTTCTAACTTCAAATATGAAGCTATTTGGGTTTTGCTCTGCTGTGAAATTCATTGTTTAAACAAACAATAGATTTCATATGGTGGATTTTAGATTTTACACTTAGATGCCAAACTCCTAAATCTGCAGTCCGACGGCAAAAAATCCACACAATGCACTAATCTTAAATCACCTTGAGTCTTACTTTTTAGATGATGAACCTGACGTGAAAGAATTTAACCTCTCATTTCGCTCATCTTTCCATACTCATTAGGTTTTTGAACTGAACTCGGAGTGTGACATACCTGTGCTTAAAAGTTCTGTCGTTAGCTTGATTCTGATTACTATTACTTTTTTGAACTGTGCACAACACTCTAGTTAACGGGAACTCCAGTTGACATTAGAGAGTCTTAAGGGGTGGGGGTGTAACATACCTGATCAAATCAATGGCTTAGTAAAAATTTTGCCGTTAGTTTGATTCTTGTTACTACTACTTTTTTTCAATTGTAAATTGTAGATGCACAACACACTCTAGTTAACACGAACTCCATTTGACACTCGAAAGTCTTGAAGTGTGTAACATACATGATCAAATTGATGGCTTAGTAAAAGTTCTGCCGTTAGTTAGTTTGATTTCGATTACTGTTACTTTTTTGATTTGCAAATGATAGATGCATAACACTCTAGTTAACGGCACACGGATTCAGCCCTGAATCTCGGAAACATGGGTAAAGGTAATGGAGCTTTGGGAACTTGACAGGTCGGTCCAGACACACTATGAGACCCGAGTCCGGCCCTTGAACTACTAGTCAAGCCCTTTTGCACGTTTGGTTCCAAGCTTTGAAATCTGGATTTGGATCGTCGACTGGATTCGAATTTTAGTAATAACTTGGGCTAAATCCGAGCGGCTCAAGACTGGAAAATGACAAAAACACCCATCACATTTCTTCGGAGACGATTATCGCGAGCACAGAGTATTACCCTTCGCGTAAAAAGCCAACCGTACGGGTTCGCGGAAGATTTGCTCTTGGGTGTTTCCATGACTCGCATCTAGTCTTCGCTCCAAAGCCAACTCCCCTCTCTGGTTCCTTCAGCTCTAGGTAAGCGTTCCTTTTGTACCTTTATTTGCTGGATTCTCACGTCGGATTGCTTATTGCGATTGTTTTATGGCGATTTGATCTGAAGATTGTAACCTTTTCAAGTATGTGCTTTTTCTTATTGTTGATCCTTTCTTATTGCTCTTTCTTTATGTCTTATAGATGACCCATCTTCTTCCGTTTTGGGGTTTGTTTGAAGGTTTTGCTGTTTAGTTTGTTTTGTTTTTTTAACTGAGTTTTTGCCTTTCGATGGGTTAGCAGCATGTGTGAATTGCAATTAGTGTTAGGGTTTGCTGGATTGGATGGAATTGAAAATCGATTTCTTCACTGTCCTTTTCCCTTTTGTGAACGGGTTCTGATGTCTTTCCGTCCTTTTTTCACACATCCTGTTGCGAATTTAAGCGCTTCCCTTGCCTTTTTTGCTTTTCTTTTTCTCCCATGGGCTTCTTGTATTAATCTCTGGTTTTTGTATGAATTAGCATATGGGAGCAAGTTTTTTGGTGTATTTAGTGTTCTGTTCATTTCATTGCACTTGAATTTTTTCCAACATAAAATATAGAAGTATCTTTGGCACTAAATAGGACATTAAATCGAGTATTTTGGTTGTGTGCAGTCGTCAACATGGCACTTCTTGGTACGTCCTTTTGTTTTAGGAAATCTTTTTTTGTTTCCTTTTCTCCTTTTGTTGTTCAAGAATGAAGAACATGGTGTGTGTGTGTATAGCGAGAGAGAGAGAGATGCGTATGACCGGTCGACTGTTCTGTCCAGTTACATGTTCTTATCTTCTTTTTGAAAAACTTGTTAGGTAAATACGTTATTTATGTCTAAAATTAGGATGACTGGTCGACCGCTCTGTCCAGTTACGTATTCTTATATTCCTTTTGGAAAACTAATCACGTAAATGCATTCTTTATGTCTAAAATTATGAAAATCAACATAAAAATCATATATTCTTTTTTAGACATACAAGATGGCCTTATAAGGTCAAAAATTGGGAACGTTGATTATTAAATTTGATAAAAAGCTTTGTTACACACTTAAGAAATGTCGTTTTATATGGATTTATAATGCATTATGAGTTGATTTAGTGAAAGTTATATGTAAAAACTAGTTGTGACTTGTTTGTACAGTAAAAAATGGCGACTTGTTCATAACTTCACACACACACACACACACACACACACACACACGCAGACACACACATATATATGTATTCACTGGCACACACCAACTCACAGGTATGCACATACAAAAGATGTATATACATGTGCTAGTACTACAATTATAATAAATATATTCTCAAATTTTTTTATTGTATATCTATATATACATTATTATAAGTATTTTATATAATAAATGCCAGTGGTATAATGCATCAAAAACAACATTTCTATTTTATACATATGTTAACATATTTTATGTGAAAAATGAAGTCAAAAACCAGGCTGAGTCACCTAGTTTCACAATGCCTAGTCAATTTCTAAGTTACTGGGTTTTGAAACCTTGTTTTTATGGGCATTCTAGTTCTCTTTGTTGTCTTTAATGAAGCCATTCTTTCATAAAATATTTTTTCACATTTACCGTAAAAGTATTTCCATTAAACAGTTTGACAAGAACTGGATGCCTTGTTTTCCGTCTGACAGTGTCACGATTCAGTTGCAACATGGGTGGAAGCACAATTGAAGAGGATTGGGAATTTACAAGTTCGGAATTTGAAAGCTCATCAGTTTCAGCTAGTACTTTGGTTCTAGTTGGACGAACTGGAAATGGAAAGAGTGCCACTGGAAACAGCATTCTTGGAGAAAAGAAATTTATATCCAGAAAGAGTTTGTCTTCAGTGACAACAACTTGTCAATTGGAGAGAACTGTTCTAGAGAATGGACAGATTGTAAATGTAATTGATACACCTGGTGAGCTCTCTCTCTCTCTCTCTCTCTCTCTCTCTCTCTCTCCCTCCCCTTCCCTCCCTCTCTCTCTCTCTCTCTCACACACACACATCTATATATACATGCTCTATGTCTCTCACACACACCCTGTCACCCACACGTTTGGTGATATTGTAACTACACAGGGTAAAGTGAAGAAATAAGATGGTAAAATGGACTTTGGATAAGCATGTGTTATATTGAAAACAAAACACTGAGGCCCTGTACCTAATTTTATATGTAAATCTTATTTATTTTCGGTCATGGACATGCAAACATGGCGTCGTGAAAATCCCATAAAATATTCAAGGTCTGTCAGATGAAAGGATTCATTTTTTTGGATTTGTGCTTTTCGTTTGTATGTTTTCAATGTTCAAATGCAACAGTTCCTTTGTACAGTTAATTGTGTTATTTATAATATCAGTAGTAGTTGTTGCTCTCCTATAGTTATTAACTTTCCATGCATTTTTAATGTTGAAGTGTTACTTAAGTACTGCAGCATTTTCTTGAACGTGCTATCATTTAGGTGTTTGCATTCTATCTCCCAGCTTGCCTTAGAAAAGTTAAAAAGGTATAGAAAAAGGATATATTTTTCACTATATTTGTGTGACTATGCTGTTCTTATAGAGTATTCCTTCTTAAGTAACTTTTTCTTGTGCAAGTAAAGCTATCATATAAGAGAAAAAGAATTTGACGGACTTCTAGTATAGTCAGCATTTATGTTGTTTGTTTGCTATTTGAATAGGGATATTCTTCTGACCATTTACTATGTGAAAGCTTAGCATGTAATTTTGGCGATCATCAACAGGGTTATTTGATTCATCGGTGGCACCTGAATTTGTTGTAAAAGAGATCGTGAGGTGCATTACATTGTCCAAAGATGGCATTCATGCAGTCCTCGTTGTGGTTTCACTGAGGAACCGGTTCACAATAGAAGAAATGGTTGCATATCAAAGTTTGAGAAATTTGTTTGGAGAGAGAATTGTCAATTACATGATTGTTGTGCTTACTGGAGGAGATGAACTCGAGGAAGATGGTGAGACTTTAGAGGAATACTTGGGACAGGGGTGTCCCCAATGCTTAAAGGTTAGACTTCTTATCAGTTACTCCTATTATTCCATCCTTTAGCGATTCTTTTTATGCTTATCAAGAATGGAATTACCTGATCGTTGAACTCAGCTTTGTCCCTGTGTTCATGATGAAATTACTTTGTCAGATTGGAGTCTGCAGTTTACCATTTGTGTGTATGCATGTAACATGCACATTTGCACTGCAGTTGTGTGTCTTTACCTCTCAGTGACGAGGTTGAATGCACAATAGTTTTGCAATTTACTTGTTTTTCACAAATTTTCCATTTTACTATCAAGGTAACATCTCATGCATTGGCCCAAGGGATTAGACCTACCTTCATACATTGTGGATGTCCAGGTGGATTTTGCGTATATGTGCTTAAAGCCTTAAAGGTTACTTTTACTACCATGATTTTTATTAAAAATTTAGAACTCTGCAACGACAGGTCCAGGCCTCTCATTAAATCTAATAGTCTAAACTCTGAAGTAACTTGTAATTCTTGTGGAGAACAGAAGGACTTGTTTTTCGAGAATTTTTTGAAGGAAAAAATAGAGTTTCTTTACATAGATGAATAAGGTTTATGTGGCCTTTTGTTATTGCCTCCTAATCAATATTCATCTGTGTAGTCTTTAAGGAATTATTGCCTTTTGTAACATAAAGATAGTGCATACACAGGTTTATGGATTTAGGCATTAAATATTTCTTCATTCATAGATCAAAGAAAGTTCCACAATTGGAATTTGGAACACTTTCATTTTTTATGGAAAAAAATATCACTTCATTTTGTTTAATGAATTTGAGATTCTGAAACCATGTTCCCATTTTTGTTCTTTTGGTTGCGTTTGCTTGTGTTACAGGATCTTATTCATTTATGCAATAATAGAATGGTAGTTTTCGATAACAAAACGAAGGATGAGAAGAAAAAAGCTTATCAAGTGAAGAAGTTGCTTTCTTTGGTGGATGGTGTTGTGGTTGAAAATGGTGGTCAACCCTACACTGATGAGATGTTCCACAGGCTTAAGGTAAACATGGTTGCAGTTCTTATGAATTATGTCTATGGATATCATATTCTTATAGTTGGATAACACATGATTCACTAAGAACATAGCTTGCTTCATAGGAAAGGGAAGCTGTATTGCAAACTCACATGGAGACATTCAAGTCATCGTCGGACTCTCGGAAGGAAGAACTGCTCCAGCTGAAGCAAGATATTGAAAGATCATATAAAGAACAACTAGAGAGGATGATTGAGATAGTATGTTTTCTCCTCTTTTTTTTTTTTGATTTACTTTTTCCTCTTCCTTTTTTGCTTTTATATTTTTTGGATACGAAGGCTAGGGTTTTGCATATCCCTGCTAGATTATGCCAACAAAGATGCAAATGTGCTTGTTGAATTCTTGCTCAATTGATGGAGCTTGTATGATTAAGTTTTCTTGATTCTCTGATTGGCTGTCTGTGTCCATGTTATCTCTGTAATGTGTATTATCATCATGGGCGTTACATTTTTGAAGGATATGGTATCTATGCAAATTTGCAAGTTCTCGGGATCCAAGTTGAAGTAGGTTACTGATAGTGTAATCTATGAATTTATTAGGAACTTAATTTTGTAGAAGTCCGCTGAAAATGAAGGGCAGAAATCATTTCTGCGTCGTCTCATCCTAATGGTAAATTGATGACAGTAAACGACAACAATCGGTGAAGATGGTTGTCTTGGTATAAATGTTTCTTTCCACACTTTGCATTTGGCTCAATTGAAATTGATTTTTATCAATGATTTTCGTTGCATTATTTTAAGAAAATTGGCATATTATCCTGAGTGGTTTCCATTCCGGTCCACAGATTGCTTGTGGGGCTCAACTGTGTTTTAATTTGTAGTGACGATTGCCATGGCATTAGTTTTAGGAAATTGTCATGGAAATGTTCTAAGTAGTTACTTTTGTGCGGTAATCTCCAAAACGTTTTTCGAGCAGATGGAAGGGAAGCTGAGAGATACTACTTCAAGACTTGAAGCAAGACTTGCACTGGAGGAGTCGGCAAGAAAGCAGGCTGAACAGTTTGCACGAGAAGCACAGAAGCACTCAGATGAGGAAATTCGCAGGCTTAGAGAAAGTCTAGAAGCTGCAAGGAACGAGACAGAAAGCCTTCGCAGGCAGGCTGAAAGGGTGTGCTCAATTTTATGAGATTATTTGACTTCATCGACTCAAATATATCTTGGTGTTAATAGTTATTTTCACGAGAGCTACATATTACATAAATATGCACAGGCCTATTTAACTTTGGCAAGACCAATCTGGTTTTATTTGTAAATATTTATAGATGGATATCTATATCATTCTGTGTCCATTTTTCTGCGTTCTGTTAACTAGTCCGACAACAACCTGTGGTAATCGGACTAATGGACCGTACATGCCATGGAATTGATGGGCCAGTGGGCTGGGCTGGTCAATGGCCAAATTCATGAACTTAGTGCCCATTAGCTTAAGGGTCTAAGCTAGGCTTTGTTTGTTCTGACTTGTTACTGCAATGGGCTTAGTTGGGTCCGGTTGGGGAAAAAGTTGCCAATATGGATGTTGGGTGATTGGGAAACCTAATGGACTATTCATATGTTGTTGGATTGAACAGGCAACCTGGATCCTGCATATTTGGTCAGGGACTATCCATCCATTGGATCCATCCAGCCCGACGTTCTGTGATGGTCTGTGAGGAGCCCAGACGGATGGATGGATGGATGGATGGATGGAGGAATCAGACACCAGACCGCTAGGTCAGGGGCTAAAACCAGACCCCTTGAAAGCGATTGTCAAAACACTTGTTTTCTACGATCTTACGGTAAGATCTTAAAAGTGTTTTCACAGGAAATATATATTAACTATAACTTTTTTTTTTTAGTTTAATACTTTTTTTTTAGTTTAATAATGTTTGTACAGTAATAGGTAAAAATTAATGGCTTTTATGACATCCAAATTTTACTAGTAACAGAAATGTATATTAAAAAAAAAACAATTTGAATTAAAACTTTTATTTTATGACAAAGTATTTCTAAACAATCTAGAATGTTTATATTTTGTTTAAAATATATGGTAGTTTAAAATACATTGTAGCAAAAAATTAAGAGGTCTGGTTTTCCTTTCGGACTTGAATGATCTGGACATGCCAATTGCTATCTTATAGGCATGGGACTGCTATAGTTGGATAAAAAGTAGTAGTTAGGGCGTAGGGTTTCAAATAGTGTGGGTTTTACATCTACTTAGGTTTGGAGGCAGATAAGGATCGGTAGATCATACCTGAAATTGGTTGCCTTATGAATTTATAAGGATAATCTCGTCTGGAGTCAAAACCAAAACAAAAATCAAGTTGGGCGAACTAAATGTCACATTTGAAGTCGGATTTAACTTGAAACCCTAGCAATGTTAGTACACTCATGAAAAAAGGCTAACGCTTTGATACGAATTATGAATTTGAAAAGCAGCAAACTTTTGTTTCCTTGCTATAAAAAAATGTCAAACGTATTCCAAAACAACAAAAATTTGGCAAATGAATTATAGAAAATTGATGTAGTGATTTTTTTTAGATCATTTTTGATACTTTATTCTGAGAAAGATTTTATAGAATGATAATGTACAAAAGTTCAACAAGTATCCAACATTCAAATGATCAGATTCTTTTAGAGTGAATTTCTGATTTCAAAGCGTGTTTTTTGGATTTCAAAGATTTCTCATCTCCATACGTCAAATTGGTTTCAGAATTGAGATTTCAGGTTATTTTTATTTTGAATTTTCGGATCGTCAACTTTATGTCATGTACAAATTAAAATATGCAAGAGCGTCAAAGCAAGCTGTGGGGATGGACGGAATTCGGCCCTCTGGTTTGATTGTAGGATAAATACCCCTTCTCACCCAAGAAGAGACGAAAATCCATTAAAATTAACCAGACAAGGTTTGAAGTTAAATGCGAAGCAGAGTTGAATCAGAACCCGATCCCGACACCATGGTTGGGGGAAATGGGAACTGCATGGAAGTAGGCCAGACCACGCAAGGGCCGCCATGTCTGCGCCTGCGAGAAAGAAAGCATGACCATGTCCTTCGTCTGTGAATCATAAAGATTGATGCTATCTACTCTATGCATAGCCAGCTCTCTAGGTGCTCCCTTCTTGATCTCTTGCTTCGCCATCCACCCAACCGCCGCTACCGCCCTCTGACGCTCAAGCAGTTGCAGCAAACCCACTCCCAGATCCTCACAAACGGACTCCAGACCGACCACTCGGTGATCAGGAGCTTCTTAGCTCTCTGCGTTCATTCAGGACGCGTTGATTACTGCGCTTCATTCCTGAGAGAGAACGGACCACCATGTTCCGATCTTTGGAACTCGACCATAAAGGCTACTGCAGAGGCGGGTTGGGAGCAGGAGGCCCTCTCTTGCTACGTGAAGATGCTGCAACAGGGTGCGTGCCCGCAAAAATCAACCTTTTTGCTGGTTCTTCGTCTCTGCGTGGCGTCTCTCGCCGTTGGCTTCGGGGAGGGAGTCCATTGCCGGATTCTGAAGATGGGTTTTGGATTTGATGCGTACCTTCTAACTGGGTTGCTCGATTTTTACGCAAAGAATGGTGAGCTGCGGTCGGCGGAGACAGTGTTCGAAGAAATGCCTCAGAGAGATGTCGTTGCGTGGAACTCCATGCTTGCCGCGTATTCGCGGCACGGTCGTGTCGAAGATGCGAGAAAAATGTTTGATCAAATGCCTGAGAGGAACACCGTGTCCTGGAATACCATAATCTATTGCTACTGGAGGTGCGAGGATGATGTTGAAGCCCGCCGCTTGTTCGAACAGGCTACCCTTAAGGATGTCGCCACTTGGAACTCAATGATCTCGGGGTACTGTAAATCCGGCGACTTGGGTTCTGCTTGGGAGCTGTTTGAACGGATGGACACGAAGAACTCCATTTCGTGGAACACCATGATTTCAGGCTGCGTGCAGAGTAGGGAGTTCCGCAAGGCACTTTCAGTTTTCAACAGGATGCAGGCAGAGAATGTGAGAGCTACTGAAGTCACCATGATTAGTTTGTTGTCAGCGTGTGCTCATTTGGGCGCTTTGGATGTTGGCAGATGGATCCATGCTTATATTGAAAAGGAAAGGTTGAAGGTTGATGTAGTTTTGGGAACTGCACTCATAGACATGTACATGAAGTGCGGCAGTATTGGCGCTGCTATGCAAATTTTCCATTCCATCCGTAGAAGGAACATTTTTTGTTGGAATGCAGTTATATCAGGGTTGGCCATGAATGGTCTGGGGGAAGAAGCCATTGATGTGTTCTTGAGGATGGAGAAGGAGAACATGAGGCCTGACCATGTTACCTTTGTTGGGTTGTTGAGTGGGTGTAGTCATTTGGGCTTAGTTGAGGAAGGTCTGCATTTTTTTTATCAAATGCCAAAAAAATATGGGATTGAACCTAGGATAGAGCACTATGGATGTGTAGTTGATCTTCTCGGCCGCGCTGGACTGTTAGACAGAGCACAAGAGTTTGTGGAGACAATGCCAATGACTCCAAATGGTGTAACTTTAGGCAGCTTGCTTCGTGCTTGCCGCGGCAGCAGAAACAACCTGTTGAAGGAGAAAATTATCAAGCAGATGATGGATTTAGATCCTAGCGATGGAGCAAACTATGTCCTATTGTCAAATCTTTATGCATCGGCAAATCGATGGGCGGATGTTGAAGTGATCCGTGAAATGATGAGAGAAAGAGGTGTCCAGAAAACTCCAGGATGTAGCTCTATAGAGTTGAACAATATGGTTCATGAATTTGTTGTTGGTGATTCTTCTCATCCACAGTTCGAGAGGATCAGCAAGTTCCTGGATGAGGTTTCTAAAAAATTGAGGTTGCTTGGGCATGAATCAGATACAGGCCCTGTTTTGCATGATATTGATGAGGAGGAGAAGGAGAGTTCTGTTAGATATCACAGTGAGAAAGTGGCAATTGCTTTTGGGATCATGAACACCAGCCCTGGTTCTGTGGTGAGGGTGGTGAAGAATCTGAGGATGTGCAGTGATTGCCATGCTGCTACCAAACTAATCGCCAAGTTGTTTGGCAGGAAAATCATTGTAAGAGACAGGAGCCGATTTCACCATTTTAGTGAAGATGGATCGTGCTCTTGCAAGGATTATTGGTAAGAGTGCGTGGGGACAAACAAATGCTCTTTCTTTTGATTCATCAATTTGTTCATTTGAAGTACAGTTTGAACTTGTTTGGGAGATTCTTAAAATCATTTCATCGGGTTGGCTACGGGAGTCATTTGTTAGCACAGCGTCTACAGACATTGAATTATTCAGTTATTTGGAGTATAGACCGTTGGTTCAAGATTTGCTTCAAAATGTGTGGCGTCCAAAGTGTGATAATGATGGAAAGTTTTAACATATTATTTGAAGGTTCATAGTAGACGTGCTTTTGATCACTCGAAAGTGTAAATAAGTTACAGATTTTGAGAAAATCTGATGGCCATATATACCCCAGCGACCCAGCCTCATACTAACTTGTATTTTGGTGTCTAGTCCTTTAAGATGTGAACTGAAACTGGCCGTGAGGCGAGTTGAGGGAAGGAAGACTGCGCATGAGGTTCACTGTTGGGTTGGATCAGTCTAAAAAATGATTCACTTGTTGGCTGTTTAAGTGAGTCTATTGATTTCCTGAATTGTTTTAGAAATGTTGGCAATCATTGTATGTTTTTATTAGTATTACTCTTGAATATGAAGCAGGTCTGAGTGGACTTGGCTGGTGCTGGCTACTCTTGCTAGTCCTTGGCTGGCGTAGCCGCTGATTTCTTCTGCATGGCCTGTTCCATGGCTTGAGTTGACTTGGGTGGCAGAATCCAAATACCTGACTAGGTTCTGATAAACATTGTACCTGATCGCGGATGAACATCAGATCTTATTTTAGTTGGATCCGAATTCAGTTTTCAAAATGGGTCTAAATCTTAATGCAGAATAGAATATGATTGAAGAGAATCCGATTCAAGTCAAATTCGAAAGCGACCCAAATCTGAACCGTTCATATCAGTAACGATTTAAAAACTTTCCTTCTGAAAATTTTGCTAGAAAGCAGCTGCAAACTTGAGGAATCTGCGTCCATGATGAAGAAAAATAAGCAGCACATAATTTTACGTAGTTAGACTCCTTTGGAAGAGTCTACGTCCATGATGAAGAGCACTCTCCAACTCGTTCTGTTTTTCACGCAGAGATAAGAACCATCGGATCTGTTATTTTACTGATGGGTCATTGTACATTGGATCCTTGATTTCAGATTTACAGTTATCATTTACAATCACAATCTTTGGCAGGTTGAGTATTGATCAGTTTTTCTTCTTCATCTTGACATATTTAATTGAGATCCTCAACAGCTGCTTGATTGTGTGCAGTTTTGTTGTGATCTTCACAGTTGGGAAGATTGCCGAGACTTTCCTTAACAGGCAGAATTCGATTCTGAAGGGCACAGAGATGAAACTGGTTTTTTACTGCAACTATGAAACAAAAGGTAGAAGCGATAAATGCCACTTTCATCGTTATCAAACTCTATCATCATTGTCATCGTCATCATTATCTTTGACATCATTTTGACTGAAATCGTCGTCACCAACTTCAAGAAGTTCGTTTCAGGTCCATTACAAAGGGGCGCCCACATTAACAGGTCAAACACAGACAAGTTTTATTGAACAAAATATCAGATGAACAGTGCAATTTTGGTTCTAGAAGTATAGTCGACTGTAATAAATAGTAAACGCCTAGACTGTAAAACTTCATGAAAATTTACTTATTTCATTGTAAAACCTGTCATCTCTCTGAACTCAAGTGCTTTGTCTGTTAGCTGAAGACTGACCATCCAGATCTGGAAAGAATCCGCTTATCTTAAATGCAATTCAGACGCCATTCCTTGTTGCAGCTCACCATGGCCCAAGAGGAAAATGGCAGCTTGGTGTGTATTATCTGAGATCAGGTTACGACCTATTTCAGTCAACCAGTAACCTGGACCACTCAAACAGGGAGGCGAAGATTGTCAGAATACTGATGAAAGCACGCTACCAATTGCGGCCGCTCAGGCCTATCACTTGACTACAGCTGTTGTATAGGCTGGTGGTCGGGCAGGCTGCGTCTGAGGCTGCCATGAAAGCAGCTGCATGTCGGACTTCTAGTCATGTCACTGTTTTCGCAAGCTGAAGCTATAGGTGTCTGTTTTGATGACGAAGAGTGTGCATATGAGGGGGCTTATAAGCATATAAAATGTATTGTCATATTTAATATCACACCAGTGACTAATTATACAGAAAAGTACGTAAGCACCTCGGAAGCTTTACACCGGCCGACATGGGTACCGGAAAAAACAACAAGAAATTCTCCTGCCAGATTGAGGACTGCCTAATAATAAGGTAGTTAAGTAGTCCCATCAACTTGTTTGTTTCAGAACCAAAAAAGACTTGCCGAATCCAAGCATATTCTGCGTTGGTGGAGAATTTCACTTTTTTTTGGTGAAGGGCCACAGAAAAGGAATGAAAGCTTTTTTAAAAGAAGAAAAAAACAGAAGATAGGTAAGGCTGCACAACCGACGAGCTCAACTCATTTCGAGTTTAACTGAAAACTTGAGCTTATAAACAAGTCGAATTTGAGTTACTTTGTGATTAAACTCGGATAAGACCAAAAAAAGAGATCAAGTGAAATGAGTAGTTGGTAAACAAGCTTAAACAAAGCGAACATTCATGCTACTTGAACTAAGGACCAGCCGCCTACTAATTAACTGACCCAAGCCGATTTTCCGATACATCCTTTGGGGCAAAATGCTGCTATTCTTCAAAATAGCAATTCTGAAGGGGGCTGAGAATTGAATTGGCTGAATCGGTTATGAATAAACAACAAATATCAAAAAAATATTTTACAAAGAATAAATGAGAAAATAAAAATCAATAAAAACAAAGCTCTTTAAACTACTAAAAAATAACTAAAAAGACGACATACGATGTTTTTGAATCGGCTAACAAATCGACTCGTTTCGCGACACAATTGGCTTTGTTCTGGTAACAATGTGCTGCAGGTTTTACTCACACACTCAAGAAAACAAAAATGAAAGTATTGCATGAGGAGGTGATGAATTTATTTATGTTGTTCATAAGAAACAATTTTCTTTTTCATGAAAAATGATTGGACATCACCAAAGAAATTAGGAAAAAAAAAAGTTCATACGCATTCATATTCGTCAATGTGCTCGAAATCTTGCCTGCTTGCCTCATCATTGATGCAATCCGAAAATATTCTATATATCCCCATGGCGTAGGCTAAATTTAATAAAACGTTAGTCATGGACATAAAAATAGCAAAAGAAGAATGACTTAAGTAGGATGGTATTAGTAATATACTTCAAAAAGTAGCATAACACAAAGAATGATCTGAAATAGCACTTTTTAAATGAAACTACATATAATAAAAGTATCATGGCATTGTTTATCTAGCGTGGAGTTGGCCAATCACAATCACCAAAAAATTGACTGAGCAGTTTCCTTATAAAATCAGAGACGAGTTAGGAAGAAGCCCAAAAAATCATTCGTTAAATCCAACAGCATCAAGGGCCAAATCCATGACCAAGCGGGATGTAATTAGAATTTAGAAGTAATGACAAAAATTAGCGAGACCGTCATTAGTTGAAACATCAATCCTTCTATTAATTTTTGTTATCTCAGCGCCCCTCTTTAGATAAGAAGTAGAATAGACGTGTCATCACCTACAGCCCTCGCCAAAGTGATGGCAACCGCGAATCGCATCCACGCAGGGGTAGAGCTAGAAAAGGGGTTGAATTAAAGTTTCTAAATTTTGAACTGAATAGAAATATCATTTTTCAAAATTTTTATATAGAACAAGTAAAAGTTTCTAAAATTTACATATAATTTTTTTTTTTTTAAAGTGGGGCTAAGGCTCAAGCAGGCCTTACCTTGGCTTCGCTCCTGCCTTCATGGCATAGGTAGTCGCCGCATAAGTGGAGTAACACCCCCAAACCCCTGGAATTCGATGTATCACTCTAAAAGAGTCTTGCATGCAGACTTGGACCTGGGTTTAAGTACGTGGGTTAAATAGGAAAAGTGGTACTTTGAAGCGGAAGCGCTATTGGACTTCACAGTTGGCGAAGCAGAAGTCCCATAAGCACTCTCGAGATTGAGTGGCGTGTACACCTTTATGCACGCAACAAATATACACCAACAAAGAAAAAGAAAAGAAGAGGCAGTGACATTTAAAAAAAAAAATTAAAAGTTATGTACATTTTAAACTTTTTAATATTTTCATAATTCTCATTTTATCCTTTCAAAAGACTTCCTTTTTCACTTTAACAAAGACATTTTAATGATTATGAGCGGGGGTGTGTATGTAACCAGCTTGACATCCATGGCTGTCGTGATGATGAAGTTGAGTGTTCATTCGATCCACTTTCTTATGGATCAAAAAAAAAAAAAATCATTTTTCCCTCCACGGAGGCTTCTGAGAGCACTGAATAAGAATGAGAGGTTGCTAACTGCCACAATGAGAGCTCGCTGGATTCGCAAATTGGTCCGACTCATGCATTACTCTCATTGAATGATGAACAAATCAAAAGTGAAGATACAACAATAGCACTAGAGAGCTCTCAACAGTTTCATTCTATGTCCTCTGGTAAACCGGATCAAATCATACATAGTACAAGCATGAGTGACCATCTTCATCAATTTTGAATCACCATATTGCTTGTGACGTGACATGCAATTCAAAGTTGCAAGTTCCTTAACACAATGAAATGCCTTAGACTCCACACTAAGAAGGAGGCAGCATGAAGAAAGGGACAAAGGCGGCTGCCTGCAAGTAGGGTTGTCCCCTTTTGGCCTATCATTTCCATAAGCACCTTGCTTTTCAAAGAATTTGTTAATAATAATCAATTTGAATTGAATGCCATTAGTGATTACCAAAAGAAAAGTAATTGTCGTTTTTCTCTAGGAATACTACGCAAAGGGTGAGTCAGATGAGGTTGAAAGGCATAGTCGATGGAGAACAGGTGAATATTCTTATACCACCCCTTGTTGTACTAGCACAAGGACGAGCAGAAAATGGAACCCCTCGAGCTTGCATGGAGGATGGATTTAGAATGTTGTCGCTCAGGCCCCCGGTTATAGTACTAACTACTAACCTACTCGAGCAGAAGATGGAATCCCTCGAGCTTGCCTGTTCGCCAAGCAGACATGTACTCGCAAGTATCGGGGTTTTGATGTGAAGGGATTCCGTTTTTTTTTTTTTTTCTTTTTCAACATTTGCAGGTTGATTAAAAAAACAAGTAATATTACACATGGCACCCCTTTAGTAGCCAACGAATCGGATGGATTTTTACCAATTCAATTCCAATTGGCTCGGTCCAACTCTTATGACCGGTCTACAGAGCTAAATCCGAGACATTTGCTTATCAGTACAAAATAAACGAACCGGAATTTAATCCAATTACGGACAGCAAAAAAAAAAAAACAAAAAAGGCCAAAACCTCACCTACCAACTGGTTGATGGGATGACAGGGCTGATCCCCTGTTGCTAGTTGCAGAAGAAGACATGGACACATTGAAGTGCCGAGAATGAAGCTGGTGCTCGTCCTTTCCTTCTTTATGCAGCCCCCAACCAAGTCAGAGGATGTAATTTGGCACCTGTGAGCATGTTGGCCATGCTAAGGCGGTGCCCGCATGCACATACGTGCACATATATATTAGTTTTCATATGATTATTATACATGTCAATTTGTTTCATGTGGGTTATTTTACAATCTCAATCGTGATACATGTAGTTTTGCTCTTAAAGAGTTAGCTTTATGAAAGCTAAAAACGAATCCTTTATTTTAGCTTTATCTAGCAGCATAGTTTATAACAGAATAGTTTATTTGATGTAAATGCGTCTATATGATCTCTAGATACGAAGCTAATCTCGTTCTAATTGACGTAGAGAACAACAAACATAATCGTGTGTCAATATTAATACTACATGAACCCATGAACCTGAGGTTACCAACATGAGTTTCACATCAGTTGGGAAGAGAATCTTCCTTATCTGTGCTTCATCTGCAGCGAAGATCGCCTACATAGGATTGAAGATAAAGGCACAAAAAATTGGTCGACCTTCGCGCTTTTGTCATTTGCTTATATACACGTCGAGGAGGGAATAGCCACCTTCTGCTCTCTTTCGTTTCGAGGTTGGTGGTAAGTGGTAACAACTGGCTTGGCTAAACTGAGAACTTCCACGACCGCCGCGGCGCCGCCCACGAGCTGCAGCCCGCTCCTGCTTTCTCCGTTCAGGGCCCTGGCTGCATAATATTTTGACCCTTCCCTGCTGCTGCCTCGATGATGTGAGGAACTTTGTGTTACCCCCTCTACGACTCTGCATACCTGAGCGAAGGAAGGCCTGCATCCCCTGCCAGCCCCGTCCTCCAAAGAACGCCACCATCGAGATTCATTACGGCCTCTCCCGTGATTGCATGTTCGGTGCAACAGAGAGAGTTATGCATGAGGAACTAGATGATGCCATGGTCACTTGAGATGGAAGGCAGCTATACTTTGTTGTTTGACCAACTAGCTGCTTGAAGAATAGTACTCTCACCTACTCGCCAGCCCAGCTAGCTATGCTACACTTCTCACAACATTGTTTCACTAACTGACATTTGCATTATTATCAAGCATTAGTACCACCGCGGATAAAGAGCATAAAACTTACTAACTAGATGTCAAAATCATATATATTTTTTCATGGTATTACGAAACAAAATGTTGGGTAAGTCAATTAAACAAAATGTTGAGGGGTTTACACCTAAGGTTACTTCCCCAAAGTAAACATTAAAGAGAAAAGGAATCTATGGTCTCAATTAAGTAATGAATGACATGAACCTCTCTTTCTCTTTCTTAATTCATTGATATCAGCAACTGCTCCATTACTCCCTTGTCAAGAAATCTAATTAGCATGTCCTTCACCCCTTCTTTTTTTTAATGGGCTAGTGACGTATACCATTCTTGATGCAGGAGCTTTATGTTAGTTGATGTATATTGAGCCCACACTAAGCACAGGAGCAGTCGCCAATAGATTTTAGCCTTCTCTTTTCTTAATCTTGAAGAGCTTACACCAAGAACTTTGTAAATTGATTGGTAATATAAAACCCTCATATTAGTACTAGTACCTCATTCCTAAAGCTGATACATGCTTAACTAGGGCTTAAGCAATGGTTGATGCCAATGGAAATCAAACCAACAACTGAGCTAAGCCCCTCTAGCTACGGCAGACTCGTTGAGGCTACGAGAGATTTCCTCTTAACACAAAGCCATTATTGAAAGGCCAAAAACTTTTGAAGCAAGATATGTATGCCCTACTGGTGCACCAGTATAGTTAACGATAAAAATGCTCTTAATTAATAGAAAAAGAAAACTTTTTGTAAGGACAAAAAAATATAAAAAAAAAAAGTGAAAAGACTAAAAAAAATTCTTCTTTTTAAATCATTTCCAAAATATCCCACCTCCCTACCCTTTTTCTTTTGGCGTACATGTGTGCACGGAACGGCACACACAACTCATTGTCAAAAAATTTGATATGTTTCTCCACACAATGCACATCTGTTTTTCATGTTACTAATTGATTTGTGAATCGATGTGTAATCGCTTTGACCAGAAAAAGGTGGTTGCACTTAGTCTTGATCAGCGTAAAGTCATATTAAACATGAGAACTTCATGTCCACACGAAATTAGGTTGTGGACTTCCATCAGATCCACCCTTATCTGATTTGATTTACTTGGATACAAATTAATTAAGGCTCTAATGTGAGCTAAGTGAGTTTTGGATTCTCTAATATCCCTCGTTTTGGGTTAGGACTATTGGGGTATCTAGTCTCGTTTGCTTCCTAGCATTTTCCAAAACCAATATGAATGTTTTGGCATTGCTCGAGCTAAAAGGATGAGTAGGGATGCACAATGAGTTGAACCAGCTCGAGCTTGACTTAAAACTGAGTTACAAATGAGTAGAGTTCAAGTTATACGAACTCGACTTGGCTCGTGTCTTTCCTATTTTTAAACTTCAAAAGCATGTCAATAAATTTTAATACCCTTTTTGTGGTTTTTATTTTCACTTTAAAAAATGTATATATATATGAATCAAGTGATAAAGCTTAAATGAGTCGAGCTCCAACTGAGTTTACCGAGTAGAACTTGCCTCATAAATCTTGCTCAACCTTCAGCCAAGCGAGCAATATGTGGGTCGAATCAAGTTCGAGCGAGGTGCCGAGGGGACCTCGGTTGACCTGATTCCATCAATTTCTCATCGAACGAAAAGATACAATATCAATTAGATTGATTTTATTATTATTATTAATTTCTTTTTTTTATGTAACGAAGTTGGATCTTTATGGCATTTCAGTCGAATATCGGATTTGAATTTGGATTCGGATTCAAATTCGTATCCAACTGATAAAAAGCCAATGTTTTTCTTTTTCATTTATTTGTTTTTATTTATTTTACATCCATAACTAAGGAAGAAGTGGACCCGTATGGGAACCGAGGGGCCGAGCTAAGCTTAAGTGGGCGCCGAAGTGGATGGATGCTGTATGCCGAGTGACCACATCCTACGCCTTGAGATAGACATCCATTACATGACATCATCACCATTGATTATGGCATGCATGATGGTATGTTTCTTGCATAATGACATCATCACTATTTGTTACGGCTGTATGGAGTATGTTGGCGCATGGCATGCATGATTTGCTTCAACACCATGTACCAATGAAAGGCTGCATGTTGGCGCATGGCGTGCATGGTGGCATGCTTCAACACCATGTGCCAATGAAAGGCTGCATGTTGGCGCACGGCATGCATGATTTCATGCTTCAACACCATGTACCAATGAAAGGCTGCATGTCGGCGCATGGCATGCATGATGGCATGCTTCAACACCATGTGCCAATGAAAGGCTGCATGTCGGCGCATGGCATGCATGGTGGCATGCTTCAACACCATGTACCAATGAAAGGCTGCATGTCGGCGCATGGCATGCATGATGGCATGCTTCAACACCATGTGCCAATGAAAGATAGGCTCTTGAACCGTTGGGTATCATCGTCACCAATGATTGTGGTGGGCATGGGCATGGAGTATGGTGGCGCATGGCATGCATGATGGCAAGCTTCTGCGCCATGCAGAAGGGCCTTCTTTTCCGGGTACCGCCAATATCTTTGCTCCATAATTAAGTGCGGAAACGTATCCAAGGGGCCTCTTTTGGAGGGCAGTGTACCTGTCCAGGCAGGCGGAGGAGAGGCACAGAGAGAGAGAGAGAGAAAGAGTGGGGAGTCAAGTGCCCTATATGTGCTTAGCTCTCTCTGTCTCTCTCTCTTTCTCTCTCACGGCGCTGTGGAGTCTGTCCTTCCTCTCTCTCTAAGATGTGGAAAAGGAAGGGAAAGGAAAGTAATTTGTAAAAGACGGCCATAGGATAGAAGCGGAGAGAGTTTGGTGGTGCCTGAGAAAGTCTAGGGTTGGTCTGGATACTGTGCTGGTTATTTCCATCGTTGTGGTCGGCGAATTTTTCTTCCTCTCTCGACGGCCCACTGGTGTAGAGAGAGAGAGAGAGAGAGAGAGTGGGAAAGGGAGACGAGGGAATTACAGTGACTGTGAGAGTGGGCAGGCATCAGAGGCGGAAAGGCATGGCTATGAATGACAGAATCCAGCCGGGCACTTACTTCCAGTACTCCCCTTCCGGGATTCAATCATCGCCGTACAACACAATGAGGCCGTCGACGGCGTCGATGGATCGAGATGGGTCAGTGTATTCTCGAGTCGCTCTCTCTTTGGAATTGAGTTTCTGGGTGTTAGCTTTTTCTAATTAATTTGGGCTTTTCTGGTTGGTGTTTGTTATTTAAACAATTGTTTGGGCACACGTTTGGGGTTTTGTCGACAATTTTGTGTAATCTGATCATGGAGGCTTGTTTTGCATCGTTAATTAATTCTTTTGTTTTGGGCGGTTCTAATGATCTTGTTCTCTGGGTGTTTCGGATTTGTTTCATGGTTTTTTGTTTTTTGTTTTTTTTTCTTTTGTCTACCATGTTCTTGTATTCGAGCTGATACTCTTGTTTTTTCTATCTTTCTGGTTGCGCTGATCGTTTCCATCAATTTACATGGTTTCTAGTGTCGGTTTTCGAACTGTTTTTGTTTCAGTTATTAAGGTCATTCATGTTATCTTCTTTTGCGACTGGGAAGTTATTCATTGACTGATTTTGGTTAGTTTCTTTGGTTCTGTTGTTCAAGCGGATTGGTGCCTGCATCTTCTTTACTTTTTAGTTCAAAATTGAACGATTTGGAATTATTTATTATTGGTCATCCTTCTCTACCCTTGTGAATATCTTCTGCTTACAGTCGTCTAATTATATTTAGTTCACGTTGGTTTTTGTGTCTTCTCATTGGGTGAAGCAGCAACAGATATTTGACCGAATTGTTGGCTGAGAGACAGAAACTGGGGCCATTTGTGCAAGTTCTCCCTCTTTGCAGTCGCTTGCTGAATCAAGGTATGTTCTCACAGTCATCTGCTTTATGTTCCCCCTTAAATTATCTTATCATCACATCTTGTTTGTACTAGTCAGTTGCATAGCTAACTTCTATTTATATAATGCTTCTAGCGGCAGTGGTGGATGTAGAGGTTAGCCAAATGGTAAGGCATTCATATGTTGCATCAATAGCATCGTATTGGTATCAATTAGATTAAATTGTTAATCTTTTCCTTTTGATGAACTTAGGCTCTCTGACCTTTTCAGGTGCACATTTGTGTTTTATTTATGACATTTTGGGACCTTTCTTTGGACGTGGGAGTTACATATGGGTCTTTTTTATTTACTTTCAGGATCCTTTTAGCTTAGGGAGTTTTTCTTCCAACTTAGGTGTCATTTTATCATCTCTAGTAATATGTATGCTAACAGTTAGTTCAGATAGCATTAAGTGCTTGTAAAAAAAAAGTGTCAAGTATTTCCATTGTTGACAGTCTATACCCATCTTGCTGTGTCAGCATACCCACATACCAACACGTGCACTTGGGCCTTTCACATGTAACCGTGTGACATAGCTATTGTCTTATTTTGTTCTCTTATTAGTGACTTTAGAAATTAGAACTCATCTATCACGGTCTTGTTTATTCCATGCACTGAATATTCTTAATCATATGAGAACAATATTTAGTCTTTTAGTTTCGTTATCTTGGACTATTTGATTTTCATAATATGCTTGGATTGATATATTTTATTTTTATTTTTAAATAGTTTTGTTTTATTCCTTCTAGACTATCATTACTTAGGTTACCATCTCCAGAGATTGATGAATCGTGGTTGCTCTTTATGCAAAGGGATTATCAGTAACCTGTTTCATTACTGCAGAAATTGTTCGTGCATCTGGACTGGCATCAAATCAGGGCTTTGGTGATGAAAGGTTTGAACATGGAAGTCCCTTGCGATCAGGAGGCTTGCTCTCAAATGGGGCCCCAATGGACTTAGAGGGATGGTCAGGCATGCAGACAGAGGTATTGATAATAGACAATATCCTTTCGTGTTGTAATTGTTTTTTTAAGAGAAGGAATATGGCATTACAATGATTAACAAGAAGTTGTCGGAAGGATATAATCTTGTAAGGAGGTTGATCATCAAGAAGTTGTTGTGGTTGTGGCTGGTTGTTAGCTGGTGAAAACGCAGGAAGGGCTTACTGTTAAGAAATTAAGATATCCACATTTCTCATACCCACAAGATGGGGCATTAACTGTGTCACATAAAGACAGCATTTAGGGTGCCATACCCATGTGGATGCGGCACAGGTGTTGATGCAGCAAGCAAGAAGAAGAAGAAGAAGAGGAAGAAGCAGGAGGAGGAAAACTTACATGGGAAGGGGGAAAGCAGAAGCAGCCATAGTGGGATGGAGATCCTCTCCAGCAGAGAGAGAGGGAGGGAGGGGAGAGAGAGAGAGATATCCTTTGTTTACTTAAACCTTCTCCTTTATTGTAAATTACAAAGATGACCTTTTACAATTTACAAAAAACTTCTCTTGACTCACACAAACACATATTATATGTACTGTAAATTACAAAGAAGTCCTTTAACAATTTACAAAAACTTCTTTCCACGCACAAGAATATGTATTACGTGTATACCCTTGGCCACAACTGCACCCCACACCCTTGTTCCATGGGGCATCAAGTAGCTGGATTTGGGCAGCAGAGATGGGTGATAGGTGGAAATTGGCATGGTGAATCATGGCTTGTGGGTTTAGAGGGTGTGCAAAAGAATGAAGGGAGGATCTTGGTGTTCATTTGTGTTAATATGTGTTAGTGTGTTTGTGACTGTGTGTGCATCCCTTGTTCTCAAGCGACACCCATGTGACATTGGGTATCAAGTAGCTGGATTACAGCAGTAGGACTAAGAGATAGGTGGAAATTGGCATGGTGGAGCTGGCCTATTGGTCAATTACAAATATCTCTCTTTATTTTCAGAATGTAGAAACAAGGGAAAATGAGGAAACGTGAAAAATGATTCGAAAATATTGTCAAATGAAAATGTCACGTTTTTATTGTGAATGATTTGAAATTTTGAGTTTATTTTAACATTTTAATGGGTATTTTGAATTTGTATGAGTGTTTCTTTGTAAGAAAATTATTAGAAAACGAAAAATTTTTATAAATATTTTTATTTTATAATTCTTTGAATTCGTGAGACTTTTTTGAGAAAAACAAACCTTTGAAATAGTATCCAACAAAAGCCTTGTCGATAAGAAGCCGAAAATGTTCGTGAAAATGGTAAGAGGTTGGGTAAACCATAAAAGAATGAAGAGAGGATTTTGGTGATGGTTGTGAAGGAGCTAGGATGTGACGCTAGTGCTTAGTTTGAGGGAGCAGAAAATCCAGAGCCTGCATACTGTGGAATTTTGTCTGATTTTTTCATTTTTGAATTTGAAAAAATGCCTTTTTATAGGTTGGATTTTGTAGATATTTGAATTTTACTTACATAGGAGCAAAAGAATCCACTAATAGATAATTTAGAAACAATGTTGTCTATATATCTGCATACTGTGATCTTTTGTATGATTTTGTCCTTTTGAGTTTGAAAAAATGTCTTTCTATAGGTTGGATTTTACTTGGATAGGAGCAAAAGAATCCACTAATTAGAAAAATTTAGAAACACAATATAGTGTGTGTGTGTATATTTGCACTGGTGGACACTATATCTGATCTTTTTCAATTGGAGGTAATGAAGGCTGCAGCCTCAAGAAAGAGAGTTAGGTTGCCTTCTGCTCAAACAAGTGCTGTGATTTACCTTTCAGAAGCTACTTAGGTGTTCATTTGTGAGCCATTTGCTCATGTTGATCAGATAGCCCATGGTGGTACACTCTAGTGCTCATATCTCGAAAACTCATATGCGTGTGTGTGTGTGCAGAATAAGTTCATTGACTCCAAATAATATCGTTAGTCATCTAGCTTGTTGTAGCAAGGGGGAAAAAATCAGATTTCCCTCAATGTATGTACTGCTGAGCAATATCTTATTTAAGAGGTATTTGCTTGAATCTTTCTTCGTGCAGTATAGCTATTAAACTGGATGCTGCCCCTTACATGTATGAGTCAATGATGTAGCCTCTAGTATTTTTTGCAATACCTAATGCCGCCATCCTCATTGTTTGGATTCTTTATTGCGGTCTGATCTCTCGAACCTGCCATAGCTATAAATGTGGAATCTTCTCATAGTACCAAGATGTTTTTTCCCTTTTCCTGTTGTGCATAATCCTTCTTTTTTTATTATGTTTATGATAATATAAAATTATTTTATTGAATATATTTACACCTATACTTTATAGGAAAATGGATCCCTTCAGAGGATGAACATGTTGCAAGCTTCACCCATGGGCTGGCATGGAGCGCCTGGGGTCCCTACCACCCCTGTTGTAACAAAGGTTATACGATTGGACGTTCCTGTTGATAAGTTCCCCAGTGTATGTATAAGAAACAAAAAATTAATGTAGAAGTACTTAATCTATTCTTTTTCTCCTTGTTTGGCTGATGTTTTTCTTTCTTCCTTTTCCCCTTGTGTCTGCTGCTGATCTCTTCTCCTGCCAGTATAATTTTGTGGGTCGACTACTAGGACCAAGGGGGAACTCCTTGAAAAGGGTTGAAGCTACAACACAGTGTAGAGTGTACATAAGGGGAAGAGGTTCAGTCAAGGATTCTGTAAAGGTACTATTGTTTGAAATTTTCTGAGTTGTATTTTTGGGGAAATAGATCAGACATTTGACACAGCATTGCTTCGTATCCTCGAGTCATGAATCATCTTTTCTTACCTGCTTTCCATTTCCATATTCATCTTACATGCAAAATCAGATGCAAATGCTGGTTTTATGGTGGCTGAAACGTACTAATTAACCAATCATTCGAGTTGGACTCTCATGTATGATGGGAATTGAGCCTAACGTCTGTTGACTGTCTGTTGCTTTGGTTCCTATAACTAGTCCAGCATTTGCCATTGCTATATCCAATGTCTAACCATTCTACTGCAATTTTAGGTTCATCTACTTCTAGTCAATTCTAATTTTTATTTTTTCCATCAGCATAGAACAAAACATTTACTTAGTTTTGGCTATATCTCTGTAAATCCATACTCTTAGATGTTTATATTTTCACTTTCTAACAGATCTATTTGTATACGCAGGAAGAAAAACTGAGAGATAAACCTGGCTACGAACACCTTAATGAGCCATTACATGTTCTCGTGGAGGCTAAGTTGCCCGCTAATGTGATTGATTCACGACTAAATCAAGCTGTTGCAATATTGGAAGATCTCTTAAAGCCAGTGGTACTAAAGATCAATAGTTTTCTGTTTTTTAACTGTGCTAAATTATCTTTTCCTGCTTTTTTAACTAATTTAAATTAACTCAAGGCACGTAGCAGTTCAGGAGGTTCTATTTCATTAAATTGGCTGGACACCTGAAAGCGGTCCTCGTTACAGTCCATTGGCAATGTCATGTGACACAGGTGTGGGGTTCCCCATTTTCAAAAAAGCATGGGTGCAGGTGCAGCGAGTATTTAATATATATATATATTATATCAATTAACAAGCTATGGTTCTTTCAATGATCTAATGTAAAAGAAAGGAAAATGTTTTTTGCCACACCCACACTTGAATGACTTTGCTGTGGCAACTTTTTTTGAAGAACCTGTTTTACTTTGGCAATATAACTGGGTAACTTGTTTGTTGCCTGATTTTTCTGCCTTGAGTTGAAACCAAGGTTGGGTGAGCTCAACAAACTTAGGATGAGTTCCTCACACTCTGGTGCTGGTTTCCAGGTGCCTGGGTAACTCTTAGTGAATTCTACAACTGTGATGAGTCTATACAAGCTAGGAATTTTGACAATGATCTGGTTTAGATTAAGATGGGCTGTGTTGATTTTGGTTGTCTCTCATTCACACGTTTCAACTACGAAACACTTTCTTCATGCTCATGGGAATTAGAAGCATAGCATTTCTCTGCTTTATGCATGTCAAGGCATCTAAGCAAGTTGCAAGTCTAGAAGCTTAGTTTCAGACTATTCATATGGGGCTCTGTTGATTTCTCATTGTCTATGCTCTCTTGCTGTCTCTCCACAAACACCAGCTTTTTTTATGTACGTATTTGATTATTTTACCTGATTGTTCACAGGATGAGTCCTTGGATTATTACAAGAAGCAGCAATTGAGAGAACTTGCTTTGCTGAATGGGACCCTAAGAGAGGAGAGCCCGCACATGAGTCCCAGCGCCTCCCCCTTTAACAGCTCTGGCATGAAACGTGCTAAAACTGGACGTTGACTTTACAATGTTCTTTCAGTAACAACTGCACATTGTCTGTGGTGTTTGCTGTTCAATGGCTGGAATTATTTGGCATAGGAATAGGATAGTGCTTTCTGCGCTGACATGCATGAACTGAAAGGCCGCATCAGGATATCTCTCACCAGAAAATGTGCTGAACACAAGTGGTTTGGCATGGCTTGCTATGTCAGTGGAAGAAGTTGCTGGACATGGTGGGAGCCAAGAAGTATGAAAGATTCTGGTACGTGCTTCCGAGTTTGTTGCAGCTTTTCCTCTGTTACACATGGAACCTCCCTGTGTTTGGCTTTCTCCTCAGTTCATCCATTGTTATTCTTTCTGTATCCTCAGGTCTCGATTGCATTATTATCTGATATTGGGAGACTTTCACACTGCACTCCCTTTAGCACACTAGTCTTGGTTGAATGGGATGATCTCTGATATTATTTAATATTTATTATTAGTTAACTTATATGTTTTGGAGATCATAATCAAAGTTCTAATTCTGTTTATTATTATGAGTAAAATGAACGCTTGTTTATGCTTTATGTTTTCAAGCCTGTTCTTTTATATGCCAGATGATCAGCCTGGGAACGGCATTGCAATTGGTTGAGTTAGGTGGCTTCAGGAACATCTTTGGTTTGTACTGTGCAACTCCACGTTTATTTTCACGTGTATTTTGCATCAAAACGATCACTTTTTAAGAAAAACTCCAAGTTGTTGCTCTACTCTCTGTGCTAGTTTTGTTGGTTTATTTATTAATTATTTTTTGCGAAGCAGCAGATTTGTGGACTGTATTTTAAACAGGGTTTCTAGGGATCAAACCTGGTCCTTTTTCATGTTGGGTGGCATCTAAGTAATAAATAGGATTTGTTCCTGGCTGCCTTATGTCTGGAATCTGGATGAAACTATTTGGTCTGCTTTGAATTAGTAACAAATTTGGGAACTTTGTTCTGATTTTGGGATGGGATATGTCAGGTAATGTTAATTTCATTATTCACACTACAATATATAATAACATGGTTCCTTTGGCTTCTTATGGGTTTAGTCATTGTTTGCTTCTGGCATATGATTACCTGGACAAGATAGGGCCTCACTTCTGGAATTTGGATTTGGTTGTTTAGATGGGAAGACCCTATGTGAGGAATCCGTGAAGGCAGATAAGTTCCAACTGATGTTAGTTTTGTTTAGGAGCCTTAAATGGCGTGCTAGGGGCTTGTTCAACTTATTGAATGCAGTCTCTTGCCAAAGCAGTCGATGAAAATAAAGCTGGCAACTTCAGAGGTGCATTTCTTGGCAAATTTACTGGATAGAAATGGGGAGGTGCTAGACTTGTAAGGAACGATCTTACCTTTTGATTTAGTTCACATGGACGGTTTGAAGAAAAAGAAGGAAAAAAGGAAAAAAAATAGATAGGACATATTTGTCATTTAGTATTAATTTGCCAATCTTTTTCTTTTTTCTTTTTCCTTTGTGTGTGGAAACTATGAAAGGCCAAATTTATTTCTTATATATATATATAAGTGAGTGAATGATGACTGGCTATCTAGAGGTATCAAGCTATCTAACCAAGATCGCTCATCTAAAGTATACAAAAAAAAATGTGAACTAATACTGGATGACAAAAATGTCTTATCATATTTTTTTCATTGTTTTTTGAACTGTTTGTCATGTTTGGATAAGATGGTGCTGGTTAGATGGCTGGGTGACTATGAAAATTTAGGGTCACCATTCAATTATATATATATATATATATATATATATATATATATATATATATATATATATATATTATTGACATATCATGATACCTCCAAATTGATCACGGAAGCACCTCAAAAGTGGGTGTCGCCTACCATGAAATAGAGAGCGAGCTTCCACTAAATGGGATGCAAGGTTCCTATCCTTTGGGAGATTCATAAATTGGAAATTCTGGGTAAGTAGACCTTTTGTGCTTCACAATTTCTATTGCACTTGCCTGTCAGCGTTGCGACTTGCTTATTTCGTTTTGGCTTTTGGTTTTGATTTTGTTCTTCGTTCACTTGTAGTTTGCTTCTCTTACCTCTCCCCGTATAATCTTTAACAGTCTCTCTCCCTGCTTCACATTTTTCATACTGCGGTTGTGCTCCTGATTCTGAAGTCGGTAATTCTGGTTAAAATTAAGATGCCTGCATTTGTTTAATTTTGGTAAGCTAATTATTTGGTCATGGGGATCACATTTCGTGGGTTTTACGCTATCAAGATGGTGACTAAGTCTCACATTTAATGTGAGATTTCCTTGTGTTGGAAACCAAAAAAAAAAAATGAATATACAGTGTCTTACATCAAAATTCGATGACTGACTAAAAAATGTGGATGGATTGACAATGGTTTTTGTGCATTGAATAATACATTTGCTTTTAAAAGAAAATTTACTAGGATGTGTGGACTAACCGTCGAAGTTGCAATTTTCTTGTTTAAGGCATGGACGAATACTTCGACGTGATTTTTTTATGTTGTATCGTACCAAGTAATGAAATATCTTTATGTTTTTCATAGTAATGAGATGTCTTTATGTTTTTCACTTTGCATGTAAAACCACTTCTTTACAATAAAGGATGCAAGTAAAACATACCTTCTTCACAGTAAAGGAGAATAGCCTTATGCAGATTCGGACTGGAGAAAGTTTAACCATGAGTTATGGCCCTTGGGACTTGACATGTGAACTTTTACGAAGAAAGTTGGAACTAAAAATTGTTCTGTAATGAGCTTGTTTTATGTGAACTGCGTCACAAATAGCGAGATCTTTATGTTCTTCAAGTTGAATGTAAGACCCATATTTCTTACGATAAAAAAGCATCCCCCGTCTACCCATCTGAGTTATATACCCCTGGGACGTGGACTTGACATGTGAACTTTTACCAAGAGAATTGGAACTAAAATTTGTTCGGTAATGAGCTTGTTTCATATGAACTGCGATCAAGTCACTGGCCACACTAATGGTCGTACAACCCTTGGTAGGTTCCTGGCGATGGTCCACTAGTGGTGCTTCACTTTTTTTTTTAAATACAAACAGGGTGCGACTTCATCCATTATACAAAGAGAATATTTCTATGCAATCATGCAACCCATTTGGCACTTCATCATAGACATCTTCTATCATCAGTTTTTTATTTGTCCTTTTCATTCTTTTGTCGCCAGGTTAGGGTTAGTTAGTGTGGTATTTCATGTATACAAACAACTCAGTAGTGCTACATTAAAAATTTTGAGATGAAATGCATCGGTGTTTGGTGTCCCGGTTTAGTAGTCCTATTTCCAAGCTGAGCCAATTTGTTTGAAGTTTGAGTTCTTGTAGCCAACCTTAGACTTGGTTGCTTAGATTCGGGAATGGGTAGATAGATCAATCACTGGAGTAACTCCTGCACCGCGCTTCTTCTCCTTTGCTGCGCTACTCTTTCATCAGCAAACTGGAGTTACACCAAGCGCATGGCCTAAGTACTAATTCTTTTTCAGCATCAAGGCATTTCATTAGCTCCTCAGTGGATGGCTTAAACTGGTTGGAATTTCACAACCTCCCTGTCTCAAATTTCTTGGGGAATTTCATGTGGGAAGATATAATTTGAGGTTCAGGTGTTGGAATTCACCTAGTTCAGATCTATCGATTTGTATGCTTGGATTATATGGTCTTGATTCACCAATTGCTAAATGTGAATCAAATGGAAGATAAGGGATTCAGGCATTCATCGCGTCTACTATTTGTTTTCACTCTATGTCAAACATAACATGTCAGTTCCTGTGAACAAAATCAGAAAATTTTTGCACAAAAAGAGGACAAATACGCAAAAGAACACCTAATGAAACATGCCAAAGTTTGAAATATGTTTATTAACCATCAACTTTATGTAATACAGACCTTACGTCAGGTGGACAAATATGGAACATTTAAAGTTAAACATGCGATTATTTTTTTCATTATTCCCTAAAGCACATTTTCTTGTGACATATTTATAGAGGAAGGGTGCAACTTTTTCTTGGAAGGAAAACCGATGCCAAACAACCATGCACGTCTACATAAGTTGTACTGCGATTAATAGTATTTGAAACTCTTTACAATCTTCTAAATTTGACATGTACTTGAAGAAAGTACCGTTCTTTCAAGCGCGACCAGTATTTCTAAAAAAAGAAAAAAACTTCTATGAAAATTTAAAACTTACAATCGCTAACTTTTTCTTTGACGATGATCCAAGAGCCTGCTCTCTTGAATTATAGACCATAGATGGAATCAGGACGCTTTACTTAAAAAAAAAAAAAAAAACAGACGAAGAGAGAACCACCAACTCCCGCCCCCTGTGTCTCCTACCAACATCGCCAAAAGTAGGCGAGAAAATCTCACCTGTCCAAAGGACATTGATGATTCATAAAAAAGTCGAATAAGAAAATCATGGAATGACCTCATAAGATAACAAAGTCTGCCAGCTTTATTGTTACAAGTGGATACTAAAAGCCAACAACATTAAATAGCATCAACAGAGCGTTAAAGTTAAGACGCCAAGATATGTTGAAATATGCACCCTTACTTGGTAAGGTATACAACGCACTCGGATGTGCCCCTATCATCCCAACCCCTTTTTTTTTTTTTATCTTTTTTTGCCTCTTCTTGTTCACATTCTTTTCACACTGATGGAGCATATAATTCAGACAACACCATATCATATTGTGCATTATTAATACAATATGAGACATTATATGGCAATACACTTACATAAACACACCATCACCGTCGTTGCAGCCAACCGTCAATGACTCCTTGGAATATATTATCTGCATATTAAAAAGCAAATAAGTTCATGCTTTGAAGAAGTAAAAGACAAAGTGCTTAAAAGGACCGCCAGGTAGAGCAGAGTAACATGGGTTGTTGATGAGAACATTCTTTTATCTCACATAATGACGATATAAACATCAATGTTTTGATATCTTGACAAAACAGCCTTCAATTTGCGTCGAGCTGAGGTGCTCAATGCACGTTATTGAAAGAACTTTGGTTCTCGCTCTAGCTGGGCAAGGGTGGGTGTTTGAGGCACTCGCCTATATCTTCATTAGCCGCCCACTTGGGTGGGTATAAGGTAAAAGGACGGCGCTAGACCGAACCCAGACTCCATGTACATTGTCTCCACGGGCTGCATGCCATGTTAAGGGGAGGCTCTGCAAACTTGATATCAGATTGGATGGGTGCGGACACAGTAATTTTAAAAATTATGGATACACGGGTACATAACTTATATTTTTAAAAAAGATAAAATGAAAAAGAAAGCATTAATAGTCTTATAATCTACAATAAAATTTCAAAATTAAAGAAAAATGAGAGGAAAATATAGAATCTTACTAGAAGGAAATAATAAAAGAAGAGGAAATAAAAAGTTAAAGAAAAAATTAAGTTTGAAAATATAATTTAAAATTTTTTTAAATGCAGTCGTATACCAGCCATACCCATACACATGTCGCTGTACCCACATACCAACGCAGGTACTTGGGTAAAACTGGCATACCCGTCAGATAGATATAATCTGCTCTACAGCCTCGTTTCAACCACAATCACAAAAAATGTGCAGCCTCGTTTCAACCACAATCACAAAAAATGTTTTTGCATTTTAAATGGTCAGGTTTTTCTTAGGTATAATTTAACAAAAAAAATACAGTGAATTTTTAAAAATTTACAAAAATCCAGAAAAATTATGAAAGAATAAAATAAATTAGAAACTAACCATTTAAACATCAAAATAAATAAGCAACGAATAAAAATTAAAAAAAAATAAAAACAAGTGGTTTGACATTAAAAACGTGAAAAAAATGCATTAAAAACATGTTTTTTTTTCGCTTCGGCATTTTCTCTGAAAAACATTTTTTAGAAGTTTTATATGACTGACTTATTACTAACGTTTTCTACATGTTTTTTCTTTTCTTTTTTTTGAAAAAAGAAAAGGTATTTTTTGTGACTATGACTTTCAACACATACATGGTCAAGGATTCAAGGTTTGAGATGCAGAACCACATGTAATGAGGACGCCTGTGCTCCTTTTGGACCCAGAAAAAAAATGGTAAGCTTGTTCGACCAACTTTTATGCACCAGACTCCCCAGGCATTTACTTGGTTCTGAACAAAATTGACTGGTTCGACAGCACCCAAATGAAGGAAGCAGGGTCAAACAAAACAATCCCCTACTCGGAAACTAAAAGTTTGGATCCTTCTCTCACAAGCTCTACCCTGTAACGTAAAGTGTCATTGAGCAAAGCGTACTTGCTACCCGAGGTGCAGAGCAGTTTGGTCCTGGCTGGAGTACTGGAGCATGTTCACCGGAAAGAAGTTGCGGGAATCAAACGTCTGCATCGTTTCGTAGTCAGGTCCCTGCAACATGTTGGAATGCTGTGCTCGCTCGCTCTCAGCAACCTGAGATCAGTATCATGGAACTCATCAGGCCACCACTGTAGCAGAAAGAGTGAAATTGAGACAACGCGTGCATATCAGTTGATCTGGGATGCTAATTAATAACCGACCAAATCATCTCTCTCTAAATCTACCAGTTTCAGAAATGCTGCAGCAGGCTTTATGAGCTCTAAGACCATCTGTCTTGGCTCTAGGCTTCACAAGCCCAGGCCGTAACAGTCACACGTACCTACTCCCCTTTCAAGTTGGTATGAAGTAAATGGAAGTTTGGCACCACGGCGACTAGTAGGGCATCCCATGCAACTTGCAGCAAGAGCCCTGTTATGCGACTACAACCGGTCTGCACTGTTCATAACCCTAATCACGATTCTTCTAGCTTATTTGTGACTAATTATAACCGACCAAATCATCTCTCTAAATCCACCAGTTTCAGATCTTAATACAGAGCTTACGTAACAAAATTTGATTGCTCTGAGGTACTTATGTGACATATAATGTTCCCGCTGAAAGAAACGAAGAAAGTTAAGGTCATGCACACCTTAGCTCGAAGATACATATTATCACTTTGTAGTTCCAGTTCCTGCAGAAGAATTACATGAAGTAGTGAACAATGGCATGGCTTAACTAAAATTAGTGAAAGAAACACAGGCACATAGTTTTACGCTTGAAAAGTGTTCGTTTTCTTAATAGAAAAAGATGTATTGCCATCTTTCGTTTGACAAGCCAGGTAGTCACACATTTGACAGTCTAACAAAATTAATGCTCGTATCACTAAATTTTTATGACAAAGAAAGTGTATGATGACGCATAATAAAAAGAACCGAACGTATAATCTCTCTTCAGTAGCACGTAACAAACGCCGCAAAATACACGTGAAGGGTTACAAGTTGAAGGCCTGACTCCGCCACTCGCCGAATCAAGTGTCAATCCCTGTGATTCGGTTGCTAGAGGAAGAAAAACGATACTGACTTCGGCTGGGTGGCTTCTTCCGTTAAGATCACATCGGAAGGAAAACCTTTCTAAAATGACGAAGCTTGACATTCTTGGAAAGAGAGCTGACGAAATTGGAGCAAAAGAAAGAAAAAATTTACCCGTTTCTGCATGTACTCGATTTCCGCAAACAGCAGTTCGTTCTGCACAGAGCCGAGTAGAAAACTAAGCATCCGCGTAGGCATTGTTGTAACAAGTGCTAAATAATTACCAAGAGATCGCCGAATTATGTAGCATGAATGCAGTTTCATTCCTAGGTATCTTCCAAGCCTATTGTGTTCAAGAAGCGCTACATCAAATTTTACTGTTGCAATTGCGTGATTATCAGCTCTCTAGATTGTTTTACTTTTCAAGTAAAACAGTTTTCGTAGACAGATTAATCATGGCTTGGTAAGTTATAAGCTTACATGGTAAGCATATGGTTTTAATAAAGGTTTGGGTTTTAATCTTCAATTTCATGTACCAACTTTAGATATTGTGATGTGATTGAAATTTCAATTATTTTGCACCCACAAGCAGAAGCATTTGAGGTAGGCCTCACGTTAGAACCTTGCAAAAGACGTTTATCTTCTCTGGGTACTCTTTTTATTGACGTAAAATGTTGGATGTGTTTATCATGGATTCCTTCATGGGAAACATGGGTTCAACATCGATTCTTGTTCTTGTGGGAGGCAAAATAAATAGTTTGTATTTAGCTAGAATTCTGGTGCTCAAAGTTTGAAGATTTTCCACAGAATTAATTCAATTCAACACCTGCTCTTGATCAGCTAGATGATAAAAACGCATCTAACCGTATAGATAAAGGATACAATATCTGGTATGCATCATCTAAGGGCTTAAATGTGTGCGTGTGAGCGTGTCTGTGCGTGTTTATCATGAAGATTCGACTGTTCAGGCTTCCTTCTTTTAAACTTTTATCACTATCCGTGTGTCCATGTTAGAGCTTTTGGTAGCTTCCCCCTATTTTCTTTTAAGGAGGCCTATGGACCAGTTTGCATATCCATCTCGATCAGGATCACTTTTCGGAAAGGAAGCATACCTTCTTCGATCTGATCCTGGTTATGCCCCGCTCTATTTTATTCTCCAACTGCTTTAGCTCCTTCACACTGAGGTTACTCAAAGATTCACCCATCAAATGCCTGCAGGCAACGAGAGGAAAGAACAAGAAGTTGGGAACATGCAACCAAAGGCACTTTAGCAATTTTCAACCAAGAAGGGATCCCAAATATTGTTTGTCGTCCTTTTTTTTTTCTTTTTGTTTCTATTTCTTCCCAACTGCACATGCCCCATGATTCTTCTTTTTATTTTTCTTTCTAAAGCAACATGTAATAAGCCAGTACTGCATCCTGCACCATACCTGTTTGCATTCTGTAGAATTTGTATCTGCTGCCTCAACTTGGTGGACTCTTGTTGATAATACTGCAGATGAGGACACAAGAACACAAAGAAATTAAATATCATATGGGTCGAACGCCAATTATGCTTTTCAAACGTAAACTGGGCCTGTAGTTTTGCTTGTTAAACACTAATTATTCTAGGGGTTCTCGAGACCAGTACTATCAAAGTCAATTTGCATATACTTGGCACCTGTTCGACAGGAGCCAGAAAAGGAATCGAAGCAAACATTAAGCTTATTTTGTTATTTTTACTATTTGAACTCACGGTTATTATTCAATATCTTTATCAATTCTTTAATTTCTTAATTAAAAATCTTATAATTTGTTATCATTTTCGTGCTTTTTTTTACATTCCTTGAATTATTCAATAAATTCAACCATTTAACTGTTTTGATCCGAACACAATTCTGATTCGATTTAGTTCTGCAGATTTCTGAGCTGTTTTTTGCAAAACAATAAATGAATTTAAAACCAATTTGAACATCACCTGAAACCCGCCACCTCTAGGACACATTGAGGTGGAGTACTCGGTTACTCGATCAGAGTAGTTGAGTTGGCCTCAGATAACTACTGGGTTCCGAAGCGGCTGAATTACAAAGCATGGAAATACGTAGGTTCCTTACATATATTGATGCAACTCTTGAGATGCTGTAATTAAAGTACTTACCTGGGCGTTGGCCTCGGTTACCGAGTTTGCGTTTGAGCTTTCAGCGCACGCCTTCTTGTACCTATCAATGGTGGCCTTGATGCTGCATGCCAATCATTCGCAACACGAAAAGATCAGCTAGCTAGCATTCTCAATTACAGACGAAACCTTACATAATTATTCTCCAGGCTGTAGTAGGATGCAAACAAAATCTCCGATTCAGACTATCACGATTATATATATATATATATATATATATATATATATATAGAGAGAGAGAGAGAGAGAGAGAGAGAGAGAGAGCTGTGATCGATTTGATGAGAAACATAAACAGGACCGATGAAAATTAAATATTGAAGTGTTGTTTTTGCAATCTAACATTATAGATGTGATCGATTTGATGAAAATATACATTAACTTAGTCCTTTTTTGCTTCAATAATATTGTTTTAATAATTCAAACATGAACGGCTCATATAGCAACAAAATTTTGATAGTCAAAAAATCAAATTAACTTTTTACAAAAGTAACTTGAACCAAAACATAAAGGCTGCTTTTAAGTGCGTGGGTAAATGTTTGACTTCAACAACATGCGTCCAGTTGCTTTTAACCGATGTCCTACAAAAAAACATCGGTAAAAATTCATACTTACACACATTTGGCTCGGTAAAAGTCAACTTTCACCGACATTACATTTTGCACGCATTGGTGAAACATCCTTTTTTGGAGTGAAACTTTAAAAAAAAAAAAACTTGAACCAAAACATGATTTTTATTAAGTTTGTTTATGAACATATTAAGATATTCACATTTTGTTTAAAATATTTTTTATTATAAATTGCCTATTTTTCACCCCTTACCTAAGCGATCTGCTATTTACCAATCTCTCTCTCTCTCTCTCTCTCTCTATATATATATATATATATATATATATATATGTGTGTGTGTGTGTGTGTGTGTGTGTGTGTGTGTGTGTTTTATAGAAGCCCACCCTTTGGCTGTATTTGAAGGCACAAGCCTTACCTGATTTCGTAGTATGGTTTTTCCTTTTGCTGGCATCTGCTAAAATAAAGGCTATGGTTGAATAATGTAATGATGCCAAAACCTTCAAGTTTTTTGGTATTTTCCTCTTGTTTTGTAAGATTTTTCTACTTCTGTACAAACAAAAGGCTTTCATGCACATGCCATTTTCTTGTGTAACAGTTGAAATAAAGTAAAGATCCTAGTCAATGTAGGTCATTGTTTGGCAGTGTTTGTCTAAGTTAAAGCGTTATATTAGTAGAATTATGAAATTTGGGACTCCTATTCTAGATTACGGTACAAAGGTGCTTCTCCAAATAGAAATTTCCTTTGTTAATTTTGGAGACTGTAGTTTCTCAAACGTCCTTCAACCTATACTAAAAAAAAGAACCATACATTTATTTCATAAGAGCGGCTGGGACGACATTGTAAAACAGAAGTGGTCCATCGGCAGCTCATGATCACTTTAATAAGACTACAACAAGACTATATGTTATAACGTTTCTCTTAAAAAATTCAACAATGTGAGATCTTTTGTGAGATAACAGCAGGCTTCTCTAACCGTATGTCTAGAAATGCACGTTTCTCTTGAATGAACAATATTAAATTATCCTTATCAAACAATCACAGAAATGCGAAAGAAAAAAATGCATAACAAGTATAACAAACCTACAGAAACATTAGAAATTAAACATTACAAGAGATATTCAGGTTAATTATTTCCATGCATCTGTTATGAAAAGAATCATATGTCAACGAATCTAAATATGATCTTTTTTTAAGGGAAGCAAATTGCAGGACCTGCTGTGAATACCCTACAGAAACATTAGAAATTAAACATTACAAGAGATATTCAGGTTAATTATTTCCATGCATCTGTTACGAAAAGAATCGTATGTCAACGAACCTAAATGTGATCTTTTTTTTTCAAGGAAGCACACTGCAGGGTCTGCTGTGAATACCTAACATTTGTTTGAGTCTTTTAAGCAAAAAGTTAGTTGCAGAGATCTTCACTACCCTCCTCCGTAAGAAGGTCAACTACATGTACTTTCAGAACAGAGAGTTGATCATCTAAACCCTATCTCCTTACGTTCTGCACCATCAATCAGACTTGACCATTTTGTCAGTCCTACCATCAATTTTAAGGACCCCACATCAGCTTCTTCTCACGTAGTCTAGGGATAGTGGAGGAGAACGTCAGGTGTAGATGCTTCATCCATACTCTCCCGTGCAAACACGGTGAAGGACGTCGGTGATATCCTCCAACAAACCATATTAAAATTGTCTCTTTTCCACAAACTTCCATGGTGGGATAGGAACAGTGAAAATGCTTCTGCTCGAATCATTCTCCTCCATGCTCTCAAACACGCCTTTAGGATGCTAGAGAAACATTTCTGTACTTGCATGGGTGTTTGTGAGAGAGGGGAGAATATGAAGCAAATTAGTCTATATGTGAATCTTATTTCTGTATGTGTGTGCATACGTGTGTGTGTGTGTGTGTGTGTGAGAGAGAGAGAGAGAGAGAGAGAGAGAGAGAAGGGTATTCTATATAAGCGCAAATACTAATGCAGCCGAAAATTTGTGTGTGTGTGTGTGTGTGTGTGTGTGTGTGTGTGTGAGAGAGAGAGAGAGAGAGAGAGAGAGAGAGAGAAGGGTATTCTATATAAGCGCAAATACTAATGCAGCCGAAAATTAGCATCAGGTCCATCAAGGCACTTACCAAAACGATATCTGTCACATTCAATGCAAAACAAAATTAAAATATTTGAACCTCAAGTAAGTACACTGACAACGCAATCAAAAGGGAAAATCCTGAACACTAAAGTTGGCTATCCTAATTTCATAGTTGTGAGAACAATAAAACGGAGTGCCATATATCATTGTAAAAGATACAATTTTGAGTTTCTCCGGAATCTCCACCATGGTCTCATATTTAAAGTTCAGCTGAAGTTTTGATCATCAACTCTTAAGTGCTTTGAGGTTCCAGTAACTTAATTGGAGCACTACCATCATCATGAAAACTATGTTCAAGAATCTTTGAGAGACATGCGCATCCAGGAGCGGCATAAAAGAGAAGGGATAACGTACAAGCAGAAAAGGACTCCTACCATATCTGCTGCTTTCCCAGACTTTATGGTTGATCATGCAAGATTCTCTGGAATTGCTCTAAATTTATATTAAGATCAGAATCAAGTCTTCGATCCCATGCAGAATTTATGCATAAATATAGATGGTCACAGCCCAGATTGTATTGGGAGTACAAGAATTGAACGAAAATGAGTTAGAATGTGGCAGAATTTCCACGTGAAGATGGTTAAATGGTAGACACGCGAGACTCAAAATCTGTGTAGCCTACCAAGGCCAACCAACTCTTAAGGCCGTCCATCTTATTTTAAGGGCCAACCAATGGGAGGATCTCTATCCATTTAAGCACATAGTGACCTAGTATCTCATTGCTATTAAGTTGCATTTGCTTTCATAGCTACTTGGTCTCAAGGCCTTTCACCTTATTTTTAGGGCCAATCAACGGGAGAGTGCATTTTTTTTCGTCTCTCTCTTTCACTATATATATATACATATATATATATATATATATATATATATATATATATATATATATATATATATGACTATCTTGAGTCATCCAACCATCTAGGGCTATATGAACTAAATAAATAGTTGAAAAAAACAATAAAAAAAATATGAACTAATGCTATACAATAAAAATGTCTATCACAATTTTCTTATTATTTTTTAACAACTTGAGTGAGGTTGTTGATTGAGGTTGTGTAATTTTGAAAAGTCAAGTTATCATTTAATTTTATATATATATATATATATATATATATATAACTTCTGTAACTGAACAGGTCGTTTTCCGAAGTATCAGGCGACAATATGTGTTGATATTTCCAAAAGATTTTCTGAAACCGGAACATTCAATTTTTGTCTGCCCCGCTCACTGCATCGTTGTTCACCACTGATTGGTCACATCCAGCAGTATCCGGAAAGGAACTTCTTCACTGTTGGCGGGGCGTGCAGCTGCTCGCCCAAACGGTGAAGTCCCAGTCGTAAACTTACGGCGCGTCCCATAGCCACGGTCCGCTAACCCCTCCACATGACATGGGCGGCACGAATGATCCCTTGGACTGCACTGCAGCAGTTAAGCGTACACTGCAATCGTATGGCTAGCAAAGAGCCTATAGTAGCGGGCCTCTCAGTCTGACTCCTGCCGCCAGGTGCCAGCTTCTGTGTTCCACCACCTGAGGAGCCACCAGAAGATACCATTATTCGCCGGATCTCCACCATCCGAGAACGGCCGCATGACAGATAGACACGTAACAGTCATCTTTTCACTGCACGAGGGACGGTACAAAGAGGAGGAGGTTGATGCGAATGCCAAGTTGCCAACGGCGAAGGTAGGAGTCTCAGAAGTGTCGTCAGTAACGAAAATTCTCTGTTCCCTACTATGGAAAACCGAGATGACAACGGTTCCACGACTGAAAGAGGTAAATCAACAGTGAGCTACCGATCAGTCTGACTCTCGAGGATCATTCAAAGTGGCAGGACTGACTGAATTTAAGATCGAAATCTCATCACCACTTACAACTTTTCTCTTCACAGTTCAGCTCACTCCGTCCTCTCCACGACCAAACCTGATGGGTGAAGGGGCGAGAATGGACGTTAGACCAGGCCAAGCTGGGATGGATGGTCCGAGCCACGTAGAGAATAAGCTCGAGAAGGAGGGGCCTTGGTGGATAGACCAGGTTCAGGGGCATTGTTCGGTCATGGCTGCTGAGTGAAAGTATAGAAGGGTACCAACTTCTATTCATTCTGCCCTCCATCAAAACATCTGGGGCATGTTCTGGATGTACTGCATCCCAGGGCCTACTTTCACCTTAAAATTGAGCGACGAACTTGCCTTCCTCCGACTTTCTTCCCTTGATTTCAAGCCTTCAAGGCTAATTAAAACACAGTAGCAGAATGAAGAAACCTAAAAACCTGTGTGCCCTGTGTTTGACTTCCCTTGGATGGCAACAACAAACTTGCGCTTAGTTCTGAGATGAGAATGTATAGATGAAAGATGGAATTGGGAAGAAAAATAAATAAAAGATAATTTGTTCAATAATATTGCTGATGAAGAAATGGGGATGAGATCATGAGAGTAGACATGGCTAATTTGAGTGTTTACTAAACCAGCCTAGTGTTCTGCGTGTATCAGTGTGTGTGCGTGCACGGACACCCGCATGCTTATGCTTTAGGATAAGAGAAGTGAAGACTTGCACATTCCCCTAGAAACTGGAATTTTCAGTATCATTCTTTGAAAACTTCCCACTTCAGATTGTAGGCCTACCGGAGAAACTGAATAGGCAAGACAAGGGCAACGATGAAGGAAATGATCAAATCCATGTATTCTGTTCTATTCAAGAAGGGCGGCATGAAGATAAAGGACAACGGCAAGGTCAAAGACAATCAAAACCCATTATGGCAGCGGCAATATGGAGCAGGTTGAGGCAAGTAATAAACGCATGGATAAAAAAATGTAAATGAGGTTTTCAGTGACGAGCAAATCTAACAATGGCGCAGGCTGGATCTAGTTATATTGATATGTAGCAGGCATTGTCTCATTCATTGAGCGTAACTGTTCTACTGTCCCAAAAGGAATCTCCCGGCGTCTCAAGGAAATATGGAAGATTGAGAGGGAGAGGTCGTAGGTCTGTCTGCACCGAACCTCTCTAAAAGTGTTCCAGTTTTTCCTTCTTTTTTTTTTCTGCTATAGTTATTTCCTTTCCCAGATATAGATGTGCTCCCATCGCACGCTCTTAGGTCGAAACAGAATCTTTGACCATTCAATTCCACTGCTAAGGCAACTCATCCTAGTTCATTCTCATAATTCCCCAATATGCAGTTCTTGGAAAATCAAATGCATCAGGAAAAAAAAGGATTGGAGTCTCATCAGTGTTAATGAAATATAAACACACAACACTCACATATGTGAAGTTTCTGCATGTTTTGTGCAAATCTAACTCCAATGAACAATGCATTTTTATCAATTTGACTTTGGAACATGTTGTTATATATATATATATATATATATATATATATATATATATATATATATATATATATATATATATATATATATATATATATATCTTAAATGAGAGTAGTTGTGAAAATGGATAGGCCATTGAGGTAAATTTTATGAATGAGATTCATTTCTTGCAAAATGATTGATAAAGTAGCCTCAAGAATTGGTTATATTTCAACGCATGCTTCAAGTGTCGAGAGAGGCAATTATGATTACAGAAATATGTCAGTTGAATGAGACAGTTGACATGTTTTGCAGTTCCATCTCTATTACCCGGAAGCAACAGCTATGGTGTGATAAACATGTCTAGATTTGTGACATTCAGTTACTTTATGTTCTCAAGTTTTTTCTAATTTTTTAAAGTCAACAGCATATAACAAGATGATTTTGTAATAAAAGTCGATTTTATACGAAAATTATTTTTTCGTTACTTTGACAGATGGACCATGATGAGTGCATCGAACGTCCTAACATGATTCTTTAAGTATTCTATATTCATGAAATGTGATAACTGAAATTAGATATCATCGAATGCACCATATGGTACATTCAAGTGCACTATACATGGTGATTTGTCGGATAAATAGGCAAACGTCCACATGGCTGAAGAAAATCATTGTAGCTATGCCATGAGACATGTTCTGCTGCAATAAAGCACTTTTTATTTGAATTTTTACTGTTAAATCATTTTAAGATATTTGACACTATTTTTAAAATAAAAAATAAGAAACAGAGCAATATTGATACGAAACGATACTTATCAGCTGATGCGAAGCAAACCAATATAAGTGTGTGTGTGCAGAGAGACTGAGTTTCGTAACTAAATGATATATATATATATATATATATATATATATAAACAACGAAAGTACCTTAAGATTTTGTTCTCCTAGACACATCGACTCTGTGGTTTTAAGAATACATATAACCATGAAAGTGCATCAGTAACCTAAGTACCAAACCGTCCTATATGGTAAGTTATATAGAAGAGAGAGAGAAAAACAGATACATACAGAGAGAGAGAGAGAGTTATAAAGGAGCACAAACCATCACCAAGAAAATGTTGTGCACAGAACCAAAGCAAAGACCAGATGCTTTAAGTATGCATGAACAGAGTACTGCTAATACGCCACGAGTTGCCCCAACGAGAAGTGACAATATTGTAGTTACTGTGAAGTAGTATGTTCAGAGCCAATTGGCAGAAGGAAATAGATTGTTCCCTACACACGAGATCATTCCTAGCACACGCACGCGCGTGCGCGCGCGCGCATATATATATGCAGAGAGAGAGTGTGTGTGTGTGTGTGTGAAGATTCCGGGCAGTCGATCTCTTCGTCCTTTCACACAAGTTCTCGAATAACTCTGAAATTTCCGGACAGCCGATCTCTTCGTCCTTTCACGCAAGATCTAATATAACTCAATGAAAAGAAGTTTCCTTTCTGAGAATTTAATCTTTGCGTGTCGAGTCCTCGACAATCAGAACAGTTAGAGTTTAGAAGCATCCACTACCCTGACATTCAGATTTCCTTTTTTTCTCTTTCCTTTCTGAAGTCTTTAACCACCTAGAGTTGAAAGTTATCCAGCAGAACGATCACAAACTTTATGGGAGCTTACGTGAACTAAAGATTAAATGCGGAGATGCAGGGACAAAATTAGTTCAAGAGAAAATCACAAGCTGCGGCTCTAAGGGTACCCATCGAAGAAGATGTACGTTACTTCTGCATGCAGGATCCTCGATGTCCGTTACTTCTGCATGCAGGAAAATTTATTGTGGGCTAATGTACATAAAGACAAGTCTCCTTCCTATCTTTCATTACTGTACACAAAGAGAAGTTCTCAAATCCTAGCCATGCGATGTACAAAAGGTTTGAAAAGATTATCATTCTGTTATCTATCAATCGAGAAACAGTTGCTTGTAGACGACGGATAGAAAGGAAATAGAAGATCCATAAGCCCATGAGCATGAAGAAGAGGAAAGAAGAAAAAGCTGGGTGCTGGGGTTCTTGGTCCTGCAATTTTTTTGAAAAGCGGGGGATTCCTTTGAGGAAGGGGTTTATAGGCATGAAGGAGTGGAACATTTGGGCTCTGATCACCATTCGCCATCACGTACGGCCGAAACTGTCTGATTTCGCGCTTGGAATTACGAGGGCGTACCACATCTCCCTACCTTCTGCATGCTTGAGAACGGAGGAAAGAGGAGCAAAAGAAAAGAACGGAGCGAACACTGGGATGAAAAAGGTGGACGCCCCATAACATCATTTTCATCATTCAGGTGATCAAGTGCTTAACACCAGAAAAGAACAAAGGACAGACCTGGCTGCTGCAGACCATTGAGAAAAGGGGAAAACTTTTTCTGAGAAGGGAGAGGAAGGCAGACGAGTTTTGCGCAAAAAGCATGTGATAGGGTACTACTAATGAGATCTTGTTCCCCATCCTATCATTATGCATCAGGAGAAAATGGTTCGGCTTAAAGGTTTCACAGGAGCTGCATTGAATGCAGAACCTTGGAAATCATGAATACTGTTTTACTTGGGCTAGGACATCAGAGAAATGGTCTAAGTACTCTTCAAGAGCCCTATCTCGACGTAAAAGTATGCCATGATGGCTGATAAAAACAGGGAAAAGGGACTGATGCAAAAGAGTTTTTTTTTTTACTCTCACCCGGTGAAAAGAACAACAGATGATGTGTAAGGTACATAGACTACGTTTGGAGTGTCAAACTTCATCGTCTTCCGGAAAATGAGGCTTTCCTTAGATCATGAGCGAGAGGGAAAGGAAGGTACTATGGAGAACGGGAATGGATAGACCAATGCAGAGCGATAGGAAATTAGGATGACCATGACTCGAATGTGAACCATTGAAGAACAGAAAAGAAACGCCGACTCCTTTTCCCTCTATATAAATAAGAAATCAGAAGGATAAACTCCAGAAAATGAAACGATGTGATTCTCGTCGGGAGATGTTCGTGGAAGGATAAAAAAAAAAGTTCAAACGCGAAAGCAGCTCACTCCTTCCGCAGGTCAATCCAACTACCAAGGCTTTGGGGCTGGAAACTAGCGCCAGAAAAATGGTAACTTCAGCTCCTCTTTCTACAATCCAAAGGTAGCGAATAATGCATAAGAGAAATTTTGAAAATATGGCGCATTTAAAGTTGTGTTAGTTCAAGACATCTCAGTTAACAAGGAGAAAGAAGCAGCGAAATTCAAATGATTAAAAGCAGAAGTATAAAAATCCATGAACTCCTTCATATACTTGGGAAACTATGAATTTTGAAGAAGCTGAAAGAAATGTGCATGCGTGTAACGTATTTAACAATGACAAACAAAAACGTGATAACATGAAGAGTCCACCGAGGATGAAGTGACTTCCAATGGCGAAAACAAGTAAATAAAAAATAAAAGATAAGAAACTACAAGTAAAAATTAAAAAATGTACTACTGACGAAAAGATCAGAAGAGGGTTGCAGGATCCGGTAGTGACCAAAAGACGAAAGGAAAATTTAACGTTTCTCGGCATTTTTCAGCTTGTTAAAAATCAAACTAAAAAAAGCGCCTGAAGACAGCAGTAATAAATGCATCAAATTGTTACTGCGCAATAATTAATCCTTATTCGAACAATCTGCCTTCAAATATTAATTCCTGAAAAGCGAAAAATAAAGGTGGAACAAAAACATTCTCGAGAGAGTAAAGAAAGGACACACCAATGAATTCACACACACGCACACGCACACACACACACAGAGAGAGAGAGAGAGAGAGAGTGAAGATTTGGCTTTGTAGACCACCTCGCAGTGATGCCTTATTTTCTAGCTATTATTTTACGAAAGTGTTTTAGTAATCAATTATCGCATAGAACAGAGAAACTTCTTTTCTCTGTCAATAGGGTATATCTCAAATAGCAGTCAATTTCGTCTCAAGAAACCGGAAAAAAGAAAGACCACAAAAACCCTTTGAAACGTATTTGAGGATCATAATCAAACATAATGCTACGAAGTAGGAAAAGCACCAATAACAAGAAAATCTTCAATATAACACTTCCATATCTTCTAGTATTTCTATTCTTCTTAATTTAGTCTAATTACTAACGTTAATAATGTTGTTAGATCGACATTTCTTTTTCATTTAACACAACTTCTCAGTCTGATATCAATTTTATTTCTAAGACCCTAACAATGAGGAAGCTACAAACTTTCCTTCCTCTCATCGGTTCATTCGTCCGAAGGTTACATGTAATTTTACGCTCGAAGAAAAATACTGTAAAGTTTCCTCAAGCAAATTTTTTGTTGATGACTTCAATATGTCTAATCAAAATGGATAAGATCACAAAATATATTTCACGCAAATCCACACATATCCAAGGTAGCAAACTACGTTACTAACTTTAGATTTAAGATTTTCTACTGTGCAACATCTCGCTCTCTCGCTCTCTCTCTCTGTCAGAATCACCGGAATCTTGAGCTACACATCGTTTAGGATGGACAAAAAAAAAGGATCGGGAGGACACCGTTGCATGCAAAACTTATCATTTGCGCGAGAGTTGCAGCAATGACCAAATATTCTCTCCAAGGAAGGACCAGGTAAAGAGAATAAGCACAAAGTTTTCCAGTAAAGAAGGGATAGACTAGACGGATCTGCATCGACCCGTCTGGAAGATTTACTCACTTGTTGTTCGCGTACTCGAAGAGTCGGCCTCGGCTCGAGAAGACGATGAGCGCGACCTCGGCATCGCACAGCACAGACAGCTCGTACGCCTTCTTCAGCAGTCCATTCCTCCGCTTGCAGAAGGTCACCTGACGATTCGTCGTGTTCTCGATTCGCTTGATCTCGATCTTTCCTCTTCCCATGACGATCGGCTCGGAAACTGCCGACTGAGACTTTTCTCTTCTTTCCGGAGGAGGAGTCGAAACAGACAATGTCGCCGAAGAGTCTCTCAAGACGAAAGACGATGTACTGCTCAAAGGGTTTCCCGGCGTTAAGTTCCGGCCGTTTCCGGTGGCTTCTCGGCGTCGCGCTGGATGTTGAAGTGCAGATTAGTGGACGTAGAAAGAGAGAGGAGGTAGAAGAGGAAACGACGGAAAAGAACATTTATATGAAATCATTTCGGGAATATTAAATTTTTGGAGAACATAAAAAGAGGGAATTTTACTTTTTTGGCGGGGTTTGGGTTTGGGGAGAGGGAAAAAGGGAGGTGAACGCAAAAATCAAGTCCCTTCTTCGCCACGTGAACAGGGGGGCTGTAGTTTGCCTAATTAACGCAAGGGTACTCACTAGTAAACGAGTGGCGAATTCGGATCTGGAGTCGAATTTGGATATGGACGTGAAATATGAATCCAGGTCCCACTAATTCAAGATCCGATATGTAGACGCGCGTCCAGTTCCACCCTAACATTTGAAATTGGTCACAAAATTGCACTTCACATCTATTTCATCGATTAAAGAAACGCAAAAACTTTGATTCGAGTTGATAATAGAACTAATACATGATGACATCCGCATCCACCTTGTAATGAATGGATTTAAGTATAGAAAACTTGAATTTTAGGTAGCACTTTTTTTGAGTCACATATTTCAATCACATCATGTGCTTTTTGTTTAATATTATGCCGTATAGCACGTAGAAAACATAGTGTGATCATTAATATTTTTATAAGTCTTAACAATGAAGGATAGAGCTAATTAATTACATCGTGTTCTATGAAATAATAACATGGTCCTTTTATGGTATGTAGTAAACATGTATTCTAACGATATAAAGTTTATGCACACTCGGTCACAAGGAAGCCAGCCGTATGATGACGATGATGATAAGTTGGACACGGAGTGAGAAAACTTGCGAGAATTGTTGTCCTTCATTTATGGGTAAAAAAAGGAAAGGAGAGTGTGAGCAGTGGAGAAGTTAAAAGAACGTGAAGAATTTGAATTGCAGAGAGTTCAGAAAAAAGTTTGGTGCGGTGGAACTCAGAAGTCAGAGCTCTCTCTCTCTCTCTCTCTCTCTCTCTCTAAGGAGGCCATGGCCCCATGTGATGGTCTCTGCAACACCCTCGCCCACTTGAATATTGCACCATTTTCTTGGAAACCTTTGAGAACGACCCAACGTCCCTTTCCATTTGCCATATGCGAGAGAGAGAGAGCGATTTTGCTTGGCATTAAAGAAATCAAATTAAGCTCAATATGCTCTCTCTCTCTCTCTCTCTCTCTCTCTCTCTCTCTCATATATATATATATATATATATATATATATATATATATATATATATATATATATATATATATATATATATATATTCACATTGTCTTTGATTTTTCTCTCTCTTTACTGGTCGGCATTCGAAATCAAAGTGGGACCGCGGACGGATTGTTGGTGAACCATTTGGTTGCCATCATTTATGCAGATTGAATACCACCAGCTTTCTCTTTTCCCAGATTTAGCAAAGTTTCTTCTTCGGGGAGTTCATAAACAAATAGCAGAGAACCAAAGAGGGCAACGGAAGATTTTTCACATCTTCCTCATCGTGTTGCAGGAGAGGAAGGTAAACTCTAGGAAAAAAGTTGCTCTCTCGAATAATTAGTCTATGCAGAACTTGTGCGTATGCTTTTCTTCTTCCCAAGATCAACCATGGCTGCTGGCTTCTTCCTCCTGTCCAATGTATCAAGCAATTTTTTTTTATATGTTAACTGCTACTCCATTTACCAACATTGTTTTTGAAACAAAATAAAAAGGATATCAGAAGTAGGAATTTAGTTTATTTTTTTGGGTAAGTTAGAGGTCAACAACCTATTGCATGGGAAAGTTCGAGGCATTTGGTAATAAGAATACTAACATAATATTTATGAATATATTCCAAAAAATTAGGGAAGATTAATGGTCCGACTGGAAAACCAATACTTTTTCTTCTAGACTAAGCAATTAGAAACAAATATCCAGACAATCAAATCTGCTTTTACTTCCTAACGTGCTTTTGGTAAACACTATGTTAATGCTCCAGGAATCTGTTTGCCAAATGCGCCGTAAAGTATCAAGCAATCACGTATGTGTGCGTCGATATATTCTTTACTTATAATTGTGAAGAACTCGCACTTCATTTGCGGCTTTAATTTTTTAACTAGGTTTTTTTTATAAATATGAATAGTATTTTTTCCAATACCACTACTTGTTATTTTAGTAAGTAGATTATCAGTATCACATTTGCAATTCTTCGGAAAACATAGAAAAGCATGAAAAGTTGTATTTATCGCAACGCTTTTGTAAGGCTGATTATATATCTCATGTGTCCAACTGAAGTGGTCATATTAACATTTACTCTATACTTTTTATCCACCCAATTTTATTTAGTAAGGAGAGAGAGAAGCCAAATCTTAGCTTTTCTCTATCCTTCTTATTTTTAGCATTATTAAATGAAAAAGAGATAAACTCGAAAGTGGTACTCAAGATTGTCATGTATATAACTTAATAGTATTCAATGGCTTTTGCTGGGCTCTTGTGTGTATAATAGTGCAAATCGAATTAATATTAGAGTTGTGCTTTCACAAATCATGCTTAATTTAAAATAGTATAAATCCATTGGCTTAATTGAACTACACTCATTTCGAGGGAGATGAGAAAAGCTACAAAAAATGGTCTTATTTATATATTTATTGATATCTCCATAACTTATTTATATACAAGTATGCACCCTTAAAATTTAAACTAACAGTGCTCCTTAGAAATTTTATATATATATATATATATATATATATATATATATATATATATATATATATATATATATATATATATAAAGAGAGAGAGAGAGAGAGAAGTGGTTGAATGTAATTTGTCAATTTTCCTTATTTAGTCTTATGCCACCCATGTCATTGAAGAAAAAAGACATCAGTCTGGGAAAAACTTTACCCCACATTCACAAGAGTCAATGTCTTCTTTCGTTGAAAATAGCTCCCCTCCCCTCCTGTCGTGTTCCGTGTTCTGTGGCCAACTAAAAATTAACTCTCACGATAAATGCACAAGACCAGTGAAGCTTGTATGTTTGGTCTGTGGAGAGAGAGAGAGAGAGATTATCAGTGGTCTGTTGATCGTTCTGGATGAACGAAATTCAATAAGGAAGTTAGTTATGCTGCTTCCTTCTAGACATGAGAAAGATCTTGCTGAAAGTTGGTCCTTCTCTTCCGCCATTAATATTCAAAATTAGAAGCTTTGGAGCCACAATCTATTTACCATTCCATTACGAAGGGCTGGAAAGTAGCGTTTTCTGTTTAGAGAGGGAGAGTTGGTCAAGTTGAAGAAAGGTGGCGAAGATGCTTTTTTGCAAATTTAGTTACAACATTTAATTCTTGCCAGGTGTTAAAGTATACCACTGAAAATCTTCTTCTCAAATTGGCCCTTGCGTTGAAGAGGGGGAGAGAGAGGGAGAGAATGTGTTCCAAAGAGCATATTGTGGGTGAATTGAAGGAATAATCTTCTTCTCGAAATTGGATTTGCACTTGATATCCAGTTCTATGGTTGAATCTGAATCCAAGTTATGCTAATAATCACATCCAAAACTGATTTTAACAAACGGATCTGAATCTCAATCCTATTTACATAAGTCTGATTACCAGAGGGTGGATCCAACCCAAGTCCGTAGTGGACTATGGACGCAAAGATAAACGAAAAAGAATGCATGTTTAGTATCAACAAAAACTGATATATATATATATATATATCAATGTGGGGATCAATACGCAGAGAGAGAGAGAGAGAGAGAGTCTGTCTCTATCACCTGGCCTTCTCCAAATGCGCAAAGAAGGAAAGACTTTGGCAGAGGAACGGCCATGCTGCTTTTGCTTTTTTCCCTTGCATTTCGCTTTCAGTCTTTGCTGTGTAAACCTTGCGGCCACAGACACTGGCACAGCCATAATGCAGCTCCTTCCCTCTCCTTTTCCCAGTTCATCCTGTCAGCAAGCTGCTTTCAGTGATGAATGGCCTGCAACTATGTCCAAGCATGGCACGAAGAGATAGAGAGAGAGATGACAACTATCTTTTCGCTGCAATATTGAAGGAAATAGTTAAGAATGAACAAGTATTGGGATATAGATGGACAGAAGGATTATTTCCACTGATATATGCCTTTTGGTTATACATGAAAAGATGGATTGCTAACTCATTTTTGTTGGTACCAGTTATGGAGTTTAAGCAGGTCTAGGAAATGTACTTATATATATATATATATATGTATCCAGAATTTTCCCAGCATATGAGCAAATCATTGCACACGAGTGGTCTGCCCCATTTCAAAGGTAGGACGCCGATCTGCGACCTATAGAAAGGGAAGGTACTAGCGGAATCGCAGATTATTTCCCTGTATAAGATCTACAACTCATAAGGTGAGAGGACGATTGCGTGAGAAAATATATATATATATATTCTCACTCTCACTCTCTCTTTTCTTTTTTTATTTTGAACTAACCGTAGATGTGTTCTTCAAATAAAATAATAGACCTTGATAATCAGGCACAATTTGCTTTTACCAAGCCAAGTATGGTTTGAGTGAGAATGTTTCGTGTTCGTTGGGCCATGAAATGGTTAGGAAGATTTTGTAGGTCAAGTCGCTTGACTCGAGCTTCAGTGGCCCTTGGAGCAGTGACCAGAGTCTACTGAAACTGCCCCATATAACTGGAACCAAGTCAAAATTTAACATATAAATTCAAAGTTGCTCCGTGGAACTTACGCGCCCTTGTTTTGGCCACACGACCATGCACAGGGTCGAGCATATGATCAGCATGGAAGCTCTAGCTATCTTGTTAAGAAAACACTTCCAGCAAAGTAAAAAGTTAAGATATTGACATAGACTTAGCCCGACTAGCCAGGGAGAGTCGTCGAGGTCTCGTTATTGGTCTGCCCTGTTTGAGAAAAGACATATTGACCTAGTTGGTGGAGTACAAGTTCTTACCGCCTGCTTCCACCGGTTAGGACACCATATCTTGAATGTGATATTTTTTCTTGGAAATGTGAAGAGATGGTTACTATCCTTGTAGATCAGAAGCATCAACCCGCGTGATCAGGGAAAATGTGGACCCAAATTCATTCTTTTCAATTGTAAATATCTTGGAATTTTATGGTATGACGCCGTTTTGATTGGAGTGAGAAGGAAGTCAGGTGGAACATTTTCCACCTTTGCGGGGCTTCAAGCAACAATGTAACTCAAATGACGTAAAAAAAAAAAAAAACTCCTTCGTGATGTTCGCCTGAATCTTGTGCATGATCAAATTTTTTTCACAATGGGAAAAGATGCTACAACAAGTAGACCATGGGGATTAGTGGCCCATAGTTTCAGAAAACACGTTTTTTTAAAAAAAAATGTGATAAATTAAATAGATGTTTAAAACTAAAAAAAACACGTTTAAAAAAAAACGTTAAAAGTGAATAAAAACGCATTTTTAACTTGTTTTTAAAAGTAAAAAAAATATTAGATTGCTTTGATTAATCTAATATTAGTTTGTACCTTTTTCTTTATGTTTTTACATCCATTTGCTTTAGATAGATTACTTTGGTTAGATTGTTGAGTACCTCTAATTATTTCAATAATTATATTTATTTTTTTACTTATTAGATATATATTATTATTTTGTAAAAAAAAAAAAAAAGGCTGAGAAGAACAAGCGTTCGAAGCTTCTGACGACACTTATTCAAGTTGCGATGTTTTGGTGCGTCATATATTTCCGCCACCATCATCTGGCCACGTCGTACCAGCGACATAACGTCCAAAGGCCAAGGATAACGTCTCCCTGGGAGGAAGAACTAAAGCTCGTCAGCGAGCAGGTGCCCGCTGAGTAAACAGAGGGGAGGCACGTCTACACCTTACATATAATTGGCCGAGCAGATGCTCGCGTGATCCTCTCGAGCACGCTTTCTGCGTTTTATACGAAAGTGGCCCCCCAAGTGCCACGTTCAGCCGATCCTCCCTCCTCTTCTTGGCGGGAAGAACATATTATGCTTCAGACAGGGAGAGAGAGGAACAGAGAGAGTTTGATTTGCCGATGGCGTCCGGAGTCCTCGGCCGTCCGCTGCATCTCCGGGAATTGGGTTTTCAGCGTCGAGAGAGGAAAGGAGGAGTCAGGGCGAGCAGGGCGGCCCAAGGAGTTGCTTCCCCAGATTCCCACGTCAAACGCATCCCAGGTGATTTCTTTGATTACTTCTCTTCCTTTTCAGGAAGCTTGCAATTTTTCCGCTGTTTCTTTCCTTTTTTTTTTTTTTTCTTTTGTAGCCGAACGAAATTATTGTTTACACCCAGAATTGTCTGATGGAGATTTTTTTATTCCTTTTAACACTCTTTTGTCAATCTGTGGATCTAGAAGTGTCGATTTTCTTCGAGATTTCCACGAGAAAAATCCCTAATAAGAAGCAATGCTTGCAGCAAAATTTTCCTCAATAATGAGTTTCTGTAGCGTTGAGATTTGATTTCGCATCCCCGTTTTCCTTTCTCTTTCCCACTCTTCTGTGCGGCTTTTACAGAAATGTAAGGAGCCATGTGGGAAAACAGTCTCTGTCTTGCACAAATTTTGTGAAAATGGTTCTCACAGTATCTCTAACTTTGCAGAACACAACACAGAGTCTAAAAGCGGCAAAGCTCATAAAAGCTGTCCAGGATAATAGAAACCGGTCACATGGACAGAGGTGTTCGAAATCCAACCATATGACTAGATACAACATATCCAAACCTATTTGCGTTAAAAGAATCATCTAAAGGAGATGCGCAGACAAGATATCAAAATCAATGGTTCATATTTTTCCAAAGTAAAGGGTAATAAAATCCCATCTGCACTTCCAATTAGCAAATTCTTTTCACGTTTATAGATTTGGACATTCTCAGTCTCGGACGCCAGTTCTGAGGTCGGATTTGCGAAAAACAGCCTGCAACTGAATGGCCCATGGAGGGCCAAATCCATTTGTATGTTACCGTGTACAGCCATTGTCATATATACACACACATTACGCGTGTGTGTATGCTATTGTTATTATGTTTTTTTTGATAAATTACAAATTTCATGCATAGTGAAGTTTAAAATTGCAGTTTCTTATAATTTTTAGAAAATAGGGTCAAGTGAAAGTTAATTAGCTACGATTGTTTAAACTTAAAGATTAGTAAGCTAGGTCTTATCCTGCCATTAGCTAAAATGGCAAACATTAGAAAAATTAAAATTAGCTACAGATTCCTGATAAAAGCTTTTAAACAGGTACGATTAATTGTGCCTAACTATTATGCCAAAATCTTTATATGCAGAAGGTATTAACGAGAAAGGGAGAGTATTAAATCTGAAAATATAGCATAAATTTGAGAGAAAAAATCTGGCTTATATTCCTTTACCTTTCCTATAAGGAATTTTCAAACACCAACAAAATTTTCAGTAATTTTCAATTTTAACATTTTTAATGAACAAATTGCCCCTATAAAAATACTAAGAATCATTAAGTCTTCACAGAAAGTTGATGTGATTCTGGAAAGACTGGAAAGCAGTCCTGAAAGGTACCAAAGTGCCCCTCATCCAGTTTTAACAAGAAGTGTCAAGTGTGACATCTCACAATCACATGGTAAAAGGAGCTTGAGGGGTTTCAAGGCCCTGTATTAAGTTGCAATCTTGCCAATGTGTTGTCTGGGCTTGGTGGTCCAAGCTTGCCTTAAAAAGGAAAAATGTATCACAGACATAAGTGACAATTTTCCCCCTAGAAGGCGGGGATATGATTTGCAATATGTCGAGAAATTTAACAATTACCATAATTTTTTATTGAACAAATCAAACCAGTGTCTGTCTGTAGGACATGATTATTTTTTAAAAGTAAAACAATTCACTTGGTTCATTTTAAACCTTAAATATCTGACTTGCGCATTGTGTGCATATCTTTTTATGCCAACTCTTGGACATTGAAGTGGAGGGCACTGTCATAGGATCAGTGTCATTATACAGAACTTTAGTATGTCAGTTCCAATGAGGGAGTTAAGATGATAAGGCAGCTAATAGTCTTTCTAAACAAACTAGGGACTATTTTGTCAAAGTACTCAAAATTTGGGAAATTGCAATTATGCTTCAAAAAAGTAAAACAATACTTTGAATGTGCTTAGGAGAAAATGAGACTTTTTCCTTTTTATTTTAAGTTATGCAAAGTTCAGGAATTGGAATTCATAACTCGTATTTGGAAAACAAGGATATGAGTCAACAGTCCTTTTTGCAGTTATCTATACACAACCAAACATTAAGTATGGTTACTTTTAACACGCCTCTAACAGAAAAACCAATGTCCAATAACAATGTGCAGGGAATCATTTGTAAAACCACATAAAGCAAGTTGCCATATAGTCCATAAAGAAGGGATTTTATTATGAAACAGAGCTAATACCGATGTTAATATTACTTACTGTACTGCATTTTCAAAAATTTGGTCTCAGTTATTTGTTATAATGTAATGGGGGTTGTGCTTGTAGACAAAGCTTATGTATGGCTACCACCTGGGAGATTGTATGTTTATTGCATTTGCAGTCTTGAGTTCTGTCGTTTTAAGAATTTCTGGCTGCTTATCGATTGCATAAAATGTGTAGTATATAGATGGATAAACTTGAGGGAAATCTATTGCCAGTTAATTGGATAAAATGCCGTCCACAGTTTATTGTGCAGATTTCCACATTCCCAAATGAAGTTTCACAAAATAAGATGGCCCCAGTTACTGGCTTGTTTTAATTTCCATGTTTTTATTTGCATTTTTCTCAATCATGGTAATTTCCAGAAGTTGTAGATTTATTATGCTGTTCCAAATTCTTTTCACGCGTTGAAATTGATCTTGCCACTTTGATGGTGGCATCAGATCTTCAAATGGTAGTCTGGCCTTCCCTTTGTTTTTCAAGCAACTAATACATGAACATTCAGTACAATGGATATCTGCTTTACACATGTTCTGACCAGCATCAACTAGCAGGAAAATTGGAGGCAGATGTTGTTGTCATAGGAAGTGGTGTTGGTGGACTTTGTTGTGCCGGACTTTTGGCTAAATACGGGCAAGATGTTCTTGTGCTAGAAAGCCATGACCTTCCAGGAGGTGCAGCTCATTCATTTGAGGTTAAAGGTTTCAAATTTGACTCTGGGCCTTCATTATTTTCTGGATTTCAGTCAAGAGGTCTTCAGGCGAATCCTCTTGCACAGGTGACTATGCATTGCATTTTACAAATACCAAAATGTTTGTTGAAATCCTTGTTAAGAAACATATGCCAAACCAGTTTCTACATGAACAAAATAGTAGCAAATTCTTCTCCCTTCTTTAATCTACTTTTTATCTAATTGTACTTTCTTTCCATGCCAAGCCAGTTTCTACAAGAACAAAATAGTAGCAAATTCTTCTCCCTTTTTTAATCTCCCTTTTATCTAATTGTACTTTCTTTCCGCTATTATTCTTTTTTAGTTATAAGCTAAAGCTGTTGAATTATACATTTAAAGCAAGAACTTCTTGTTCTTCAAATGAGTAAATGCTTTGCCTTCATGTAGGTTTTGGATGCATTGGACGAATCTGTCCAATGTGCTTCTTACAACTCGTGGATGGTGTATGTACCTGAAGGTGACTTCCTTTCCCGCATAGGGCCCACAGAATTTATCAGTGTGAGTGTTTCAGTGGCATTTGACTTTTGAATCAAATGAGGATTGGTTCATCCATTAGCAGTATACAATATTTAATATCTGGTGGTGTTAACTACAATGTAGTGAGAAATATACTGTTATTTTGACACTTCTAGAATTTCAAGATGTTAGTGTTCACCCTTTTGGACACTAGCAACAATGCAGACACTTGTTGACACCTCATTGCACTTCACTTTCAACATAGAACTTCCAAAAGGCGCTCAATGTTGCACATGCAGCAGTTGAGTTTCATACATAAATGGTTCAATATCATACATTTTGTGTCTACCATATGTTGTAACAACCTAGCCGCTCTTACGGTAGGCTGGGGCTCTTAGTTTGGCAGATCACGATCCACCCCCTTATAACTTTGGTGTCAGTCTCAAAAGGCTACGAACTGGGATAAAAAGGCCGGGAACTGGGATAACAAATCATTTAGCCAACTCCTTTATAAGCCGTTGAAGATTTCCAACAATCTTCAATATGAGAGTAAACTTTCTACAATGGAATGTTACAATCCCCCATGTCGAGTATTGGACTGTGGTCTGACACTAACTATAATGACCCGCTTACTGCTACACCGAGCTGGGGCTTCTAAATTGGCAGATATCAACCCACCCTCTAGTAGCTTTGGTTCGAGTCCAAAAAGCTAGAAATTAGGACAACATTTCACTTAATCAACTCCCTTGTAAGCCTTTGAAGATTTCCAACAATCTTCAATAAGTGGCTAAACTTTTTACAATGGAGTATTGCATATATAATTCCAATTTTCTTCAATTTTTCTCTTGGGATTTAGTCATAGAACCTGGCCTCTGTTAAAACTGTCGCAGGGACCAAGCATACATAGATTTCTTCTTCTACGCTCTTTTCATAATATCTCTCTGTCTATATATATATGTGTGTGTGTGTGTGTTTGTGTGCATCATGTGTATGTCATGTGTTTATGAATAAAATGCTAAAACATTTTCTTAATGCTACTTAATCATTCTTGTCAGACATTTTATTTTTCTAGAGACAACCTTACAGGTTGACCTGCATGGTTGTTTTAGCAGAGATCAGTTTCTGAATTGCCATGATAAACATGTGCCTTTGATGTTACAAAATTCATTTCTTGAAAATAAATCAAGTATGTAGGCACAGAAGAACATATATGTTTTTTCTGGTTAATAAACACAAACAAAGAGCTGACTCAAGGTGCTAGAGCATGCTGCAAACATCTCAGCCATGGGATAGAATAAGCAGTTCAGGTTATAAAATTCAAACTAGATTGTGTGAACAAATTATACATGCAATCATGCATAAATACACAGACACACACACACACACACATATACACACACACCCTTTCTCTTTTTGTTCCGGTTTAGACTCTACAAAGTCCTTAGATAGAATACTGTCTCTCTCACGCACAGAAACACACATTTTCACAAAGATGCACATGCTCACACAAAGAGGGATACAGGCTTCAAACTATCATTTGAGAGCCGGAAATCAGAATGGGGAATACTGGAACCTTCATTCTTAACAATCTGTATTCCAAGTCAAACATGGAAGGCTTTATGTAGGTCTTGTTTCTTGTTCATTTCACATTGTTGAAAACCTTAGGAGCCAGATTGATGTTGCTTTCACTGTTTCACATTATTGCTTGTACCGGTGTACTGACATAAGATTGTTATAGATACTGATTTACCTCTATAAGAGAAAAGCTGTTATCTACTTCAATAATGTCATGTTATCAGTTAACAAAATTGGTGTCGTATATCATTGAGTTCTACAGTTCTACTATGCAATACTATGTGCAAGCAAATGACTAAACTTTGTTCAATGAATTCTGCACCTTTACAGAGATGTGCATGAGATCCTTAATCATATGTTAAAGTCATAGTCACAAATATCGCAAATATTCTTAAAATATGGCATTCTTGTTGTCATTTCAAGGACAGTTGATATACGAGCAAAATATTGCAATATTTTCAAATATATCTTCATATGATCCCTAGATCTTGTTGATATGTTGCTGAGATTTTTAAAGAAGCCTAATGATGTAATTTCATTCTTTTTTTTCCTACTTATCTTTAAATGATCTTTTACTTGTTTTCTTTATACTTATTCAGAAGTTTTTAAAGCTTCTCATGGTTTTCCAAGTTTTTCTTGAGAAAAGCCATATGTTGAGAAATCCTGCAGAAAACCTTGCTGATAATAATATTTGTGGCTATGCTTGAGCACCTGAGGTAGATTTTTGATGATGTCATTCAAAGTTCTCAAACCATGATATGGATATTAATGTAGATTCTTTTTTTTTTTTTTGGTAGTGGACACTGCCTTATGACATATATATGTTTGTCTTCGTCAATTGTACTTTGGATATGATTTGGATTTCCTAAAATTTGGTTTGTAGTCCTTATTCTGCATTGGACAAGATCCATGCTGTTAATGAGCTATTGGCTTCAACAACCACAGTGTACCATATTGGCTTCAACAACCACAGTGTACCAAACGGCCTCATTGGCTCACTTGTGAAACATTTTATTTCTTCTCTGTGGCATAATTAGCTGCCATTAGTCTGTTTTCAGTTCCCATCTGGGCTTTGCCTTTTTCAGCATTTTACGTAGTTTGAAATCTTGTAAGCCAATTTGCTGTCTTAAAATTTTCTGCAGAAGTTGTTTCAGTGTTCACTGTGCTCTTTAGTTGAAGGCTGTTTTTTATTTACTAGGTGGTGACTAATTGCAGTTTGGCCTTTTGATATTTTTTCCACATGCCTTTTAATCTCAATTCAGGACCTCGCAAAGTACGCTGGTGCAGATGCTGTTCGTGAATGGAAACAACTTCTTGTAAGTATGACTTAGCTTGTCTAACCTAACGTTTTTATGAACTTACTTGTTAAGATTGTAATTTATAATTTTTTTGTGTGGTTAACTTATTTTCTGTACATGTGCGTTTGTCTCTATGTCACATTAATTCTGCACATAGGTTGGAACACCTGAATTGGTTGCACTTGTAAATCAGGCCCGATCTTGAGAATGCAAATGCTTCAAGAGATACACTCTTGAAGATCCCAACAACTTCAATAGATAATACAAAGCCAAACCTCAAACTTGAGGAGAAGATACCAAATATATTAATCTCAAGAGAAGAATACACAAGAGAGGCCTAAAAGCCTTAACAAAAACAAGGGACAGCAGTCCCTTATTTATAGAGCAAAGAAAGGAGGAAAGAAGGGAGGAGTTGGCTGTTGGGCCAGCTCCAACGGCTAGAAATCTAGTCGTTGGAAGCTGGTCCAACAGCTAGTTCCCCTTTTACAATAAAAAAAGGTAAAAACAGAAAAAGGGAAAAAGAAATAAAAAAGGGTACAGAAAATAAACTACATAAACACCTATGCGTACATACATACATATATATATATTTATATATACAAATCATACATGAAATTAAATGTATGATAGTACATATGAAAAATATATATATGTATACTTACATGATGTCTAGGCCTTAATTTCTAACAGCACTGTGGTCGTGGCTATTAATGTTTGATACAATAATGCCTATTATACTTTCTGCAATTATGCTCAAATTGATATACATATATTTCTTTTTTTTTTTTTTGTGTATGTGTGTCTATACATATTATCTCTAGATTGTTTCAACTATTTATTAGTGTCATCTGCGTCAAACCACCCTCCATTTTTACATGAGAGGTGTAGTTGGAATATTCTCAACAGAAAAGGGATCTGCTTTCCTTTTTCAGGGTATTTTTGTCCTTTCATGCTATTTGAAGTTTTCTCAGTATAAATTATGTCTCTGTGTGCTTATTGTGCTCCTTAGGACGCTTCCTTTTTTGCTCCTGTTGCACATTGAACATTTTAACAGGTCTACAAGTCCAGAAATATCTTTATCGGTCTCTTCTTTTATTCCACATCCTGTGACAATGGCCAGACTAGGTTGATCAGGCATCCATCAGATACTAAATGTCCCATATTAGAGCACCTCCTTCAACAATGTATTATGTTGTATTCAGTACTGTTTTCAACTAACATGGACTTCTACCTTGACATTGTCACTCTTCAAGGCCTAGACCTCTCAAATGTGCAGGAAACTAGAGTTGTTAATGGTAGATGAATCATTTTGAAAAATAAGAAGTGTCTTGGCTGGATTATTTGAGCTTACACAATTTTTCACATATGAAATTTGTCAATGACAATCAGACCACCTTGCCTTGAATAGTGGTACTATAATTTTGGTGAATACAAAATTAATTATTAATTTGGAGGTTGATAAGATTATAAGATCCTTCTTACAGGTACAATTGCATCTGCCATAAATTTGTTTGTGTACTTGCTTGCATGACAACCAGAAAAAATAATTTCCATGATGTGGCCAGGTTGGTTAGCTTACTAACATCAGTTATCAGATAAGATCATAAGAATGCTAAGGAATAAGGACATTACAACATAGAGTAAGAATAGTTGGCTAAATTGCCCCAATTCTTCTATTACTTTTATGTGGCAATAACTTGACAAGTTGACATGCTTATCAAACCGCTAATTTCACAAGGTAGTCCATAGGCTACCAATGCCTGTATCTCCTAAATTAATAACATAGCTTATTCCATGTGAATTTGTATACTTGCATCTGGAAGATCATGCTGAGTTTTTCACTTTGGAAGTCTTTTTACTTATGAAACTGCCAGCTGGGAAGAAATATGTTTGATTAAAAATAGAGAATATACTACTTTGGTACAAGGAAAAATTATCCTTGAACTTTCACTTCAGAGTTTTTCTGTACCGTGATTTCAAGTTTTGATGTGTTTGTTCATCAATGTAAATTGGTAGTACAGCAGACAATTATCTGGAGATCATCGAGGAAGTAGATATTTCTGAAAATATTTGATCAATCTGAAGAATCACAAATGATTAAGTGTTATTTTCCTTTCCTATCTTTCTAAATTATTGTAGGATGCAGTGATTCCTATGTCAGCTGCTGCAATGGCTTTACCCCCTCTGGCAATTCGAGGTGACTGGGGCGTTCTTTCTACAGCAGCTGCACGCTATGCACCTTCTCTACTGAAGTCATTTATCCAAATGGGACCTCAAGGTGCCATTGGTGCCACAAAGCTCCTTAGACCATTCTCAGATATCGTTGAATCTTTGAAGCTAAAAGACCCGTTCATCCTTAATTGGTTGGACCTTCTGTCTTTCCTTCTTGCTGGGGTAAAATCTGATGGTGTACTTTCTGCTGAGATGGTAACTTATCTCATAATCCACTTTGATTTTATAGTTCAATTAGTTTTCTTTTTGTCCTCTTTCAGTTGATTTTTCTCCCCAAATGTGTGTTTTGAACTGAATGGTTGACCAGGGCAAATTGCTGTCCTTGGCAGAAATTGCAATTTTCTCAGTACCATTTTTCTTGCTGAAGTCGATTGTAATACTTTTTGTTTGTTTTTTCTAATATACACATTGTCAGGTCATCTTCACTGGATCTGTTGGCTATTTTTTGAATTCCCTTACGTTGTTAGCTATGAGTGACTTTGAACTCTGCACCTTCACATTGATAACCTAGTCAGGTTCTTCCATTTTGTATCCTTTCTGATACTTCCGTAAGATATTTATTATAGTATGCATGTACATGATATTTGTAATTGCGTGGTTAATATTTAACACATAGGTCTATTCATGTAGAATAGGAATTCTTGAATGAGTTGCTTCCATACGTTTGAAATTATAAAATCTACATCAGGCAAATTAATATTAGAGAACATTAGAGAATCCACAAGTTATGTAGAAGAAAAATGAATGCCAGTTTGTTAGATGGCATATGCAAATGTGCTTTTGCATATAGCCGTGCAATGCACTGTTAGAATATATATATATATATATATATATATATATATATATATATCTATATATATATATATATATATATATACACACACACACACATATATATGATTGTATGTATTCAATCACATGATATTGTTTTGAATACATAAGCATATGGGTATGTAGATCTTTCGCATCTGCATTTTTATTTTTATTTGTCTATATTTTTTCTGCACTTTTCTATTTTTCTTGTACTTTTTTTTCTGCTTTGTGCTGCGTTAGATGCAGCTGAACTAGCCGTTGAAACTAGCTGCTCTTATCTCTTTCTTATTTAACTCTATAAAGAATGTGAAGGGTATGGGAGTTCTATGGCCTGAGTGCTTGAAGTTTGTAATTTTCTCTACTTCAATGCAAATCTGTTTTTCAGAATTTGAGAGATTTATTCTGGCTGACTGCTTGAGTCATATGCTGTAACAAAATTCAGACTGTGCGTTTAAGATATTTGTGCAAGTTTGCAGTCAAGTTTACATGGTACCAGAGCCATGGTTGGGCTTGTAAATCTGGTTGCTGTTCACTCTCCAAGTTGGTGTCATCTTGGATTTTTGTTTTCGTGCTGAATCAAGACTACTAACCATCTCTTCAACGAATTTTCTGTAACTGCATATTGCAGTTTTTGGAACTGGAAGAGCTGTCGTTTCTTTCGTAGATCAACACGTGTGGTAGTGACTGGTATTTAAGCAGTTCCAAAAGAGTGTTGCTGAGACTGACCACTGATAGCTCACGCCAAGTGTTCGATGATATTACTGTGACTATGCTGGACTTATTGCTTCATTGCTGGGTCATGAATCATGATCAAAAGCAATATCAGCATTCTTGGGGACAACATATCAAACTATAGTAGCTTTTTTTTTTTCTTTTCAGGTGCTTTGAAAGACTAATTTCATTTAAAAGATAAATCCGTTTTTTAGATATGGAGGAAATGATATCCCATATTCCCTTCCCTAAATTAACTTCTATCAACTATGTTCAATGGTCTAGAACCATAGAGCATTTTATTACACGTCAGGGATCATGAGTCCTGTAAACAAGACAAAAGTTGGGTCCCATCTCATACTAACTAGAGAAATTGATGGTAAAGCTTGTGAATCAGAAGGCTCTGAGAAAGACAAGGCTATTGCTGATTAATGATTATGAGAAAAAATGGGGAAAATGGAAAATAGGGAATCACAAAATTATTACTTGCTATGTCACATAGGTATGGGTATGGGTATATGCACAGGTACAAGTCCGAACCATTTTTAAAATTTGGGTACAGTGGTATGACTGTATACAGTTATAATTATATATATATATATATATATATATATATATATATATATATATATATATAAAATATAATTATATATATATATATATGTATATAACAAAAAATATGAATTCAAACAAACAAAACAATTTTCATGATTTAAAATTTATAGATTATGAAGAAGAAACTAATGAACAAAGTGTCAAAGTAAGAAACATACTAAAATCCCCCAAAAAAATAAAGAAAACCCTGACAAAAGACTGATCAACATTGTCCAAAAAAGATGGATACAGTACCAGGTAGGTTGACCGTACCCGCAGGATGTACCCACAGGCATACTAGTACCGTGCCCATATGGTACAAGTACTACTGCCCCATAAAAACAGTATTTGTGTGACATAGATTATTTGGATCCTTACATGCATCGGTGTTGCCACTATTGGGCAAATTTCCACTTAACTATGCTCGTGAAGCTTGGGATCTCTTGAAAAAGGCTCATACTATTAAAGATGTTGCATATATGTGCAACTTACAAGTCAAGATGGTCAATTTACAACAAGGAGACAAGATCATCAAAGAATATGTGGCTGAAATAGACCAACTTTGGGATGAACTAGCTATGTTAGAACCAAATTGGCATGCTAGAGACATTTCTTTGAGAGAACTCAAAAATGCAAATACAAAGAGAAAATATTTATAAGTTTATTATTAGTTTAAAGCCGAAATTTGGGCAGGGTCAAAACTCAAAACATTGCTTCTTCATAGGCCTAATGTCCCCTTTATGAATGAAGCCATTGCGAAACTTCAAATGGAGAAGAATAAATTGCAATTCACTAAAGAAAGAAGTGATGGTGTCCCCATAGCTCACGTAAGGCCATATAGGCCTCTTTATTTTGACAGGTCCAAAGTTGAAATGAACAAATAAGATCATTTGTTACCATTGTAGAGAAGGACACATTAAACCCAAATGTCCCAAGTTAAAAAGTTCTTTGTTACAAGAGAGAGAGAGAGCCGAAAAGTATTCTTCATTACGTGACCCTAATCTCTATTAAAAGATATTAGGGTTAGAGAATTTACAAAAGTAGTCCAATAAAAATAAGAAAGCATTTAAAGAACTCTTCCCTAACTTCCTAATATTTCAGAAAAACTCTTTTGCATCTTTAACACTCCCCCTCAAGATGGAGCATATATATCAATCATGCTCATCTTGTTACAACATCTCAGGAAATCGCCTATGGGAAGAGCTTTAGTGAGGATATCTACTGCCTGATCTTCTGAGGAGACATGAATAGTGCTAACAATTCCTTCTTGAACTAAGTTTCGAATATAGTGGCAATTCACCTCAATGTGTTTAGTCCTCTCATGGAAGACAGGATTGGTAGCAATATAGGTCGCTGTCTTGTTGTCACAATACATCTTTATTGGGAGATTCACTGAAACACCCAACTCTAGAAGCAATGATCTGACCCATGACATTTCAGCTGCAGTTTGAGCTATAGCCCTATATTCCGATTCAGCACTAGATCAAGCTACCACATTCTGTTTCTTACTCTTCCAAGAAATAAAGTTACCTCCCACAAAGACACAAAAACCTATAGTAGACTTCCTGTCATCTACAGATCCTGCATAATCAGCATCACTATACGCTTCGATGTCAACACCTTCTCCCTTTTTGAACTATAACCCCTTTCCCGGGGCTGATTTCAAGTATCTGACAATCATTAGAGCAGCGTCCCAATGAACCTTTCGGGGTTTTTCCATGAACTGACTTAGCTTATGGAACCATGCACGAGGACTCTGTTTAAGTCCATAAATAACATTCTTTAATTTGCATAATACCTTGGAACACTCCCCCTGTCGCTCAAAACTAGGTGGTTGCTGCATATAGACGGTTTCAGACAGGTCTCCATACAGAAAAACATTTTTCACATCCAGCTGAAATAGAGGCCACTCTCGCTGGACAGCAAGATATATAATCAATCGAATAGTGCCCAACCGAGCCACGGGCGAAAAGGTCTCAAAGAAGTCAACACCATAAGTCTGTGTATATCCTTTAGCAACAAGACGTGCCTTAAACCGTTCAACTGAACCATCAGAATGATACTTGATGGTGAACACCCATTTGGAGCCAACCACATCACAGTGCATCGGTGGATCCACCAAATCCCAAGTCTTCCGAAAGATAAGAGCATCCATTTCCTCCTGCATGGCTTGCCGCCACCTTGAATCTAACAAGGCTTGATGGTGAGAAAACGGGATGATGTGGCTAGACAAAGCTCGATCAAACTGCACCAAACTTGTACTCAAATGGTCAGTAGAGACAGAATTAGAAATCGGATGTAGTGTGCACTGTCGCTTGCCCTTGCGAATGGCAATGGGGAGATCATCTGCAGTGTGATCATCATTTAAACCCGAGTCAGTCTTATCAGTGGAGCTTACCTCTTGAGAAGGCGCTGGTGGGCGGTTGAGAGAGGGACCCAGACAACGAGTGTAAACTAATGGAGGATCAAGGAAACATTCACATGACATAGATTGAGATGGAGGGATCGACTCAAGTGACACTGGTGGAATAGGAAGAGGAATTGGTATAGGCAGCTTAGACGAAGAAGGACTCGAAGAAGAAAAATAAGGACGAGATTCAAAGAATGTAACATCCGCACTGATAATCTCTTTCTTGGTCTGGGGATCAAAGCACTTATATCCTTTTTGATTGGCAGAGTATCCAATGAATACACATTTGATGGCTTGGGCAGCAAGTTTGTTTTTGTCTGGGCTTAGCAGGTGCATCCAAACACTTTGGGAGGTATATGAAATAATGGTCGATCTGGATAAAAAAGTTGAATGGGAATACGTTCTTGGATGGCTGACGAGGGTAATCTATTAATGAGATAGCATGTGGTAAGAATCGCATCGCCCCAAAAATAGGCAGGCATGTGTGAATGCAACATGAGGGTACGGGCCACATTTAGGAGTTGTCGATGTTTTCGTTCGGCAACACCATTTTGTTGGGACGTGTGAGGACAAGTATATTGAGGTCGAATTCCATGATTGGCATAAAATTGAAGTAGCACGGAGGATTTGAATTCAAGAGCATTATCAGTGCGAATATTTTTTGACAATGAAACCAAACTGAGTTTTTATTTCTTTGACAAATTTCGGAAGAATACATGACTTCCGATCTTTTCCGTAACAAGAATACCCAACTGACTCTAGTAAAATCATCAACCAAAACAAGATAATACCGAAAACGTGAGTGAAAAGGAACTCGACTAGGACCCCACACATCCACATGAATGAGATCAAATGGACTTTGACTAGATGGACTCTGACTTGATGGAAAGCTGCTCCGTGTATGTTTGTCTAACTGGCAAGCATCACATAAGAAGGACTCTGATGTAGTAATACCTGGAGACATGCGATGAAGTTTGGACACTGATGGATGACCTAGTCTGAGATGCCACTAGAAAGGAGAAGTCTTCGAGGAGAATGATGATGCAACAACATTTACTGGGACAAACAAGAAATAGAGACCCTCACATTCATGGCCGCCACCAATCACCTTCCCAGTTAGTAAGTCCTGAAAAGAACATGAACCAGAGTAAAAAATGACTCTACACTGTAAGTCAATAGCCAGCTGCTTAACAGATAACAAATTAATAGGAAACTGAGGAGCATAGAGCACGTGAGTAATAGTGCCTAAATGTGGGAGATAAATATCACCGCTGCCCAACACAGGAGATAGCTTGCCATCAGCCAGTCTGACATGCTGTGGTGTAGAGAATCTGACTAAAGATGAAAAAATGTGTGATTGATTACAACAATGCCTGGAGGCGCCAGAATCTATCATCCACATCATATCTGGGCCATCGGTAGGAGCACCAACAGAGAAGGCTGAGTCTATTCCAGTAGTATTGGTATATGAGAAGGAATTTTCAGTCATCTTGTAGTCACTGGAACCCTCGAACACATTACCATCAGCCATAGTAAAATTCCAATCAAAATTTTGGGCACAATATGTATGTATCAGATGCAGCAGTCAACTTCAATCAAGAAATGTATCTTTACGGATCACAGAACTCCAAAAAAAATAATAATAATAATAAGCAGTCCCAACAGTCCCAATGCCAGTTGACCCACATGTGACTGCACACACCCCCAACAGTCCACAATTCTTCTCCACCTGAATATTAGATGGCTGCTACAACACCAGACTTAGTAACTCTGCACACGACTGCACATATGTCTAGCAGTCTACCATTCTGCTCCACATGAACTATGTGATAATCAGATCATGTCTTAATACCACCCACGTATGGCACACAATATATAGGAAGCATCAGTCAGACACCACAGAAAAAAAAATCTCTACTATCCTCAAAGATTATACGAATATCACACGCAATGCAATAAGGGAGAATCTGTAATCACAGAAACTAACCAAATCTGAACCGTATAAAAGGGAGTAGATAACAGATAACAGAGATTTGAATCAATTGCTGCGGATGATAGCAGGCCCACAAACAAAACTCCAAAAGACAGCTGCTAATCTCTGCTACTTACGGCTGACTGTTGTTGTTGCTAAAATAGCCTCCACGATCAGCAGATCATTTCTGCTCCACATGCCAAACTACACCCACAAACAGCAGCTAAAGCCTCCACAATCAGCAGGTCATTTCTGCTCCACATGCCAATCAGCAACCTTCAAAGAGCATGACTCCACACACAACAACAAAAGGGCAAATCTGATATATAACTTCAAAGGGCAGATCTGATACAAGACTTCATAGATTTGCTTCCAACCAATCAGCAGAAAATCAGATCTGATCTTCCACAGCAGCAACGTCATCAAGGTTTCTCCATGTCTTCCACGGCAACAGCAACGCAAGGGTGCTAATCACGTTTAGGTCTGTTTCAGCCGATGACTGAAAAATTGAATCCCCAATTGACTGAAGACGGCTGCGACTTATAACAACAGCTGGTTATCATAAAACTAGCTATCCACGTGTCAAAGGAATCCACGATATCAATAAATCTTGTACTAAGAATCAGCAGCAGTCCTCACGCAACCTTACTTTACTGATTTTGTATCCACGATCTATAGAAAAATTTTGGCTGTTCGCTGGAAAGATTGTCGTCGGAGAAGGTGGTCGCCGAAGAAGAAGGTCACCGGAAAACTCACCCTCCAGTCGACGCCAACCCCTGCTCTGATACCATGTTACAAGAGAGAGAGAGAGTCGAAAAGTATTCTTCATTACGTGACCTTAATCTCTATTAAAAGAGATTAGGGTTAGAGAATTTACAAAAGTAGTCCAATAAAAATAAGAAAGCATTTAAAGAACTCCTCCCTAACTTCCTAATATTTCAGAAAAACTCTTTTTCATCTTTAACATTCTTGAGAATAAAGGAGAAATCATCGGAACACTACAGGAAGAAAGCAACAATGGAGCATCAGTTGATATTGATAAATCAATTGGTGCTCTTCAACCAAGACCTTTATATGGCCTTCAACCTCTTTTCAAGGGAAGAGTCATTCCAACATCCGGCACAACAGTAGCTTCAACTTCCTCAAGTAAGTTTTCATGGATTCTAGACTTGGGTGCATATATATGACTCCTTATGGATCTATACTCACCGAATGCACCAAAAATAGCTCATACCTTTGTCAAAACGGCTGATGGGATCTCTCTTTCGATAGATTTTGTTAGAAACATTAATCAAAGTTTTGATGTATTAATCACCTTCGAAAACAGAAACCTTTTTCATGTAACCCATGTAGAAGTTGGCTTGACAGCTAATTTTTTACCAGATAAAGTAACTTGTTAATTTCACTCATCTGTTAATTGAGAGCTTTGTCAGACTTCCATTTAATGTTCCTATGTTTTGAATGTGCCTAATCTTTGAAGAAGTCATGTGTTGAATGAGAAATATTCAAAGGCCTGTTCAGTTGACATTGCTTGCTATATCAAACAGATGGAACTTATTGAAGCAATGAAGTTGGATCAGTTGAGCTGTAGCAAGCCGACTTATACCTATAATATCGCCATTTGACATAAATCTTGCTTCAGACAGTTTTGAGCAAAATTTTCTTAAAAGGGAAAATAAAGACTAAATCGTGGTTCTTCTGAGACAATAGCAATACTAGTATTTTATTCCCTTCAGTTAAGTCAGAAATGACATTTCTCCATTTGAGTGAAACTTGTAAATGTTAGATTATGACCTTTGTGAGGTGATGCTTTGGTGTTATTATTTCTCTTGCATAAGGCAGTTTTTTTTTTTCATTCTTTTTCTTTCTATTGCACTTTGACTGTCAGAATTAGCAAGGAAGTTCATTAATCTTATGTCCTGTATTTCTGGCTGCAAGGCTACTCCTCTGTATCAGTTCATCTACCCTGAACAAGATATCTAGAAGATATGTTTTAAACATAAGGTTTTCTTCAGAAGTGTAAGTTTAGGTCATTGTTGCATTTTTGACTCCAATAGGCAGGCTTGGGCATTGATTGGGAAGCAAGTGGCACTCAACGGCCTATAACTTCATCTCATGAGAAATTTGTACATTATGTATCTTTAACAAAAATTCATGTATAGTGCATTTGTCCTTTGAGATTGTAAGTTGCTTAAAAATACGCCTACATCTCTTTTCTACAATATTGCAGGTATATATGTTTGCAGAATGGTATAAGCCCGGGAGCTCACTTGAATACCCTCTTCATGGGTCTGGTGCAATAGTTGATGCTCTTGTCCGTGGAATACGAAAATTTGGTGGAAGGCTAGCATTGGGAACCCATGTTGATAGTATTATTGTTGAAAATGGTCGTGCTGTTGGAGTCCAACTCTCAAGTGGCTTGGTCAGTAACTTCCCTTAGTGAAACCTTTACATTAGGAAGATGATATGTGAATTTCTTCAGCAGTTCACATATGTCGGCTGCAGTCTGTTCGTGCTAGGAAGGCTGTTGTCAGCAATGCATCTATGTGGGACACTTTGAACTTGCTACCTGCTGAAAGTGTTCCAAGTTCATACAGAGACAAAGTCAATAAGACCCAACAGTGTGAATCTTTTTTGCATCTTCATCTAGGTTTTGATGCTAAGGTGAGTTTCTGATATTATATGGCTTTTATCCTTGTTTTAAGGGACCAATTTATTGGTGCTTCTATTTTGGAGAAGTAGCAAGGAACAGAGTCCTAAGATGGAAGTGAATTTTGGCGTCACACTTGCACTCATGAATTTGGCTTTTATATCTGCACATGGCCTTCAGATGTATATTCTTGAGCCTGATTTTATATTTGAGAATTGATCTGCATGAGTCCATTTTTAACTATTTTATTTTTATTAGTTTTTGTGCCTCTGAGGTGTATTGTTCCTGGAGTCATGCTTGATGGTATTGTTTGGATATTTAAGCTTTCATTAGTATTTCTTATTGCTGAACTTAATTGTATAGGACATACCAGAAGACTTGGAGATACATCACATTGTTGTAAATGATTGGAAGAGAGGAGTAGATGCAGATCAAAATGTTGTTTTGATATCTATACCAAGTGTCCTTGGTAAGGAACTGGCCCCCACAGGGAAGCATGTATTACATGCATACACTCCTGGAACAGAACCTTATGACATATGGGAAGGACTAGATCGTCGAAGTTCAGAGTATAAAAAGCTGAAGGCTGAAAGATCTGAGGTATCTATACTTTTATTCTCTGTTTTCAGTTTCAGTTGTTCTTGGTGTATGCTTGCCAACATGGGTAGTTCATGATTTTACGCTTTTATCACTTTATTGAGTAATTTTAAGTTCGAAATACAGTGAGAAGTACTGGATATTCATATCAAATTTCATATACTACCTGAAATCTGGCCCACGTCCATGGCTTATTACATGTTTTTTCCAGATCTTGTCCAGCACTAGGAATCACAAAATTGAGATTTGTATTCAGGACCATAGAAACATTTTGCATCCAACTTCAAGTAAATAGGAAGATTTTGTCTGTTTTTATATATCTTCCACCTTGTTTTTTCATCTTTTGCCATCCTGTATTCAATATTCTTTATATGTAAGTGCATTGACCTGTGGGTTCGCCTATTGTCATTCAATAATTTTGCATCAGCTTCCGAAGTTTCATGATTTGGTGCCACAAAATCTCAGGCACTATATTAGAAAGAAATTTATGAGCCTATGGAAAGAAATTGTGATGACAATGTCATTACCTGCTTTCCTATTATCTGTTTAACAAGTCTAGTCTAAGGTAAGGACTGTGATGAAAAACAAGTTTGAACTCAATCTTAAAGCGCCTTTGAGAGAAGGACATCACCTAAGTAGAGGTATCTTCAGTCTTCAGAAGCACATTACTTTGTTTATCCCGCAGGAATCATCTTAGATGCATCAAGCACAATAATGCTGCAGCCCCTTAGTTAAAGTGTTACACAAGCAACGGAAAGATGAGGGACTTCTTGTTAGACTACTCAAGCTCTGCAGAAGTAGGATGTCCTAATCATTTATTTCACACGATCTCTACTAGCATTTCTGTAAAAAGTTTTATGAAGTTATGAAAAATCCATGTGGTCATAATCTCCTTCTTTATGGCCTTCCCCTATGAGCTTCCCTAACTGGCGATCCTGCATAAGAAAACACTCAGATGAGCAGGTGATATTGCAACCATGATGAAAGTTTTTGGTAATAGAAAGAAGTTCAAATTTAATTTTGGAGTGTGTATAACACGAGGAACATCAAATATTGAAGATATAATTATTTTCAATGATTTAATTTAAAGTGGAATCCCTCCTGTCGTGGAAATAGATATAGTATGTGAGCTAGGCTTGCATTCAACTAATATAGATTCATTTGGCATCACATAAAAAGAAGTTTTAAATTCAAGAATCCAAGAAAACTAAACCTGGATATATAGGAGTTCTAGAAACTGTGGCCCTTGGAGTAGATGAAGACGACTTCTTGTACTGTTGAAGTGCCTCCACCAGCTGGAAAATGGATAAGTCCTTGTCCTTCTTTGGTGCTGCTACTTCCAATGGGGCATCAACCGAAACCTGCTTCCTTTTCAACTCTGGGCAATCGGCCAACTTGATATGTCGAGGTACACTGCAACAGTGACATATGGTTCTTCTGTTGTAACATCTCCCACAGTGTCTGTATGGCCTCATATTGTTTGCTTATCTTCATACAAACATCATTGGTGGCCTTTGAATCTCCTTCAATCTTGGGAACTGCGGCTACACTTTCGTTCTTTTTCTCAAATTTAGGCTCATTTCTTCCCCTTTTAATTTATTGACGATTTCATGGAAAGGAAGGGAAGTTGATAGGGCAGGTAAAAAGGCCCTTCTCTGTTCAAATTCTGGTCATAGACCGAGAAGAAACTGAAAAAAGTGGTTCTTTTCTCACTGTTTTTGTCTCATTTGAGTAGCACTGCTTCCCACTGAGACTCGTAGAGATCTTACTCACTCAAAATTGATGAAAGAGCAACATGGTAATCTCTTATGGATTTGCCTCCTTCCTTCAAATTCCGTAGTTTCTCATAAATATAGTATTCATGAGCACAATGTTTGGGGTATACATATCTCTCAGAAATTCCCAAGCTTCACTAGCTTTAATAAAAGATAAAACATTTTCCCGTATCCAATTGTATGGTATTAAGCATCCAATATTTGACTTGAGCATTTTTAATTTCCCATTCCTCTAATTTCTTATGGTAATCTTGGATAGCATTTTTCTTTTTCTCTCCTTGAAGATATTTAATAACGCCATCTAACTTACTTGGTTTAGGCACGGGTTCAGGATTGTACATTTTATAATGCCCCAGAGACCATGGCTTGTAATATGTACCTCTAGCGCTCTAGCCCCGACTCTATACTTGGTACCCTTGAGTTTGAAGGCTAGATGAAAAAGGCCTCCCTGTTCCCCACCTTGTTCTGCATAATTTTCTTGACAAAGCTTTGTCAACTTGATGATCAAGATCTGAAACCCAAACAAGTCCACCAAAAATAACAATCTACGATCTTCCAGTTGGAGTTCCATAGGTAGACATATAAGGCAGAAAAGAACTTTCCATGAAATTACAACCGTAACTGTGATAGCATGTAATGAAAAGCAAGTTAAAGCTCAAAGACACCTTCAGAGGAAGGAAATCACCTTACAAGAGCTATCTTCACGGATGACGACTCAGATGCACAAAATAAACTGGGGTTCCAGCCCCCTATTTATAGTGTTAGACAAGCAGGAGAGATAAGAGGGACCAGCCATTGGAATAGTCCCAACGGCTAGTCCGACTTGGTAAAAGCTAGTTTGACCCAAAAAAATAAAAAAGGAGAAGCGGAAGAAATTATACGAGTATTATATATAAACCACAGGTAGAGCTGTAAACAACATTAATGGACCAAATGATCGTTCTTATCTCTTACTGGTGGAAAACCTCATATTCTCTTACTGCTATGGACCAGAAACATCTTTATCCTTGATACTTATAGCCACTTTTTCCTACCCATCTGATCCCCTCCCTTTTTTTTCAGTAGACTTCCTATCTCTGCATAAGTTTAAACCTCACTTGAAAACGAACCTCAAGATCTACGTATTTCCTGATCTTCATTTTGTCTATAATTATCCTCCATTCTCAAAACTCAGAATGATGTGATCGTGCATTGTCAGTTCCTCCTCTTTTGCTCTCAAGCTGTTTAGCTCTATTACTACTCAAGTTAAAGATCATTTCTGTGAGAGTTTGAGCTAGCACATGTACCCTTAACATGTGCATACATGCTCAATGCACAGTTTAATATTCATCCCATACACGCTACATGGTACGAATCCAAGTTTCTGTGTTTTTCTTTTTCTGTTAGGTCATGTGGCAAGCTGTTGAACGCGTACTTGGACCTGGATTTGACCGCAACAAATGTGAAGTAAAATTAGTCGGTACTCCTTTGACACACCAGAGGTTTTTGAGAAGGAAGAGAGGAACATACGGCCCTGCTATACGCGCAGGTGAGGACGCATTTCCAGGGCATTCAACACCACTTCCACAACTTTTCTGTTGCGGTGATTCCACATTTCCAGGCATTGGGATTCCCGCAGTTGCTGCTAGTGGTGCAATAGTTGCCAATTCTCTGGTCTCGGTTTCTCAACACCAAGAACTTTTGGATGCTATTGGAATTTAATTTCTTGTTCGGCCCAATGTCCGCCATGGAAAACATTCCTCATCTTATATATGGTATGTAAATTGATTCTGTGGTGTCAGTTTGGCGGTTGTCTTCCTGGAGACGCAACTTCCGCTTCATCGTTTGGTGGGATATCTTATTTCAATTCTATATGACCACTCTTGCAGTTTTAAGCTGAACGGTGGCGCACTGTTTTTAGAAATACAAAGCACACGCATCTCGCTGTCTTTTTTCTTCCGAAAAACCATCCTTGGCATCTGGACTTGGCTGGGCTGACATCGTATTGCGCGTACTTTCTCGTCAGAAGAGAGTTCTGCAGGTTTTTGCTTTGATCTTGTGTACCTATATTCACATCTCTCTCTCTCTCTCTCTCAAGATTGAGAAATTTGAATCTACTAGCTGCCGTATGTTGATGAATTTTTTTCTAAAGTCTTCCACTAAAACTGTCGCAGTAAGTGTATTAAACAATAAAACAACCATGAAGAAAAAGCGATTGCTAATGCCTTCATAGTGATCGATTTTTGCTCATGCAGTTGTTGCCATGGTTTTGAACAACAGATTTTTGAAAAAAATCCATCTGGCCACATACGGCTGCCAGCCGGTTTCAATTTTTCTCTCTATTTATATAGGTTCTTGACTCGTGAATAAATCATCTTAGCAATTGATTTTTTCACATGAATGATTGGGAGAAGAAAGAAAAGGAGGCATGGCATTTTAGTCACATAGTTTATATGAATTCACAACTTTTTTCATTCTTTTGCTAGAATTCACAACTTTTTTCATTCTTTTTCTACCAACCATCCATGTGAAAAAAGTTATTCGTCGTGATAATTCTTTATCGATCTAACACCCAAGGGTCAGTCACCTACACATCTGCGCTTTCGTTTTTTAATATCTGTTCTGTAAACTTGGTGACAGCTTGCCCCCCAATTTGTTTAATTGCATTTTCATTTCTTGTAGCCTGGAAACGGCAGACAACTCGTCTTCAGAGACAAATTGCAGTCAGCGTGCCGTAAAGATTAGAAACTCTCTAGTCGATGAGCTTGGGCAGTTGTCGCACTGCATACGTCTCACACATTTAATTAATGTGTCATGCCGCAATAAGCATATTCTTTTTGTTATATATGCAATAAATGCATATAAATAGGGTGCGTACATGTAAAAATTATTAGAATGTACTAACAGCCATATAAACATGAACTGAACTGGGATCGGTCAACAGTGAAGTGAACGCTTGTTAAGAGTTCCAAGTGCTCCTGTTCTCGGCACAACACGATGGGTGAGAACTCTCTGCTCTAGATCATGCCTTCTGTTCGACCAGTCAAAGCAATCTCCTATAATATGCCAAACACGAAGAATGCTTTTTAAGTGTTCAAGTGCTTCTGCTTTACCCATATGAGTGGTCGGAGTGGAACACCCTGTTCTGGGACGACAGGTGCTTCGTTTCGACAGCTGAGTGGTGGGATCTACAAGGGCGGGTCCGATCTACCTTCCAAATGCACAGATGAATCGGCTAGGTGTGATATGTTTCAACCAAGCAAGTGTATATATATATATATATATATAGAGAGAGAGAGAGAGAGAGAGAAAGAGAGAGAGAGAGGAATTTAGCTCAAACCCACCTTCTTTATATTAAGCCTATTTTTAGATCAAGAAGACCAAACCCAACTTGAACACCTTTGTTAATTTGATGTGTTTAACAGCCTTAACCAACAGAATTCCTAACTCATCACTGTAAGAAATTAAGTTTCATCCCTGATGGTATATAGGGTTGCAGGTCCGGACCTGGTTTGAAGACTTTGTCGATTTTTAGTGTATCAAGTCTAGGGATGTCTCGGATATCTGACCAAAACAGTTCTAGAAAAATCGGATATGGAAAAAAATTAATGTCCAAGTAAAAAAAAAAATCAGATCGGATTTGGATTTAAGAAATGGCGTCTAAGTGGATTCAGATTCAGATATACATAAATATACAATCACACTTGGATTCCGATCAGATTTAGTTTTCAATAAGTTTTATATATTCAATGCTCTTACATTTTGAAAACGGCGATTTGGTCCAAAAGTCGGATTCAGAGTTGGATATTAACGTAACTCAAGTCGGATTCGCATGGTGAAATCAAATTTCAGATCCATTCAGATATGATTTTTCTTTGTTTAAATTTGAATTCAAAAAAAAAAAAAGAAACAGTTAAAGGTATATCCAATTTAAATCTAATCCATTGACATCGTTAAGCGAACCTCACTCCGATCTGACCTCAAATGCATTTAGTTGTATTAGATCCAACTGGTTTGTGATCCTAGCCATGAAGCATAATCTTATTCCTTCTTTAAGTGGGTCGGGTCCACCTAGGCTCCTGAAACTTAAGTTGGTCCGATCAAAGCCTGGTCAAACCCATTTTGCACGTCAGCCGAATGAAAGTTTTAAGAACCCAAAATAAGAATTGGAACAGTGGCATGATCTGCTGGTCATTAAAGATATCCCAAATTTAAAGATCATCTTTCCACCATGTAGAAAGCTGAATTATGTGACGGACTGTCGAATTCAATCTATTTTAGTATTCTTCTGTTGCCAAATCTTTGCATGCAACGCCATTGATATTTGAATAATTGACTGATTACCTACCAACCATTGACCAACTTATCACAGTAAAGATTACTTTGGATATTTAAGCCATCACCATGAATACAAAGCTCTTTCTTTGCCATTGCCAAAAAAAAAAGGATTTTGGAGTTTTGCAGAATTGATAAGGACCATAGACATTATTTCCCCGTGAAACTTCACAAGAACATCCATTGAGGAAGCCTTTTTACCAAAATCATGAGAGCCTAAAAATATTCTTCATTCTTCTTCTTTTTCCCCTCTGTAGAAGAGTCAACTGCTGTCCTCCACCATCCCCATGCTGAATTTTCTCATCTTTCCGTTGTCTTCTCTTGCTGGGACCTTTTTCTCTTAGTTTATTCATCGTATTCAACCAAATCCAGAAAAATCACAGAGCAAAATGAAGATCAAAGCTACTGAGTTCTTGAAACAGGTTTGGACCATAACGGGTGAAGTCCTGAAGTCCAAAATTGGTGCAGTGAAGAGCCAAGCAAGTGCTCTTCACACTCTTTGTTACAATGAATTGAAGAATCAAAACAAATCGTTAGGTTATCGACTCTGGAGCTTTTGGCTCTCAAATTACTGATGACCAGCTGATATCAAGTGAATGTATACAAGTGCAGAAAAAGAATTGAGATTACTAATAATAGGTGGTGCAATAAGACTTAATTACACAATAATAAGTTGGATTCTGGAGATTAAGAGAGTTGAGAGGTTTCCAATGAAAAGCTTGTTCATTAGAAAATATTATTTAATTGTTGTCTACATAATTGCAATTAATGTATCATTCCTGCTGACGAAAAGTAATTATTTCTCTTCATCGTTATTCTACCCTTCTTCTTCATCGGCTTGTTCTATTTTTTTGAATTCCTAAGCTTTTAGAACTTGCATCTGCCTTTGACGTTGCATTGCAGCATTTGGGATCTGCTCTTTTCAACATTTTGGTATCAGCACATGATAATCTTCTCGCTGGTCATTTTTTTCTCATGTCATGGTTATCTTTGGGCGCTCGACAAGACAGTGCATCATCAAGATCAGGTTCAGGTGCTTCATCTGGGATCAAAGTTCGTGAATCAATATCATCTACATCACAGCAGTAACTCAGATGCGATTCTTGTTTCAAAACCACTTACTGAAGAAAATGATGCGACTTGGAGCAGATCAAAGATGATGGCCTTAATTACTAATAATAAATAATAACTCTTGAAGGAGAAAACTCAAGTTTCAACGTCTTCTAATTAGATAATGGGGCCTCAAATCATATTTGTTCTTCGTTAAGCCTGCTGACTAATGCTACTAAACTGAAATCAAAATTCTCAATAGGCTCTCTTGCAAAATCCTCTCATGTAGATGACGTTGTTCTTTCACCGCTCATCATCATGAAGAATGTATGCTTTGCTCATAATTTCAGGTACAACGTCATATCTATTACCGAGTTAACTAAGTTGAATAGGTGTATTATGTCATTCATGCATCGCAGGACCCCATCTCCACAACGACAATCAGAGTGGATGATGAGAGATGCGGATTCAACATCTTCTGACTCTTATTAATGATTTGCCTGTCAAATGTGACTCAAATGTTGGAGTGTTGAACCATGTTCGTGAAGTCTGTCAAATAGCTAAACAGACTTGATTGGGTGCAAGTAAGTAGCCAAGAACACAAAAGACTGCAAAAAACAAAGGAAAAGAAGTAGAAACCATAAAACATGGAAAACGCGAAAGAAGAGCAAGAGCTAGTCTGCGGCTGTGTGCGTGTGTTGTGGCCCTTGTTTAAGCATCTCTCTCTAGTTTCTATCTTTGTCACGTTGAAGACGTCAGTCTTAGGCTGAACTTTTAGTTGGAGACATTGATCAGTAAAGATTAATGAAAGTTTCATGTGTTCGTTTTAAATTAAGCTTCAAAAGCAGCAGTTTTTGTAACTAAAAATCTGTTTGGTGCTGAAGCATGCACAAACCTCTCGGAAGGGGAAAAGAACTAAGGAAAGAATATTGGACTGTAAATTACATTTTTCCTATTTTTGCTGGGATTTTGTTTATGACATTGTACAGGAAAAGGTGTATGTACTCACGAAAATGTCATTAGTAACTAAAATAGTGGAAGTTCATTTGCCATTTCAAGTCTGTTGAACGGTTAAAGTGTAAATAGAGAGGTGTGGGGAGGTTCCTAAGGGAGTTGGCACAATGATCGGTGTAACGGTAGACAGGCGGCCAGTCTTTTTCGATCCGGAGGAGCTTCCCCATTCTCTTCTCCTTCTCTAACTCTCTTCTCGAAATGTGAATGCCCAGAGCAAGCGGCCAGTCTTCATTTCAAATCCTCATAGCATTAAAAAGGGGACTACCTGACATGCAAGCTGAACCATGACTGAAGACATTACCTTGAAGCACTAAAAGCAAGGCCATGTACCTTAGAGGGGTTGAATATTTTAAACCCTGCTCACCAAAAATAAAGATAAAAAGAGTAGTGTGGGGTGGGGGAGACCTGAAGAGGCCGAAGCCCCTCCCCCTTTCCTCTACCCTTATGTTTAGGGCTGCTTTGGAATATGACTGAATTTACAGTTACTCTATTCAACTCAGTAATAGTGTCTACCATCGTTTATAGTCCATAAAAATAGCGCCCATAGAAATTGGTTTTGCAACTTAATCTAAATAACGTTCAACCTGTTTAATGCTGGAGCTTGGCCTCTAGATCGAGTCAAGTTGAGCTCGAATTTGCTAACTCGAACTCCAATTGAGTTCAAATAGAGTCTTTTGAGGCTCAAGCCGAGCTCACGCATGCTGGCGAAACTCGGCTCATGAACACACATACTTCTAAAGACCGTGCTTAAAATAGCAAAATCTTAAAGTGGAAATGTTAGGCTTGGATCTGTCAGCCACAATTATGTAAGAACAAATCCTATCTGTGGGTTAATTTGGCTTGCAAATAATGGGTTTGCAGGCAAAGTCTTGTTTCCCCCTGCTTTGATGCGATACATTTCTCGTTAACAAGAGAAGGCTTAATTCTACAGCTTCAAATTAACCTTGTTGGTTTGAGCATCAAGCTAAAAGATTATTCCAAAAGAGAATTTAGCTCAAGCACACCTGTCTTATATTAATCCTGTTTTTAGATCAAGAAGACCAAACCCAACTTGAACACTTTCGTTAATTTGATGTGTTTACCAGCCCTAACCAAAATGATTCCTGACTCACCACTGCAAGTTTTAAGAAATGATGATCAACCAAATTCGGATTCAGATGTACATAAATATTAGATCGGATTTGGATTCAGATCAGATTTAATTTTAAATAAATGTTATACATTCAATGCTCTTGCATTTTGAAGTTGGCCAGATTCGATCAAAAATTCGGGTTCAGATTTGGATGTGAATGTAAAAGTTGGACTCTGACGGATTGTCAAATCAGATTTTGGATTCACATTTGTATGTGGCTCTTCTTTGTTTATATTTGAATATATAATTATCTGAAAAAAACAGATACAATTAAGAGCATATCTGATCGATTTGAATCGGATCCACTAACAACCCTAATCGAACCCCACTCTGATCCGACCTTTAATGCATTTAGCTGTGCTAGATCCAATTGGCTTGCAATCCTAGCCAGTATAAAAGTATTCCTGCTTTCAGCGGCAGGCCCGGTCCAACCCATTTTCCATGTGCCAGTTGAATGAAAGTTTTAAGAAGCCAAAATAAGAATTGGGACAGTGGCATGACCTGTTGGTCATTAAAGATGTCCCAAATTTGAAGGTCATCTTTCCACAGCATACTTTTCTGAATGCCTTTAGGGCGCCATTTGCAGCAGCCACTAAGCATGCCCAAGACAGACAGCATCCTGAGGAGTTCACACTGTCCCATGTGTCTTCTTCTTTGGGTGCATTTCAAAAGAGTCCAGTGTCCTTCATTATACATTGTTTTTTGATTATATATATACATATGATCATATGTATCTGTTTTTTTTTTTTTTTTAATAGTTCTGGTAAAGTTTCTTGAAGGACAATTGCCTCATAGTTAAAGGAGTCTTCAAGCGTCTACTCTTCCCTTAGTTCATGTAATACATGGATTCACAAAAGCATAGTTGGCAAACTCATGGCTCGGACTTGAACTCGGGTATAGTGATGATCAAGTCACCAGGTCAGCGAGTTGACTTGTCGACTCAGTGAGTTGATTTGTCAACTCGATCAAGTCTTAAAATAACCTGAATCGAGAGAGTCAGGATGAGTCTGGGCCAAGTCAGGGGTGAGTATGGTCGATTAAGGGGCGAGTCAGGTCAACCTTGACTCATCGCCAGGTTTTGTAGAGATCCGAGTTGACTCGGGCGATTCCTGAGCCAACTCGTTGAGTCAGCCAACCATGCACAAAAGGATAGTGTATGGTTCGATCTGTCCTAACATAGCAGAAATATAAAAAATATTGCTTGTATAATTGTCAAAGATGGTTAGATGTTCGGGCCTGACAGAAAATTACTTTGGTGCCCTTGAAATCCCCTTCCTATGAAGACAAAATGGGATTCTCAGTTTGTCCTCTTAAAGGGTTAATGTGGTGCGCTGAACATATGGATGTCAATGTATCCGATTTGGATCAGATATTTGACCAATCCATTCTGAAAAATCGGGTGTAGAAAAAAAGAAGTTAATATCCTCATAAGAAATCAGATGGCATTCGGATTTTGGAAATGACATCCAATCGTATTCGGATTTGGATATACATAACTATCGGATCACATTCAGATCAGATTTAATTTTGAATACTGAGACTTTGGAAACAGATCCAGTTCAGTCATCTGCCGATCCGAGTCTGAATCAGGACTGTTGATGAACACTGCAATGTAGGGCACAGTTTCTCCCATTGTTTTTTCAAAACAAAAAGCATCAGGGCTGCTCCGGCAGCCTCTTTTTTTTCCAGTATCAAAAAACAAACAAGGAAAAAAAAAAAAGAACATGCTGTTTCCTATACCCGCCCATTAAAAGTTTTTTATTGGCTTTTGAAAAAATTTATTCTTTTTTTTACATATATGGGTGAACCCCCATATATGAGAATTTCTACGTGAGTGTTCCTCCAACCAATTTTTTTTTTTTGCTCCACCACTGGTCCGAAACCTTCTCTGGTAGGCACAAAGTTAAAGATATACAGAGAGAGAGAGGCAGAGAGAGAGAAAAAATTTGCCATAGATTTTCAAAATAAATCTTCATCCTTTTACAAAATTATGTCAACGCCCTAAACTCTTAGAAATTTTAGGAATAATTAACCATTCTCTTTTATAAAATATTTCAAGATTGCGCCCCTTAGTTGAAAATTTCAAAAAGAAGCTTAAATTCTAATGGTTGGAATACTTGTCCAAGGATGCCCATCAAACACTAGAATGTACTTCCAGGATATCCATTTGCCAAAAACAAACATAATACCATTTTGAGAAATAATTTTGTGTTTCTTATTTCAATGAATCCAAAATTAAGATTATAGAATCCACACTTTAGAATCTTAATTCTAGGGCCTTAAGCACTATCTTAGGGCCTATTTGATGCTTCATTATTAAGATACTGAAATTCTTTTAGATTTTCTTTTGTGGATTTCTCTAGAACCATATTTCTGTGTTTGATGGAACCTAGAAAGGGATATCTGACATTTAGGCGAATGGAAACTTGCAGCTCACAAGCACTAGTAAGAATTGTGCTCAATTCAATAGAGAAAGACGAAAGAAAAAAAAAAAAAAAAAACTGCATAGTGAACAATTTTTTATGCATTACATTTTAAAGAACAAAAGCATGGCAATGTTTTACTGAGAAGTGACATCAATATAAGGAGAAGAAACTTGTTCAAAGCTTCAAACCACATGGCCAATCAAATTATTTGAATTATATGCCCAAATTTTGAGAAGTAATAGGCTCTATACATAAGAAATTCATGTTGCAGTCCACTATTTTCTAGTATGTTTTATGCAGACTTAAAGTTCAATGACAAACATTAGGGGCTACTTGACAATAATAACACTTTGTTATTGCCTTGTGAACCTGTGCTAAAAAATGAGACTGATTCACATAACACACAGGTATTTCATGAATGTGCACAACTTTTTTTAGGCAGATTCATGAGATAATAACAATATATTGTTATTGTTAAACAGCTTTTAGTGACACAAGCCAATGCCCCAAAACCCAAAGAATCAAAAGATGGAAAGAATAAGGAGGAAAGTTTCCAATTAGGCAAACAATAAATACAATTCAATGAAAAAGGAAAAGAAATCTCAAAAATCTCTCACCAAGTCCAGCTTAGGCTGCCCACCAATAATCAACCGACCTACCCAAGTTGATTGCTCTCCACAAAGAAATATAGAGTTTCAAGATACAAAAATCAACTTACAACTAACGCCCTGTTTGGTTGGAGGGAATGGGAGAGATTGAACAATCCCTCCTTTCTTTGGTTGAGTAATTAGAAAGGAGGAAAAATAAGGAAAAGAGAAAAAGTTTGTTTGGCTGTGATGGGAGGGATTGGGAAGGAAAGGAAAGGAAGGGGAGAGCAAGAGTCTTTTTCTGCTCACAATACCCCTTCCTTTCACCCACTTCTTTTTAAACATTTTGATTGTTAGGGGTATTATTGTAAAGTATTATAAATTCTATTCTTTCATTTTCTTTATGTAGTCCAAACAAACATGATTTTAGTGTTTCTTTTCCTTTCTATCCAAACAATCACCTTTTTCATTTTCTTTCAATTTCATTCTTTTTCCTTCCCTTTCTCTTCATTTTCCTTTCCTTTCCCTCCAACCAAACAAGGTGTAAGGGAAAAAAATAAACAACAACGAAGGGGGAAGCCCCCAAATCCCAAATAAACATGAAAAACCTTCCCAATCCACCAATAAGCACAATTCAACAGAAAAGAAAAATGAATCTCAAAAAATCTCTCACCAAGGCTATATTAAGGGAGGTCCAGATGAGACCACCAAGATCAGCAAACCCATCCAACTTAAAACTGTTCACGCCTCAAAGAAATTAGGGTTTCCAGCTGCAAGATCAACCTGGAACTCCATGGTAGGCTGCGCTTGAGGTCCTCATATTGAGATGCCCTAGTTTCTTGGAGAAAGTGGCCCTCTTTTTATCACTTAGTCATTTCTTGTGAGTACTAAAAGGAGAGCATAGGTAAGAATAAAAAAATTCTCTGTCTTCCTTCTCCCAAATAACATTTCAGAGTTTTAAACGGCTAGGTTTTTCTTGAGTATAATACTTTTAAGCTTAAAGAAAACGAGAAAATTTTAAAAAGAGTAAAAATGAGGGGAAAATAAAATAAGTGAGAAACTAATAAGTAATAACACAAATATAAAAAAATAAGTAGATTTGCAACAAATAAAAAATAAAATATAAAAAAAACAAATTGTTTGGCATTAAAAAAGCATGAAAAAATTTTTGGAATTCTTATCCTACATCCAATTCCAAATAGTTGACAAAAGAAACATGTATTTACTAAAAGATCAGGAATGGATGAAAATTTGAATATGAATTCTGATTCAACCAAGTATTTCTAGATTAGTTGTAGCAGCTCTCCATTCCCTGGCTCTCAAGTATGTTTGCCGCTACCATGTTATAGCTCGTAGGTATGATTTCTTATAGTTACCCCGAGAGAGTGGTTTCCTTTTTCTTCATGTCCTTTCCTTTTTGTTCTCATAAGACCCAAGCAGAATGCCCACGTGATCAAAAGAAGACCACCTTTCCGAAGAAGCTATGGCATCTCAATCTAAGGATCTAAAGCACAGTCTACCATGGAGTCTAGGTTGATTTTTCAGCTTGAAACACTAAGTTCTTTTGATGAAATGCTTCTCCTGCTCACCCAAAAAAGTATCATGTTCCAATATCCATAAGCACTTGAAATTGTTAGGTTCATTGCCTCTCTCCATTGGGGAAACCCAGCAGCTTGAGAATAGGTACTATTGGTGAAAGCATTAGGTTTTAGAGATCTTACCATAAAATGGGTATGTCTGACAGGTTGAGTAATGTGTTCAGTGGTGGGTGAGAGAAGAAGAAGACAGTAGTTCATCTGTTATCTGTCTTCTTTTTGTGAAGCCTGTGAGCTTTTTGAGTTCAAGGACATCTGATAAATCCCAGGCATCACAAGTTCAGAAGAGATTTATGGTCTCTTCCCAAGAAAGCTTTTGGACTTCCAATATGGACATTTATGACACCACCTAAATTACTGTTCATCAATTCTTGATCTGTATCAAAAGTTTGGAAAACATTGAGTATTGTTTTCCACAAATTCAATCTTATAATCCCACTCAAAATGTTGAAATTTAAAAGACCTAAGAGATATGAAAAAAGAACCAGATCTACATGTCAGTCAATGTACGAAGGTTTTAAAACGTAGTAGTCGTGTCTTGGTGTAAACCAAGTCTGCACATCATATATTCATTTTCCTTATTCTTATATTTTCATACATTCATATGGTTTGGCTTATGAAAAATGACTTAAAATATTGAGAGATACTCATAAAAGCATATTCAGCCAGAGAGAGAGAGAGAAATCAAAGTCGAGATGAGATTGATAGTTACTTGGGTTCAATTTCCAACAAACTGAAGCTCTGGTATTCAGTGTCAGGTCACATATCCAACATCAATCTGATCAGTGGCAGCTTCAGTACCCTTCAGCAAGTCCTGTACCTCTTGGGAAATACTATCAAAGTGGCACCATTCATCTCTTTAGTGAACAGTTGACATATCTAAATTAATGAACCAAAATAATGCTACACCAGGATTCTCTGTAGCAGTTACATTTTTCTAGAAAAATGGGGCGAAAATCTTTTCAGTTGTCTACAACTTTTGGTGCCCGTCTCAGTAACCTGGGAAAGCCAAAAGCTATATATATATATATATACAGACCACTTGATCAGGGATAAAAATCAAACTTTTTAAAGTAATGTTAAAAAGTGTTTTAAACAAAATATGAACCTTCTAATGTATTTATAAATACTAATGAAATATAAATCATGTTTTAGTACAAGTCATTTTTTTTAAAAAATTGATCTTTATACTACCAAAGTAAAGTTTTGATGTTACAAGAGCCGTTCATTGTTTTACTATTAACAAACATTATTTAAGTAAGAAAACAACTAACATATGTTTCTCATCAATTCACTCTAATATATGTTTCTCATCAATTCACTCTTAAGATTATGTATATATAAGGTTAAATTTTTTTAAAAATATTTTAATAATTAATTTCAATAGGTCTTGTTTTCAAGCCATTGGGTGTGCATCTAAAGTATATGGATGGATGGTTAAGAGAAAAACAAAAAAAATAAGGTGTAAACTAATATTAAATGACTAAAATGTCTGTCTTCTTTTCCATTTTATTTTTATCTTAACCGTCCATAAGATACAGATCTGGGTGACTTTAAAAAGCTAGTCACCATTATATATATATATATAGAGAGAGAGAGAAAATATTGATTTATGTTTTATCCATATATGGGCCTCTACGACTTGTATCGACTGAGAAAGAAGCCTTGTGTTCCTATAATGCATTTGGTGACATATTATGGTGCTTTTCTTTTTCGTTTTATGGGGAAACTGTTGTTAGCGGTGACTTTTTGTTGCGCTCTGAAACCCCCAATGCCTTTTTCTAGCTCCCATATGCATTAGACATGTGTAGACTTGAACAAATTATGTGTGTCCATGAGCAATTAGCTGCCTACTTGGTGCCTCATGTCTCTTAGAGCATACACTTCTCCAATAGTGTTAGTTTGAAATCTTTGTGCTCTCATCATGATGATGACTAAATCGCTGCTGCACGATAGTGCCACATCAGTCTCTTAAAATTAAAATATATGTGATATATATATATATATATATATATATATATATATATATATATATATACCACTAGATATGAGTATTTTTAAACGAGTTCCTTTGTAGCTAATTTTTCTTGCTCACAAGTATTTTTAAACGAGTGCCCTTCCACCAGCCAATTTTTCTTTCTCACAATTAGCATGGACCGAATGGAAGCAAAATGGTTGCTTAAGAGAAATATTTAAATGTAAGTTTAAAAGATATCATCGTTAATGTAATCAGATTTGGTCTTTGCTTACCAACTGCTAAAAAACCAGTGGCTAAAGGTTGGCTCAAGGTTCGACAAACCTGAGCACGAGCTAGCCCGAAGGTCTTGCAGGCACTGCAAGCTTGACTCATTTAGTTATCAACGACACACAAATAATTCTTGAGAGAGCCATTGGTGTCACATGGCCACGAACCAAAAGTTTGTGTGCTCAATATATATATGAAGAGAGAGAGATAAGAAATGTGGAGAAAAGAGTTTCAACTATATATATCGAGCTGAGTTCAGCTTTTAAGTACCGGTCTCGAGTCAGTCTCGCTTGATAAGTTTTTTTTTTTTTATTGGACCAACCTAATTGTCAAATAGCCAGCCCAAGTCCGACTCAAAGCCAGGTAGCCAACTACTTGGTCAGTTGCCCACCAGTGGCTAGACCTGGCTATCGGGCCATCCCGGCCCGATAAGAGTCGTGTCTGAGCCGGCTAAAACCTGAGCTTGAGCCTGACCCGGTTATAATAAAAAAATGATCTTTTAAATATAAAATATAATTTTAATAAAATAAAAATAATTTTTTGTTATCAATCCAAATCGAGCCTCCTCCATGGGGCCAACCCAGGCCGGTTTTTCTAAGCTTGGGCCGGGTATTGGGTATGGGGCCCTGTGCCCAGGTGGCTCATGATATGATATGGTGAAAGTAGTAGAATTGAGGCCGTTTTGAGGATTGAAAGCAAAAGTTATAGATGAACCCATTTGACCAAATAAGCTCCATCGGTATTCAACATATTCTGTCTATTTAATTTGGAAAGGCTGTTGAGTACGTTATTTATTTGCCCTTTCGTAGTCATGATGGAATTGGCAGGCCCCTACCAATAATCATGCCCAGTTTGACCAAAAAGTCTTTACATATACTCTTTCTCACTTAGCCCCACTAAAATTTTTTATACTTTTCATTTCATGTGTAAGTTTTTCCAATAATCAATCTTGCAACTGTAAAATTTTCAAAAAATAATAATTATATCTGTTTTTTTGGGGGTGAAGTTTCAAATCTGTCTGATGGGTAAAATTAAAAGTATATCACTAAAAAAACAGTCCATATAGAGGCATTAATGACAGTTTATGGTACCTTTAGCACAAGTTTATAATGCTTTAAGACATGTTTTAAATTTTTAATATATCTTTTCTTTTTCGGTCTATGCTTGACTTAACTTATAAGAAACTATTTCAACTGATGTTGGCAGACAAAGAGAGAAAAAGAAAATGGAGTATATTCATCATTTATTATTAATTCACAAATGTTCTCCTTTTTCAACTACCAATATGAAAAAAAATAAGCAATCATGCCTAATTGTCCAGCACCTCTCTCTCTCTCTCTCTCTCCTATATATATATATATATGTGTCCATGTTTTTAGGGCAAAAATGAAAACACGAAGAGCCTATTTTTGTAAAATAGCTGAAATATTCCTTTTTTTTTTAAATAGCCAAAATACTCCCTCACAGAAAGACGGTGCGAGAGTTGGAACATATATGTCAGCTTTGCCATTACAGAAAAGTGCAAAGAAAATAAGGTGTGTTTCATCAACCCAAAAAAAAAAAAAAGGATAAATCATTAGTTTTTAGCAAATTAGTAAATTTCAAAGGCCTTAATATCGATGAAAGAACATTGATGCCTCCATATTCTTATCTTTTTCCTTATCCTCTCATCAACTAGTTGCATATAACTCCATACCATAAGGGCCACCATCAATTTCATTCATAGGCCCCAGATAATGTTCTTCCACTCAATTGGTAGAACCAAAGACAAGTGAAGTATCTCCCAAGGGGTTGGTGCAATGACTTGGAATCTTAGTGATTGGTGTCAGCAACTGCCTACACCAGCCTCACAAAATTAGTTTAATATATATGTTCATGTTTTGATATTTGTGATTGTTATACATATAAGTGCCCCAAAGAAATTAAATGTATTGAATGAATGCCCCCACGAGAAATTTTTTTTGGCTCCGTTAGTGGGAGAATGGGGCTTAATCCAATTGGATCCAATATAATTAGATTTGGATTTCAGCATAGAAGATACCTTGAAGAGGATGAAACACATCTCCCTTTCCCTTGGACTCTACGGTCCAGGTCTACTTCAAGACTTGGGTATGGAGAAATACACGCGTCAACTAGAGTGTCGGACATCCACCGTTTGCATTGTAGAGGAGCCCACAACAATCAAATTGGCGACTAAACCCATCATGAGCTCAAGCGTCTGACTAAGTTGTATTGGGATCCATATCCAATTCCAAGGGGACCCTCTCCCATTGTAGCTGCAAATGAAAGAAAAACTTGCATGTGTCGTGATAATGTTTTATGCGTGCCAAATTACTAAGATAACCTTTTCTTTTCCCGGAGTTCCACCTCACGTATGATATCTCTTGCTCGAAACTAAATGGCAGTAACGTAATTGATGATCGTAATGTTGCAATTATTTAGGGTACTGGGGGTGCCAAATGGGTGGATACAAATTTACTGGGCCCGGTCCTAGTAGATACGGATCTTATCAATAATAAGTACCGACCCGGTTCAGGAAAACTTAATTAATGTTTGAGTCATCTGAAGTAGAAGTTTTAGAGAAATGCTCGAAGTTCAACTTATGTAGCCAAATATGACTCCGTCCATATCTTTTTGGATCATGACTCATCCTTTTTTGGGTTCTAACCTGTTCAAACTTCAAAGTTAGGAAAACAAATCCGAATTTGAATCTCCTGGATCCAAATCCGATTTCCAACATTTTCAATTGCATATATGTTTCATTCTAAATAATGAGCTCCAAGTTAAAATGCATGTGAAATCTTGGATGTTGATGATTATCAACTGGGGAACGATCAGCAAGTGAAGGACGATCCATTGACAAGGCCTTCCGCAAATTGAAGCTTCCTATCAAAGCTTCAAACAAAGAGGTTGGGTTGTTCATTGACTTGACTTCACTTTACTTGAGATTTAAGATACAGGCTGGGGCCCGCTGCCGCCGCCTACCGCCGCTTGTTAGCGGAATTAGCCAATGTCTCGACGTCCCGAAGACTAATTCGGACTGGAAGAAGGAGTGGATCTTTGCCCAGATGATAGAGGAATCGTAAATAGGAGGTAAAGTTCATCCTCTTAGCCACCCTAAAAAAAACAAAAAAGAACATTGTGTTCTTGGAATGCATACCTGGGGCAGAGGGTAGGCTCTGCAAGGGCCCTGACCCTACCTCAAAAATAAACAATTTACATGTAAATTTTTAAAAATTTGATTTGTCCTATAAAAAAATTTTGAAAATTGATATTCCGGCCGATGTCAAAATTTAGAAACTTTAACTCCGCCCTAAAATTTTCAAAAAGTTTGAAAAAACATAACATGGTTATGTCTTGCATTTGGTTCTTGGATTTACGAACAATATGCATAGATGCACCATATTTTATAAAATAAGAACAGGATATTCTTGGAACATGGTGTTTAAAGAACATATATATAAAAAAAAAATAATCCATTCTTATCAGACACACCAGCAGAACAAAATTTAGATCCAATTCATTTTTTTTGGTGCTTCTCTAAGGCTAGCAGTACAAAATGTCTAGTCTTTAGTTTGCAATCCTAGACAATGATGTCGAGCACGAGACAAACACGACCTACCTGTTTTTATTCCTTTTTTTTGTATTCTAGCTACCGAGCTTCTAGCTAGATGTTTAACTACATTTGACCAAATCATTGAGTCTATACATAGATAGGAAGTCCTTATGTGAACTAGGTGCCCATCTAGACTGCTGATTATTTATATTTTCATAGCTTTCTTTCCTACATATTCTTACTTTGCATAGACTAGTGATAGGTCTAGAGCAATCAAAGTAACAGTTCAGAAATATGAAATCCAAATTCTTCAAAATTGAGTGCAATTAGAATACTTTTTTTGCACAATCCAACCACTCAAATATGATCTTAAGAATGTCCTCATGAGAAACATGTATCAAGTTAATGCTTGTACAGTAATATAAAACTGAATGGCTGTTATTACATCAAAATTTAACTGAGTAAAAAAATATATATGTTTCTTCAGCTGTACATGGCTCTATCAGCACATTTACCAGCCATGGATTTTACTGATCAAACAATGTGATGCCTTTCTTGTAGGGGTGAACATGAACTGAGTTGAGCCCGAGTTCAGTCAGCTCGAACTCGGCTTGACTAATGAAATCTCGAGCTCAACTCGGCTCGAGCTCGAGAATATCTCGACAAAAGCAACTCGAGTTCGATTCAGCAGTTACGGTATTGAGCTCAAGCTTGACTCGATGAAGGCTCGACAAACTCGTAAACTAGTTTGAATATATCGACTTGATTAAGGCTCGACAAACTCGTAAATTCGTTTGAATATATGAACTTGAATAAGGCTCGACAAACTCGATTAAGGCTCAAGCTCGATTCGGCAGTTATGTGTTGAGCTCAAACTCAACTAGATTATTTAAACGAGACGACTCATGAACTCAAGCTTGACTCGTTAAGCAAATGACTCACTTCGAACTAGGAACACAAGCCAAGCTTTAACGAGTAGAGCTCGAGTAGCTCAACTCATTGTTCACCCCCCACACACACAAATACAAGAAAGGCATCACATTGTACCACCCTGAATTCAAATTTGAATCCCAAAAAAGAAAGGTCCAATAGTGTGGACCGGATAAAACCCAAAAGTACATTCAACATTATTTTGGGACCTGTATTCAACGACAATGTGATGATCCTGAACAAGAGTTCCTATTCTAAAGCAATATCTGATCAAGTAGCCAGGCTCCTAATGCAATCATCTGCATGTCATTCTTACCCAGCTGAGTTCCCAAGAGAGTGGTGATCATGGGTCATAAATGTTTTAGAAAAGAGAAACATCCCATAGTTCAAAAAGTTGAGAAAAAACTCAGCTGGTCAAGCTTTTATCTTTCTCAATAACAAGAGAAAGCACTAGCTTTACTGCACAAATGCTCGACATGCCACCTCAAGAAGTTTCTTGTTTAGCATTCTCTATTTCGGTTGTCTCTCAATGTACAATCTTTGGGCAACACTCTCATTGCCATTGCCAATCTAGTTTGTTAATAAGCACATGCCAACCATAGTACTTTTGCTTTTATCATCTAAAAAAAAAGATGTACTTTGGTTGGCATGTGCATTGTATCTATATCACATCACATTAAGTATTCACATTATTGACTAGACCTCACTGTGGCCTCTTATAGTTAGAGTCCCCCTTGCTTCTTTGGACAATCAACTGTAAAAACATTCAATAAGAAATATTTTATTTGTATATTCTGAAATCCTCCAGACATGTCAAGATTCGTTTAATAAGGCCGAATCCGAATGCATAGAGTGGATGTGATGAAACACATCGCCTCTTATCCATATTGAAACACAAAAAGAGAAACCCACAAATATATAGAAAAGTTGGTTTATACATGCAGCCATGAATTGATTTCTTTGGGTTGGTCCAAAATTTACATAAAATCACCTACACATTGCATTGTTTTCAAGAACACCCCTGCTTCATTAAGAAACTTCCAAAAATATATAAACTTTTTTACAATAATGGAAATTAACCTACACCTAACGTTTTCAAAAAGCTTAGGAGAAAAAACCACATAAGTAGTTCAGATACATTAATGATCATCAATGAGGGGAGGATATGGTGAATTTGATTTAGTATGATCATCTCTTACCAAGACTCATATTTTGATTCTATCCTTTTAAAAACTGAATCCAGATCCGACCAGCTCTCTAATCAAAACTATTTATTTATTGGATTTGAGCCGAGTATCATACTTGAATTCAGATTCAGTTATGAAACTTCATACCGAATCCGAATCCATTAGTGATAATCGGTCTAAATCTTTTCACAGAATCCAACTAAACCCATTTTAACTTGGATCAGTACATGGGCATGTACTGATCCGTGCAAATCTCTATGAAAGATTAAGATATAGCTTGAAGGGATTATAGTAACTCTAATTTATTGATCGATCCCATTGGGTTTTAGACAACAAGTTAGGTTGACATAAACATGAACTTGGTTAATCGTACATATTATTAAATTGGCATAAATAATGACTTCATTGATCCTGCAAACTAAACTTTAGTTTTCATGCCTTAAAATAAAGGAGACAAGATTGAGCCTTTGGGGACAGTTTTTTTTAGAACAATAATTTTTATTTTACATTTATTATGAATAATTTATTTATTTTTGAAAAAAAGGGAAAATAAAGCATGTAATGTTTGGGCATATAACAAATCCCAGCTTAAGTTGTAGGAGTTAATAAACAGGCACTCAACTTTCAAGAGAAATTCTTATAATTTTTATATAACGAAAATATTCCTCTTAAAAACGAAAATATATTTTGTTCTTTATAAGATGTATTATTGTCATCTTATATCAAAGCACTAATGTTTTATATTGATAAGCAGTTTTGAGAGAATATTTCTCAAAAGTTAAGCATTGATTATTTGCTAAATGCTGGATGGATTTTTGTTTTTTGTTTTTTTTGTAAAAAGAAAAACCAATTACAGCAGGCACGAGCTACCTCTGAATATTGTAGAAATTTATTAATTTTTAAAAAATATTTATGATTTTTTGAAAATATAATTGAGCCTCTTTTGGAATTTGTAAAAAGCAAAAGTGGCCCTTGGAATTCTTTCCAAGGCACCGCCGCTGTTTACATTACAACGCCTTGTAGGGATTATCGTCGGCTTAAATGATCGAATGATGGATTTGACCGCTTGCGGTTTCCGTAAATGCGTCGATCGGTCGGTGACATTCTAGTAATTAGACAGTCAGAATATAACAAATCTTGGACGCGACGTGACGGAGGGCGTCGACGTCGCGAGATGCCATTCCGTCGCGGGGGCGTCAAACGCCCTTCTTCCCCCGCGCGTCAATCGTTGACAAGAAGTCTCACAGAAAGGGAAAAAAGAATTGAAAAGGAACAGCGGAGACTCTGGAGAGAGAGAGAGAGAGTGAGTGAGAGAAGGAGAAAGTTTTCCCAAGGCAGAAACCGAAATCAGAAGGCAGAGTGACCAGTGAAGCGTCTCTCGTCACAGTCCACCAGAGGAGAGGAACTCTCTCTTGCTATCTCTCGCTCGCTCTTGCTTCGTCTTTTTGCTGGAGAAGAAACGGTGATGGGCGTCGCCGGCTTGCTCTTCTTGAGGTCAGTGGAAATCTCCCCGATCGCAAGCACGATTTCGGGTTTTCTGGTGCCGATCTGGTGTTTGACGGAGTTTACGGGGGTTAGCGTCGACAAATGGAGGGGAAATCGAGGGGGGTCTTGAGGTGCTCGAGCGGCTTTTAGACTGTAAATGGATGGTTGGAGTTTATAAGTCGAGACCCGAGCTTCTCGGTTGTGCTCTTCTAGCAATCGCGTGTCCGTACTCGAAATTGGAGGAAATGGAAGGTTTTTGGTGCCTTTTCTTCTGTCTTTAGGCGATCGGAGGCACGGGTAGGGGTAGGAATGAGCGGGAGCGGTAGGCTTTCTTTCTTTCGTTTTACCAAACCCCGAGTTTTTGTACTAGTTGTGTCGAAAATTCGAGCGAACTGAAGCCTATGGTCCTTCTTTCTTGGGGGGATCGGAGGAGGTCTGCGAGAAGGAACAAAAGAGAGATAGGTTGCTGTGCTCCCTTTGTCGATCGGAACTTTTAGGTGATTTCTATGAGGAAATGAAAAACTTCTACCTAATCGGGAAAGTATTTTTTTTCTCGTTTTTCTCTTCTGGCTTTTTGTTTGTCAATGATGAATGGCGTTTGGACTTTTCCTGTAAAATATTCTGAAAATATTACAAGGCTTTGTTAAAATACACATTTTCCTAGAACAACTTCTTTCTCTGAATTCCACTTCATTGGACGTTCTCTATGGCCCTGGTTTTCTTCGTTCTCCGGTGTAGAGTTCCGTTCCTTTCCCTTGTAGGCGTCCTTCAGTATCGCTGTGCTGCAGATGGATGCTGATTTTACTTCCTTTGCAGTCCACCTTTTTGTTCATCTTATTTGTTTTCTCTGTTCTTCAAAACTTCATTTGGTTTCTTTCTCTTTTGCATTTTTTTTATTTCTTTGCATTAGAAAATCTCTGTTTTTTAACATTTAAGAAATCAACGAAAACTGGATCGTTATGGGGAAATAAAGAAGAAAAGTATGTCTTTTTTTTTTCAGTGCTACGAATGCTGCAGGAACCCATTTACACCGGTTATTTTTTATTTCGTTTCGGTGCCGTACTAATTGATGGGTCGCTATCTGTCTACTCCTTTTATTGAAGTTAGTTCTTTTCGGCGGTGATTGCGAGAACGCCCTTTAATATAGTGATGAAGTTGTTGCACTGGCCATCATGCCAGAAGCAACTTTTTTATTTTCTCTTCTCCAGTTTGATAATTCTTCGGTGCTGTTGTTGTTCCTTTTGCTTTCTTCTTTCGGGTTTGGATCCTCTTGGATAGGTCTTACCACAATCTGCAACTCGTGGCGTTTAATTTCGTCCTGAGTTCTCGAATAGGTTTCATCAATTTTTTCAAATCGATGGTGTAGAATTCCTTGATCCGGTCTCCTCTTCATGCTTCCTGCCAATCACTGAGATTAATAAGCTCTGTTCGTGCCTGTTTTACTTATTACTGCACGAACTCCTGTTAAGTAATTGGTTACCTGAACTCGAAACCTGTTTTTATTTGAAACGCCATAAGATTTTATTTCTTCATATTAGCCTATACATTTATGCCTAAAGGAGCTTATCTGGTATTTTTGCTGGAGGCGTAGGCGTTCATTTTGAAAAGAACTTTCCTTTGTTGAATATATCCGTCTGATGTTAGTCTTCTAGTGGTCATGTATCATCAGCTGAGATCAAAATACTTTTAGATGAGCTAATTAAGGGAATTTTCATACTTTTACTTTTCTTTTCTCCTCTTTATTAAGATCACTTACCATCAAATTTTTGTCCCTAAATATGTACCAAGTCTCTGTTTTTCCTTAACTGCTTTCTCTGCTCATGGAAGTGTGATCACATTGTTATTTGCGCAATATATTTTAAAATTTTTAATTTCTTTACTTTTCGTATTCTAGTGGTCATTTAATAAATCAGAGATATGTGGCTATTGTTTCAGTGAGAGGTCGACTTCCTGGATGAGATGAAGGCAGGACCACCAACACGATAGCTTTCATCCTTGTTTGGGCTGCTGACTGGATACATTTATGGCATCTGCCAGCTTGGGACATGGGGGTGTAGGGAGCTCCAAGACAGTTAACAATTTGAGGGGATCGTCCCATTCGATTGATAGACTTGGAAGAGATATGCTTGAGATGAGGATTAGGGATCAAAGGTCTGACCAAGATGATGACAGGGTATGCTGTTTTTAAATGCTGAATGATATGCTGGTACATGCCTATGGTGAATTACTCTAATGCTTTTAATTCTGGTACGACAGGATATTGAGCCTGATATAATTGATGGCATGGGTGCTGAGGCAGGACACATAATAACTACAACTATTGGGGGCCGAAATGGCCAACCAAAGCAGGTTCTTGAAAAATCTATCTCTTGATATTTTTTTTATTTCTAATCTCTTTCATAAGTAATAGAATGGCCTCAAATAGATACATATAATGATTGATGTTTTCTATCTTTTTTCTGTGGACGAACCATCAGAAAATCAGCTACATTGCAGAACATGTGGTTGGAACGGGTTCTTTTGGTGTTGTTTATCAGGTGAAGTATTTAATTAAGCTTTTTATCCTTGACAGAGTTGCTATTCTGTCACTTTTTGTAATTCCTGCATTATCTTTTCAGGCAAAATGCCGGGAAACTGGAGAAATTGTGGCCATAAAAAAGGTTCTTCAAGATAAACGTTATAAGAACAGGGAGTTACAGATAATGCACATGCTGGATCATCCAAACATTGTCGCTCTCAAGCACTGTTTCTTCTCTATAACAGACAAAGAAGAGCTATATCTAAATCTTGTTCTTGAATTTGTTCCTGAAACTGTTAATCGCATAGCAAGACAATATACCAAAAATAACCAGAGAATGCCACTCATATATGTCAAGCTGTACACATATCAGGTTCGTGTACCTTTGTTCTTGTGATTTTATGAAGTCAGATGAGGTCTTCCTAATGGAGGAAACACTAACTGTCTGTTTCTTTTGCATCTGCTGCTTATAGTGAAATTATCCATTATTGAATGTGTCAATTCGCAAATGCATTGCAAATGTTTTATGGTAAATTTTTTATTGCTTTGTGATGATAGGATTGCCAATGGACCAGCAGTTTGTCAGAGGTGCTTGCATGTCTAGTTCATATAGAACTTTACATGATCTAGTGCTAGATGCAAATGAAGTTACAATTATTGAAGGATTTTTTTTTTTTTTTTTGCTTCAGTTTGATTAGATTGCTGAATTATGAGTACATATTAGTTTCAACTTCCTGCTTTAAGAAATCTGTGCCAATGTTGTAAATATCGGTTTTCATCTCATATCAGAAACCTTGAAAAGTGAAAACAACATGTAATGCCGATGTACACCAGCATGTACTAGGCTATTTTCTGTATTTTATATTTGAAAATTAATTAATAAATGTTTTAGATTATTTAGTTAAATAAGAAAAGTCTTATTTTTCACCCATTATTTTGGCTAGAATCTTATGAATTTATGACATTTTTTAAAATATTTAATAGAATAAGAAAAGTGTTATTTTTCTACCTGTTGTATTGGCTAGAACATGATCAGTTTACAGCATCATATAGGCCAATAATGCTGACATCCAACTAAATTCTGTTTTTCTTGAGCATTATCACTGTTTTTGAGATAAAGAAAAATATCAAACTAACATAAGCTAATGGCTTTTTCATTGCAACCATTTGGATGAGGTGCTTGCTTGACTTTCCTGAACTGTTCTATTGCTTACAGTTCTAATTTATATTTGTTTTTGCAGATTTGCAGGGCGCTAGCTTATATACATAATTGTGTTGGTATATGTCATCGTGATATCAAGCCCCAGAACTTGCTGGTAATCATTAGGGAAAATAATAATCATTATTTTATTATCTAGTTTCAACCGATAGTGTATCGAACACTCCTCTGACATCAAGGAACAAAATGTGTCCTGTGTGAGCTTTTGGACATTAAATGCATGGAGGACCAGGTCACCCATCCAAAGACCAGATCAAAGGCCTCATTAAGATTAATTTTGTGCACATTGTGATAGAATGAAAGGCTGTTTTCCCGTTCCCTTCTGTACATTTTTGAAACAATCTTTATAGGGTTTGTTGTGTTTGTGTGCGTTACTTCAGTCCACAATTGAGGTTTCATATAGCTCAACCAATCCTCGTGAAAATTGTCCTCAAAAAATATAAGATTGTCCCATGAAAATTGAACGTTGCTAACTTTTTAATGTAAAACATCTTGTTTGAGAATAATTTGATTGCTAATTGCTTTACCAGGAAAGCAATATAATAATGCTTATACTTTCTATTATACTTGCCCCAGCTGGTAATTGTTTCTTAAATAATAGCAGTGCCAATGCTTGATGATTTGAATTGTCTATTTCTATCCTTTGATTTGATCGGTTAATTGCAGGTGAACCCCCACACTCACCAGTTAAAATTATGTGACTTTGGTAGTGCCAAAGTTTTGGTAAGTATTAACATGCATGTTGTGTTGATAGGATCTAAGTTTTTAATTGTGTTCGTGACTTGGGTTTTTATTATCAATTCAGGTCAAGGGAGAACCTAATATCTCTTACATCTGTTCAAGATACTATCGTGCGCCTGAGCTAATATTTGGTGCAACCGAGTATACTACTGCAATTGATATGTGGTCCACAGGCTGTGTGATGGCTGAACTACTCCTTGGGCAGGTTAGCTATATCTTCACAGCAAACCTAAGTCGATCTTCTGTTGTTGTGTTTGAACATTTGAGATGTATGTCTGCTGTCCACTGTTTATTTCTGAATTATTCATTATTCTATGCAGCCCTTATTTCCAGGAGAAAGTGGAGTCGATCAATTGGTTGAAATCATCAAGGTTGTACAGGGAATACACATTATAAATCCGACCAGTTTATGGTTGTCTGTTTTGAAACAGAAGGATGAGGACGTTGTTTAATGGTGAAAACTTGTCGCAGGTTCTAGGAACACCCACGAGGGAGGAAATCAAGTGTATGAATCCAAATTATACAGAGTTTAAATTCCCACAGATAAAAGCTCATCCGTGGCACAAGGTGGGTGGGTAAATTATAAAAGTGATCTCCATTGTTTGTTTGTTTGTTTTTTTCTTTTTTTTTTGTTCAATGGAAATTTGGTGCACATGATTGATGCAGTTACTTTTTGGAGGTCTTGTTCTCTCTCAAAGGTTGTGCTCCACTAACATGGCCTGTGCTCGCGGAGTCAAATTAAGGACACTGTAATTAGCAGTTGTCTGGTACATGACCAATACAACACAGTGCCCTAGGGTGACCTTGGTTCATAAGTTAAAACCCTACACCTCTAGGATTCTGGCATTCTGCCATGCCGCATGACTGACACTCTTGTTGGCTATGTAATAAGGGTGCAAGTACGGTGTCAATGTGGATAAATTTCAGAAAGCTTCGGGTGCGTGGACATGGATGTACACACACACATATAACAGAGAGAGGGAACCATTTTATTCCAAAGAACAAAAAATCTGAACCCGTCCTTTCCCAATGGATGAATGGCCTTCCTCCTTCTTTTCTCTTTTCTTTTACTAATTCCTCCTCTTTTTAGTTTTTATGCCTCTCTGTCTCTCTCTATTAGCCCACCTTTTTTTTCTCTGTTCCTCATTATCTAACCCTTCTTTTTAAAGAACCAATGGGGTGTGTGTGTGTATATTTGATTGATAAAGTTTATAGAATGTAAACATTCACACTCCAAAGGTTTTGAGAGAAGAAAAGAACAATCCGGCCAAATTGAAAGGATGCTAAGAAGTTTTAAAAATTTTTTGAATCGGACTTGATTAAAGTTGGCTAAGTCCAAAGTTGAATTGGTGGCATAGGATGTGTTGTTTGCATTGGCTTTGACGTGTCATAGGCATGTCCTGTGTCGTGAAGTGTTAACATGGCAGGGCTTCATTTTAGCCATGTCCATGTGACCTCTTTCTGGCCCACTGAAAGATGTCTCTTATTCTCTCCTCATTTAGAGGCACTTAAACAACACCTTTAGTTATGCTTTTTAACATTTTATTTCTTAGTGGCTCTCATATTTTCCAGGCGACCTTGTTCACAGGTCATCTCTGAAACTTGAACTCGAGTATTGAGGTTTTTTATGGAACATGTTAACTATCTAAGCAATGATAAAATCCTTAGGGTGATTTTATCGTTAAATAAGGCCATAAACCAGGAGAAAATCCTAACAGCGGAGTTTGCCCATGCTTGTCAGCTGTGGCTACAGAAAATCAGTGTGTAGAAAATTTGTGAAATCAATATCATCAATGTAGTGTAACATCAACTCTGGTGAATTCGATGCTATTCAATTTTACCTTTTTCTGTTTTCAATTTGACGTGTAACTAATGTCAGTTTCATATTGGAATAGGTATTCCAAAAAAGGCTTCCTCCAGAAGCAGTTGACTTGGTCTCAAGATTTTTGCAGTATTCACCAAATCTTAGATGCACAGCCGTAAGTACAGACACTTTTGTGCATTTTTTGTAGTCATGTTGTTTTCTTGATATCTTTCTGACTCTTTTGACTCCCTGCAGTTGGATGCCTGCATTCATCCTTTCTTCGATGAGTTGCGGGACCCAAACACTCGCCTTCCTAATGGTCGACCTCTTCCACCGCTTTTCAATTTCAAACCTCAAGGTAAAGGACCTAATTTTGAGAGTTGAACACAGAAGATTATAATCGTCTTTGCCTTTGGTAACTCAAGCATGTCTAGTAAGGACGTGTTTTTCGCCAAAAAAAATAGTATCCTCATGGTCAATTTTCCAGTGTAAGCATATGAGAATTTTGTGGTCACATCTTCTACACCTTTGTGTTGTACTACTATCTAAAGAGGTGGGGACGCTAATTCTACGCATGAAACTGCCTGTCAATTCTTGTCTATGAAATATGCAAGTGCCAACCCAAAACTCTGGCCAGAGCAAGCTCAGGCTGGAGTTGGAACTGAGGTACTTGGTTACGTCCTAAGCATTAGAAAGTTTAGAAAAGAGAATCCAAGAAGCGGTCCCCAAAACACTGTTAGATCAGAATCACAAACCCATCGGAACTGTCTTTTCGGGCTGATGAGTAACCGACTGAGTCTTACTAACAGTTTCTTCTTACGCTTCTTTTCTTCCATGGACAGAACTAACCGGCATCCCTTCGGAAGTCCTTGAAAGGCTTATCCCTGAACACGCGAGGAAACAGAATCTGTTTATGGCGTTGCACTCCTAGAAAGAAGTGCAACTTTGGTATGTGAGATCTGTAAAGTTTCCTTTTTTCTTTGTTTCTCCCCCTCCATTAACGAGGTCCAGAAACACTGGTACTGGTTGCACGTGGAAGATGAGTTTGTGATCCTTGCTGCTTGAGGCTTGTTGTATTCTCCCTATGCTATTGTAGTGTTTGCCCTGGTTTTGTTACCGGAAGAACCTTTTAATAGTTTCAATGCAAATGAAGAGTAAAGCTGCAAAAACAAATCTTTCCATACATAAGAAATCGTACCTTCACGTGGTATATTTGCCTGCTGTTGAAGTTGCCACCTGGATTCTAATGTCTTAAGCCGGAAGGTGTTCCTTTGAGTGAGCGTTCTTCATAGACATGCACGTTCTTATCATATTCACAAGTAGGGGATGGAACAGCTGTCAAGATTGATAGTCAGAATCTTGTATCGTCCTGATGAAGGCTGTGTGGCACTCAACAGTGCTAGTGGTCACAGTGTCTCTGTGGTGCCTTGGATGCCTTTGAGATGCAGGAGGTGGCTTGGATTTAGTGCCTGCTTGGTTTTTTTCCTTCTACAAAGGCTGTATTTCAAATGGCTTGGGATAGATCTCTATTCATTGTTGGGAGTGAAGGGATATGAATCACAAGTCAAAAAGTGCTACTAGCTTTTACCTTTTTTGTGTTCTAAATGACTATTCTTCCTCTTTTTTTTTTTTTTGTTTCAAATGGATCACACCCTTTAGTTTACCATGCTTGCTCATGCAATGCAACCATTTAGAACTCTGAGATGTTGCTCCCTTTGATAATTCATCTTGCATTACAATGTAATTGGACGGGAAAACACTGAAGATTGTAAGAACAGCATCATCGTCCAATGTGATCGCATTTCCAATTCCCCTCTTTTCTGTTCTGAGATGAAAATGATCGATGCCATCAGAAGCACTTTTTGGCATATGATGTTCGAACAGATTGAAGAGACGGAGCATTCCTGTTGGTCTTCTAAATCTTGTGGGCTCCTAGCTGAAACTTATTGAATAAAATGATCAGAGATGTCATCAATTTAGACAGTTGCAATTTTGGTACCGAATATGTTAAAGTGATGGTGTAGTGAGGGACGGTTTGGCTGGCGTTCTGAGTGGTATGGTGCTCATCTAAAATTTACATTTGATTAAGTAATCGAAGCATTATGAATTAAGATGCTCCAAACTTGTTTCTTTAAGAAACGCCGAGTACAACAACATTAATGTAATGTTTATGCAATTGAACGTTCACTGTACATGTAAGACTAAGTGCAGAATATGATTAGGGTTCATAAACTGTGGCAGACTTTTTTGTTTTTTGGAGATCGGTTTATCATGAAGCACATGTTGGTATCTTTCTCCTGTTATTCGGATAATTTGGAAAAGCTGGCGATAAGGTTTGGAGATGAGAACTTGGCGTTCAATGTGATGAAATAATATAGTCCAAGGGATTCTTGAACTAAACATTATCTGAAATTTCCACCTGAAATGGTTGGAATGCTGAGCATCCAACTTGTTCTGAATTCTATTTGAAGGATGTCATGAAATGCATGATGCGTGTCATGGATTAAGTTCTTGATCTGGAGGCGTTTTCTTGATCATCAAAACTCGCCGCCTTCGGCCGATCCAAGAAGTCATCCATAGAGGGTCCTTCGCCACTACCCTGTAACCTGCTGTGGAGTATAGTTTTCGTGCACCCACATCGTCCTCGTATGCCCGGAGTACCAGGTAGTCGAACTTCCACAGCATGGCAACCAAGTCACAGGCTTTGAGCAGCACTGTCGCGACTTTTCTTCGTCTGTTCAGATAGCAGTTTCCATGGTGTTGAATGCATTGATGAAGCTTCAAGGTGAACCAAAACTAATGGCTGGTAACCTTGGAAATGTGCAGTTACCTGAACGCTGTGAGCACTGCTATGCCTGAAACATAGAGATACTCATCTGCGTCGTCAAGGAACTGAAGTACAGAATCATCCCGCAAAACCGTAACATCCACCACGCCGATGATCCTGGGATATGTTACTGCTTGAGATTCAGGTTTGTTGTCCGTTTCAGCAACCAAACATGCATACCTGCAGCTATGGAATATCAGATAATTGTGCCTATAGAGACTCAGGCCATTAAGAATCTACCTCTAAGTCAAGGTAAGGGTAATGACTGATATCAATAAGAGTTGCTCAGGTGGTTCGGGGAGATGAGGTCCCTCTCCTTTCCTCTTTGCCCTGGGGTGTAGGACTGCTTCAGAACCAAGGTGGATTATGGTACATATCCTTCAACTCGAGTGTTGCACAGCCACAGTTTGTTCAGATAAACAGCATCTCATAGAAATCAATAACTTGTCGTTAGTGCGACCTCAAGCCGACCAGCTATGCTACCCTTGAGGCACTAATTGCTCAGTCTATGTTGCTATTTCATATGAAAACCATCTTCCTTGATTGTTTAGGTTTATTGGGTGAATAAGAGGAGTATCTGCAAAACCCCAGCAACCCAGTGCTGAGTCTAGCAGGAGGAGCTCGATGCTCATGCCTCTTGAACAAATGATGCCCAAGCCGGTGGGCCAAACTCTTGAAGGCCTTACTTGTGGCTTAACTTTCATTGATTTCTAGTTATATATTTTTCCAAGGTTCGAGCAGGTTAACCAAAATATTATGCTTGTTATTGTAATTTTATGACAATGATCTGATTTTCTTTGTCTAAGACACGTTTGTACGTGCTTGTAGACTATAATGTCATAATTCTGTGAAAAAACATGAAGCAGGCGAGGATGAAAGAACGAGGTGACATTTTTTTGTGGCTATCAGAGCTTACCATTCTTACCTGTTTGGTGCCGAATTCCTTATCCTGTAGAGGAGGCCCGCGAGCACTTCAGCCTGTGAGGCCAAATTTCAAAATGCATTTATAATTTTAGACACACAGAGAGAGAGAGAGAGAGATTCTCTGTGGCATCTCAACCATGTTCCCAAGGCACCTCTATTCTGTAAATATTATCTCTCCTAAACCATTTTTAACTGGAACCGGCCTAATAGAAGACCATACTTTATCCTAAGATGGCAGTGAAGAATCAAGAAAAAGACCCGACAAGGTGAAGTCGTCACTGGTCTGCATCCCATTTTTCTCATTACATCGTCAGTCATGAAAGTCCAACCCTCGTTTAAATCCTGTTTTTTCCCCAATCACAAGGACTCGTTCGAGAATCAGACCACTTTAGATCTGCTCTTTTAAACAGAATTTTTTGGGTAAACCCTGATTCTTAACAAAGTAAAATAATGGGAAGATTGCAGAACCATTTCAGAAAGAATGTGGGATTAGTTGTGATACTCCCATGCTTTTCACCTCCAGTATAATTTCCCCCTTTTTCTCTCTTCTTAGAAAGCTAAGAAGAGAGAAAAAGAATCCAACCAATGCAGCTGAATTTTTTGCAGAGTTCTCTTGATTAAAAAGATAAAGAGGAATAATCGCAAAAGAGAGATACCGACCTTGAAAATCTCAAAGAAGAACCCATTGAAGAACGCCATTGGAGAATAGAAAGCCTCAGCCTGAACATCAGCCACGCTCCTCATCTCTTCCTCCCTCTGCACTAAACTCCTCACTCTCCACCCATTCTCAATCACCAGAGGAGCTTCACAGTCTTCACTCTCGACCCTCAGATCCTCATCTGAAACCACAAACTCTCCCCTCCTGCCTTGATTCTCCACTTCTGTGAACCACCAATATCGCGTAATGAAACCCATTTCTGTGCTACCCCTTTGTTCCTCCTCTCCAGGCAAGCAACACCATTGTGCAGAATTCCACTCCTCCTGCCTGTTACCATCACAAAATCAACAGCTGTGACAGGAATTCTCCCAATCATCTGGACTCCATTGCAGCTAACGAGCTTCACTCCTAACCGAGACATCACAAGCGAAGGAACTCTGCTTCCTGACAAGGACTATTCCTCCATTTTCGAGGTATCGGTCTTCATTGGTGGAGGAAAAAGAAAAGGTGCCAAACTTGTCATCCGTTCTGATTCTCTCGGTCTGCCGAAGAAGTTTCACTATTGGAGATGGTTAGTAGAACCAGCCAAGATTTAGGCATTAAAAAATGACCAGACATTCATGGTGTCCCGGAAGCTGGGGCATTGCAATTTGCAAAGCTGAGGCCAAGCAATAGATGGCGGACTTGGAAATTTTGCAGCATGTTGTGGGCGTTTGTCTTGGTTGTTGTGAGAGAGGGCCAGGAGGAAGATATGGCCTGAGTGGCCATTAAAAAACCTCCACTTGACGTATTGGAATGCGTGCTAAGTCTCATGCGTTAGTGCCACAAGAATTGGAAACAAAAACTTGGACGCATCAAGATTCGTAAGGAATCACTTTTACCAAGATAGTTAAAAAAAAAAACAGGAAGCAAAAGTTGCGAATAGTGTTAAATGTTTAAAATAACTTATCTACTTCATCTATTTTTTCTTTTTGGTTTTTTCTCATTCTTCTATCTTATAAAATCAACGACGACGATGATTTCTGAAGGTGAGAAAGATGCTACTCAAATCCTATTGATAAATGAATTTGAGTTTTTTTTTTAACTTTGACGGAATGTCCAGGTTTGGTTCTTAATTGGGTAAACCCGACCTGCGTTGGCATCCCAATACGTTGGGTTCGTGACAGCGACATTAAAAATTTTAATGGGACTTGGTTCAATCTGACTTCGCCTTGAATTTAGGATTCGAATATATGCACAAAATACAATATAAAAAGTAAACTTTTAGTTGCAATAAATTCAGATGTTCGGTCTCCACTTTCTTCTCTTCTTTTAAAAGCTAACAACGTTAAATATGCAAAAAGATTAAAAGCTCTAAACATTAATTATATTTCTAAGTATCGGTTTCTAAAAAAGACATACTAATTTGGTCAAAGTCCGCAAACTTCAGTTTCCTTTCTTTTACTGCAGTCTGCTCCCTCTCTTCTTCTCTTATTCATGGGCACTATATATATGTGCTCTCTACAGTAAATAAGCGCAGGCATCTGAAAGATCAGGCTAAAGTTCAATAAAAATTTTATCTGGTAACCAGTAAAGATGAAGATGAGCATGATCAAGGGGTCGCTGTTGGTCGTGCTCGTGTTGGCCCCATTGGCCACGCAGCTTGCCTGGGCTGCAGCAGATGAGGGGAAGAAACCAGAATGGCTGATTCCAGAACTCCCCTCCTTCCTCCTGCCCGTCCCCTTCTTGGAGATCATCCAGTGCATCTCCTCACTCAGCGCCTACGTCAGCGAGATTTTTGGCTTCATCCACCACCACACTCCTCTCAGCGAGCTCGCCTGCGCCGCCATCCGGGGTCTGCCAGCGTCCTGCGCCGACGGCCTCCACCGCTTGCTCAACATCTCATTCGACCAGAGCCAGTTGCTCGCCACCATCTGTGGAGCTGCTCCTCCGCCACCTCTCTAGTCGGCCATGGTTGATCTGCCCGGAACCCGGACATGGAAGCGATAAATTAATTAGCTAGACAGTGGAGTCCTCTTTTGGTTGTAGGCTTAGTGTTTGGTCCCTCCAATCCCATGGTCTTAGTAAAGTTGTAATCCGTTTGACAAACATATGTAACTGTTTCATAGTAGATTTATTAGACACTTTTTTTATAAAAAGTGTTTTATGAATTTGCCATAGAGCATATTTACAACTAGTTTCATTTGTGAAATGGGCCACATTAGTGTGACTAGAAATTGTAATGGTGCATGATTTCTCCAATAAAATATCCAATATTTTATCTCAATTTTCTATTGGCGGCTTAATTTTTTCCAAATGTTGATCAGTTCATGGGAAGAAAATACCTTATAAAACCATTTAACATTTTAAAATGTTGATCGGTTCTCTTGTTTTGAAAGTATGTTGTGTCCCTTTAACAGGCAAGAACTTGGTCCTAAGAGGACGTCTGAATGGTGGTGAAAAATATCCGAGACAAACATTCTATCTCACTCATACAGCATACTCCCCCTACTCAAAATACAGTATCTCACACTTTCAATTTGTTGTTGCAACTTCATTTTGAGATGTTCTCCTCCTCTATCAAACACGTCCTCAAACTGGATGCCTCTAACCGTGTGTAGTAGTCTCGTCAATTGAGAAGTTGAGATTCTAGTTATGAATTAAACTTCAATCGTACAATTCTACATGAAAACTTGGTCAATGTATATATGTCCGTCGCAATTCCTTCATATGTTCAGCCTTGCAACATTGGTTGCACTTGCAATGCCAAAGTTAGGTACATACCTGCTTCCAATAAATTTGGATCTTGAGATCCAACGTTAATATGGATCCAATTTATACACTTGGGTTTATGAACTCAATGTAAATCTAATCTGAATCGATCCACAAGGAGTCATATAGGTGCGTATTTGGCTTTAATTAAAATATCCAATTGGAATCGGATTTGTTCTCCGATCCAGATTTAAGTAAATATTATAATCCAATATCCATACATTTTAACGACAGTTCTTAACATATATTATAACGTAGTTCAGATCGGCTTGTGCATTTAAAAGTCACATTTGAACTTACATGTAAATGAAAAAGTGATCTTTGGATTAGATTTGTATTACGAATCTAAGAATCAAATTTGGATATGATATATACTTTTCTTCATTCGTATTTCGTATTTGAGCCTGAAATATGTGAACATCCGATATATGAGATATAATAAAAAGCACATTTTATTTCTATTGATTGATGTCCCTACTTTTGTTAGAAAAAAAAAATATATCCCTACTTTTGTTAGAAAAAAATAAATGTTTCTTTTCCCGGCAAGATCAAAATGGTGCTCCAAATAAAAATTTCCCTGTGAATAAATGCCTCAAATTAAATGGGAAACGGCTCACCTTCATTTCCTCATCAATTTCACGTAACTTGCCATGGATCATATTAAATGCCTTGCTTTGACTCTTCGTCCACGCACTGTAAATAAAAATGGCGGAAGATTATATTAATTTCAAGCGCTTGCGGGGATGAAGAAAACTGCAGTCGATCAGAAACCCAAGAATTTGGCGACGATGAAGAGCACCAAGGCGCTGGTGTTGATCGTTCTGGTGCTGGCCCCATTGGCCACGTCCGTGGATGCAGCAGCAGAGGCGGGGAAGAAGCCAGAATGGCTGCTACCAATCATCCCGAGATTGGTGCTGCCAGAACCATTCTGGGAGATCGTCCAGTGCATGACCTCGCTGGCCGTCTACGCGACGGAGCTGTTCGGCTTCGTAGAGCGGGGTGACGGCCTCAGCGACTTGGCCTGCGACGCCATCAGGGCGCTGCCGGCGGCCTGCAAAGATGGGCTTCATCACCTCCTCAACATGCCTGCCGGCCACTGCAAGGTCCTCAAGCGTCTCTGTGGCGTCCCTCATGCCCACCCACATCCTTGACTCATCTTCTTCTTCTTCTTCTTCTTTCTCTCTCTCTCTCTCGGCCGGTCGTTAGGTGTGGCTGTTTGTTTGATGCCTTTTGATCTTTACGGCAGCCGGTGCTCCGGTTCTGATCCTGTTTGCTGTGTGTCCGAAATCGTGATCGGTTTCATGGTTTTAGCTAATAATGTACTGACAAGGGTTCGAATCCTCCCCCTTTATAAAAGATAATTTTTCATCTTTTATTCATAAAACAGTATACTATACTATAATATTTATGTTATAATCTTAAAAATGGAAAAGGAACAAGCACAATCTCAAATCCCCATTTAAAAAGGAGCATGAAGGGTAATATTGTCGTTTTGAACTGTTTTTAGATAGCCAGATATGAAAAAGGAAAACAACGTTCAATTAAGATTCAGGTTTAAGAAATGACATTTGATCTTATTAAAATTCTGCTTTAAGTTAACACGTCTACAAATTTAGATTCGAATTGGAAAAGAGATTCAGTTTCAAATAAATATCTTATATCAAATGTTCACACAATTTAGAAGCCCAATCATAGTAAAAGCTGGATTTGGACTTAGACGTTGAAAATAAAAGTAAGATTGGAATTGAGTTCTGACCATGAATCAGAAAAAGAACAGATTCGAATATGGTGTGGGCTTTTATGGTACTGAGATATCCAGAAAAGTGACATTCCATTTCCATTGAGATCTCATCCGTTGAAGGGTCGGTAGCCGGATATCCTCGATGGATATCGGATCCAAAGTCCGCGACCCATTTCACGGCAGTGGGAAACTAAACTACTGGAAGAAACAGAGAAGCTACTGGAAGCCCCAAAGTGGGACGGGGCAGCTCGCCATCCAACCACCACGATTGCGACACGTGTCCACACCTATCCCTCACGAACCCTGTCGTAAACCCTCGCCTCCCTCCCGTTCCCCTTTATCTTCTCGTCTTCTTCACTTCGAGAAAAATTGAACCCCAAAACCAAAAATAAAGCGAAGAAATAGCCGGGGAAGTCACTGGTGCCCTAATTTCCTCTCTGTTTCCCCCATTTTTCTTTTCATAACTTCATCTTCCAAGCTCCCCATTTCCTTTTTTCGGTGGATTTTTGCCCAGTGTCCTTGATAGGGTTTATCTGGTCCAGATTGGGGTTTCTTCTCTAGGGTATTCTGGTCCAGATTAGTGTGTCATCGTTTTTGGTTGGTGTAGGGTTTCGGTGGTGGTTGTGAATTTGCGATTTCTGTTCTCGTATTGAGTTCATTCTGTAGAAATTTTATCGCTGAGGTAAGATTTTCCCCCTTTTTTGCCGATTATTTTTGCCATTTCCGCAACCACTGTTTGTAGATATAACTTGGTTGGGCTTGGTGGGCAGAATCTCGTTGTCTCGTTGAAAGAATGGCTTCTGCTGCACAAATTCACGTCCTTGGCGGCTCTGTCTTCCCGACTCGGGCCAAGAAGTCTTCGCCTTCAAACACCGTCTTCTTCGGACAGAGGCTGTCGACGAAGCCGTTCTTGAATTCGTCGAGGACGGCGTTCCTGAAGCTCAAGCGCAACGGGAGGAATGACCGCGTCGGTCCACTCAGGGTGGTGAGCGAGAAGGTGGTGGGCATAGACCTCGGGACGACGAACTCTGCTGTTGCTGCGATGGAGGGAGGGAAGCCCACCATCGTAACGAACGCGGAGGGGCAGAGGACGACGCCCTCGGTGGTCGCTTACACCAAGAATGGGGACAGGCTTGTTGGCCAGATTGCGAAGAGGCAGGCGGTCGTGAACCCTGAGAATACGTTCTTCTCGGTGAAGAGGTTCATAGGGAGGAAGATGGCAGAGGTGGACGAGGAGTCGAAGCAAGTATCATACCGGGTCGTTAGGGACGAGAATGGTAACGTCAAGCTTGAGTGTCCCGCGATAGGAAAGCAGTTTGCTGCCGAAGAAATTTCTGCGCAGGTTTGTCTCTCTGAAACTTTTAAAGATGTGTTCCTTACTCTTACCCTTTATGTTCTTCCGAGTTGGGGCGGGGTCGGTGGGGAGATGAAGGTTTTGCTTTTGCCTTTCCTATTCTTCTCCTTTAAGGTTGACATGTGTAGGATTTAGCGTGTTTGATTCTTTTGCACGGTGAACCATGCTGGATTATTGGAATATCTGCTTGGGGCGCCTCATGCAAGGTGTTAGTGATTATGAAATAGCAAATGCCATGGAAAACAGGGAAATGCTATAATGGCAGTCGAGATTTAAGCCAGTTTGCACATTCTGTCGGTAGTTACCTATCTTCTTTCAGGGAACTGTCAGCAGCATATCTGGATAAGGTGTTAATAACATTTTGCTATATAAGGAAGACGGATTTTTTCCTTTTATGATTGATCTTACCAGTCATTTCTACACGGCATAGTGTTTGTCATGTTTCTACAATCTGTTTACTTATATTGTTGTAATGGTCATTTTGTATAGGTTTTGAGAAAGCTTGTTGATGATGCATCAAAGTTCTTAAACGATAAAGTCCAGAAAGCAGTTGTTACAGTGCCTGCATACTTCAACGACTCACAAAGAACTGCAACCAAGGATGCTGGGCGAATTGCTGGTTTGGAAGTTCTTCGTATCATTAATGAACCCACCGCTGCTTCCTTGGCTTATGGGTTTGAGAAGAAAAACAATGAGACCATTCTAGTATTTGATCTTGGTGGAGGGACTTTTGATGTGTCAGGTAATTCAACTTCCAGCCTTTCGGTGCTTCTTTAAGTTTCCATCTTGTTTGCTGCGAAGTTTTGTTATCATAACTAGGTTCGTCATGTTGTAGAGACACAGAAACAATTGTGTTTCTTGATTTATTATTTAAACGAGGAATTTCTCCCTTTTGCTTGGCTGTAGCTGTATTAATGATCAACCATCTTTCTTTATTGGATACATGTGGCGCTTTTCTAGAATCAGTTGGTCAAATCCTGGGAGAGTTTTGTCGTTATTATGTGTTTCCTTTTTTTTTTTTGTGGTGAACGCCATATCATCTTTTTAGCTTCATATTAATGATAAATGTGTAAGTGCTTCTGAATTTATTTCCTGCACCTGAGCTTGGCACTGAGCATTCTCATCTCAACGAATATGCAGTTCTTGAGGTTGGAGATGGTGTCTTTGAGGTGCTTTCGACATCTGGAGATACCCACTTGGGTGGTGATGACTTTGATAAGGTTCTCTTAGTCTTCTGCACCTGTTAAGCTGATTTTTGATTTGTTTGTTTGTCTAAAGCAACTTTAGGGCACCTATAATATTTTGCTTATTGCTGATTTCCATTTCTAAAACTTAATGAAACAGAGAATTGTCGATTGGCTTGCTGGAAACTTTAAGAGGGATGAAGGTATAGACCTGTTGAAGGATAAACAAGCTCTACAGCGTCTTACCGAAACAGCAGAGAAAGCAAAGATGGAGCTCTCGTCATTGACACAGACAAACATAAGGTTCTGTTGGGTGTCATGTTTCTTGATTTTGGTTCTTTCTTTCTTTTCTCCCTTGGGAATTAACAGGCAGTTGGTTTCTTTCACAGCTTGCCTTTTATTACTGCCACTGCTGAAGGTCCTAAACATATTGAGACAACCCTCAGCAGGGCCAAGTTCGAAGAGTTGTGTTCAGATTTGATTGATCGGTAAGTCTTTTCATTGTGAAAAGCAGAATTTGCTGAGTTGAGTTTGAAACAGCAAATTTGGCTTTCTGGATAAAATGACCTAAAAACAATTTTTGTTTATAGCACTAAAATTTTCATATTTAAATAGATATGAATTTAGATATGTTTTACAATTGTTCGATCAATTATAAAATGTGAAAATATATCCCTTTCAAATTAAAAGTTGTCAGAGAATGTAACTTGGGGGTGTACTTTGTAGGTTGAGGACACCTGTGGACAATGCATTAAGAGATGCGAAGCTTTCATTCAAGGATTTGGATGAGGTTATTCTTGTTGGTGGATCGACAAGAATGCCTGCTGTCCAGGAACTTGTGAGGAAGATGACCGGCAAAGAGCCTAATGTAACTGTCAATCCAGATGAAGTTGTTGCTCTTGGAGCTGCTGTACAGGTCAGTTTTTCTTTGCATTTCCCGTCATATATTTCATGCTTTAAGCTTCTTATTGCTCATCCATTGGTGTTACGTTTGGTGTTTTGGAAATGAAGATCTCACCCTAGAATTTGGACCACTTAATGCCGACTGGCAAAATAATTAGTTTGAAATCAACTATATTGTTAAGGTAATTAACTTGCAATCAGTTATGCAGCAGGGCAGATTGATGTGAATGCACTTGAGCATATATGCTTACTAGGACACTTCAGCTTTGTAGTGATTAGTATGTCAAAGGCATCGCTGCTTTTGATATGCACACCTTGCTCATTGGGGCTGTCAGATTCTATCCTGGTCGGCAATATTTTACGTCACCTAGAATTTCAATTTGTTTTCTTTATTGCTGAATACATGATCGTTTCATTCTTGCCTTTTGCAGCGTACCAATAGTAGTCCAATACCATGTGGTTCTACGTTAAATAAACATATGTGCGTTAAATAATTTAAACCACACGTGGGTCTTAATGTGGTCATTTATTTTTAGCAAAAGAATGTTAAAGAGTCCGTTTTCTTTTTCTGACCGTCATATTTCTTGAATAATTTTTATTTTTGTGATGACGAAAACTCCAAGGCGGCCGTGATTCCCTTGTTTCGCAAGTACTAACTAGGTCTCTGCGAGTTGCGCCTTCTATGCATGTTTAATTTGCTGAATTTAAATAACATGGCGTTGGTTGGCTGAGAACCGCTGGGCGCTGGCTGAATGAATTGCTAAGACAATTGAGATAGGTGTGAGTTTAAAAGGGGTGATTCCGCTGCTTAGTCGTCGAGTTAGAGCTTCAACCTTACATTGATATTTAATATGGTGCCTTCTGTAGCTTTCATGATATCTTGACATGGATTGAGAAACTTAATCCCAATTGCAAATGCTGGCTGTTTTTTCAGGCTGGAGTTTTGGCTGGTGATGTCAGTGACATCGTTCTCTTGGATGTGACGCCCTTGTCTCTTGGTCTGGAAACGTTGGGTGGTGTGATGACAAAGATCATTCCTCGGAACACCACTCTTCCAACCTCAAAGTCTGAAGTTTTCTCCACGGCAGCTGATTCACAGACTAGCGTTGAGATCAACGTGTTGCAGGGTGAAAGAGAGTTTGTGAAGGATAACAAATCCCTCGGTAGCTTCCGGCTCGACGGAATACCACCGGCACCACGTGGAGTTCCACAAATTGAAGTGAAGTTCGACATTGATGCTAATGGTATTCTGTCGGTCACTGCTGTTGATAAAGGTACAGGGAAGAAGCAGGATATTACCATCACCGGTGCTAGTACCCTGCCTGGCGATGAGGTATGTTTTGTAATATTGTTCAAAATCTTCAGACTGCCGTACCCTTCTTTGTTCTCTGTTATTTCGCTGATGAGCATCTCACTTTTGTTTTGTTGGTCTCTACTGACAAGCGATGGATTTCCAACTCTTCTTACCATTTTGCGAGTCCTCATGCTTCTTGGGATTCAGTTTTAGTGATTTTATTGAAGGGTTTGTGGACAGTTTTGACTTTTGATGAGAATCTAGAAAACCTGTGCTGTGGTTTAATGCTCTTGGTTTCCAGTTACAGAGGATGGGCTCCATGACTTGCAAATGTTCACTGTACAGGTTGATAGAATGGTGAAGGAAGCCGAGAAGTTTGCAAAGGAAGACAAGGAGAAGAGGGATGCTATTGACACTAAGAACCAGGCCGAGTCCGTGGTGTACCAGACAGAAAAGCAGCTCAAGGAGCTAGGGGACAAGGTGCCTGCGGAGGTTAAGTCAAAGGTGGAAGCCAAGCTCGAGGAGCTGAAGAGTGCAATCTCTGGCGGTTCAACGCAGGCCATGAAGGACAGCATGGCTGCACTGAACCAGGAGGTGATGCAGCTTGGTCAGTCCCTTTACAACCAACCAGGCGCAGCTGCTGGTGGCCCTGCCCCGGGTGCTGATGCTGGGCCTGCCGGCAAGGGCCCAGCTCCTGGCGGCGATGGCGGGGATGTCATTGATGCGGACTTCACAGACAGCAAGTGATTGAGTTAAAAAACAATTTTGGGTGACGAAGCTTTTCCCCCCCTTCTTCATTGATGTTCGTTTTTTTTTTTTTTTGGTTTTTTTTATAGTGTATCTTGTTTTTGCTACTGTAAAAATATAATTCTGCCTTGGAATCCCAAATCCAGTTTTTGGTTGGCGGATCGACAATAGCGGAGGCTGAAAGGATTCGAGTCTAATTGCGCGCGCGTGAAATTTACCTTCTTAAGAGGTTCATGCTTCTGCATATTTTGTGTTCAAATTTGTGTTACACGACATTGACCATCAAACAGTCTTTACGGGTTCACAAGGGGTCTTATTCTCGATGGTCATGTCTTTCACTAATGTTAAATGTTGCTTAAAAGTTTCTTATGCAACAATACCAACCAATACATATTTGCCATCGAGTTTTGTCCATTTGCCTGAAATGTGAATGGTCGAGAATTTGCGGCTTCTTATGCACGCGTTAATCACGGGCCCAGAAGGTGATGGTGGGGGGTGGGTGTCTGACGGATATTCCATTCCCATCCTACGTAAATGGTTTTCTATAAGCTGGTGCTCGTAATTGGATTCGACCGTATACCAAATGTAAAAGCTAGTCTCCCAGAAAAGTGGGCGCGCACAAATAGATTTCACTGTGAACCAAATGGAGAGTTTAACCTGGATCGTTCTATAAAGGGGATGCTTGATTGTCCGTTCGATTGCCAGGAAAGCAAGTCTGGGAAGAGTAAGAATGTAGGTTACCAATGAATAACAAATTACAAAGTCCTTGGTAACTCTTGAAATTTAACAGAGTCAAACATGATCGTTACTCTTCGATTAATGAAGCAATTTAGATGGCAATCGAGCCTAAACTTTGATTCAGCTCGACAGATTTCAATTCACCTTATCTTGTAGCTCGTTCCAATAGTACCAAAAGCTACTAAGACCGTATCACTAAGATTTATAAATCTCATGAATTTCATTCCAATCGTACCAAAGGCTACTAGTTCCAATAGTGCCAACAGCTACCGAGGCCGTATCACTAGGATTTATAAATCTCATGAATTTCATCTGCCTTCTTCCAAGATGTCCGTACAAGAAAACCAACCACCTCCCTCCAATCTAGTTGTCACACCTTGTCCCTTCAGAGGCTTTAGAACTCATCTAGTGATTGACTTTCAGGTGAAGAATTAGCATAACCAAGACATCAAACAACCAAACAAAATAGCGAGTGAATCTTTGATAGCGTGGTTTGGGCTGTATGCATTTCCTTTGTAGTCATGTTAAGACCAAGTAGACTTTTGCCGGGTTAATGCCAATTCTGACTGGGTGTTCAGATAAGTCTTCCAAGGGTTCGAACCCTTCGGCAATGAAGTTTCGGTATTATAAATATACATTATAGAGATTCCATTGTGTACATAAAATACAAAACAAACCCTGTTCGCAAACCTGAGCTTTCATGATCTCCAATCCATCTCCCACATCCCACCGCTGCCTTCTCTGCGATGGTGGTAGCTCTCCTCTAGGTGGCCACCACCTCCTCTCTTGTGCACCGGAGAGTAGAACCGACCGGACCCACCGCCTCCGTTCCTCTGCAACGCCTGATGACCACCCACTTGACTGCTCACGGGGCCAGGCCGGCAGACGGGGCCCAGCAACCTCCCTCCCTTGTAGCCACAGAATCTCTGTTGGACTGCGGTGGCAGCGGCGCTATTGTTGCCCAGTAAATTCGGCGAGCTATACACCCTCTGGAGCGGTGTGAACTCAATGGCGGGAGAGTCGTTACTAGGTCCGGCCGCGACGGCAAGAGTCGACTGCTCCATTACACCTGATCTGGGGGAGGACTCATTGGAGGAAGGTGCGCGATGGTGGGGGTAGTTGAGGTGATGGAGATGGTGCTGATTATAGCGGGTGGAAGGAGAGACGTTGACGGTGCGGATGCCATTGACGGCGTCGATGTAGCGCTGCTCGAGGGTGTCCCCGGTTGGGGTGGTTGATTCAAAAAGGAGGGGAGACGGGTTGGCGGGGAAGAGGAAGGCGCGGAGCCGGGCGGCACTGCCACCGGGAGTTGTTGCCGCTAAGAAGGACTGCTGGCGGTCGTACTCGTCGATCATGTTTTGTAGGTCTTCATCGCAGGTCACTGAGACCAGAGAGTCCAGGTCCTCGGAGAAGAGTTGGTACTTGAGCACCACGTCCGATTCGAAGAGCATGGTCAGTTTCCTCATCAAACCTGATAGTCAATCTCAGATGATTTAGCAGAAATAAAGAGAGAGATTTATACATGAACGCAAGGAAAAGAACTTAAAAATGTGTTTCAAAACTAAGTGATGTTTCGTTGCCAGAATAACTTACTCTCGTAATGTTTCAAAGATTAGTTGAAACTCCAAAAAATCTTTCCGTATTGAAGCTTGGAGAATGCGTTATAGCTATATAGCACGAATAAAAAATTAACATAACGATATTATCATTAGCCATGTAAGGTGACATTCATGAGAACAACTCCTGTTAAGAATGCCTTGGTGTCGATGGTTAATATTCACGTAGACTGTAGACATAAGCACAATGAGCCAGAAAACTTGCCTGAGAAGGTGGTGTTCCGGGGAACGACGACGACGCGCGTCTCTCCTCCGACGTACTTGAGATTCCCATCGGACGGCCTCGGGAGGATCCGCCCGCCGTAGCTACAGAGGAACTTCAAGCGATTCTTAGGGGAGCCCGTAGACGATGTCGGTGATCCCAGCATGACCGCCTCCTCGCTGGCCGTCGTCATTGCGGCGTACAAGCGAGAAGCAAGGCGAGAAAGAGAGCTGGAACAAAGGAGCAGCCGAGCTTCCGCCGAATGTGGAGAGTTTCAGAAAGGAAAGAGAGAAGAGAAGGGCCTCTCTTTCAGTCAGATCTCCTCCTCAGCCCAGAAGACCCCTCCATGATCGGACTCCGAGAAGCTATGAAAGAGGATCCAGGTTTCGGAAGCGACGTTATTCTTTGAGTACTTTTTTGTAAGGAGACCGGCCGTTGATTTCGGAATCTTCGATTCTTCCGGTCACGGAGCAATTAAAGAAGCTTTTTCTGTCTCATTCCTTCACCAGAAAAATAAAAAAACAAAGAAACGGATATTTTAAACGTATTGCGTTAAAGTTGTCAAGGGAAAAAAATTGTTTAAACGCATCAGCGTTTCTTGCTTTGTCAAATTCATTTCTATTTGTTCTTTTATTGCTTTCCTTCTTTCTCGCGACCTCGGATTTACAGAAAAACAATTCACGAAAATTGAATTCAGCAAAGAATCGAAGCTTTTCAGAAATGTCAGACCGCGAAAGAAGAGGAAAATTGAAAAGAAGAACAATTTTTTTCTACTTTTCTTTCTTGTTCATCCTTTGGGTTAAAAACAGGTCCAAAACTATGTACTGAGCTTCGTTCTCAGCTTCACTGATATCCAAACCCTAGAATGCGCTAAGAAACGAAGGTAAAAAAGGGAACAATTTTTTTTATCAACAAAGAGAAAGCCAACTAAATCTCAAAGATCACGGCAAAACCGGAAGAATCAACAAAAAACAAGTTTAATTCAACATCGGGAAAAGCCCGATCCTTTTCAAACGACACAAAGAAAGAACATAACATTAAAAATGTTTCAAAAATCAAATTGAAACCCTAGCAGCACCGGAAACAGGCACGAAAGATCAACATGAAATTAATGACTGAATTTCCCCCCTTCCTACGGAGAACGATGACCCTGGATTCATCAAATGCAATGCTAAAGAGAGCTCCAAGATCGCTCGTTTCCCCGTCTTCTGCGACGACATATGCAGTCGAGCTATCGAAGAAGAACAAGGCGAAGAACACAGAGACGACGCAGCAATAGAACTCTAGCGCTCAAAGCGCAACGCACAAAAAGAGGCCATATCAGACGTATCAGACGAAAGAAGAAGATTATGATAATACAGAGAGAGAGAGAGAGAGTACTGTGGGAGAAACTCCTAAGGTGAAAGGGCTGGCGGGCGAGATCTCCGCCAAACTTCCGTAAACGGCCTGACGGCAGGGACTGCACCAAATGGCCAGGACGGGAAAAAGGGTGAGCCGAAGACCAGAGGGAGACGGACGGTAGCCTTCCTCTTCCCTTCGTTCTCCTAATTCTGCTCTCCTCCTCTAGAGCTCGCACCCTTCCTCCTCCATCGCCCCCACTCTCCCGTGGCCACCCATCCTTCGCCCTCTCTTTCCTTCCCCTCGCCCCCTCTCCCGCCCTCTCCTTCATATCTTAAATACCCGCCACCGCCTTCCTTTCGCACCTCAAAATGTTCTCATTTGAGACACAATTTTTATCGATATTACTGATTTAGCTACGGTTTTATACTGTTCACTAGTAGCTTCAGTTTCTCTTTTTATTTATAACCTCAAACTTAAAACTTGCGTTTAACTGAATAAATCAAGAATGCCATGCTTTATTTTGTCTGGTGGCAGTAAATGTCATTTCTTAATTTAAAAAACTAGGATTCGAATTTCAGCAGTCCAAACTTTAAAGTGGGGCTCCTCCCTCTTTGACTGTTGCCAAATGTGGTCGTATAAATAAGACAGGTTTCCATGAGATCATTTTGAGAATATACTTCAAAAATGAGTCCCTCAAATGGAAAAGATTCGTTTTTTCGTTTAAGACAATAAAGTACAAAAAACTTCTTCCTTTCTCTTTTCAAGTCCTCTTCTTTCGATCTTCTTAGTGTTTTTTAAACTTGTCGAAATCTTTAAAACAAATTCATAAAATACTCACACAAACAAAGTGTATATGCTGCTAAACCACCTTCAATGTTCTTAAAATGCGCATTATAAGAGCACCATATTCTTATTCAAAAAAATATAATTGTAAATCTAAGAAACAAAGGACAAAGAAAATCATGCCATGTTTTCTAAGACAATTATAACATGATGTTCTTCTTACTAAATGCTCGGGCACGGAAGAAAACATCTCAAACAACAGAGCATTAGAGACATTCTCTTCCACTATTTGTCATACTCATGTGTAACAGAAATTTTGGAAAGAAAAAGCCCGAGATAGAATGTTAACCCTTTCCTCCACCGGTCCAACATAAGAGTGTTCAGCTCATTAAAACTTCTTCAACAGCCTGTTTAAACATCAAATTTAATTGCTCTTACAACCAGTCTTTAGCTAATTAATGTACATAAAGTCATTTCTGACGAAATTAATGGCACTTTATGTGATTTATTACAATTAATTATATTCTTACATTCATTTCACAAAATCATAACATTTTGCTTTAGTAAGCAACTCTTTGCTCTTGCTGTTTTGGGGTTATTTTTTATTTTTTTTAATTTACGATCAAAATTTAGCTTCAGCTTCTAATTTTAAGTGGTTAATTAAGTAATACATAGGAGTAAATTTCTTATAAAATGGAAGCTCTTTTCTCATCATCTTTACCGAACATGTGAACGCAGGGCATATGAAATCAATAATTAGGTAAGGACTGCGGAAGATATTTCTCTAATAACAGGAAATGGGGAGGGCAATTTCGTAATCGGCTTTCGGTTATTAACTTATTATCCCCTGGTAAGAACGAGGCGTTGGTGGATCAGGACTAGGAGGCTTCTTCCCTCAATCGCCACCGTCCATCGCCCACGCCGGCCGCACCTAGTCCACGTGGCAAGATCACCTCCGTCCTTCCCCTTCTTCCTTCATTTGCCACGTCAGCCTTCATCGGCGTGGTTTTCAAATTGGATCGGTAAGAATTTTACTTTCCCTGGGAAAAAAAATAACCGAAAAATGTACAAAAACTCACTAAAATTAAAAAAAAAATCCGTGAAAGTACATTTTAACATAGCTGATATGTGGTTCTTTGGGTGAGGAAGGAGCATCCTACCCCAATCAATTATGCTAAGAGTTTTTAAATTTAATAAGGAACGAAATATCATTTTTCAAATTTTCAAAATTTTTATACAGGAGAAAATTTTTAAAATTTCCATGTAATTTTTTTTTTTTTAAAGAAAAGCTAGGGCCCCTCCGGGCTCCCCCTTGGCTCCTACTCTGACTACCATGTGCTAAATAGATAAAACAATGTCATCATCATTCACATTTTATCCTTTTCGAAAAGCAACAAGATTGCAACACATTATCCTTTTCGACCAGACCCTTTGAGCAAACAACACTTGTTAGCACCACCATAATATACTAATATATTAAATAGATGAAACTCCATCATTCACATTATTCTTTTTCTAAAGCAAGTAAGCTGCAATCTAATACGAGAAACGGTATGATATGATAGAATGATGAATTTCATCAGGGCAAAGACTTCCATCTAGCTCTAAGGGCCATAGCCTTGTTGTTTAGCTCACGAAGCGAGCTTAGTCAAACTGGCACTATTTTTCTGGACTACAAATGGTGGTAGTTTGACACTCCTTACCATGGATTCTGAAGTAGTCCTGAACCCTAAGAACACAAAAAAGAAATGTGGGTTTTGGCCCTTCTTTGAGTGGCTTCCTTTTACCTGAATATAGTAAATCTGTTTTGAATCCGGGCGTATATATTGACATCCTTGTTGATAAAATTCATTCAAAACGGAAACAAAACAACATTAAATTGTTAAAAGAAAATCTCTTTCCCCTCCAACTTCTAAATTTCGATCTGGTTAATTTCATGAGGAAGCTGGCTATCTAAACTACCTTTAGTCGTCGACCTGCGCTTGGTTTTGAATTTGATTTTAAATAAATGTAGAACATAGCATATATTCATATGCTTTGAAAGTCAATTGTAAACATATGATAGTGCAGATAGGATTGAAGTGCATATTTAAAGGTAGGATTGACATTAGGAAGTAAATGTAAAAGTTGGGTCTGGATTATGAATATAAAAATAGGATTCATATATGGTGTAGTCATTTTTATGTGTGTTTGAATCCATATTCAAATTCCGAATATGTCCATTCTATAACTACCCATTTTGTCGATTGGATCTAAGGCGGCAAAGGGGTCAAACATGTCCAGATATCATATTTAGGTTCTCATTCTATCGCAGATTTGGACCATCAAAGAAAGATCTGAATATGTCTTTGAAATGGATCTACGTTTTATCAAATTGGACTTTGTTCAAGCACCTTGAAGAGGTTTGATTTAGTCATGTTTCGCATTTAAATCCAATGTAACTAGGTGGAATTAGCATTTTCTTGTTAATTTAATTCTCTGTTGGAAAATCGATCGGTTTCGAGCTTACTCACTCAAATTTTGCTGCGATCCATCCAAAACAGATTGATATTTGGATTCAGATATGGACATAGAGAAAACCCATCTCTAAAATCCAGAAACATCTTTAACTAACCCTGGTTAGATCTAAGAAGGCCCCTGAAAAATCAGGCCTAGTGGCAGTAAATTTTATGTATCAAGTACATCACTCTACCGGTGTCCCACTCTAGACAGGTCCAATGCTGGCGAATCCAGCCTGAATCTGAATCAGGCATGCTGGTGGAGCCACATGTAGGCAGGCACGGCTATCAGGGGCGGAGCTAGGATTTTTTTCAGAAGCGGGTCAAACGGTCCAACGAACTTATTTGGATAGGAACAAACTAAACCCGAATCCAAAAAATATATTACACAACTAAAATTTTCAAATTTTTTAATATAAATTTTCTTTTTTCAATTAGCTGGGGCCCCTGGTGGCCGTGCGGGCAGTTGCCCACTCCAGTCCCTTGAGTTTCTTATAATCAAATTGGTGCTGTCATATATTTGCTCTTTTCTATAAATTGCTACCTTTAAAAGAACGAGAGTCGTTGAATTAGTGCTTTTCAACAAAAAAATTTCTATCTCCACCGCTGATTCCGATGAATGGCTCTTCCTTAAGTCTACAGACAAAGTGAAGATGAGTTTGGTCTCTGATTCACGAGTTAGGTAGCGAGACACATTAAACTTGGCTTCTCTAATTCAAAACCTTGTGTATTATATTTGGTGGCGTGTGATAACGACAGCTTCCGAACCCATTTGCGATTGTTGGTGAGAGAAACACATAGGAAAATATCACAATTTATTACATGAAGCTTGTTCACCGATAGCACAGAGTGCGACAAAAGACCACAATGCAAGATGTGGGATCCTTGTATACGGATTAGCTAAAGTCTCACTATCGCATATATATATATATATATATATATATATATATATATATATATATATATATATATATATATATATATATATATATATATATATATATATATGAGATGAAAACAAGCCTACTTTGTGTTCAAAATTATTTTAAACAAAATGTGGACATCTTATGGTGTTGATAGATAAATACTACACTAGTTTAATATAAATCATGCTTCAAATCAAGTTGTTTTTGTATAAGTTTGATTTTTCTACTATCCCAATTTTAATGTTATAAAAGGCTTAACATTTTTTATTATTAAAAAACATTATTGAAGTAAAAAAACATGTAAATACTTGTTCCTCATCAGATCACTCTCAAGATCATGTCCATAAGGTTAGATTACATAAAAAACTTTAGCAATTAATTTTTGTGGGTCTAGTCTTTATCTCTTATCAAAGCGGTCTGATATTTAATAAACTCTTTCTCTCTCTCTTTCACTCTCTTCTTATATATATATATATATATATATATAATCTCAAATCTGTTGTCCATTGAGCCGTTGTTTCTTGCTTTTGAAAAACGTATTTTCATAAAATATCGTGATTTCAAGGTAAAAGTGGGACTTTATAAAGGTTTACAAGTCAACGGCTAGATCTTTCAGCTTTTCCATAACTTGATCTGCACGTCGAAATGTAATAGGACTATTTTTTTATTTATGTATTTTCGAGCATATAGCATTTATATCTATACAAAAATATTAGATCACAGAAAATACTTAAAAATACCAGCCGTGGAAGATGAGGACTATAAATTACATAAAATTGTAAAGTACAGTAAGCCCCTTTCCAATGTGAGTTACATTAATTACTTTAAGAGATCCTACACTTGATTTCTAAGCTTGAAAACTTATTAGCTCATTAAATTTGTGGAAGCTATGGTTCATAATTTAAAAAGATTTTCAACAACTGGCATATAGCACTGGAGTGCGTAAAGTTATTATCCCTTTTCTTTTAAGAACGTAATTAATAAAATTATATTTCGATTTTGATGAAATAATTTTACACATGACATTTTTAGAAAACTTCAAAAGTTTATTGGGTGGCTTATAAAGAGTTGCATAATTTTTAATGTTTACTTAATTCACGTCTACACGATTTAGTTAAAGTTTGCATCATACCTATGTTGGAAATCTAATCATTGAGATCTGAAAATAGGTTGGAAGAACATGTGAACTACTACTTAGATCATGCCTCTTACTAATCTATAAATGAGAATTGATATGAATGGCAGATCTTAAAATCAATAGTTTCCAGATATTCATGAGATTTTAAGTCTTTAGCAACCACAGACCACATTTACCTAAGCCATTTAATGAAAAAAAATTGCCTAAAAATTATGAATTTCAGTGGAAGCGAATGTTGCGAAGCTGGTCAATGCAGCGGGAACTCCCAAACAGAATAGGAGATTGATGGCTATAACCAGACATCTGTGCACTTTTTCGTAATTGAGTTTGACCTTACGCCACCTGAGATTCTGAGGAAGATGCAACAAAGGGCAGAAGTGGACCAGGTCGAGTCGTTTTGCCTTCGGAACGCCGCGGAGATAAGTAGCAGAGAAACGGCGATGGAGGTATGCACTCGGGCATCTGAATTCCCATTAGATTCGTGGGCTCTTTGATGCCTTTTCTCTGAAAAAGCCAGCAGATCGAGAAGATCAATTTCTGTTTAAGGTTCAGTTTCTTCATATTTCTTATCCTGACATACTCTAGAATCTTGGTTCAGTTTCTTCATATTTCTTATCCTGACATACTCTAGAATCTTGGTTCAGTTTCCAGTTTTGATCTGGTAAGAGTTTTTCTTCTTTCTTCGCTTGAGAAAATTTTCTGGTAGATTTTCCGTTGGGATCTTCCGTTTCCGTGAACATCGGCCGAATCCATTGAGAGTCATCTGTTGCATGCCCTGAAGTTGGGTGCTTTTCATGGTTTTGGGCCTCAGGGTTAGGGTGTAGCTTTTGTGATATTCAATTGGGGATCTTTGTGATCTTTCAAGTTCCTGGCTACCATTCTGTTCACTTGGCTTGAATTTTAAGGCGGCATACGAGTTTTGGCCATTGGTGGCTTAACTTTGAGCTTTGTGCTTGTTTTAGGAGGGAGTCAATTCTCCACCACATTGTTAATTTTTTTGGTGCTTCATTGATATTCGAATTCTAGGTCTGTTTGGGGATTAGTGATTGTTTAATACAAGTTTGAAGGTGGGAATTTTCTGTCAATAATGGCATCAAGATTTGAGAGTTCCAAGCAGTACTATGCCACAAGCAGCCTTGTTGTTGGTTATGCTCTTTGCTCTAGCCTCCTTGCTGTGATCAACAAGTATGCCATCACAAAATTCAATTTCCCTGGCCTGTTGACTGCTCTTCAGTACCTTACATCTGTATTGGGTGTCTGGATTCTGGGGAAGTTGGGGTTTCTTCACCATGACCCTTTCTCCTGTGAGACAGCCAAGAAGTTCCTCCCTGCAGCTCTTGTATTCTATCTTGCAATTTTCACAAACACAAACCTTCTTCGCCACGCAAATGTGGACACCTTCATCGTCTTCCGATCGTTGACACCCCTCTTGGTCGCCATTGCTGATACTGTGTTCAGGAGACAGCCATTGCCGTCTAAGTTTACTTTTGCGGCGTTGGTGACCATCTTGGCAGGTGCAATAGGGTACGTGGCCACTGATTCAGCTTTCTCCCTCACCGCGTATTCTTGGGCATTTGCTTATCTTGTTACCATCACCACAGAGATGGTTTATATCAAGCACATGGTCACAAATCTGGGGCTGAACACTTGGGGCTTTGTCTTCTACAACAATTTGTTGTCATTGATGATGGCACCTTTGTTTTGGATCATAACTGGAGAGTACAGTGATGTGTTTTTGGCCATCTATGGGATTGAGACGGGCCACTGGATCAAACCTGGTGCATTTTTAGCAGTCGGTTTGTCCTGTATATTTGGCTTGGCGATCAGTTTCTTTGGTTTTGCAGCAAGGAAGGCTATATCAGCCACTGCTTTCACTGTAACTGGTGTTATCAATAAGTTTCTAACGGTGGCAATTAATGTTATGATCTGGGACAAACATGCTAGCCCGTTGGGGTTGGTATACTTGCTTTTCACCCTTCTAGGGGGAGTTCTCTACCAGCAGTCTGTAAGCGGATCTCCTCCTCCTCCTCCTCCTCCTCCCCAGCAGCAGCATGACAAAGTGGTGGCAATGAAGCAGGCAGATGAGACCGACAGCTATGCTGAAGGTGAAACAGATGACGAAGAAAAGAGGTTACTGAGTAAATACTCAGGAGAATGATTTCTTGGAACTGTTGTCCCTTTTCTCTCACTGTTGATTGGCACTCTTTGTAGTCCAAGTGGTACAGATCTTCCCCAACAGGCTTCTAAGCACGTATCTGATATGAAATTCCAAGTTCTCGTCCAGATTACAATCTATTTTTTAAATTTCTGATGTGTAGAAGGATGTACAACCTCTAATGTTGTATGTTTTTTTTTTATAAATCATTCCATTTCTTTGATAGCATATTGCTTTTGTCCGCAATAATGATAATAACTGTGCCACAAGAACAGAAATAAACAATTGAAAACCTTTCTGTCAACTGAAAAAGCATATGCAAGACAGAATGGAAGTGTGAAATAGTCTTGTAAACCTTTCCGAGATTAAGCTGGGAAAGAAATTTCATGGTGCAGAGTAAATTCCTGTTCGACCCAATGTAGTGTTGAAGCAAGCTTTCTTGGTATTTGCTGACTTTACATTATAAACAGAATGGCCCCGGCCCCCAGGCTTTACAATGACTCTTAAGAAAATCCAAGCACTTGATAATTGTGCTTCGAGTGGCTTAGAAGGCTAATGGTTATGGCATTCTACAGGGAAATCCACAATCTTCTTGCCAAACCCATGAATGCTTCATCTTGATGTCACCTTCATTGCTTCAATTGCAAGAAACATGATACTTTTCATTTTGATATATGAAAAACTCGATTTTTGTTAATGACTTAAAAGGACCATTGCGTGGTGGATGTAACAGTTCCGGTTCATCTTGCAGGTGAAACTGATTCAAAGTCTTGGAGTATAAGTGAAACAATTTTCCTGCAATTCCATTGCGCCATCTGTTCTCTTGAAAAGCTATAGCAGCTTCTCAATTGCATGATATTGGCGGAAACGCTTAAGAATCTGGGCATCTGCATCGTATATGACTCTATAGGTTTCCCCATCTCAGCTAATCTAATCGCTTGCGAATTCTGAATTTTCCATCAGATTGCAGGATGACAAAACCAACTGAGTGACTTCCATGTCAGAATGTTTACAGTTGGTGCCCCCTTTGAAAAATAAAGAACCACCGTCTAAATAAGATCCACGTACCTGTGCTGCTGTATCCGTACTCAAAATGGGTATTTGAGCATACTTTGGTATTTTTTAGACTAAATCCCAATTCAAATTGCTTAAGTTTATATGATTTAATTTCTTCTAACTCAATTTTCATTCTATTTTTAGAGTTACTGTTCATTAACATGTAATGTTTTTATTTGAAATCACTTGTTTACTTAAATGTTGCTTTTCTTTTGATTTTTTCTGTGTGTTATTTTGCATATATATATATATATATCATGTCGTACTCCTATACCAATATTTTGTAAAGTAGTTGTGTGCGTGTGTGCCCGTATCTCCATACCCATACCATGTGACTTGAACCACAGTCAATAGCAAGAATATATTTAAGAAATCATCCCATCTTTTATTTATTAGTGGGGGACGTGCTACCATTGATGGAGATGCCTTAACCAGGAGGCGTGAGATTCTGCAGTGTCGGTTGGTTCATTCAGGCAATGTTGTTAAAATCAGTTTCTGAATCAAAGCAGTCGGCAGAAAGATTGAAAAAGAAAACTAGGTGAATGAAACCCCCAAAGAATCAAATTGAAATTTATATTTTTAACTAACACGGAAAGGAGAAGCAAATAGAAAATTAGAACAATGAAAAAATATCTCTCTCTTGTGTGTGCTCTTGTTCTGCAACATCAGCATTCTGGTATCCAAAGTTAGGACCTGAAATGAAGATCTGGATTTAACATTTGATGCGATGTTGCCAACGAATCAGGGTCTGCGCCTATTCCACCTGCCATGAATCCCAGGTTTGTTTTCATAACTTTAGGGTCTGACCCTGTATTGAATTTCACTTCCAAATCAGAGGCTGTAAGCAAACTGGGTTGATATCCAACCAAATCCAAATACCAATCAGACCTAGATTGGTTGTTTACTTCTAGTATAAACCCAGTTCAAGCACAAATATGACTTTAGTTTGATTATGCGAAATCTCATAAAATCAAGCCTTTAACACATACATTTTGAACCTAAGCCCAGCCCATTTACATTCCATATGTGGTGTTAAACTCCTGAAATTGGTGAAACCTTGTGTTAGATAATAGAGACAACAAAGTCGTTGTAGTATAGTGGTGAGTATTCCCGCCTGTCACGCGGGTGACCCGGGTTCGATCCCCGGCAACGGCGACCTCTTTCTTTCTCTTTGCACAATTCATTTTTTGCAATTATTAAAATGCGCGAGCTCTTTGAAACCGTCTTATTCAATTTAACTAACCATTTATCGACAAAGAGTTACCAAGTTAAAATGATGGGTTCTTTGGCAAATTCTCGCTAGAATTATTGACAACTGAAAAATTGAAAATCCCCTCCTTCCCTGGTCCTTTTAAGTTCTAATAGCAAATATTTTCATATTTCTTACTCAAGCCCTACAAATAGTTTTGGCGTTAACTTGTCCATCGAAGTTGTGATTTTTTTTAGAAAGAATTAGTTAATAGAATCATATGTATGTATTTTTATAGGAAATTTTCTTGTTTTTGTCTGATTGTCACGGCGATGAAAGTAAATTGTCCTTGACAAATTGATCGAGTCGTTACAAACAAGAAGCTCAAAGACAATATAGGGAAAAGTGTGCCGTTTCTTAAGTTAGCTAAAGTTTGTTGCTTAGCTTTGACACGATTTTAGGGGCTTTTCTTTTTTGTCTCTTGCAGGCAAGCAGGACCCTTGCTTTGCTAGTTTAGTTTATACATGTCAAAGGGAAATTTAGGCTTCCAACTCCTAAGCTGAAAAGTTATGCGAACCCCCAAAATTGAACTCTTGATTTTCTTTTAACTTAAATGTCTTTCCCCAACCAAGTGAGCATTTGAAATATTGTGTAAGTGTTACATGAATCTACCATAAATATAAAGATAGATTCATGATGCACTTGCATTAGTGTTTCATCTATCAAACAACTCTTAAAGGACTGTTTGCGACAGTAACGATGTATTACTGTTGTGAATTTAGCAACAAGCAAGGCCGTAACAGATTATGAATTAAGCCGTCTTAAACTAGTAAAATTGAGGGACAAGCACACACACACGCAGCAAAGGCGGAGCCACATGTGGGCATGTATAGGCAGCTGCCTACACGGTCCAATGAATGAATTTCATTTATTTTCATGTTGGTGGTCTCCAACAATTTGTTTCTTCATATTAGCGCCCCTTAAATACTTACCTATCTAACACACTTAATCGTCCATATTATGTCTGAGGTTTTTTTTTGACGAATGCTTCTTAGCCAAAAATCTTTAGCTCTACCTCTGAAACAAGTGCTCCTTAGCACAAAAATTTATGGTTTTGCCCGTGACACATACATACATGGTTCCACCCGTTTGTACGAGTGCTCCTTAGCAAAAAATTTTTGGCTCTCCCTCACCTCACCCGCCCACACACAAACAGAAAGAGAGAGAATCCTTGACAGAGTCTGATTAGTAAGTTAAAAATCCTAAATAATTAAGCTATCAATGACCCAAAAAAATGGTCGAAGATGCAAAAGACCTTCCGTCGCTAAAGATGAATTGCCAAGCAGTTCCCAAATCGAAACAACATATAATTGGAACCTTTTGATGCCTCCCATCTGCTGCCACATTAGTTCATCTAGCACTAGATCTTTGTGGATTTTGGGCACTCAACTTTGGCATATATATATATATATATATATATAGAGAGAGAGAGAGAAAGAGAGAGAGAGAGATCCTAGTTCTTAAACATCCACTGATTTGGTCCCAAAAAACAGAAGAAAAAAAAAAAGAAGAAGAACAGAAGGCACAGGGAAATTAAGGAATCATGAAAAGAGAAATTAAAGAAGACAAGGATAGCAGCAAATGGGGTCTATTTGGCATTCACTCACTTGAGGCCCAAGAGGCGCTTGCAGAGCATGAGAAGCTTACCCTTCTTCTTGGGCTTGGAGAAAGCGTCTGCAGGGGAAGAAGAAGGGTCTGCCTCGATCTGGTCATGGATGCGGCTGTAGCTCCCCCACTTGCCTGCCCTTGTTGAAAGCGAGGCAGAAGAGAGGCTTCTCATGGAGAACGCCCTTGTTACAGCACAAGGCCTAAGAAGAGCGATGGGCTCCAGCTCCCCCTTCACTTTCACTTTCTCTGAGGAAGAACATGATTTCCTGCAAAGAACGACCCCAAGATTCTGCTCCTCTCCCTCGCCTCCTCCTCCTTCTGCTTCTTCTTCTTCTTCTTCATTAAAAGCCGCAAATCGCGTTGCAGTGACCTCCTTGGCTTTTGGTGCTGCAGGTGTGGAGAAATGAGGCTGTGGAGATTGGTGGTGGGTGAAGGAAGAGAGGACTGACAAGTCCACCGATCTCGACCTTCTGGTCCTGAACTGCCCGTAACCATGCATCTCTCTCAGTCTTCTCTGTGCCCAACAGATATGAAAATGCGGGAACCAAGATACATATAGGTATATATGTATATATATATATATATGTAGAGAGAGAGAGAGAGAGAGAGAGAGTTTAGGTGTTGTTCCCAGATCTGCAATTGGAGGTTCCATCCAGTATTTTTGTAGCATGTTTTTATTTATGTTTCTAAATAAATGTAAATTTGAAATATAAGAATTAAAATGTTTTCACACTATAACCTTAAAATCTGTTTTTATCTCTCTTATCATTCAAGGTGCGTTTGATTACTCTGTATTTAAAATCCATGGATCTGAATTATTATGTGATTTCTGATATATTAGAAGTTTCATTAATAAAATCCATATTTCATCAAACTAAAGCTCTTAGATGATTCATATTTAAGATCCTTATTTTATCTTTTTTGCATTGAGCAAATGTGGGGTTTAAGATTGAAGAGAAGGTGGGTCTGATCTTAATCTCAACTCCTGAAGAGGATGTCAAATTGAAGACTGTCAGATGATTTAAAAAGATGATCAGCTTCTTGTTTTCCAAATAAGAGAGAGACGGGCCCAACATTCAATCTCCTCTTGGAGAAACGTACTATTCTGGAGGTGGGAGACCTAACAGGCCCACTGGCGTCCTATATACATATTTGTTCCCTGTTTCCAATAAGAACACTTCAAGTTTCTCCTTCGATGTCAAGAAATTTTACCTAGAATGGGTGATGATCAACTGTCATGCAGTATGCAAATGCTGGTAGATAGATGCAACCACACCTGCGTTTTTGTGGGGGAATCGACAGGTAGAGTTTAGCAATCAGTATGCCGCAACTCATACTTGGATTTACCTGCACCATAAAAAGAGTTTCTTCTGAACTTGTGAAAAATTGTCTTAGTTATCCAAACACATGATAACTGTTTAGCCCGGATCGACTAAGCTTGTATGCTCGTTCGAAGATAACATGTACTCCCTTGAATCTATATATATATATATATATATATATATATATATATATATACATATAGAGCGAGAGAGAGAGAGAGAGAGAGAGAGTGGTAGATGTTAAAAGGATACAAAACAATCTCAACCATTGATATTTTTCAAATCTGTGATTGAGTGAAAAACAAGCGAAAAAGGTGACGGAGCATTTCCATCATTTAATATTAGTTTGATATATATATATATATATATATATATATATATATATATATATATATATATATATATATATATATATATATATGAAAAGCTTGAGCTCTGGGGCTAACAGTCACAGCTTGATTCATCCATGTGATAGCGATGCGGATAACTCAACCGACGTGAACCATGGCTGCAGCTATCGTTTTGTCCATTTCTTTAACAACCTAGATCCCCAACGGCATTTTTTTTTTCTAAAATCTTGGATCTGTCTTCCCTAAGTTCTATGGTGGGAACTCAATTACTCTTTTTATTTCTTCTTCTTCTTTCTTTAGCTACACTTCTTCTTCATCTTGTTTGTTTAGGTTGGCTAAGAGAAAGCCTGCATCATCACTGACTGCTATCGACTGCCATTTATCTGATCTTTCTTACCCAGAATGGCTCCCCAGGATCTAACTAGATAGGGAAACCAGTAAATCTGGATCTGATTTCTTCTTCTGAAATGAACCTAAACTGGATCAATGTAAAAGTAAGTAGACATATTTTTCTAACCGGCTGATCTTGTTCGAATTTCAAATTCTTTATGTTTAATCAGATTGGATCCGGATCAGAGGCAGGTGTAGGCAAGGCAACGTGCGGGCAATTACCCATGCGGACCCACAAAAAATTACTTGCTTTTATATTGACATCTTACAACAACTTTTCTCATTTACAAGTTGATGCATCTTAAAAATTCAAAATTTATTACTAGTGCCCCGTAGCCAAAAATTTCTCTTTCCGCCCTCGATGGATCCAATCATTCTAAGATCAAACCTTATTCTAACGTGTTCATGCCTTAATTAAAAAGACGGCCGACTAGTTGTTAATGACGAAAATTCCGATAAAGTTTTGCTGCATATTGAATTTTAAGTTGTAGGAAAAGAGAATGAAGGTTGTTGTGGTGTCATTGATATAATTTCACTTGAATCTGGTGAAACACTTGCATGTTAGACTGTCTTCCCCCTTTTGTGAGACCCACTACTGCCAATCAGAGTACCAGTCAAGACATGTGGCCTGTCTTGTTTCTTGGCAAATCTTTGATCAATTTACATTGATTCGTTATGCTCAAATCATGTGTCTCAACATTATTGTGAATCAAACGGGCTTTCTTCTTTAAGAAAATAGCAGGTTTAAGTGGTTTCAAAAATCTTTATACATTGATCTCAAATATTAAGATCAATGGAGTTTAGAGTATAGATTATGGATATGTAAGTTCTTGGTAGGTTTCTGAGGATTATTCGTTATAATGAATTAAATGATGGCATCCTAATGCAGTAACTCAACTTGGTTTATCCAACACCAATTCAATTTCATGGTAGAAATTTAACATTGCAAAGATTTTAGGTTTCTCTTTTGCAACACTGAGAATCAAATTCTTTCTATTTTCATAAAGTTTTAAATGTAATATTTTAGAAAGAGAGAGAAAGAGAGGGAAAGAAACAAAATGGTTTCATTATTTTTGTCATATTCATCAGATAGAATCCAGGACGTGACAAAAAATTTAAAGGCATGCCCATTGACTACAGTCTGGGATCTCTCTGTGCTTCCCCTTGGTTGAAGTGAAACTTTGTTCCTTACATAAGTTCATCAGAATTAAAAAAAAAAACGAAAGCTCATTTTATTGGTGAAAAAATTTCAATTACTACTCACTTTAGTGACGGAAACAAGACTCAGGTGGATTCAGTTTGGTGAGATCTCAACGCTTGATCATGTTGAAACTTTGCTTGTGTTTATTGTGCTCATAGCATTTGAGATGATATACATCTGTTTCTCGTGTGCATGTGGATTTGGGATCTGTTGTAAAAGATACAACAAAACTGAGTATAAAAGTCGACTCCTTGGATGATTTGATATAGATTCTATGTTAATTTGGTTTTGTTAGTTCTGTAAGTAAAGAAAAGTTACTCAAGAAGCGACATGGTCCTTGTAAAAATGTCCTACAAAGATTGGATGTTTGTGGAGAACGGAGTGATTCTTTCCATTACTTTGTGTCACATCCTATTTCACTTCTCATGAATATGACAAGGGCAATGAAGTCCCTTTGTTTCTTTAGCAGAACTCTTACTCAGGACACAGAGCTTTGAAATCTCTCTCTCTCTCTTGCCTGCTCTTGTTCTGCAACATCAGCATTAGGGAATCCAAAGTTGGGACCTGAAATTCAGATCTGGATTTAACATTTGATACGAAATTCACGTCTGGATTTAACGTTTGATATGACATTGCCATCGAATCAGGGTAAATAATTTTTTTAAAAAAAAAAATTGACTGGGCCACAATCCAAATCTAGCCAAATCCGACCTTTCAGAGACAAAGTGAATCTGGATTTGCAAACGTCCTCTAGCTAGGGGTGAACAACGATTCGACTTGTTAAAGCTCGTCTCATGAATGAGTTCAAGCCAAGTCATTTGCTTAACAAGTCGAACTCAAATTTAAATAATTGAGTTAAGTTCGAGCTCAACATGTAACTGCCAAGTCGAGCTCGAGCCTTAACGGAGTTTGTCGAGCCTTAATTCAAGTTGATATATTCAAACGAGTTTACGAGTTTGTCGAGCGTTAATCGAGTTGACCTCGAGCTCAACATATAACGACGAATACTAATTCTATTCATACAAGTTTGTCAAGCCTTAATCGAGTCAAACTCGAGCTCAACACATCACGATGAATATCAGTTCTATTCAAACAAGTTTGTAGAGTCTTAATTAAGTCGAGGTCGAGCTCAACACATAATTGCTGAGTCAAGCTTGAGCTGCTTCCATCTAGTTATTATTCTCAAGGTCAAGCCGTGTCGAGCTCGAAGATTCATGAGTCGAGCTGATTGAACTTGGGCTCGACTCGGCTCATGTTCACCCCTACCTCTAAGTTGGCACCTGTGTGTTTGTTTGTTTGTTTGTTTGTTAGAGAGCGAAAGAAAGAGAGAGAGAGAACCACCAGGCTTATGAAATCCTAATTATATAGAACCACAAATCCAATAAGTTACAGCTTCATTTTGGACATCGGGGCGATATTTCCAAGGGCGGAGCTTGAAAACTCTGGCTAAGGGGCATTACGTTTAAAATTTTAAAAGAGCACAGTGAATAAAAAAAATTGCTCAGAAATATTAATACAAAAACTAAGAAATTTTTTAGGATCCGTATGGGTAGTTGCCTACACGTGCCTCCGCTCCTACCCATTTTCTTCCTTGAAGGCGTTTATTCATACAATTCATGGTGGCAGAAGCAAAGCAGATGAGAAGTTGCAGTGATCTCTGGTTACTGCAGACCGTAGTCACAAACACAAGATTGTTTTCCAGTATAATACAGTAAATTAATTTTTTTTTAAAGAAAATCTCAGCAAATTAAAAAAAATAAAAATGTAAAATCTTAAAAATAGATTGCAGTAATAGAAAATGTGAAAGAAAAACAAACAAAACATGTTTTTTTGATTTTTTTTGTTGTTTTTATTGTCTTTTTGGCAGTTTTATACCGCTGACCTATTATTGAAGTATAAAACCAATATCCTCCTTCCTATAAATCAAAGATGGCAACAGAAATAAAGAAGTTGCCCACTTTTAATGGCATTTCAAATCCATTTGGAGGATCACCTTTATTGTTTTTCTTTCTCTCTCAGGCATGTACATGTCTGTGTGTTTGTTTTGCAATCAACCCAAATTTTCCAACAGCTATGTTCAACATTTTTCAAACATTTTAAGGCAAACTTACGGTAAATTTTGAAGATGCTTTCCATCAAATGTTTCAATTTCTCCCAATTTCGATCCATTTTTCCTTTGATTTGATCATCGGCAAACGCTTTTTGGATCTGATTAAACTGTATACCGTACCCAAAATACAGAATTATTTCAAAATTCAGATATGGATGTAGCCCGAAAAGTATCCCTATATCCATATCTGTATCATAATCCCAGCTCTAGATCCAAAACTGAGCTTTAGATACACATCTTAATCTAAATCACAGCTTTGGATTCAAAACTCAGCCTTCGGTCCAGATCCAAGTCTCAACTCAGCCCTATTCCAGATAACCCCAGCTCTGAATCTAAAACTGAGTCCCATATCAGATTTGGATCCAAATCTCAGCTCTAAATCCAAAACCAAGCCCCAAATCCGGATCCAGATCCTAGCACTAATCCAATACCGAGCCTTATTTCCAAATCTGAACCCAAATCTGTACTTTAGATAAATAAAAAAAAACGAGCCTGGATCTGAACTTGAATTTCAATGGAGCCACGAGCCCCACATCTAAAGCCTAGCCTTCGGATCCAAATCCAAATTTCAGATCTAAACACCCAAAATCGAGTTTGAAACACAATGTCTAGCCTCGTATCTCCATTCAGACCCACGCGCGTGCGTGCGAGCTCCACCACATCATCTGATCTAATTTGGCTTTGAAAGTCCGGAAATCAGATCCAAAACCTGTAATTTGGGCCTAAACCCATATCCATATCCGTGATATGAGTCCCTGACATGGATTGGACCTCTTTCCGACCATGAAAATCCAATTGACCAAAAACATGGAGCTGGATTCATCTTTTAAAAAGACAACTTTTTCTATATATATATAGGTTGAAATTGGTAAAAACCAGGTCAGGGTTAAAAATCAGACCCTTTAATTTTTTGCTAAAAACTTATTTTAAGTAAACTGTAAACAACTTAGTATATTTGTAAAAACTATTTTGATATGAAACATGCCTTAAAAGTTGTTTTTATGGAAATGTTTGATTTTTCTGTCATCAAAATGTTTCTTTTTTACATATTATAAACAACACTATTTAAACCAAAAAAGTGATCAACTTAATAAATATTTTGCACCAACATATCCTTAAGAACATATTGGTAAGGTTAGATTTCAAAAAAAAAAAAAAACTTTAAATATCATATTTAAAAGGTCTGGGTTTTGTCATTGATCTTGAACTTGTGCCTAGCGCAGCTGTGGAATGCAGCGCCCCCTATGCCTAATTCTTGATTGCATGATGAATGATCATATGTTTGAATACTGAAGAAGATGATAGAGGAAATATGTTCTATGCACAATTGTTATTTTAACATTTTTGTTGTTTTTGTGAACTAACATTATGATATTAGACTAAACCGGCCATTCAGTTCAAAAAAAAAAAAATCTTGCTACTATGGTCAAAAAAATGTTTTTTTAATTTCAACTACGAAATTTATTATTTTGGTATCGACAATTATCAAGGGAATAAAAAATATAAGATAATTCAAGACATGTCGTAGCATGTTACAGGGTGTTTGGACATGTCTGGTCCTGTTCCCTAGATCCGGATTATGTTCATTGAAAACCGAGCCATCGATTTTGTCAGAAAGCAAATCTAAATCTGATAACCAGATTTAAATCCAGTTAGCTCTATATATGGCCCGATTTGTAACTAAATTGAGATCCGAGTCCCAATATTAAACGGGTCAATATATGGATTTCTCTTTCAACTATCTCTTATTCTCCTCGAGATTTATGAATACAACGCCAATTAAACTAAACATCATCCTTTGATGCTTATATGGAACTCTATTTATGAATCTTTGCATATAAAATTGATAGATGTTCATAATTTAATAATTAGCTTTGAGGAGCATAGCATAACTAGTTAGATCTATGACATGTACCATTGGTTCGATTCTTATTATAGATGTTATGTGTGATAAAAAGTTATATTAGACCCGCACTAGGAATCAATGCGGCCGCACCCTGAAAGGGATATGAAAGAGGAGAGCTCCGACTAAATGATTTGACAATACTTGCAAGAGTTCATTTTTTTAAGTAATCATTTGAGTCCAATCTTGTAACCCAAGTGGTGTATTCAATGACCTTGCTTAATTGTTGATCACAAATTCTTTCATGGTATTTGCACTTTTAAGATAAATTCTTTGTTTTTTCATGATATTTTAAAAATGAAATTGTGTGAAATTCTATTCTTTCGTCGCTATATGTCTTTCTTTAACGATACTTATATTGTTTTATTAAATTCGACCACAGAGCTAACATAAAACGCTTAAAATGAAGGATGATTCGGCAACTGGACTATAATGAAATTTATCATTGTGTCACAAGCGCATCAATGAGTTTCTTAAATATAAAGCTAAAAATATAACTTGCAACCGTTGTGTCCAAATTTAGTGCTTTTGTTGCTAGTGTTATTAAAATAGGCCTGAATGAGTGGCAAACTAATTTGATTCTAGGGTTTGACCCAAAGGTGCCATATTTTTATGTTTCAACTATTTTTTAATGTGTTTTAAATTTTTATTTTTTTTAATAATTTAACATTTTAAATTCTTATCAGAAATCGAAAGTTTATACCTTAGTTTTTTTTTTTATCTTCAAAAATTCAAAATAAATATCCTAGGTAAGTTAAAGCAATGCAGCTAGATCTCTCTTTTTTTTTAAAAAAAAAAAAAAAAAGGTGAACAAGATTACATATGAGCTGCCCATTGAAAAGAAGAATGCATATTAATTTATGATACCAAGGCTGCCAATTGATGGGGCTTTGCATGTGGGGGAGCACAAAAAGCAGCTCAGAGAGAGAAGGAAAAGGGGTCATTTCTTTACCTTGAATCTGATAACCAAGGTGATATGAGATCATTCAAGGTTTCGAGGTCAAACCCCCCTTCCATCATTTCACTTCAAATTTAGTTAATTAACCTCGAACCTAATAAGCTCGAGCCAATTTTGCATCTAGCATCGGGCCTCATGCTCAGTCTCACCTCCGGCCCAATGACTCCTTTTGAAATATCCATTAGTTGGAAGCTTGAATCGGCTAAATCAAGCCCTATCAGTCAGTTTTAGCTTTAGGGGTGAATTCGAGCCCGAGTTCAGTCAACTCGAGCTCGAGTTCGATTCGACAATTACGTGTTGGGTTCGAGCTCGACTCGATTAAGGCTTGACAAACTTGAAGGTGCTTTTGGAAAAACTTACATAATTAATTAACATCGGATTTAAATGAGTTGAATATTTAAAAAATCGCTACACATCACTTTGAAGCCAAATTGGGTTTTAATTGAACTCAACTCGATTATTTAAACAAATCGACTCGTTAAGCAAATGACTCGACTCACACTCCTTCACAACCTAAGCTTGAGCCGGAGTAACTTGGTCACCCCTATGCCTTGCCTTGAAGCCCATATAAATGTCTGTATCATTTGGGTATCGGAAATGACAACGAAAACCCACTTTTATTTTTTACTTTTTACGGTCCAAACAGGGCTTTTACAAGGTTTTTACTTTTTTACCGTCCAACTTTTTCTTTTTGTCTCTTGGATTGGGAGTCGGGAGACACCAATCAAATTGGCTTTGAAAAAGTTTCCCTTCACTTTTACGACCCTAATAATTTGGCTCTATCACGGGGTTGCCTGGTCCATAATTGGGAGCAATATTTCTTCTATATACTTTGCCAGATAGAAATTAAAACAAAATTTGTTTAAACACACTCTCACTCGATTTTTTTCTTTTTTAATTTTCCGAAAATCATCCAAGTGTTTGATACGTTGCAATTTGCATCGAGCTGATGAGATTAAACACAATTTTAATTGTAATGCATCATACAATATATTATAAGAAAGCCAAAGGATTTCTCCTTCCAAACCTAAATATGAAGATTTTTTCTACAAATCTTATATATATATATATATATATACATATATTAAGGAACACGCAAATCACACAATAAATTGACATATCTATGGTCGCGTTTTAAAGAAAACATCACGTTCACAGAGTGTTGAAAAAAACTTGATGCTTCGTTCCATGTGGGCAGACAAAGAGATGGACTACTTCTTTTTCTAAAAAATTCTTTAGATCAACATCTCATGATGTCATATGAGGTTTATATGAATAAAATAATGAATAGATTAATAGACAATTGATTAAAATAATTCATTTTTTTGCTGATTTTCGTTTTTGGTAGTTTTCATAATCTTTGTTTACATTTGAAGTTAGTGAATCTTATGGAAAAAAAGCGACCTGATAAAAAGTAGGCTGGTGTTACTCAGTTTCCCAAATACACTAAAATGTGAGATTTGAATTGAAACAATTCAAACTATTCACTGAAATGAGTTTTCGTTCTCTCAATGCCCGGCATAAGTTGATATTCTTCCTTTTTTAAAAATGTTTTGAAGAACATTCTACGTTATTAATCTAATTATTTCAGTAACATATTGGGCTCAGATTTATGCCTTGTCCAACTTAGATTTTCGCTGATGGGGACTATATAACCCACCACCTAGGGCTGGAAAATGAGTCGAGCCAACTCGAGCTCGACTCAACTCACTTTGTTACGTTGAATCGAGCTTGACTCCTTTATACAAGAGTGGAGCTTGAGCGAAATTTCAAGCTTATAAATGATTCGAACTTGACTCCATTAAACTGGAGGAACCTTGTTTAATAGTTTTTTTTTTTTTTTGGTAATTTTCAAACTTAAAACCAAGGAAAGAGATCAAGTCAAATAAGAAGTTAGTAGACCAGCTTAAACAAATCGAACTTGAGTCGAGACTTGGTCTATTGAACCAAGCTCGAGCTGACCTTGTACAGCTCGTGTCTAGCTCAAGTTGAGCAAGATACAATTCGAGTTAGGTCGAGTTGAGCTGACTGACTCAACTCGTATACAGCCTTACGATCACCATTATGTAGGTGTCTTGGAGAGAAAGACAAGTTTCAGAAGACGCAGAAAAGAATGAGAACCATGTAGGAGTAAGCCTCGGCATCAGGCCTGCTCGGCCCGATAAGGAATAGGGCTGAGGCCAGCCCGATACCTGAAACTTGGGCCCAAGCCCGGCCTGATTAAATTCAAAAAATAATATATAATATCATTAATTGTAATAAAATATTATAATTATATATATATATATTAAAAATATTATCGGACCGAACAGAGCTTAATCGGGCCGATCTGATAAGTTATGGGGTTGGCTTGATGGCCTTTTTTTTTTTGGGTCCGAGTCGGGCTGGGTACCGGGTACTTGTCAGTACTTGACCCCATGCCCATCCTTACCCCATGCCCATCCATATGTAGGAGCTCGAAGGGGCTTGAGGTAACTAGTTGGGCCAAAGCGCTTGGTGTAGTTGATTGGGCCAGCTCCTATGGGAGGACGAGTCATTGGTTCGATCCTTGTGAGTGTGCAGTTCTCTATACAAGCCTAAGCAGACATAATCTAAAGTGGACAAAAATATTAGCTTCAGAGTTTTACGCTTCTGTACAAGCGACAAAGTCTCTTAACCTAACTACTGTTCATTAGAGTCAGCAATTAGAAAAAGGGATGCAAAGAAGCACAAGAGAGTGGATGTTGGTAGGGTTGCACAATGAGCCGAGGCAGCTCGAGCTCGACTCTAACTCACTCATCTAAACTTGACTCATTTAGTTTGAGTTCAAGTGAATGTTTGAAATGTTAAACGAGTCGAGTTTGAGTTGTAGGAACTCGATTCAGCTCCACTACATAATAAATGTTGAATTATAATAATGAATAGCAACTAAACAAGTTAAACGAGTTAAAAAAAACGAGACTTATTTAACATAAATGAGTTAAACGAGTCAGAGCTCGAGCTTGTTCTCTTGAGTTCGACTGCTCGAGATTTTTGAGTTGAGTTGAGTTGGAGCTGACCCAACTTGAGCCAGACTCTTGCTTGTGTTCAGCCGTAGGTGTTGGTTGCCTGGTGAATGTAAGTCAGTTTACAGTCACAGGGAAATGGGAGCCTTCGTATTGAAAAATTTGTGGGGCCTGGGAAGTGGTGAGATCTGTCCGCATGTGACCCATCTTTGCAGGGGCAGTAGGAAGCAGAATAAACAAACATGTCTGGATTCTCTTCGTTCTAGACTCTAGTGAGGGAAAAAGTGGGGTATTGAGTAAAAAGAAAACTTTGTTTAATAAGAAAGAGAGAGGCAGCCATCATTTCAGTCTACTGTTGGAAGAAAACTACACTAGTTACAGAGGAGTGGGAGCTCCAAGTACGTTTACTGTTCTGCCCTTGTAAAGACATCCAAGCACATGCCCATTCCTCGTGTCTCTTTCGTCTCTGTCCTTGACGCCATGATGCTGGTAACCTTGTTCTTCTAAATATGAGTTGTTTTATGATTTGTTCAATTTTTTACTGAGATATGTTTGGTTTTTGTGAAATTTTGGACGCTTGATGATGTACGCATTCTTCGTTTCTTTGTTTGCTCTTTTCCAGTTTCAGCTTGTTTCTGTAAAATTAGAGACCCCCCCCCCCCCTTTTCTCTCATAATAAATTCATCATCTCTTAATAGCTGCTTCCACCGTTATGTTATAGAGAGAGAGAGAGAGAGAGAGAGAGAGAGAGAGAGACTTATGGTATTTCAACTTTGTTTCTTTCTTTTAGATGAGCTGAACACATTTTCAGAAAGTTGCAGGATAAAACCCCCCCTCTGTCTACAGCTTAACTTTTCATAGGAAAATGTAATTTTTGGTTCTTTTGATACAATACATGCTTGCTTTTGTGAATTGGACTCTCTGTGAGGAAAGGAAGAGTCACAAATTTGCTTTATTTTTTTCTCTTTTTCTTTTTTTTGGTTTGCACGCCTTCCTTTCTTTTTCGTTAGTCTTTGTTCATCACTGGGGCCCTTGAGTTTCAATTGAAAGAACAGATACCATCATGTTTGCCTCTTTTACATCTTTTTTCTTTCTTTCTTTTCCCTCATCTTATGGACGTTTGCTAGAGAAGCAACACATATTCCTTCCATTAAAATAATAACTGATAAGCCTCCTTCTATAGCAAATAGAGCACATTATGATGCCTAAAAAGCTAGTGTTTATACGTACATTTGTTCCTTTGGCAGAGTTTATTTATGGCTAAAGGAATCTATCTGCCTGTTAAGCAATGTAAAGTGCGGCTTTGCTTTTTCTCTTGGCTATATTATATGAGGTAAACAGTTACTATGATACCCATATTGGAGTTCCATCAAAAAAAGACGGAAGATCTATTTTTTAGAATATAATATTTGGGATGCGCTTCAAAAGATGGGAATTTTTTGAGGTCGCCAACCACCAGAAAGAAGATCAGAGGTCTCATAACATAGAAGATGCAGCAGCAAAGAGCTGGTTCTAGGTGGAGCTTAATGGCTGATGGTTTGCATGAAGGCTCTTTTTCTTTTTTTATGTCAAGGCAGAGCTATTGTGTTGTTGATAACGAATTTTCTAAGTGGTGCTTCTGGGCATTTTAAAGCAACATAAAATTCTTTCCTCAGCATTCATATATGTATATATATAGAAAATTTCTTGAAGTAATACATTACAATTATTGATATGGTTCTTACTTTGTGAAACATGGGCTGAGGTCTGGTTTTATTTTTATTGTAGAAAATTGGTGCACTGTACCTCAAAATAGTATCCGAGTGAATCAATAGCTTAGGTTTCTCATCCTTTTTTATCATAAATAAATTTCGTGCACCAACAAATCTTGATGCTATAGAAACATGTTCAAGGCACTGGATGTGTTTTGAAGTTTGTGTTTTACTAAGAAACAGAATGAAATATTGTCGAATATCCCTGTGATCATTGTGACCGTTTCTCCTTCACCTAATGCGATATGCTTCTGCCAAAAGCTGATTGGCTGCTTTTTGCAGGTTATTCTAATGATTAAAAATGAGAAAGTGAGGAATCAATGAGATTGATCTTCTTCAGCGGGCCTGCAGGTTTTCCTTGTGCTCCTCTCGTGCGCCATGGCCTGTTGCTTTTTAGATAAACAACTTTCAACTCATGCCATTGATGGTCTCTGCATTGTGGATCTGTAAGATCTCAAATTCTGGTGTCCACCTTTATTTTATGCGAACTGAGATCCTTAAAATTGTTATTTATGGGATTTTCCTACATCTTCCTTCAACTTTAGAGGCCATATTTTATGCTGTAGATTTGCAGCCTTTTATGATTTCTATGCGCCTAAGCAGCTTTTTTCATTGCGAGACAGAGAATAATCCCACACTTTTGACTCGTATTATTATCCAAATGGCCCTTCTTTTTGTGAATTGTGGTACACCCATTAAGCCTTGAGCTTTTCAAGTTGGCCAATCTGTTCTTCTTGAAAAAGGATGGGACACTGATGCTTTTTTTTCACATATTCACTTTGTACGTGATTTGGCAACGAAGCATGCCAATAATGGTGACAGTGTCTCTGTCTAGTGAGTTCTGAGTTCTGACAAGATCTTGTGCATTTGACGGAAATTTTGAGGAGTGTCCGAAGTATATGACTTTTCTCTATCTAAATTCAGAGAAAGCATACACGATGAGAAGCAACTTTGACAGTTTGTTCTCTTATAACTTCAGTCATCTATTTGTTAGCTGTTGTTTTCTCGTCTCTGGGTTGCTTGACTTCCATTTTTTTCCTTCATTATGATTCCAAGTACTACTTCTGTATTTCTGTGGCCTTGCCATGTATTCTGGCTTCGTATGTTCTACTGCAGCTTTCTTAAGCTATCCAAGTTTTCCTGTTCGCTAGTTCTGTGAAGAATAATTTCTGAGTCTGAGCTAAACGAGCATGATCATTTACCTTTTTGAAAATTTAAATCAACCACAGATGCATTTGAAGTTTGTGAATTTTGTACTGGTTATCATCTATTGGCAGTTCACTTTTGGACCTTTGGTAGATTTCTATATGCTTAAGATCACAATATTTGCTTTGTATATATTCCTTTTCTCCAATTTCTTGGGTTGCTTGCTGCTAGTTTTATATCTTCACTGTTCATCTTTAGTAAATTATAGCAGTATCACTTCATTGCTTAAATTCTGGTCAATGTATATGCAATTGAAATTTGTGCTGATTTCTGTATACCTTTACTCTGACTAAGTTGGATGGTCTTCTTCATCAGCCTTTCATTTACCCTCCCTTTTGCCATGAACCTTTGTTTGCTGATCAGTTTGGGGTGCTTTCACAGGATAACTGGTGAGACGTTGAACAGCCAAACCTAATGGGTTGGTATTCATTATATCGATCGCCAGGAAACCAGAATGTCTGTTCTTTTTCAGTTATTGGGTGCAAAATAGGTGGTAGTTGGAAAATGGTTCCCAATAACATCTCAGTGACTTCAAACTCAATTAAGAAAAATGGTGTGGCTTGCATGTCATATGAAATTTAGGTGTTGATAACTGATCTACATATACTCTATGGGCTTGGTTTTCATAGTTAAGATGGCCATGCATGCTTACTTGTTCCATCAAGTTCTGAATTTCCCATATCCATTGAGGCTCATCAGCCTTCCAGATGAGGTGTTTAATATATGACTTTATATTTGTCACCCAGCATATTGCTGAATATTTTATGTATTTGTTCAGGTGAAGGAAAGAACAGATCCTTGGCTTAGTTCACAAGGTCAGAAAAGGGTGAATGAAAGGTGAGGAGAAGATGGACCCAGAATACAACTCCTGCTTTGTGACTGACTCCTATGTCATTTTGCTGAAATGAGAAATGCATCTGAATGTGAAAGAATCTAATGGGGATTCTGTTCATGAGAACCTATACCTTCCACTGCAAATCTGTGCATCATTGTTTCCTGAAATACGCTGGTAAGGCAGGGTTCTTTTCTTGAGCCAGGTCTTAACTTCTCTTCACAAGAAAGACAGCTTTTCAGTGAGCAGCATGGATGGGTTCAGATCTCAAAGTCCGAAACCATGGAGCAACACTACGGATGCAGGCGCACTGGAGAGCACTGATCAGGATGCTCCATGGAAGAACTTTGGCAGCTCTCTAAATGCTCTTTCATTTGGTTTTGTTGCAACAGCCATATTAATATCCATGTTTCTCATCATGGCAATCTTTGAACATCTGCTTCGGCCAAGAATGGCACTTTCTAGAAATGCTGCCAATAGATCCCTAGGCTCTGCTCCAAGGACTCAAATGCATTTGCTGGAGAAGCTTGGTCACTCTTCCACTGTAAGCCACTTCTTTTATTCCCTTCATTTCATTTGTGTTTATTGTTCAAAGAGCCAGATCAAAGGTGTAACTTCACTTGCTTTAAGAAGCCAAAGATTACATGCATAATGACCCAACAGTGCTTGTATGATGCTTCGATATTGTAGGCTGTTTCGAAGTTTGACTGTTTGCAAAATGGCCAGATTGCATGACCATAATAATGTATATTTATAACATATGTTTAAGAAACCATTTCCTGCAAAAAGGGTCTACATTAATGCAATGGAATAACATGTATATGTCATCCATACCAAAGAAAAATAATTATAAACAAATGAAACACTGTAGGCTGCTTCTTGTAGATATGATAGTTTTTTCTGTTCTACCAAGCTGTTTTCTTCTTTAACTGGAGAATTTTTCCACCCGTTGTCTCTAGGCTTGATTTTTTGGAAATTTGTGCTCTTTGCATCAGATCAATGCTGAATACGGGTTCAGGTTAAGAACAACCATTAAAAGAGTTTTCATCAAAACTGCAGTCCTATATACTTAATTTGTTCTCATATGTTAAATATTCCTGTGGGTCTTGTTTCCAGTATGAAATGACAACCAAAGGTGGTGAGCAGGTGGTAAGAGGAGCATGTGTAGGGTGTCAAGATGGGCACCCTGAATCAAGTCCCACCCGTGCCATTCTGTTGCCTGATATTTATCATGGTATTCTGCTTGTTAGATTTCACAGTTTGGGCTCTCACTAATCATTATCAAGACAGTCTATGAAATGGAACCTGCATAACTTTTCCTGTTAGTTGACTAATCTCTTTTTAATGGTGATTTAGTAGTGATCATTATGTATGTTTGTGTGTGTGTGTGTGTGTGTGTGTGTGTGTGTGTGTATATGAGAGAGAGAGAGAGAAATCTACAATTCTGTCTTTCATTTAGGTAACCTGATTCCTTCTTTTCAGTGCTTCCTGTAGCTTTATTCAGAAAACGATGCCTCTAGAAGTATGTTGCTTTTTCATTCAACTAAATCAAGCAGAATTCCTATTGCCACTAACAAATTACAATACTAAGAGAGAGATAATGCATGTCCACTGTCTATCATGACGTCTTAGTTGAACATGTCCATGTACAATTCCATAGAAAGCAAAGGAAGAAATAATGTGGTCATTGTGAAATCTATTCTCTTGGCCAAGAGCAGCAATAGCCATATAGAAACAATCAATTGTTTGTTGCTATTGGTGGTTAGTGGTTACACTTATTGAACATGAAATTTATGGTTTCCACATGCGCATGGATTAACAGCACAACATTTCCCATGGTTCCATCTGTTGCTTTGGTGAATGAGAAGATAGATTACTTGGAAGGGATATACAAAGTTACTAGGCAACCTTCTTTAGAAGGTGTTTCCCTGAATAGAGAACATGATCAAAGAGTTCACAGTTTTGGATGATTTTTCACCTAGAAAGTGTTAAAATTAATTTGTGACAGAAAATGTTTTCTATATGGGTAATCTAAATAAACAGATTTGTCCCAAATCAAAAGACTCCATAATCCAACCTTTCTCTACCATCTCTCTTTTTGTCAGTTTCACATTTGTAGCCTTGTTTCTTGCCATGTCGTGTGGGTGTGGTGGTGGCAGGAAGGTTGAGATGTGGCATCCTCCATTAACTTCTCTTTTATCTTTCTAATTGTTAGGCAACTTCTGAAGTTCAGGTTATTTCTCTCTTTTTTGTGTCCAATTTATGATGCTTACTGCATCTACATCATATATAGTGCAGGTGATCACCAACTGGGAGCTAACATTAGTTTTTCTCCCAAGGAATTACGGGGGTTATCTGTCTGCTGCTTTCTTCTTGTAGTTTGGTCTAGCTTAACCATTGAACAATGGCCTGACCAACATCTTTGTTGTGATAGGAGAAGAAAAAAATATACACAACTTCAAAAAGTAACTTGTCTAAAAATTAAAAACTGTTGCATGTACCTTCTCAATCTCTGCATAAAATGGTCTACTGTTGGTTACTTAACATTGCTTGTGTGCATTATGGCGTTATATCTCTGTCAAGACTTTCAATTACATGGAGTGGTCCATGTAACCAACCGTTATGCTTGATGAGAACCATCTGAAGTATGGTACTAAGTTATGGTAAGCATGATGTCAGACCATTTGTATTGATGTATCTTTTTTCATGTTTCCCTCCTCCTTAACCATGTGAATAATTCTAAGGATGAGCGATTTAAAAGAATGCAGTAAAAGTATGTCACGTTTAGCAATATTTTAACCATGTTACAACTCATTACTTGATCTGGTTATTAGGACCGTACTGCTGAAGCCTCCTATTGTATTATTCTTGATCTGCTGAATAAGAACTAGACACCTGAGCTGACTAACAGTCTTACTAGTAGAATTGACCATGTTAACTTCTATATGGAAGCTAACGTTTTATATGGCAGTCAAAATAATAGTTACCTTTACTTGAACAACAGATGTCATCTTCAAATATCCAAGTGCCTGCCTATAGTTGCAAAAAATGCCATCAAAGGAACCAAATCCTTCTAATATCCCTCTTCAGCTTTTTAGTTGGTTAATTGAAGTGCTATTTCCAAGCTTTTGATTTGTAAGAAAAACTAGATATTTTAATGGGGTTGTCCCCATAGGACACCCGATGTTTGGTCTGTTCAACAGTTCATTCTACTGCCTTCAGGTTCATGTCTGGCTATGTGAAAGGACTGTTTGTCATCTAACTTTGCTGGTTCCATTTGAAATGTCTTAGGCCATGTTTTAAGCCAGAGTCCAAAAGATGTGAGAATGGAAACGGAGTAAGACTGGAACGGAGATAGAAGGTGAAGATGAGAGTAGCTTTGTCAACGGCATCCTTTCCAGGTAGTTGAACATGGTCTCACTCTATCTCTCATCTCCGTTCCCGTCTATGTTCTTAACTCCTAAAATCCATTCTTCCAAATGGCTAGAGAAATAAGTGTGGTAGCTCGAAGACATTAAATATTTCATCAAAATCGTCATTTTCCAGTCCCTGACAGACCCTTAATGGGTTGTGTCCAATGTGCTCTTTCTAGAGTTTAATTTAAATGCATTGGATATGCTGAAATAGACAATATCAACCATCTTGGCTTTTGGGTATATCAACCAAGAATATTTATATCTGAAAATAAAACCAGAATTATTTAATGTTCTGAAGTGACCTATGTTGATTTAACAATGATGAATCATGATTCTGGATATATTCAGGAGCATTATCATAAACCTCAATTAAGTTAATTATTTGTTATTTTGCTTCAGAAATATATGTGAGATTTTCTGTGATTATTAGAGCTATTTTTCCTGATACACAGCAGAGCCTCTGTCATTTACTCCTCAAATGATTTAGCACAATTGCCTTGCCCTTGTCTAATCAGCTGTTTACAGCAGGTGCCAGCAGCTTGCCCGGTGGATTTTTCAGTTTTGATGCCAGGGCAGCGGACTCCAACTTTCATAGCTCAGCCAGCTCCTCTTCCTTGTCCAAGAGAAGGTGTTTCTTGGCCCTCTCATGATCATGGACTTCATCCTGTGTAGCTTGTAAACATGTTTTCATGTGTTTTGCACATTTGTCCAGAGAGAGAGAGAGAGAGATTCTATGCAAAACAGTGGAAATTCAGTTTTTTTTCAGGCTTCAGGTAGCTTTGATGCTGCTTAGTGATGACCATGGAAACCACACTCGTTCAAAAGAAATATTTCTTTATTGATGTTAATACCAATTGAAAAGAAGCATGCTCGCTCATGTCGTCCTTGCATGCACTTCAGAAAGTGAAGATTGTCAGGTCTCTGAAAGAAAGGGAAGCTCAATGTGGGTACTCCTGATCTGTCACAAGCTTGAGAAAAATCCCCTTGGTTGGGAACTGATCCTCAATTTCTTAAATAAGTAGGTTGTGCATCCGGTCTCATGTCTGACTTTCAGAGAGTGGGTTATTCGCACTTTCTCTCAATCATAACCTCCACGTTGGTAGTCTAGCCAAGGCTGGTTTGCTATCTGGGATTCTGGGGACCTTGTCTGGGAGGATATGCCTTCAGACTGGTTCACTTATTCTTTCCTTTTAGGTATACATGCAATGCAGAGCAGATCATATAATTTGAGAAATCACCTTTCCAAAGGGTTTTACACTTTCGGTCATCTATTTTTTGTGATGGGCATTTGCCACTATAAGCATTAACAATGTACTTCCAAATACTATCTGCACTATAAATAATACCTTGTCGAATGAGATAAGCTGAGGATTGAAGATCACTTTGAAGAGTGATTTGTTGGATGACAAGGATTTCCTCTCCTTGTCTGATTCCATATTTCCGCTAAAATAAAAGAAAATTTGAGCTTGCACTTGATCTTGTTTGCTCTGACTGTGTCCCTTCTTTCGCTACTGTGCATGACGCTGTTATGTAAATCTGACACATCTAAAAAGAAATAAAAGCACACTTAAATCTCTCATTTTGCTTCAATGAAATATCTGCATGGGTATGGACTCCCATCCCATTGTATTCCAAATGGAATTTGATATTTACAGAGAACAAAACAAATAATGGGGATGTTATGCATCTAGCGACGAAACCCCAAAGCAACTAAAACCAATTGCTCTGTGCAAAAAAAGAAACCCAATGGGGATCTGTACAATATTTCAACCAAAAAGTAGAAAGCAAGAAAACATAGACCAAATCATCCGCCTTCATATCTGCTGTCACATATTGCTCGCTCAACAAGAGCTTTACCAACTGAATGCAGAGTATCTTCTCTGATGACCGTCAAACATTCTACTCTGCTGCGGAAGCTCCGCCATTTGCAAGGCCAGTTCCTACTTCCTTCCTGCTCTACTACCGAAGCTTCGGCATCTGGAAGGCGAGTTCCTCCTTCCCTCTAGCTCTGCTGCTGAATCTCTGCCTTCTGCATTGTCAATTCTCTCGTTTTACTTGCCTTCTGGCTAAATTAAAAAATTCAAACTTAAACATGCTTTTGTCATACCATTGAAAGTTAGCCACCACACTTTTTCTGCAAAACTTTTCACCTAAAGAACTTGATGGTTTTCATAATCATTTAAAGAAAAGCCCGTTAAAAATTGCTAAGAACACTCATACAGAAGGTTGTCAAAAGATTGGCCTCAATTGTTGAGTAGTTAAGACTATGTGCACAATGTGAGGCCATGAGAAACTATTGAACTTTTTTGGCTTAAACAATGCCTCATAGTGCAACGTCCACTTCAGGCAAAAAAAGAAAAACGGGAGGCATGCTACACCATGTAGAGAACTAAATGTCTATGAGGTACCAATATACAAATATGAAATTATATGGGTCTGGGTGGGCAATTGCCCACACAATCTCACATGTGACTCTGCCTTGGACTCTGGTAGAGTATAAAAGTACTTTCTTCACATATAAGCACACAATTATGTGCTATGCACATTATGAAATGTCAATGAAAGAAAAATCAACTGAGATAAGTTATACTACTGAACAACGTAGACTACTTGAAGCAAGTTATTCAAGTACCTTCCCCTCTAATAGCAACAAGAAAATGTGCGTGTAAATCAAACCAAATATTGTACAGCACCTTATGCATAATGATTTTACAACTGCCAAGTCAACCAGCACTATATTCTCGCTCAAAGGATACTCTTCCACCTAAAGTATAACTATATTTTCTTTAAATATAAGTGGTTATCTTTGAAACAGACAAAAGAAATAACATTTCTCAAGTAATAATATTGAATGCAACTTCATATGCCATATTCCCCTCTATTCTTACAGAGTGTGCATACTATTGTCACCATTTCTCATTTGATATAATGCTCATATGATTTACATAAAACATTACATTGAGACAAAGACAAAGAAGATGAAAGAAGGAATGATATTTATTGTGCTTAATTGCTTGCATCAATTGGTTAGATATTAAATTCATTTTCTACTAGAGGGCATTTAATAAGGGAACATTGAGTTGTTGGAACGCATGTTCCTATAATATACATTCCAAGAACTTTTAATAAGGGCATTTATCTGCTTTGCAAATGCAAGCAATCCATCTTTACATGAATTTGTTTATAGCTGCAGCACATGATATTAATATAGTTGAAACGGCGAAATTTTTCTTATGTATAATATGGTAAAGTTTTTGTTTCCTTTAGCAAATTTCTATAAATTTTAAAAATATTAAAAAAAAATCCTAAAAATAAATGCCGTATGTGAGAATGTTTTTTTTCGTTTTTTTAAGGCAAATCTTTTTGCAGTCTTATACTGCTAACCTATTATTGAAGTATAAAACGAGAGTTTTTTTTTTTTTTTTTGCAGAAAACATGTTTACTGACTATGCTGCAGCCGCAGTCTTACTGTCAGTGCAGATGGAATCTATTAAACAAAGATTTGACGGGGAAGAGAGAATTTTCCCTAAGAATTGAATCTCAAAGCAAGTTCATGACAGGACGTGGAAAAAACCAGAATCTTCTCATAAATGCATGATATGAATTGATAAAAATTTGTTTGCATTTTCTTTTTGGTAGTCGAGTTACAGGACAGCTAGGAACGTGGCTCACAGATGACAATAGTCTCCGTTTAATTGTCATGAGTCGGAAAGGATGACTGACACTTCAGTGGTATAAGAAGGCCAATAAATAGATAATCATCAAACAAGTATCCTCCTTCCTAGAAATCAAAGATAGTAACAAAAAAAAAAAGAAAATCTAACATGCCATTACCCACTTTTAATGGCATTTCATTCCAAATAACTACATTTGGAGAACACACACACACACAAATAAAAGGCCAATAAATTTTCTTGTGAGAATTAAAATTTGACAATATGGTTTTAATAGGAAATGTAATGACACTCTAAAGCTAATTCAGGAATCCAATTTGATGGATTTCTCAACTAAGTTTGTGGTATGTCTTGCTACAACTAGACTAAGGTTTAAGATAAACTTGTGTATAGCAAAATGAGTAATTAAGACTAGGCCTCAATCCCCCGCTCGCTCCCCTCCCTCTTTGCAGCTCTGCTCCCTCTCCCTTCTTGTCTCCCTTTCCCTCTCTGGTCCCTCTCCCTCTCCCCGCTCACTCCCCTCCCTCTCCACTCCCCTTCTCCCTCTCTGCTCCCCCTCTCCCTTCTCGTCTCCCCATCCCTCTCCTTCTCTGCTCCCTCTCCCTCTCTCTCTCTGCTCCCGCTCCCCTAGGGTTCCCTCTCCCTCCTCTCCCTTCCCGTCTCTCTCTCTCTCTCCCTCTCCGCTCCCCCTCTCCCTTCCCGTCTCCCTCTCCCTTCCCGTCTCTCTCTCCCTCTCCCTCCTCCTCCCCCTCTCCCTTCCCGCGGCGCCTTCTCCCATTTGTCTACCATCCCCCTGATAGTCACGTCTCCGTGCGCCACCACCCCGCGGTGGACCATTCCTGCCGCCCACCCAATCTCCCGCTTGAGGAGATCACCCACCTCGACGGCCGTCGCGATGCTCTGGATGGCGTTCCCGAAATACTCAGGGTGAAGTGCCTACAGTTCGCTGTCATCTGGAATGTCGTCGTTTTCGTCGAGGCAAGCTTCCTCGCGTGCGTCACCGACTTCCAGATCTGCGCGCATAATGATTGAAACGCTATTAGGCCAGCTCGCTACGGTTGTCGGTTGTTGCCCTTTGGCCATTACAAGACTTGGCCTTTTTTCAAAGATCATTGCTTTTTTTTCAAAGATCATTGCTTTCCTGCCCATCAGCTCGACCTCCATCATCTCCCTGTTGGCGAGCTTCCCCTTGTTAGGAGCTCCTTCAGGTCTAGCATTGCCTGCCGGCTGAAGCGGAATATTTGTTCTCGTGTCCTTTTTCTCAAGCACCCGGCCCGGCCAGCCAAACGGGCTGGGCCTGACTTTCCCGGTACCAGGCCCGGCCCGACAATGTTATCGGGCCGGGCCCGGGCCGATCTTCAGGCTCGACGGGCCGGGTCTTAGCGGGCTGGGCCGGTTCGGCGGGATGCCCACCCCTAAATAAGATGGATGGATTACCTTGAAAAGCTTTAGAGGTTTAAAATTCAATGCTCAAAGTGCAAATACCTAATCTCCAAAGGGGTTTGGTGCAATAGTTGGGGCGAGGGCTCGTAGGTGACTGGTTTCCCATTTCAAATCTTAGTAGCATCAACTAAAAACGAGAAGAGCCGTATCACGAGTATGTAACTACACAAATTCATACTCCCACCAAAGACCCGGATCACCTACCACAACAAGGTACAATGAATAAAAAAGGAACTACCCAATTTAGTTGACTTATTAGTATTAAGTTTCTCAGACCTCAAAATTTACTAAGGCATCAGAAGAAAAGGAAAAGCTCAACTGTTCTGAACATATTGGTCCTTGGATAGCCTGCAAAGTAATAAATTTTTACTTTAATCACTTTGTTGTCTTTGGGAGTAGTTGATCGGCTTTGAGCATAGCTTCATGATGCATCAAGTTATATTGTTGGGTACAAATTTTCAGTAAAGCCCAGAACGGTCTACGTAATTTGGAAGTGGCTCGCATGCTTAAAAAAAAAAAACAAACAGATTATGTGAGCGCCTCACCACTGTTTATGAAATTCCAAATGAAGGTCTACAATTGATTTCAATTTTTTAATCCATTTATGCGCACCTCATAACTGTTTATGAAATTCCAAATGAAGGTTTACATTTCAACGATCTGAATTTCAATCCGTTTATGCCCATAAAACATAGAATCTTTTTTTCAGGAAACTAATTTCATGATTTGCAAACACAATCGAGTTTTGGAAAGGTTGATTTTTCGTTTCCATTTTGCCAATTCAAGAATCAAAAATCTAGAATTAGCATTCCAGAACTCTGATTCCAGGGGAGCAAACGACACCCCAATGTTCCATACTCTTTGTCTCTTCCCTTCATCTTAATAAAATTTTGGATTTTTTCTGTTTTTCATTCTCAGTTTTTTTTTTTTAAAATGCCACTTTCAAGTTTTCCAGTTTGTAGTTAAATTTATAAAAAAAAATATTTCTCAATCACAAAATCTGATAATATAGTTTTGAGTATTTTTTGTCCAACCAAACACCCGATTAAAGTTTAGTAACTCGGTTCACTTTTCATAACATGAGAGAGTGCTACATGTGTCATGCATGACTACATGTTCCATAAGTGGTTATCTTTGAAATAGACACAAGAAATAACATTTCTCAAGTAATAAGATTGAATGCAACATTGATATGTCATATTCCCTTCTATTCTCTAGTGCACATGGTTGTCAACATTTCTCATCTAATGTAATGCTCATATTGTTTACATAAAACTTTGAGTTTGAGACAGACAAAAAGAAGAAGAAAGAAGGAAAAATATTTTATTGTCAACATTTCTCATCTGATGTAATGCTCATATTCTTTACATAAAACTTTGAGTTTGAGACAGACAAAAAAAAAGAAGAAAGAAGGAAAAATATTTTATGTAGTTAATTACGTGCATCAACTGGTCAATATTGAGTTGTTGGAACACATGTTCGTAGAATGCATAGTCCAAGAACACTATGTTCTTATTTCAATAGACCACTGTGTAGTAATGTTTGGATTTGTTGTTGAATGTAAGAAAAACACTTATATAATCATCCCATATGTTTTTTGGCAGCAGAATATGATGATCTTAGAACATTTTTTTTAAGAACATAACGTTGTCCCTATCAAACGCCTTTAAATCATGCCTAAATCAAACAATATAGGTGAGATGGCATAACACTTAAAGAAAGAGTAAAACTGTTGTCAAGCTTTATTCAGAAATTTTAAAATACAAAAAAGCGCCTTTTTGAATTAAATGAAGAACATTGGACCCTGAAGATTCACTTGTCACCGTTTATCATCCCGGCGAGCACGATAGTCGATGTAGGAGGGCGTCCAGCTTCCGATTCCTCTTCGGCGATCGGTATCCCTGCGTGGCTCCCCCGAATTACTCCTCCTTCTCCGCCGGACGTCGGCGCTCCGTCGTCTTCCTCGCTGTTGCCGGAGGTAAGCACTAATCGGGACCACCTTGGGAAGGCCCACATTCTTGATGCCTTTGTGAATTACGTTGGCCGGAAAATCATTATGCCAGAAGTCCACCCCTGAAAACCGCGTCCTGGGAGGACGACCAGCTCCCAGATTGTTGGCATGAAACCGTACCTCTCACAATTAACCCACGAGGTATACACTTTCTCCTGCTTGCTGCAGGACATAGAAAGTAATATGCCCACGGGAGACACCATTTCTGGCCGCATTCCTGGTCCTTTTATCTGAGTTCATTAATCTCCCTGATACTCCAGCACTTTTGGAAGCTTGGATATGGTTGTCCCCAGTTCCCAGCATAATGGTAGGGCTTTTGATGGCGATGTGTTGTCTTCACCTACGAGTTATACATTATTGAAAACCTCAGCAATGGCTTCTCTGCTCTCGAAAAAGCAACCATTGTTCTCTTTGACTAGGCTAAGGAAGCTACCCCTCCACTAACCCTGTGTCTCGGGCTCGTAGAACATTTGTTCTCTTCTGTAGATATCTGGAAGAATATTTACCTTCCAAGTTACATTGGGGCCTCCCTTTCTAATCTGCATTTCGAACTCCTTGTAGGTGGCTTTCTAGTGGATAGTACCAACTCATTTTCCATGGACAATGACTAACGATCAAATGATGGAGAATGTTCGCAAACACCAAAATGTTTCCAAATCCTGGAACTGAGATATCTACAGTTAGCATTTTAATGTGAATGCTTGCTTCAGGACAGGGCCTTAATAGAAATGATCTACCCGTTACGGTGTCAAAACATATTTCCAGGATGTGATTAATCTAAGGAAATGATGCAGCTCGACTTTGTGAAATGGCCTATAATAAGTCGAATACTCAGATGATATGAGATTAACTTAGTTTTGTAATGGTTAGTTTCTTATCATTAAACTGTCGTGATTCTTGTGTATCTCATGTCTGTGACTTGCTTGTGTTCATTTTTTTATGCTAACAGCACATTCTGCTGCATGGCGCATGATGATGGAGGCCATGTCACTCGCGTGCTGTTTTGTGGGCCTCACTTTCCTGCCTCACATAATTACACCATAGAGTATTTGAAGGGGTATCCGTATGTGCAGGTAATTCCTCCATCTAGCTTCAATCCCAAGCTCTTTTCCTGTCAATCGACTTTGCTTGAACAAAGGTTCCAAGGAGGAAAACAGAATGGTGAAGCAATGCTAGTCCCTGGATTCAACAGTGGGATGTACAAATATATATACGAGTAAAAGTGGAACTTCGAAAGTAATAAATTACAACCGATTACAAAGTGGACTAAGAACCTTTTTTAGAATTGCCTTACATTTTAAAACATGACAATGCCATTTAGTGTTTGATCTTTCCTTTAACAAAAATTAGTAAACTATATTCTCTCCCTTTCGTAGGAACCATAATTTATTGAAAATATAAATGCATGATCCCACTACCTGTATAGTGGAAATTTATTTGTCATGTTGAAAATCCGATGGTCTCCTGTGCTGCCACGATAGAGCGCCTGAGATTCAGAATCATTCAACTCTAGTTTTTTGAAGTGGCTTCTGCGAATCAAGCTCTTCCACGACATTTACAACCTTTTGGTGCCATGATTGAACTGCATATTTGATGCTCATTGAAGTTAGTTATCTTCTAAATATACAGCTTTTTAACCTAGACTAACAAGTATAGCAAGTTGCTAGGCATACTTCTTTCACAATATAATATAGAGAAAATTGTTGGCAGAGCGTAGAATATTTGTCAAGACTCAAAGTGCGTGATGCTTCCATATGTTATATGGAACACTTGTGCGTGGAAACACTTGTGCTGAGGATTTAGAAGCACATTTTTATTTTTTGGAATTTACTTATGAAGAAATTGATTATCAGTTGAAGAGATTCAAAAGGTGAAAAAATGATGAACATGAATGGTACTTCAACTTGTAGCTTTAGAGGAAGGCTATGCCTTGTTTCACTGTTCATAAGTCTTGTTGGGGAAATGCCTTTCTTCTTTGAAGTTTGAAGTGTCAACAAACCAATCTTTTATATGTGATTTTTCTTTTCCAATATTCATAGGTTGATGTTGTACCTCTTGACGAAGTAGCTGATGTGATTGAGAATTACCACCTTTGCATAGTTAAAAACAAGCGCTTGGATTCTGGTCTCATTGCCCATGCAAAGCAGATGAAGCTGATTATGCAGTATGGTGTTGGACTGGAAGGTGAACCCTGTTTTATCATTGTTCTTTTTTTTTTTCTGAGGCATATACTATGTCACCACTGTCATTGTTAATTGTTACTGGCTAGTTTTCTATTACTCAGGTAGTTTTGATGTCTACCGTTACTCTAAGTTTTACAAGTGTTCTGATGAGTGAGAGAATAAGTGAACTTTTCTTTTTCTCTGCTAGAGGCCACACTTTGTGAAGAACGTAACACTCTTTTGGACACTTGTTTTCCTATGTCTGCAGGTGTTGATGTTGAGGCTGCTACCAGGCATGGAATTAAAGTTGCAAGAATTCCAGGAAATGTGACTGGGAACTCTGTATCATGTGCTGAACATGCAATATATCTGATGTTAGGCCTTTTAAGGAGACAAGTATGTTTCTCTTATGGTAGCTGTTTATCAAGCTATCACCTGTTTGTAACATTCTGTTTCACTGTTGACATAATCTTGTTATCTTGCAATAGTTTTTGACCATACGGTCATCCATAGTATGCTTCCCCCCCTCTCTCTCTAGATATATATACACATAAATATAAATAAATAAATTAAAGTATATATAAAAGTTGAGATAGACAGGCAAATGTGGATTGCCTTTTTCATTGATTAACATGTCAGCTAAAGTTTCTTAAGCCTAACCAGTTTCAATTGTTTTGGAAAACCTTAACAAGGTTCCCAATATAAAGTGGCACAGTCATTATTTTTACTTTGTAAATTAAAGAAATCTTTAGTGCTTGATTGTCACAAATTACGTGAAGCATCATATCCAGGTACTTCAAAGCCTGTTAGGATCTGGCCAGTTTGGTGCATTTACTAATATTTGTGGAGAATGTGGTCATCATTGATGACAGTTGTACGTGCTTGAGCATATCTTGCCCTAAAGCTCATTGTGTATATGTGCAATCAATATGGATTTGAATATTTCTTTTGACTAATTAGGTATTCAGGTATGACATGCACATTGAACAGTCAAGGGTTGCTTTATTGAGAACTGTTTGTTTTGGACATCCTTCTTTATGTATTTATTTTTTTCATTCTCCTAACTGTGAAGTTAATTATTATCTATTATTGCAGAAAGAAATGGAATCCGCAGTCCAACAAATGCTATTGGGACTGCCAGTCGGGGAGACACTTTTTGGTAAAACGGTCTGAGCTCCTTTTTAGAAGTATTTCTTAATCTTGCCCTTTATGGTTCATTTTCTGTTTATATTAATTTTGTTAATCTTCCTTTCAACAGGTCCTCATTCTTGGGTATGGTAATATTGGTGTTGATCTTGCATCACGTTTACGAGCATTTGGTGTCAAAATTCTGGCAACAAAACGAGACTGGAGCTGTAATTCACTCAGTTCCACCAGCAGCTATGGTATTTGGAGAACATACAATTGTTCAATATCCCCTTGCATCAAAATGGAATTTTTTTTGGTATTAGTTGCTTGAGAAAATGTTGTCACATGGTCTCAAGTAGTAACTTATATGCCAAGTTTGACCATTGATGCTGCTGATGGTTCAGTGGATAAGAAGGGGGTGCTGGAGAACCTTTATCAATTTGCTGGCGATGCTGACATAGTCGCTGTTTGCATGGCACTAAACGATAAAACGGTTTGCCTGTCACGTTTCTTTTGGGTTCCTTAGTTGATGTTCTGTTTAAAGCGAATAATAGTCTACCATGCACTTAGTTTTGAAAAAGCTAACTTGGATTTGGAATAGCAGGTTGGTATTGTGGACAAGGAATTCCTCTCTTCAATGAAAAAGGTTTGTGTTCTCAAGTCATCATATTGTTTGACATCATTGATTCGGTCAACATGCTTTATCTTTTCTTGTTACCTCTAATGAATATGCCTTGAATTTGAGGTAGATTATAGGCCTTAGTGAATATCTTGTAATGCAAATTTGCCTTCAATCTCAGAAGCACAATAATTTCTTCTTTCTTCCAATATGTAGTGATCATATACTAAGCAGTATTTTTAGTTAGAAGGTGCACGGCCTGCAAGATATAATAGTTGACTGACCATTTATGTAGGGGAACATGAACATGCCATGGTATATATAAGTATGTTCTGTCGTTGTCCAGTCCTCCTGGAAATGTCTCATTCAGGATCTTGCATCTTCCATGTACATTATGTCCTTTTTTCTGGAAGGGACTTCAGATTTGAGTGCAAATCTGCAATTCAATACGTTGTCTGAAGTTAATAGTTGCATTCTTCCTAATTTCAGATTAAATTGCACGTAGAAACTCCATTAGTGGGTCTCGAAGATTTCTTTTTCTGTGTACTTTTTTGTCCACAAGATAATAATGTCATTTAACAAAATTGAGACACAATAGGTGCTGGATCCCTTTGGACTTAAACTACTTTTAGTTAAGGTTAAAATTTGATCTGATTGAAAATGCTTTTGACAATTCTTTTGTTAAAAAGAGGGACTCGAAAAACTTAAATAGTTTCTGCTGACAATAAAGTATTCTTAACCAAGCTAATGTTGTCATGTTCTTTGTTTGTTGCATTTGGCCAGGGCATGTAACGATATATCAATTTGCAATCAAGCTTGTAATCCAAGGTGTACTTACCAAGAAATAAGAACATCTGTTAAGAATATAATTTTAGTGACTTCAATCAACCTTGTAATCTGAGGTGCACTTATTAAGAAATAAGAACATCTGTTAAGGATATAATTTTACCTAACATATTTCTCGTTAAAGATATTCCAGACTCATTAATTTGAAGTAAAAAAAATGTGCTAATTAGCACCTTTGAGTGATTATAATTAATTTCATATCATTCACAAACTGTTGTTTTATCTCAAGGGTGCTATTCTGGTCAATGTTGCTCGTGGTGGCCTCCTAGACTATGAAGCTGTTAAATTCTCTCTTGAATCTGGACATTTGGGTGGTCTGGGAATTGACGTTGCATGGACTGAGCCATTTGATCCAGATGATCCAATTCTTAAGCATCCTAATGTGCTGATCACACCTCATATTGCTGGAGTTACTGAATATTCCTACAGATCTATGGCAAAGGTTTGATTATTGGCAAGTCAATTTGGAACGTTATCAAGTATTATTTCATGCCTGAACAACCACCCCCCCTTCTTTTCTCTCTCTCTCTCTCTCTCTCTCTCTTTTTCTCTTGCATGGAAATAATTGTAGTTCTTGTTTTACTAATTAATGGTGATCGTGGTGTAGGTTGTTGGAGATTGTGCTCTTCAATTGCATGCTGGAACACCATTGACAGGAATAGAGTTTGTCAACTGAATGCCAGAAATTTTAATGGTCTACTAGACATTTGTGTTTAGGTGCAATTTGGTAGATGATTGGAGTTGTGCTTTCTCTATCGATAGGCGTAGCCGCGTAGAAATAATAAGAAATTGTGGAACGTGTGGGAATGTAACCCATTTTTTCTTTTGAAAAATGATGGAAGTTTGGGAAGAAAAACTTAAAATAATTCAATCTCTTGGATCAATGCAGATGCTGTTGGTCCTAAGAGCCAATTGGTATGGCCATCGACAGATTAGACAAAAGATGGTGGTGAAATGTGATCTGATTTTCATCTACATTTGTTGGATATCGAACCAAAGAGCCAGAACTGATGTAGAAAACTCTTAAATTTGCCTATATGTTTTTGTCATTCGAATGTTGTCAGACTTAGGCGATAACATTTACATTGGACCACAGTAACCAAGAAACAAAATGGATACATAGAACAGTGTAATGGAAACACAAGCGAGGAAACAGACAGACAAAATTGCTACGAAGCGGAGCTAGATGGTGGTGATAATTGTATAGGCAAAAATTTGAACATTAAAGTGGTGGTAATAATTAAAAAACGTGAAAGTAAATGGTAACATGAAAGTTGATGGAAAATTAATTGTACACCTATAACAAGATAATGTCATTTATGATACTGTAAAAAATAGCAAGGTACCTTTAGAAAAACCCTTTAGAAAAACGGATAAAACAAAGAAAGAAATGAAACGACAGAGGAAGTGAAAATAGAAGAGGAAGTGAAAATGAACAATGTCAGAAGAAAGTTCTCCGTTCTAAATTTAGTGAAGCTTCACACAACCGAATGCAGGATAGTTGCTTCTCCAGCAGACCTGTGTGCCTGAAGCTGGACAAGTTCCTTCACCTCTTTCCCTTTGCCCCACAGCACAGTGTACAACCCCAAGATGATGAATCCGGCACCAAGCACACTGAAACCACAATCACGTTTTAAAAGCATGTTATTTATTGGGATCATTCCCTAAGATCGATTTAGAAGCAATGCAAGCCAAACTAAAACCCAAGAAATTTTCTATTGATAGCGATTTTCTCACGTAACGATTCACAGTTTACCTTCCCAAATAAAGAGGCTCCTCAAGCATTACGGATCCAAACACGGCGACGATGATGAGAGACAAGGGGTTAAAAACAGAGACAAACAAAGGTCCTCTCTTTTGGATGCCCCACAGCGTGAGTAACATCACCATCCCTGATATCACAACCCCCTGCGAGCCCATCCACAAAATTAAGCAGAAAATATATGTAAATGGCCTAATTATAAATGACACAAAGGAGGAAAGAAGACATACCACGTAGAGGGCAGTGAAGAGATTAACATCCCAACGGAGCTTCCATGCAGATGCATCTCCCTCAGTAATGGCTGCAATGCATGTGCACTGGACGGCTGCAATCAGATTGACTAACGCAGTGCTCGTATACGGGTGGGGGTACCTCTCGCTCATCTTCGCCTGTCATTGGAGATCAATTTAATTAAACAATTAATTTAATTAATTCTATTCTTGTTAGAAGAAAAAGTGGAAGATAATTTGATTTGGTGGATATGCTTAAGGGAATAGTAATTCATTGCCTGTATAATGAACCATATGGCCTGGCTGTAGCCAAGAGCGAGCCCAGCGCTAGGTTGCCCAGCTCCGCTGACCTTGCATGTCGGCGCAGCAGGTGGGCATGAATGGACCAGAGCTGGAGTCTTGCGCCCTTGCAGAAGGTGAGTAGCACAGCTCCACCTATCCCTACCAAGGTCCCAATCACCTTCGTAACTATATATATATATATATATATATATATATATATATATATATATATATATATATATATATATATATATATATATATATATATATATATAATTGGCAGAGCTAGAATATGTATAATTAAACAACTGATAATGATTGTTCCGAATTCTCATGTGGGAAATTAAGGTGTTCACCGGACTAGGACGGCCAAAATGAAGGTGAAGACAGGGAGCAAATTGGAAATTGAGACTGCAAGCGTCGCCGAACCCATCTTGACTGAGGCGATGTACAGATTCTGGTTCAGTGTTGAACTGCACAATTCCATCACATTATGACAAATTCGTGTGGTCAGATGATATTTTAAAAAAAAAAGAGCGATGTACAGATTCTTTCCCCCCTCTCTTTTCCCCTCTTCTTTCTCTCTCAACCTATATAAAGTATGTATTTGCTCACCCAAAAAGGGAACAGCAGAAAGCCTGGCCAAGAGCAACCCAGCTCATCGTCGTCCTGCTCTTCCTGCATTAAACAATCACACCGACCATTAAAGAAATTGTAGGGGCATAATTCCAACGATTGCATTGATTTAGAGCAGAAATCAAGCTTTTTTGATATATTCTAGGAGCTATTAATATTTTGATGATTGAAAGAGAACATTTAAATCCTAAATAGGAATATGCCACATGTTTAATATATATCAATCAAAATAACACAAGTTTAATATATATCAAATTATTCTTAAGAGTTAATTAGATCAGATAAAAAAAAGCTACACTAAAGTAATATGTTTTAAATGGTGATCAGGTTAATTCGTATGCGTACCTCTCCAAGAAAAAGGCAAGAGGGCAGAGGAGGGCGGTCCCGAAAATGTAGCGGTAAGCAACGAGGACTCGGAGGCTCATCCCTCGGTCTGTGGAGATCTTGTAGAGGACCGTCATCCCTGCTACCACCACCTGCACCACCACCATGCACAACACCACCTTCGTCCCTCCCACTCTTCTCCTACTATTTGATCCCTCCTCCATAATATATATTTGATAACTCTCTCTCCCTCTCTTCTTGAATTGGCTCTTCGGCTTCTGCCTTCTTTAAACCAAAGATATTGAGGAGAAAAGAAGATGCCAACAGGCTGAAGCTGCCAATCTGAACTAAATGAGATGAAAATAGGTCATACGGGGTTACATTTATAGATCAAAAAGAGAGAGAGAGAGAGAGAGAGAGTAAACAAAATGGAAGGTGTCATTACTATTGACACTATGCAGTAGTTAAGTGTAAATGGTCTAATTATATATTGCCAAAAAAACGGCCTGCTTCCTTTTAATTGTATCTAGTATTTGCCATATTTCAAGCTCAGAAGCTTCCACATCTGGGTGGAGTTGTCTTGAAGGCCACGACACTTAAAAGATTTGATTCTGTCTTAGATTTTTTCTTGATTTTTCGTTATTAAAAAGTGATTTTTCAAGAGAATGAATGAAGAAGCAGTCCAAGTTGTTATCGAAGCTGCAAACTTGGCATCAATGTGTATCGGTTTCGTTAGCCGGTACGAAAGTCCGAGCCAGCCAATAGGTGTTGGGGCTACATCAGCCAATTTTGTGACATGTTTATTATGATGATCTTATACAATTTGATCTATGGAGTCAGCTAATTGTGAAAAATGTCTGAGACTTACGGAATCAAACAGCTAAAACAGCAAATATTAATTTTTTTTTTCTGTATCCCATTTTTTGGAAACAGTTTCGTCGATCAAATATCTGATTCTAAAGCAATGTCTCCACCTTGAATATTACTTCAAAGTTCGAACAGTAAAACAGGAACTACTCACTTCAGGTTCGTCAATCGTGATTGGATGATCATCATTGAAATTGATTTCTTCAACGATGCCCTGTTCTCTGACCAGCTTAATCAGGGGATTAATATTTTCCTTGTGAAGCATAAAATAATTCATAATAATAAGAACAAAGGGCTGAAACAAAAAAAAATATATGTATGAATCCGAAGGATTTTTACCAAACATCGACTGCACGCACAGACGAGAAAAGAAGTTACGGAGATCCAAAAAAAAAAAAAAAGTCAAAATAAGCCCTTTTGCAAAAATGGTATGTTCCTCAATTCTTTGCGAAGAAAGCTAATTTCCTTTTAGGGTGTGTGAATGAGACGACGCAACCCGATATTTTTACAAAATTTTCAAAGATGGTTGTGATATATTTGTCAATTCACTTCTTAATATTGATTAGCATCCCTTTAACGTGTTTCCATTTATTGTTCTAAGAGTGGTAAAGCCATGTCTGTACATTTGGAGATTAGTCACGAATGAGTAGGCGTTAAAAACTTTCTAATTGACGTACATTTTCTAATTGACGTACATGTTGCAATCAAATTTTAGAATTAAGTGCCACGGGAATGACTCAGCCTACGGCAGTGTTGCTTCATGAACGTGTGCTGATTTTATTTGCTAATACATATCAACAGCTATTTTTTGGTTGCAGCCGAGATTCATGCTCTCTCGACTCAACCAACTTGAACACCAACTGAATTTTCCTTTTTTCTTTTGTACTTCGTCTCTCCTTCATCATGTGAAGCCGGAGACTCCAGAAGCATGCCTCCAAAAGAAGCTTTAGCGGGATCTCCAGATGACAATTGAGTAGGAAGCTCAGCAATAAGTTGCTCCATCTCTTTTCCTTTCCCCCACAACACGATGTACAGTCCCAAGATGATAAATCCAGCAGCAAGCACACTGAAACCACAATTAGATAGTACATTAAAAAGTTTGGTGGGTCATATCAGATGTTGTCAGGTATGAATATCTTAAGACTTTGAGATCCATGGATTTAATGTCAGACATCAGGCATTTCGATGTTGATCATAGGTCTGGCCTCTGATTTGAGATCCTCAGTTTGGAGAACCATGCATCCTCTGAGACCAAAACTTAAAACAACAATACGAAAGACAGAAAAAATTGCAGAACCGCTCGAGTTCGACAAAGAGACAGACTATTGCAATATGGTTCGTAAGGAAAAGAACCATTTTTGTATAAATAGGATCTGAAAAATGTAGTAGTTCCAAATTTTTACCTTCCTAAGTGGAGAGTCTCATCAAGAAATATGGATCCCAAGATGGCAGTGATAACAAGTGAGAGAGGACTGAACACAGAGACGAACACTGGCCCTCTTTTCTTTACGGCCCATGACATGAGAGACAACACCATCGCTGAGACAAACACGGCCTGCGTCCAAGAGAGAAAATTGAGATGAAAGAACTGACTCCTTCAAACTTATGTGATCCTAATTCCAGAAACAAAATACCCAATTTGTTTAATAATTCTAACTTCTTGAAAAATAAGCATTTTGATGGTAAAATCCCATGATTCTGGGGTATATAAACGCCTCCTTAATTACTTGTTAGACCCACAGGGAACAATTTGATCTTTTCAACATTGACAATTAAGAGAGAGAACAAATACCCCGTAAATGGTAGTCAAGAGCTTGACGTCCCAGCTGAGCTTCCATGCAGATAGAGTCCTATCGACAACGCCTGCAATGCATGTGGACTGAGCGGCTGAAAACAGGCACATGAGGGCTGTGCTGGAGTAAGGATGTGGATACCTCTCGTTCATCTTGGCCTGCAAATATTAGAGATCAAACTTCATTACCATGTCCTCATTCTAGACAATGCTCAATGGGGGCATTTGTTCTAGTGTTCGGGAACGTGTCCATAAAATGTTTCACCCTCGTCCAGTAGAATGTCTGATAAAAATGTTTACCGATGTTAATGTGAGTGTCGATAAATTTTTTTTTTTTTTTTTTTACCAACGTTCACAGGATTGTCGGTAAAAAGTTTATTATTACCAAAATCCTCTGGACGTTGTTAATCGTTTGTTTAACTACGTTTATGAAGTTCGATGAAAATGTTTACACCGACGGGCACAACAACGCGTGCAACAAAAGTGTGAGTGATGGTTTTCACTGACAACCAAAAGTTTTATCGACATTACTTCCTATTTCACCGACATTTTCGGCCTTTGTTGAATTTACTTTTTTTTTTTTCCGGTAGCGTATTAAGATTTAAGGCACCTGGATTATCAGCCATATTGCATAGGTCAAAGCATAGGCAATAGCAAAAATTGCGCCCAGTGCCTGCTGGTTGCCTGACTTGTGCTGCTGGTCGGCCTGACGGTGAAGCAACTGGCTGTGAACCGGCCATAGCTGGAACTTGGCGCCCTTGTAGAAGGTAAGCAGCATGGCCCCGCCGATGCCTATGAGCGTCCCCAGGACCTTGGCCTGCCCTATTCGTGTCTTCATTCTCAGCCTCTCCATTCTGCACAGCACACCATGCATAAACCAAAACACAAACAAACTTCATACGAAGCTTCAAATGTTTTACATTTGGATGCTTTTAGTAGCCTAAAACAAATTGTTTTATTTACCAAACGAGCCCTTATAGTTCCACAATCTTATATTATGACTTTCTTTTTCAAATTTTTATCAATTTAAAATATTTCTCAATTGTTCTAAAAAATAGGAAATAATAAAAAACTTGTATCTTGGGGCAGAACATATGTAACCTAAGAATTTTTTTTCCAATTTTACTGTTGTTGTTGTTGTGTGTTTTTTTTTTGGGGAGGTTGCATGAAGGTGCTTAGCTTCGGACCAGGAAAGCTAATCTGGGATCCTAATTTTTATATGAGAACCATGACAGCATTTGTTTACTTCGGATTTCAGATAAGATCACTAAGAGCTTTTGGCTACACCATGAAGGATCTCAATTTCTTATATTTCTGTAGATCTGAAATCTAGTGCTCGTACTTTATGAGCCCTACATATAAGGGATTTTAGGTCAGTCTTGGATCTGAGATCCGAGATGATCAAACACATAAATATTAGAGTAGATAAAAACAGGAGTTCAAAATCATTGGTATGTGGCCAAAAGCATAGATAAGAAATTGGGTTGAGAGAAAGGGAGGTCGGACCTCAAATCCATGGAATTGTGATCCTAAGGTTGAGTATGGTTCCCCAAGGATCTTTCAAATCCGTGGGGATCTGAAATCCACGATAGCCGAATTCATAGTCTTATCAAACCATAGCATCCACCCCCAATGTCGATCTCAAATCCATGCTGTAGTGTAAAAAAATTTTCTTTGATTGGGGGGTGGGAAGGTGGGGTCGGACCACAAAACCGTGGATTTGAGATCCACTGTAATCAAAAGGGACCTAAGTGACCTTAGATATGTGGTAAACTAACAAACGCTCTCTTTTTGTGTTTGGGGCCCAAACATTTAATCCAGGGCATTAACTTGATGTTCTAAGTACATGGCTTAACCCTTGTTTTAGTTACCCTTAAGATAAATAAATCCTTGAAGCATTAGTCTCTGCTTAAAGGATGAAAACAGGCTAAGGAACCATGATCCAGGATGATCTGCAGTTATCCAATTAACTGATTAAATTCAAGAGAGAATCTTATTCGCATGAATGAATGAATGAAAGAAAGAAAGAAGAACAAGATGGTAAAGATAAGGGAATTTAGTGAAAAGCTACCGAAACGTGACTGCGAGCATGAAGGTGAAGGCAGGTAGCAGGTTGGCCATTGCACAAACGAACGTCGCTGAAGTCATTTTCATTGAGATTATGTAGAAAATTTGATTCAGTGTTGCCCTGCAGAAAATGATAATGCATGATAATGATCAAAGAAATCTTTCATAAAATTCAAACTCTCAGAACAATATGGTTGCAGTCAGGAGCAGAACCAGATTTTTTTTTTTTTTGGGGGGGGGGGGGGGGGGGGGGAGGGCAAATTAAAGTTCTAAAATTTTGACAAGGACCGAATATCATTTTTAAAATTTTTTATATAGGACAAGTAAAATCTTTTAAAATTTACACGTAAATTGAAAAAAAAAATTGAGGTAGGACCAAGGTACATACGCCCCCCTCTTGGCTCCACCCTTGGTTGGAGTATTTATATGCTGTAAATTAAAAACATAAATACCTATAGTATATTATTTAAACTAAAGTTGGAATTTCAGAATGTCTGTTATAATGACAAAGCCACAGAGCAAGTTGAGGACACGAAGGTTGTATTTGATAGATCTGAAATCTAAGGCTGTATAAAAAGGTGTGTTTTGAAAGTTTCCTTAGTTTAAACAAACTCAAGATCATGGTAGCTGAATTTTAAATTCATATGCATGTTAAAAACCATAGATTTGAAATATGGGGGACCTTAAATTCATAAATCTTAAATCTCCGCATATCTCAGATCAACAGTGATAAGTGGCTGGGCATGTGTACATGACATATGCAACTCTCTCTCTTTTTGCTTAGAAAAATCTGAAAATTCAGTGCCTCAATCTTAGTTGGTCGGACCCACATCCTTTGAGCAGGTTCTCTCACACACATACACACATACAAAGAGAGGCCTAAACATGCACACACACACACATATTTTTTATCTCTCTCTCTCTCTTACCCAAAAAGTCCACTGCAGAAGGCCTGGCCAAGTACAATCCAAGTCAACTTCGTCCTGCCCTTCCTGCGTGCATCAATGATGGTGTATATATAGAGAGAAATATTCAGCATTTTTTAATTAGAATTGCCAGTAATCTATAATCTATATAGATCAACTGGGCGAAACGAAAAGGGCCCCTTTCTCTTTCTCACCGAAAGCGCCTCCATCGTTTTTTGAGTGTGTAACTGATTATGTCTAAAGTTTATAGAGAATCACCAGTAAGGACCTTTTTAGCATATAAAACTCATTTTATATGTCTAAAGAATATGATTTTCTAGAAATATGTGACTGGTCCATGGACTAGCTGCTAGTAGCTACTCACAAACTCTTAAAAGATATTATTAAACATTTTTTGTACAATATAAGCTTATAAATATAATTTTATGATCGATTTCATAAGAATCAAATATTAACTCATGAATCATTTTTCAAGGTCAAGTTTATTCTTTTAACCATAAACAATGTACTGGCTAGAGCAACGTCAAAACTTTTGCAGTAAAACAAATTCAACAATTTTCATGAAAACAATTTGAATGATAACATGATTAATTCATATATGTATACCAAAACATGTCTATATTTTACTTAAACACTACGGTTGCATTTGATAGATTAAATCGTAGCCTGAATAGAAAGGTGTGTTGTGGGAGATCGGCAGTTTGAACACTAGCATGGATTTTACATGTATGGGCTTACCTCTCTAAGAAGAAGGCAATAGGGCAAATAAAGGCAGAGCCAAAAATATAGCGATAAGTGATGAGCACGAGGACACTCATCCCTCGGTCTACCGCCAGCTTATAGAGGACGTTCATTCCGGCCAGCGCCACCTGCACCACCACCATGGCCACCGCCGGCATGGCCCCTTCCACTCCATTACTATAGCTTGTCAGCTTTTCCTCCATTTACTAGTACTATTACAACTGACTCTTCTTCTTCTTCAAGGATGGAAGGACTGCTTCAGCCTAAGTACAGTATATATAGGCTTATAAGTGTTCTTCTAACTCCTAATTGGTTGATGCACGTCCCTTTAATAGGCGGCTCCATGGGGAACCAGATCTGCCCTCCCAATTGCATTCTATATGCAACGACACATTCAGTGAACAATCCATCGAGTAGTGTTGTTAAAGTTTATTCCTGTAATTGCTACATATTCTCTCATAAATTGATGGAAGGCTACCATCCAGTAGAGTTGCTTTTGAGTGCTGAAATCTAACTTGTATAAGTAGGGGTGGAGTTAAGAATTTTTCTTTGCAGGAGGTAAACTATAGTTTCAAAATTTTAACAAGGGTTGAAATATAAATTTTCAATTTTTTTTTATATACATTGAACTGAATTGAAATTTACATATAAATTTTTGAATGTTTTAAAATTTGAATGGGCCAAGGCCCCTGCCTCCGCTCCTGTGCATATGCAACTTATAGTATGTAGAGACGTAAAAGTAAAAAAGCATAGCATTTACGTTGTTGTAAAAATAAAAACTGTGATTGTTATTAACTTATAAAGAGTATGATTTTTTGAGGGTTAGTAGGAAAAGTATTTCATCCTATCTTCAGGATTGACAACCGATCCACACTTCTTTGATCTCTATAGAAAATCATCTACTTGCTTTAGTACTACCTTGGGTGATGTGCTCGCTATGTTAACTTGTATATTGGTGATACTTTTTTTGTAACAAAAGCAGTTGATTCTATAGGAAGTCGAAATGAAAACTAGCGGCCTACATAGCCCATTCTCTGTGTGTCGCAGTAAACCCTTCAGGGATAGTGTGACTTTTTTAAAAACCCATTTGAACTATGACAAATTTATTTGTAGAAATTAGTGAAGCAACAGTTAAAATATGAGACTGCTTCCAATTACACTCATATATGTATCATATACGTACATATGTATTTCAATACTTAAAGACACCTGTTTCTTTTGAGAAATATTTCAATCTTTTGAAAAAAATACTGTATTTTCATATTTTCAACTTAATCTCCACCATTTGATCTACTTAGAATCAACGAGTCGTATCATTCCCATTAAATATGGCATATAAACGCATAGTAACTACTTATTTTCAGTAATAAACACATTTTTTATGTTAAGTTTTAGTTTTCAAAACACATGGATCACATCTTCATCATGGTTTATTCATAAGGAATGATGTGAAAATTTGAGTTTGAAGTAGAGGGTTCCAAATCTAACTTTTTTCTTGTAAAACTGTTTTTATGTTTTTCAAAGAGCCAAATTGTCATTTTATCATTTTTTTTAAAGTTTTTACCAGAAGGTCTATTTTATCCATTTTTTTTAAGTTTTTACCAAAAAGGCTAATAGCTGTTGGGGACTGTTTGACAAATACAAACAAAAACATATGGAAGAACAGCAGTAACAAAAATTGCTGTAAAGAAGGAATCATTTTTTAAAAAACATATAAAAAACTTTAAATGAAGATAGAATGGAAGCACAATTAATTAGAACTTGATTGACTTTCCTCAACTTATTTAGAACTTTTAGGGCATAGTTAAGTAAATTGGTCCCCCCTCACTGTTATTTAGGGTTACAACCATCAAATGGCAGACAGCGATTCCTGCATAATTAGAGGGCCATCATATATGCTGAACAGAAGAACATAATCTGATTTTATGCTTTGTTACAACCGTGCATTCAATCTACGCTCTTTTATTTGTTCCAAATTTTATGGAGGTGGGACTAACGAACCGGCCATTCCAGAGGCTCAGCTGAACATGTTGTCGGCAAAAAAAAAAAAAGAGTATATATCCTTACACTTAAAAGAAAAATTAAACGATAACAATGAAAAAACCAAAATATTTTACATCGTGACATCCGGTAAATTGAACTAGTCGTCAATTTGATTCGAATCGGCCGATTCAAGCAGATTTTAGACACTTAGATCGCCAAGCTCTGTGGAAGATTATCATTCCTTTTTCATGGTGATTAGTTGGTTCCTGATCCTACCCTCCACTGATAGCTAAGTGAACCATCCTTTTCTCTTTAATTTAAACGCATAGGTACTCTTAACAGGAATAAACCCCTGGAAAGATGCCCCTAATAAATAAAGAATATGATGCTTGAAGAACCCAACTATAAAGTAGGGATCAAACAATAAGCTCACATTAATCTAATGCCTTCTGTCACATCCATATAATCAAAATTGAAAAAAAATAAACAAATGCTAAAATTAAAATAATCCATACAATGCAAAGCATCATATATGTAGGTCCGTGTATGTTTATATATATATATACACACACACACACACACCAGACCACTTGGGTACGCGACAAAACCAGACCCATTAAAACTAATTATTAAAGTTTTTTTTTTTTCAATCTAATCTTATGGATATGATCTTAGTGATTTTGAGAACACAATATATTAAGTTAGTTAATCACTTTTTTACTTTAATAATGATTTTTTAATAATCTAAAAATGAATTTTGATATTAGAAAGTTCAATATTTTGACAAAAAGTAACTTGAATTGAAGCATAATTTACATTAAATTAGTGTTTACAAACACATTATTTGGTTCACAATTTGTTTTTAACACAAATGTAAGAACTCTACTTGTTGTTCTTACCCATTTTGTCGGGTATATATATATATATATATATATATATATATATATATATATATATATATATTATATATATATATATATATATATATAAAATCGAAGGATCAGTTTCAACAGTAAAACCTCAGAAACGGAAAATCCAAACCAGGGTATATGCTCATTTGCTCTTCCAATTGTGGTCAATCAATTCAGATTCAATATCCAGTGACATCCTTGATCATGAACAGACTAGATTTCTCTGTGTGCATATATGTGATTGCAAACAAGATATTGGCTCATTTATAACCCTTGCTCCTGACTCAATTAGCTACAACTGAACACTGTCTATCTGATCTTCTTTTATGCTGTGCTCTGGCACTTGATCTGCACCAATGCCTGCACCTGCCGGGTTCGAGTGCAACCCATCTGAATCCAGTTTAGTTGCTTCTCCAGCAGATCTGTGTGCCTGAAGCTGGACAAGTTCCTTCACCTCTTTCCCTTTGCCCCACAGCACAGTATACAGTCCCAAGATGATCAATCCAACACCAACCACACTGAAACCACAAGGTGTTTCTGCTTACTGTATATCGTTTCAAATTTCCATTCTGCATCTTGGTAACTTTATGTTATTGGAATGATCCATATATTATATATAACTGGAACCAAATAATATAATATATAAACGTACATTATATATACTGTCTTGGTAATGACTAAGAAAGTTTCATTTTCTGTCCAACCTTTAAGGGTGTTTTGAGTGCTATTTTACCTTCCTAGATGAAGTGCCTTATCAAGAAATATGGACCCAAAAAAGGCAACAATGACAAGGGACAAGGGGTTGAAAGCTGAGACAAACAGTGGTCCTCTCATCTGAATAGCCCATGCAATGAGAGCCACAACCAAGCCTGATACCAGTATGCCCTTTGAACCATCTTAATAATCATAAAGTTCCAGAACATGTGTGTGTGTATATATATATATATATATATATATAACCGTACTCAATCAAATCAACTGGTATCATGGAATGCACCATTTGTGACTTTTTTTATCATCTCAAAATATAAAAAACCATCCAACATAAAGGTTGGTCATTTGTGTATGTGTCAGTGTGTGTGTGTATATAAAGAGAGAGAGAGAGAGAGAGAGAGAGAGAGTCATATATAAGATTTGATGGGAATTATCAGCAGTTGCAGAGCTGATGGGCGATGGTCGATGGAGGAGAACGAATGCTCTGTTCATTCAAAGTTGTCGAATCCTAACCTAATGTTATTTGATAAAAAAGAAAAACATTAATGACCGTCGGGGTTGTTGGGACCTTGATAGTTAGAGTTCCAAGTCGAGCCCGATCCGTTAGAGTACCGGGCTGGGCCAGTACTGATAAAACCAGCCTGATAAATGGTTTTATGGTACCTGGGCACGGGTCTAAGTTGGGCTGGGTATCGGGTACCTACCGGTGGCCCGGCCTGTGCCTAGGCATAGTTGTGATGACACCGATAACATCAATGAATACTCCAATCCACTAATCACAGCATGATCCACCCAATCAATCTTTTATTTATATATATATATATATATATATATATATAGATAATTGGAACCATGTACCGTGTAGATGATCGTCAAAAGGTTAACATCCCAACGAAGTTCCCATGCAGATGGATCCCGATCTGTGATAGCGGCAACACATGTAGATTGAATGGCTGCAAACAGGTTCAAGAGGGCTGAGCTCGAGTAAGGGTGCGGATATCTCTTGCTCATCTTAGCCTTTGTACAAAACCTATCACATAAATTGAACACAAGAATTGGAAATTAGTCATAGTTTTAGGATGCAACAGTGATAAAGCTAATCACCTGGATTATAAGCTATGTAGCATAGCTCAATGTGTTTGCCATGGCCAGCATTGAGCCCAGTACTTGGTTGCCGGACTGATGTTGGTTGGGGTGATGCTGCGGTAGGTGGGTGTGGAATGACCAAAGCTGGAGCTTTGCACCATGATAGAAGGTCAGTAGCATGGCTCCACACACGCCTACTGCTGTCCCCAATACCTTAGCCTGGCTTCTTGAAGACCTAATCTCCAGCCTCTCTAATCTGCCCGACAGACCAATTTTCACTAATTAATCTTAATAATTAATTTTTTTTCTCTTTCTCTCTCTCTCTCTCTCATCAAATGATCGGAACAAATAATTTAATAATTTGTGACTTGCTTTCTAAATTACAATGGAAAGAAGAGGAATACGGCAAAGAGGCCAAAACCCCTCTCCTTTTCCCGTGCCTTTGAGATAGACCTTGTTTGGGACTTAAGTGGCGAGTAATATACATCATTTGTGAATCCATCATTCACAATGAGATGAATAGTACCCATGAAAATTGAGACAATTTGATAACTTTTGGTGGAAGCTTGTCATTTACTTCGGCAATTGTATTTTCATTGTTATCGATTAACCTCTCTCTCTCTCTCTCTCTTGTCTGACAAAGAGGTCAAACTTCGTCAATAAGTTCAAAATATCCTAAAATCTCTTTCTCCTTCACACACATCTGTCAACAAGTTAAGTTTCACTAGTCTTCAATTTAAAATACATGAACAATATCCCTCTCTCTCTCTCTCTCTATCACTAGCTCTCTGTATCATGCGCAGGAAAAGCGAAGTTACCGAAACATGACGGCCAAAATGAATGTGAATGCCGGGAGGAGGTTGGTCATTGCAACGGCCAACGTCGCTGAAGTCATTTTGTAACACCCCATAAGTTTAGTTCCGTATCGAAGATTGTGAGAGATCTTCAAGGACTTATAAATGAGGCTTTAATGAGATGATTGTCCTGGTTCCTAGCCTTTTTAGGATTGAAACCAAAACTGCTAGGGGGTGGGTTGGGATCCGTCGAACTAGGGGCCTGGGAGTGGGTCAGGTTGTTACACATTTTCAAAGCGGCGATGTAGAGATTTTGGTTAAGTGATGCCCTGAGGAGCAATTGCAAGCGTCAGCCGTTTTCATGGATTCTAAACAGGAACTGTGTTATATATATATATATATATATATATATATATATATATATATATATATATAAAATTAATAAGTCCACAACAATTACCCATTTTCTCTCAAGCTTAGGTTGCGTTTGATAACTTGGATTTTAGATCTGAGGCTGTATGAATAGATGTGTTTTGAAAGATTCCCAGTTTGAACAAACTGAGGATCTCAATAACATGGATTTTAGCTTTTGACTCCATACTACATATTAAAACCATTGATTTATGGTCGGATTGTTGAGGGGAAGAGTCCGCCGTTAAGTACATGAATTTGAGATATGAGATCCGTGGTTTAACAAACACAACTTTAATAAAAATAATAAACACATTACCCTACACACACATACTCACCCGAAAATTGGACAACAGAAGGCCTGGCCAAGTATAAAACATATAAGCCTTGTCCGGGTCTTCCTGAATGCATCAATCATATACCAACAATTACAATTCCATGTCAATGTTCATGTGGTTAATAGAAAAAAGAGAGCCTTCAATCAAAATGATCTAACATCTCCACACCCAGATAACATTCCAAATAAAGATCATAAAACATTCATGTGTTTGTTATACCTAGTGTGGTCTAAGCGGTAGTGGAGCCAAAAATTTGTGCCGAGGGCCACTAAGCAATGTACCTTGAGGGGTAGCTTCAAATATTTGAAGTCCTTTATATGAAAATAAAGAAATTTTGTGATGCTGGTGTGAGCAGTTGCCCACACCTGCCAACACTTAGCTCCGCACTACTTGAGCTGAGCGGACTTGGAGTGGTGCTTCTTCAATGCTAACGAAGATGAGGCGTATTGGTGTTGAATTCCTGACCTTCTTCAACTCAAGAGTCTGATTGGAGTCCCCATCTGAAATGGGCAGAATTCTCCTTGGCACAATAATAACTGTACCGACTCCCAAAATTGTATGTAAATCTACAAAGTTGCTCTTTGAAACGCTAACATTTGCATGCACATCAGCTTATAATTGGTGCGCCAGATAAAGGGTTTAAATTCCAAAGTATATAGACATACATAATGTACCAGATCCAGATCCTCCTCCTCTAGACTTGCAGATCTGTGCATTACTCTAGAATAGATAGCAAGCATACCTCTCCAAGAAGAAGGCAAGAGGGCAGAGGAAGGCAGCCCCGAACATGTACCGGAAAGCGACGAGGACGCGGAGGCTCATTCGACCTCCATCTGCCGAAAGCTTGTAGAGGATGTTCATTCCTGCAACCATTACATGCACCACCACCATGTACAGCACTGCCTTCATCCCCTCCCTCCTATTCCTTCCACTTACCTCCATTAATGGCTACGACCGTACTGATCTCCCTCTCTAAATCTACCAAGATTTTGGCCCTTGTTTGCCCAAGTCCATGAGAGAACTTCACATTGGCGTGAGGAATGGCTCTTTTTCTATTATTAAAGTGGCCACCGGCCCACCAGTACTACTCCTAGCCTGACACTTTTCCATTAGACATTCTGCAGATTGAAAAGGGAATCCCATTAAACATTCTGCAGATTGAAAAGGGAAACCCAACAAGCTGAATTTTTCTTTTGTTACATACACTCTGCTGCATGTGGGCCGTAGCCAAACAAGATTTCGCCAAATGTGGAGTCTGTCTGTTTGTGGGCTTCAGTCTGTTCAGCACCTAATTCGATTAGTGTATACCGTCTCTGCCATTGACTTTGTTTTGCTCGATTTCACAGAGGGCTGGAAAACTTTGGTACAAAGAGAGTAAACTCGGTGAAGAAAAATGGCATGCGTCGGCGTGCGTGTTGATGTAGAAATCTTCACCGATGCATCTTAAACGTAGTTAAATAGATGATTACCAACGGCCGGGTAAAACATTCAGCATCTTAAAACATTCACCTAAGATTGATGGGACATTTACCTAAGATTGAATTTAAATATGAAGTCAATTAGACGTCATTTCTTAAATTCAAATTATTACTGAGTTCGGCTGAATAAGTGTCACTAAAAAAGGGTGGAAGAGATCAGAATTTTTTCTGGACGACATGATGGGGGATTATATGATGTGCCAACGTTTGGAGTCGATCACAAACTATAACACTTGATGAGGGAAATGACTCCAATCAAGAACGCTATAGGTATTGGTGTTTTTCACACATAATTTAGTTTATTACATATTAATGCTTTTCATCCATAGGAATTCAAATTTGGTTTTTATTTATATTCAAGATAAAGTCAGAATTTTTTTCATGGAGCATTCAGTGTATAGTGAACAAATTTTTGATTGGCTATGGGGTCACTAGTAACCCTGGGTCTCGTACAACTGTCCTATTTAATGGGACCCGATTCACCTAAATTCAACCTCTAATTTTAACTAATAGAGAATGAGCTCTGTGGGGTATATGCTAGCCAACCATCCCTTTTTTGTGGGCTTCACTAACTTCGGGGGCTTCTGCGCACTGCATAACCACGAACGGGTAACTTCTTTTCTCGTTTGTGCGTGCAGTTGATGTTTAGTAAAAATCCATTCGATTCATCCATACATATATATATATATATATATATATATATATATATATATATATATATATATATATATATATATATATTTGTTTCAAACCCTTGTTCTTATTACTATGATTTTTTTTATGTTTCCTAAGGAAAATACTACCCCTGATTCAGCTGCTCAAAGAACAGGGCATCGATGAAGAAATCAAATTCAATGATTTTAAACTGATCATAAAATCACGATTGCGTACTTGAAGTGAGTAGTTCTTGTTTTACTGTTCGAACTTTTAAGAAATATTCAAGGTGGAGACGTTGATTTGATTGATGAAGCTGTTTCAAAAAGATCAGATACAAAAAATTCAAGAAGAGAGAGAGAGAGAAAGTCATCGAATATATATTATGGAGGAGGGATCAAATAATAATGAAAATTATTACAGTAGGAGGAGGAGAAGGGTGGAAGGGACGAAGGTGGTGGTGTGCATGGTGGTGGCGCAAGTGGCGGTAGCAGGGATGACCATCCTCTACAAGATCTCCACAGACCGAAGGATGAACCTCCGAGTCCTCATCGCTTACAGCTACATTTTCGAGGCCACCTCACCATTTAAAGGACTTAGGGCTGAGATCTTGTAGAGGATGAACATCCCTTCTAACACCACCTGTGCCACCACCATGCACTCCACCACCTTCGTCCCTTCCACCATTCTCCTCCTCCTACAAATAGTAATTTTCATTACTATTTGATCTTTCCTCCATAATATATATTTGACAACTCTCTCTCTCTCTATCCTTCTTGAATTAGCTCTTCTGCTTCTGCCTTCGCTTCTGCCTTCTTTTCACCGAAGGATATTGCAGACGGCAAAATCAGCACTGAAATGAGAAAAAAGATAGGTCATAAGGGGTTACATTTATAGATCATATAGAGAGAGAGAGAGAGAGAGAGAGAGAGGGAGAGGGAGAGAGAGAGAGAAGGTGAGGCATGCCGGGCATGCCTCACCTACTCTCAGCATTAAGCAGCCTTCTTTCCTCCTTTCTCTCATTTAAGTCTTTAGTTGGCCTCATAATTTGTCTCATTAAATGGAGATTTTCTTTATAATATATGCGCTGAAATCCTCCCTCCATCTTAAACTTGCAGGTTTGTGAGACCTCGACTGCAGGTCAAAATAGGACCTTTTGGAAAACAGATTCCATGGTAAGTTCCTCAATTCTTTGCGAAGAAAGCTAATGTCCTTTTAGGGTGTGTGAATGAGACGACGCAACCCGATATTTTTACAAAATTTTCAAAGATGGTTGTGATATATTTGCCGATTCACTTCTTTTAATACTAACTAGCATCCCTTAAACGCGTTTGCATTTATTGTTCTAAGAGTGGTAAAGCCATGATAAGTAGGTTCTGTACATTTAGAGATTAATCATGAAAGAGTAGGCGTTAAAAACTTTCTAATTGATGTACATGTTGCAATCAAATTATATATATATATATATATATATGTGTGTAGGTACATGTGAAAAGAATATCAGGTTACTTATTTTATCTAAAGAATAAATTCGCTCTCCGCATTAAGAAAGAATTCTAATTGGACAGTAATACCTTCTTTACATTCACAGTCTAACTTCACCTGGTTTTTCACTTTCTATTCTTGCCTTTCTTGATAAAAGGAAATGAGAAACTTGACATTGACATTGGAGAATTTAATTCTTTTCTCCTGTCCTCGTATCCATAATAACAAATTGGAAAAGAAGAAGAAATAGGCTCTGATTCTTTTACACGAAAAATAATAATTGTTCTGTTCTAACAATTAGATGGACAATCTGCAATGGGTTTTTTGTGGTTGTAGGAATAGAAATTTAGGATACTTTTGCTCCAATAAAAAGGGTTGTTTTGGAGTAAAAGAGCAAGTAGAATTCGACAAGGGAAAGTGCACAATCAATAGTTCGTGCAGTAGAAATTCATAAAGCAATTAAAACGAACTGAGCTAAACTGGATTTTCAGTAGATTGTTTCATTTGATCCAATTCAAGGGTCCAGGTGACAAGAAGATAGGTTTAATCATGCATCATATAAAACAACCAAAACAAATGTAAATTTCAAATAGGGGTAACGACGTTTGCCAAGACACCGAGCACAGTGATGGTGTTCTCGCAGAGGAAAAGATTGACATTTCGAACCATTTCAAGTCATAAGATCATCGCACACTTTTCCACCATAACGGGAAGGGGTTTCTCCGGCGTCGATGCTGCTAGGCGGAAGAGAGAGACACAGAGAGAGGGCTAGGGGGAAAAGAGACAGAAGCAAACCGACAGAGAGAGAGAGATTCCTGATTTCCGCCATCCGTTCATGGAGGTTCACAAACCCCCTTCCTGGCGACATCGACCGCTGCTCGCCGTTGGCCGGAAGACAACCCCCTTCCTGGCGACATCGACCGCTGCTCGCCGTTGGCCGGAATTGCGGCTTACATAAAAAAAACCCCATTTCTGAGGACATAAACGGGAGAAGGGACTAATCGTGGGGGCGAGGGACGATCCGGGTCCGGCCACCGTAGCTGCAAAAGGAGGAGCATACCGCCAGCCGCGGGAGGAGACGCGAGGCTACAGAGCCTTCACGCATCCCAAATCATCACCTCTTTTCTTTGAGCGAAAGCGAGAAACGCAATACGCATTTGTCTCGGCTTTCAGAAAGTTAGAGGTTTTAACTACATTGAACTGATCCCACCGAAACCCCTAAACGTTACTACTGCATCTGGATTAACCCAACAACCTCCCCTGTAAGTACCAAGGCAGCGAAAGGGAGACCAAATCGATTTCCAGTATCAGAAAAAAGAAATCCCCATGAATTCCGGTAGGACGATTGCCCCGGAAAAAGAATAAGAGAAATGCAGATGGATGGATCAATGGTGGTTTGCATAGCAACCGGAGCTCAAAAGAGAACTAGCCAAAAGAACAAAGGGAGGAAAAGAGAAAATTGAAGCTTTGAAGCTCTTGTACTGTTTGGTATCTATGAACGGGAAACCCCCAATGCCACCCGCTGGCGCTAAATAAGCAGCGGCTTATCTAAGCAGAATATCAGGACATGCAGAAAGAACGAACAATGAGTCGCTTCTAATCTCTCATAGCGCCAACGACATAACAATAAAAGCATCGTTCATTTATTCCGCAAAGAAAAAAGAAAAATGAAAATAACAAGAAGAGCAGTAGATTTTACCAGTTGCTATCATCATCCTCGTCGTCATCGTTGGCAATGTGATCGAAGAATTGCACTGTGTTTCCGAGAACCTCGAAAAGACGTGAGGACTGCCTCTTGCCGGAAGAAGACTTTCCGGCAATCTCCTTGCCCTTCACTTTTGAGTCCACCATCTCGGCTTCCTCTCCCTCTCGGAGAGAATCGGAAATGCAGGAACGAGGAGGCTGACGATTTATACTCATCCGCAGGTGAGGTGATAGTCGTCGGTATTTAAAGTTTTCACTGAGAAGTGAGAATGATCTTTTAACCGCTTTAGTGGGGAAGGAATTTGAGTATTGAGGGTAAAAATGTCCCAAATGAATGGTGGAACTGGCTCTGCATGTCCACCGCCCATCTTCATGACTTGGACGGTCCTGATTTTCCCGTGAAAACTGCAAATCCCTTTTCTCTTTATGTCATCACTCCTCACTCCCAACTTCGGAACCGCCCTTCCATTAACGGAAGTATTTTTTAATTTTTAACGTTAAATTGCTACGCCTAATTTAACTTCACCATATTTTTTTGAAGGAAAAATAATCATATCGCCCTAAGTTTAATTTTCTTTTCCACTATAAGAAGAATATTTCTGTCCCATCTTCTGCCACCAAATGAAAATTAACTTTTTTCTTTAACTGCTTTTTCCAGACTTGAGATGTTCAATGTCGTCTTTCCTTAAAATCTTGTGTTTTATCATTCTAGATTTTATTTCAGGGTTTATTGCTACAAAAGTATAAAAGTTATTACCCTTAGCATGAAAGTTTTAAAAAAACTAGAATTCATTTTAAGGCATGTGTGGGCAACTGCCCACACCTGTCTCCGTTCCTTCCTTTAATCACCGGGCGTTTCTCTTGCCCATCAGCATTTAGTTCAGAATTTCATTTACCACTTCTGAAAATCAGTAGGCGGTTTTCCTTTCTTACAAGTTGCCTTCTCTCCAACCTGATTGATACTTTTGCTTATTAACATATGATCTTATTGTTGAGACACTAGTCTAAGATGAGCAACACTTTAGTTTGATAGTTGTGAGATGGACTCCTTCTTGGTTAATTTTTTTTTTTCCTAGACATCCATATTTCACTTAGAAGTTGCAAAGTCATTCTAGAATTTCTCCAGCCTCTAACTCACTACTTATATGACACATTAGGAAAAGAGGTCTGTGTGCGCAAATAAAAACAAAATGATTTCTACACCTTGTAGCACAAAAAAGAATATCAGTTACTAGTTACACCATATGACCAGAAAAATGTTATTTGTTACTAGGTACACCACATAAATGAGGCGAGTCCATACGATTGTTCATGTTCAGCCTGTAATTTGTTAATCACATTTAATGCGATTTTGATCCCTGGAGTCAAGGTTGGTGCAGCCGCTGTAGGTTTGATCTGTACAATTTCATGGGCCAAAATATCATTTTTCAAAATTTTTGTATATTACAAGTGAAAATTTTTAAAATTTACATGTAAATTTAAAAAAAAAATTGAAATACTTATTCTTAACAAACGGAAACCTGCACAACTATTATTTTAAGCGTATGGTAAAAAATTTTGGTAAAAAAGAGGGGATTTAGGGTATATCATCATTTTAAAACATTGAAATGGTAGTCTTATTGGGCGCAAATACCATATTCAGAATGTTCTGGCTGCATTCTTTGAAACTTTTTTGAGTGTATCAAACCCATAAACCTGACCTGACCAGGTCGTTAGAGTAAAGAAAACAGATGAAAAGTTTTCTAATGACCTGCCAGCACCATCCTTAAAAATGTTATTCACTGGCAGCTCGTGAACTTCGTTGGTGAAACTTTCCGGGTCATTGTCATACCGTCAGTAAACCTCTTGTTCTTGTATTGGTATATTTGTCATTTTGCCTGGTAGGAGTAACATGCATTGGGAAATAGGAGGTGGGATAGAACTGGTTAGAGAAAGGAATTGAAGAAACAGGAGAGTGCAGCCAGGGATGAATGTATATAGGCCTGCAGCACCATTGTGGTTGATGAGCTTCGAATTTCTGTAAGCGATGATTGTGGATATTTTACTTCACTTAAGTGACCGGAGCAAGGACATTCTTAGTTATCCAAATGAAAACATTTTTCCCATATATTTTATCAACAGTACTATAATTTTTATTTTCTTTTATATTTGAAGATAATCACAAGATCAGAGACACTTAGGGTATGATCCCAAGATGTTTGCTGCTATTACTGGTTGGTTTATTAATAGAAATCCCAAGATGAAAGAAGCAAAAGAGTAACTAAAAGCTCTACCAAAAAGGGGAAGTTGTTTAGCTGCTCGATTTCATCTTGAAGCTGCTCACATGACGAAGCTAATGGTCAATTTCGTAGAAATAGCAATCCCTGGCGAATGCTGCCTGCCAACTCTGACCGTGAATAAATTCATATGAACCAATTCTTTACATGATCGTCCAGCTTGAGCAGCAAGCAAACTGCAACCGCAGTTCATTAAGCGGTTGAGAGTCAGGCACGCAATGAACTTTTTCTATTTTTACTGACGGGTCATTTTCATGCCGTCAGTGAATAACATTTTAGCGATGGTGCTGGCAGGTCATTAGAAAACTTTTATGTCATTGATTTTCCGAAATTTTTTTCACGAGTAAAGACCTCATGAGTAAAACGCCTAGTTTTATCCCTGACCTAGCATTCTGTTTTTATATATATATATATATATGAAAGCTTGATTTCTGTGTTGCCATAGTTGTTCTTCCCATTCTTCAGTTGCAGAGCAAAGACTACCTCCACAATGACTTTTAAAAAGTGAAGTGACATGAATGCCTGGAGGAGGATTTCACAGTGAATGCCAAACATAGAACTGCTGAAAGTAAATTTGATGAGAAAAGATGCATACAGTGTTTATGCAATATAACAAATGATTTGGAATGAAAGGTGAAAATGGGGGGAAGGTGTAAATGACATAAAGAAAAATTTACTGCTAGTGTATCTATTTGATGATAAAATAAACACAACAAGTTGCTAGCTGCGGTTAAACTCGCATCGCTTGATGGAAGAATCAATATATCATATCTATATAGTTGTTGGATATTTATTTAAACATAAACATATTGATTAGTTTCTTAAGGGTTAATTAGAGAATGGTGAGAACAAAGACCGTATTTATGCTGCCGCTATTTTTTTTACCTTACCTGCATCATGATAAGATGGCTAATATGTTATGCTGCTGCATTTAACATAGTCATTATTATAATGGCTCTTATTTTAACCTTTAGATAAAAAGTGGCAATAGAAAGCTCTATAAATTCAACGCCGCTAATTTTTCAGCTTGATCTTGTTTTTTACCAAGTACTCAAGTCCAAGATAGACATTTGTCCGTTATCTTCTTATTGTTTTTGCACACTTGGACGATTATTCACATTGATGAATTAATCGCGGGCAATTTCACGTAAACCAGTCTTTCAATTACCGTTATTTCAAAAGGGGGTTCATTTTCTTTATGATATTTTACAGATACCCACTCAATATTTAAACTATTTTAAATAACCACCTCATGATTAAAAAAAACCGTCCCATATTATAAAATAATTCACGTACACACATTCCAGATAACACTTTCCATCTTCTGGCGTAACAACCGGTAGGTGAAATCGGTCCATGCAAGTGTTTAAAGATTCCACCCCCTCTTCAGCTCTTATGTCAGAAGACATAACCAATCCCCAGCTCTTATCCCTGGTCTAAGCATCTAGTTTCTACTAATCACTCTCACTCTCTCCCTCTCTCTCTTTATATATATATATATATATATATATATATATATATATATATATATTAAGAAAGAGAGAGATATATGACGAGTAAATTTTTATTAAAATGTATTTAAACAAAATAGGACATCCTAACATTTCTGTAAATACCAATTAGTCATAAAAGAAGTCTAAATATAAGTTGTTTTTTAAAAAAATATTAGTTTTTCTACTAGTAAAATTTTGATGTAATAAAAGTAATTGATGCTATAAAACCCACATTCAGGGCGATCTCCAATGGACCGCTGGAAACAAAATACCTATTTTTAACAAACTGAAACCTGCACAACTATTACTATAAGCGTATGGTAAAATATTTTGGTAAAAAAGAGGGGATTTAGGGCATATCATCATTTTAAAACGTTGAAACGGTAGTCTTATTGGGGGCAAATACTATATTCAGAATGTTCTGGCTGCATTCTCTGAAACTTTTTGCGTGTATCAAACGCTTCGAGAGAAAGGAGGCTCTGTTCGCAGTTACAAGTCACAATCAAGCCTTTCCATTAATTGGAATGTTTATTTTTACTGAAGAGCTATACATTTTTATGAACCCCAAAGAATTGATGTGCAACAAACTGCTATTTTGAGTCCTAAGAGCTTGAACGTCTCCCCCTTCTCTTTGTTCTTTTTCGCTTCTGATCCCTCCCCTTCATTTCTGTGCTCCTTCCTTTTATCTAAAAGAAGAAACAAAAAACCAAAGAAGAATGGAAGGAACAACTAAGGCAACGCAGAAATCAAGCTTCCATATATATATATATATATATATATATATATATATAAACCAGAATGATGGGTCAGGGATAAAAACTAGGCGTTTTAATCTTGATGTTTATGTTTTCTTTGCTCAGGAGGTCTTTACTCATGAATTTTTTTCGAAAGTTCAATGATATAAAAGTTTTCTAATGACCTGCCTGCGCCATCGTTAAAAATGTTATTCACTGACAGCTCTTGAACTTCGTTGGTGAAACTTTCTTTTTATTGACGGGTCATTTTCATACCGTCAGTGAATAACATTTTTAGCGATGGTGCTGGCAGGTCGCTAGAAACCTTTGATCTGTTTTCTTTACTCTAAATATGTGGTCAGGTTTATGCGTTCTATTTCTGTGTTTGTTCATCTCTACAATTAAAAAAAAATGAAACCGAAGGTGCCCAATAAATGAGTAAAATGGCAATCTGGAAACCATCCATCTGGTAACCGCAGTGGACCTTTCTTTGTGCCCTCTCCAAGTGTTGGAGACCTCCAGGTGCCATGCACAAGCCTGAATTTGAGACCTGTAATGCCGGTGCCATCCCAGCTATCGGCTGCAAATCCTGCTGCTCTTGTATACTTGTTTGACGATGATTAATTTTTCATTAACTAATTTGTCCAAATGAAGGGTGAAGGCTGGAGATACCTAGCGTTTTGGTCTTTGCATGGTTGGTCTCGGTTTTTCATGGTTGGTCTCGTGCCATTGAAAGATTAGTGCGCTCTGTCAGGTGGAAGGCTGCTGCACTGAGAGGATGAAGGCTCTGTATATAGTGTACAATATTCAAATGTAATTTGTTAATGATATATAGTGCAATTTTGATCCCTAGAATCGAGGTTGGTGCAGCCGCTGTAGGTTTCATCTGTAGAATTCAAGCAATCCCATTGCTCTGTATATAGTGCACTATGCCCTTTCAGGATAATAATATGTTCATGTTTATTCCATAGTTTCAAAACGATAAGTTAAAACCCAACAAGAAATAACACACACACATAAAAGAACTAAGGTTGCGAATAGCAAGGGCTTTATTGCTTTATATGGAACCAGATGTGATTTCAGCTTGACTTCGTACTCTATTCAGTAGCCAAGCTGTTGGCATTATGAATATAGCAACACTTCCCACTGTTCAACTTGGAAAATCCTACTAGTCTGTTCATTACAGGATGAACATGAACAATCGTATGAACATGCAGGAGGTTAAGTGTATCACATTCAAGATGATATTCATAATCCAGCTACATGAAAGCAAATCCGAGTCCAAATCCAAATCCGTTTTAGTTTGCTATTCAGATCTGAAAACTTTTCCCATATCACTAATTTAATGTGTTTTATTGGATAACCAATCTAGATCCTGTCTGTGGACATCCCTATAGTGGACAAGCCCGGGCAAACACATGTGAGTTCATGCACACATGCAGAGGCGTATACGTGTATATACATATACAGCAAGTCCAGTTTTGTATATGTACTTGTATGTGAAATTTACATCTTAAAAATTGAACCATATAAATATGATATCTGTCAATATTTATGATTTTCTCACCCACTAGAGATTGGACAGTGCCACTACGTAAATGAAGAAACCAAAACACCGAAGAAGAATGAGAGGAACAACTATGGCAACACAGTAACTTCGTGTTTGGCCCTTCCTCATAACTATCCACAGCCACTGAGGCAAGAGATTGTTAGTGCCATTAACTCACATGACTGAAAGAGATTCCACATTCCATAAGCTGTACCTATTACTGGTGATTGATGTGAAAAAATGGTTTAAGTGAAACACGCATGTTCTATTCGTTCCACGTGTCAAAAAACTTCAAGCAAAAAATCGGCAACTTGGAGTTCAAATTAAGGTTGATAGTAAATACGAAGCATTGTGGACCTGCCTATTTATAGACACCTTCAATGCTTCCAAACCGAAGAAACCACCTCTTCATAAATACAGAAGAAAGAGAGAGAGATAAAGAGAAACTAGTTCTTATGAATTTGAGGAATTGAGTAGGAAAGGGGAGGAGGAGCACCATGGGCAAGATCATGAATAAGGCTGCCATGAAGATACCAGTGACTCTTGATGTCCTTCAAGGAGAAGTCGATCCAGAGATCGTAGCACGCGTTGTTTTGTCGTCACCGACCATGTTGTCGGTTCTTGATCTAGCCAGAATGAAGATCACGCAAATTTTCTGTCATCTCCAACAGATTCAACTTTCAAGCACTCTGCATGGATTCTCTAAAGGGTTTGATTCAAATGGGGTGTGTAGGTGCAAGATGCTGTGTGAAGCTACAAGGGATAGATGGATGCTCAGACGAGCCACCATTGTGGACGAATATCGAAGGCTATGCTGGTGGCTGTATCGACAGGGCTCATGGCCATTGACATTAGATTGTGCAGAGGTGGGAAATCAACTAGCATCATGTGTTCTAGGCATGGTATGAATTTGTGGTTCTTTTTTTCATATCACAAGTTTAAATCTTTTTATGCTATTGGTTGCAACACACGCCAAATTTGAAACAATGTTTTATAAGCTATCAACAAGTACTGCATTGCGTCCTTGAATTAAGGAAAAGAATAATTACTTTACTAAATTTTAGCAATATATGAAACTCTCCACGCCTTTTATTCTTGTGTCAAAGATGAGAAACTCTTTAAAACCATATCAAATCAATTTTGCATCTCTATCTCCTTTTTCATAAATGTGCGGTGTATGTATAATATGTTTTTGCATTCTAATTTATGTAATGATAAGTTGACATTAATATGCTTTCTGTGTTGGTGGAGCTATAGGTTGAATGCTATAATAAGAAGAGAAAGGAAAAGGGTAAGTTACACCTAGCGACAGCTACAGAGGAAGGCTGCATGGAAGCCATGTATGCTCTTGGAATTTTTCTCATACCAAAAAAAGGGCCATCAACAGCTGCAGGCATGGAATGGCTGGAGAGAGCCACTAAAGCCAGCGATGGCGGAGCTGCTGGCCTGGTCAAGAGCAGGAAGATGGCTTTGCAAATGATAAGGGACTTGTGGATTGCAGATGGACTCCTGCAGCCTCAATCATGGCACTGTGTGGATGATGAGTGTGGCATGTCGGCAAGAGGTAAAGCCTTGAAAGGTTGGTGGCACTTAAAAATTTTAGTGATGCAAACTGGGATACAATGAAATATATCAAAGATTGACCAGAAAATGATCAATTATTTTTGCATTAATACTGTTGATAATGAAAACCTGCCAACTGAACCGTCGTGCATGGTCCACCTGGGTAGATGACTTCTAATCCAGCTATATAACACTCCCGAGAAGATGCTTGCACCATCACTGACACTAGTGACTAAGAAATTTTTGGTAGAAAGGCACTATTAATAAATCCATGAATTGTGGGGCCAGTGTGGGCATCCGCTGTACCGACACTCATAGAGCTTTAACCTAAGTCACTAAATGCCTACAGATCGCTAGCCCACCCAAAAAAAAAAGGGATGTCAACGGATCAGGTTTAAATTGAATACATATCATGTATGCTTTCAATGCGAGTATTCACATTATTAGGATTTGGATTGAAATTCCAATATGAATAAAGAAAAATTTTAGAGTACCATATCCAGATCTGAGTTTACGATGTATGAATCTGGTGTTGAAATTCACAAGACTAAACCTGAATCTGATTTTTAAACAGAATCCAAAACCCAACCATATGTTTAAAGGACAAACGCGAGAGGTTATTGCGAGGTACGAAAGTACGAGTGTCACTAGGAACAGATTTCCATTACGGAAAAAATACTGCCAAATATTTCAGTAGAAAGATTATGGTTAAAAGCCAGAAAAACAACCGTGATAAACTATCATGGACAAATTGATACGGGTTCTTATTGAAATTTCACTTGAAAAATGGCTGAAGATTTCCGGCCAATGTTGACTAAAGTACAGGGGTAAGAACCGAAGAGCCCAAAATGAAAAATAACAGTAATTTTAGAAAGTTTTGCTAGCCGTCCATCGGCCTCATGCAGAGTGTCGGCACCGTCGGATCCGGTTTGGGACAAAACGGGTGAAAGCCAGAAAACTAGGGCAGGGATAAAACTAAAACTAAACCGCTGAGAACAGATGGTTTACAACTTTTGCACCAACCATATTGATATGATCTAAAGAAGGCTTTAATGAAATATGCATATTAAGTTAATTATTCTTTTGAGTCAAATAGTGTTTTCATAGCAATTGAAAAAACAATTACTTTTATAACATCAAAATTTTACTAGTACAAAAACTAATATTTTTTGGAAAAACAACTTCTATTAAGACTTCTTTTATGACTAATTAGTATTTACAGAAATGGTAGGATGTCCATATTTTGTTTAAATACATTTTAATAAAAAATTCAGCCGCCATATCACTTTCTCTCTCTTAATATATATATATATATATATATATATATATATATATATATATATAGAGAGAGAGAGAGAGAGAGAGAGAGGGAGAGAGAGAGAGAGAGAGAAACAAAGAGACAAAGAGAGAGATTAGTAGAAACTAGATGCTTAGGTCAGGGATAACCAGACCTTTTATTTTTTTGTTAAAAATGATTTTTATATAAAATATAAACATATTAATATATTTATAAAAACATGCTTTGATTTAAGTTGTTTTAGGAAAAATGTAGATTCTATTTGTCGTCAAAATGTTGATGTTATGAGGGCCATTCATTTTTTTCTTATTATAAGAACATACTTACAGCCTAACAAATGATCAACTTAACATATGTTTTGCATTAACCTATTTTTGAGATCATATCAGTGCAATTAAATTGCAAAAAAAAGACATAAACATCAAGATTAAAACACCTATTGTCTACAAATCTCTCTCTCTCTCTCTCAATTATCTTCAACAGGGATGTTCTCGTGCTAAGCAAAAAGACTGTTAAAAACTATTTTTACCAACTTCTTTCTGGTTCGCCAACTCGTAGCAGGATTCCCTCACAAGGTAACCTCTAGGCTCCCTACTGGGCTGATGGAGACTCGTCGCCATTGCTAAATTGCTAAAAAGGCTTGCAACACTCACATGGCAGTTGTAGAAATAACAATCCCTCTAGGCACCACATTGTTTAGACGGTTGCTTAGAAAGGAAAGGCTGTAGGTTTTCTTTTTTGTAAACTAACTCTAATTTGGTTTCGCCTACTGTCTTTCTATTTGGGGCATTAATTTTACTATATCCGTGTCACTCATCGGTTCCACCTTTCACTTTTAATCTTTTCTACGAGAACAATAAAAAAGTAACAACATACAGCATGGGTAATAACTATAGCACTGACAGTTTCAACACTTAGATGTTAAACTATGACATTTGTAAGTGACTGAGTTTGTAATGGAAAAGCTATTGCGATATAAAATGTTTCAGTTATACAATGGTAAAGTTTGTCTCAATAATTTACTTGTCACAGTAAATCTGAATTGAGGTATCTATGAATGTTTAAGACAAAGAAGATGGCTTCCCTGAATTTTTTGAAGTTCCTCATGTTCTACATTCATGTGGCAAATGCCAACACCTCCAAGAGAAAAACATTTAGGGGCCATTTCTATACCTGTAATGGGGTTTGTGTTTCAAACCCACTTTGAGGGCATTTAGACGACAGTTATGGCATGTTTCTTCACAATGGTTGGCGTGCATTTGTTGAGCATCATTCTTTACATTTCGGGGACTTTCTTGTTTTCTGATATGATGGTGATATGGAATTTGATGTTAAAATATTTGATAGAAGTGGATGTGAGAAAATTTGTTTCAAACCAATTCAAATGAATGACAAGAAATTCATCCCGTGTAATCCAAAGAAGAGTGTCTCTCAATCGGATGGTTATATGTGCGACCCTGAACTATCAAGAAGTGAATGTGCTGAGGAGGTTGCCCAGGACAGTTGTCGAAGGTCGAGGGAAAAATGTAATTCTTTCACGAATTTTGTAGTTAAGTTATAAGTTTAAAGTAATTAAAAGCTGTTAAACTTCTGCTTCATCTATATCTGTAATTTGAAACCATATGTTATTATATGTCATTTATGATACTGTAAAAAATCGCAAGGTACATTAAGAAAAAAGGATAAAACAAAGAAAGAAATGAAACGACAGAAGGGGAAGTGAAAGTGAACCATGTCAGAAGAAAGTTCCCCGTTCTAAGTAAGTGAAGCTTCATACCAGATTCGCCAAATTTCTACCAAATGGGAATCTGATTGGGATTTGGACTCATCCTGTCAGGTTCTCATACGTAGATTGAATGCTGATTAAACATTTATACCTATCCTATACACTTGTTGGATTTGATCTTGAACTAAACATTAAGGATGCCAGCATTTCCACCTCATTGTCAGTCGTATGGATAATTAAGATTTTACATGTTTGTAGTTCCAAATTATCTAATTGGATACTAACAAGAATGAACATTCTATTGCTGATTAGAGACTAACAAGAAACTATGTGACCGTAGCAACTGGTGGTTCACATGCACTTGCCAGATTGCTGATTGGAGACTAACAAGAATGAGCATTTTACTGCTGATTGGAGACTAACAAGAAACTATGTGACCGTAGCAACTGGTGGTTCCACATTAAAAAAGTCGGATGTTCAGAGAACAGAATTGTACTCCTGCCAACTTGAAAAAGGAGATGATTCCGCTCTTACACAAACTTGAAAGATTAACATCCCAACTTGTTTTTCTGTGCTGGATTATCTAGGAAAATGCAAGAATGTCTAATAAGCCAACGGATAATGAAGAAAACTAGAAATCAAGAAGATTCAAGTAGTACTTCTCATCCAGCTGCTAAGCACTGACAATTCTCATCTAATCTCCAAGGATTTAGCGCACATTCATATATGCAAATCCCAACAAAGCTGCTGAGTTTTTGTGATTACTCATGTCCTCTGTGCTAGAAGTAAATAAGTGCAGAAGTTCAGAGAACTTGTGGCAGCTACTTGGAGATTTTTAATGTCTATTTTGGATGGCCGCATTTCACAACCATCCATTTTTGAATCACCTGAAAATCCTATAAGCAAGTAAAGTTCCAGCATATTGCATGTAAGAATTAATCCTAATGAAATCAATCTGCATGTATATCTGAACTGAACTACATGATTAATTAATTTTAGTTAATAGAACATGTATCTATGAGAATTTATAGCTTACACATTGGCTTGCATATATGAGCTTTTCTTGATCCTGATTAGGATTTAGGCGTCAATCATTCATGCATAAGATCTGTTGCCATTATCATAATCATAATCACATAGACAATAATTTACTGTATAATGAAAATCATTCACTCCCAACTATCCTCCTCATCGATCGACAAGAACTTGTTTGATTATTAGTATTACACACAACTCGAATGAACCCAAGCAAATTGGCTCATCCATTCACCGGCAACGTTTACACTTCTAAACGTTTCTACGATGAAGTGTTTCACCATGGACAAGCTCATGTTAGTTCCATCTCTTAGAATTAAGTGCCACGGGAATGAGTCAGCCTACAGCAGTGTTGCTTCATGAACGTGTACTGATTTTATTTGCTAATACATATCAAGAGCTATTTTTTGGTTGAACAGAGTTGCAGCAGAGAGCCATGCTCTCTCGACTCAACCAACTTGAACACCAACTGAATTTTCCTTTTTTCCTTTGCACTTTGTCTCTCCTTCATCATGTGAAGCCAGAGACTCCTGAAGCATGCGTCCAAAAGAAGCTTTAGCAGGATCTCCAGATGACAATTGAGTAGGAAGCTCAGCAATAAGTTGCTCCATCTCTTTTCCTTTCCCTCACAACACGATGTACAGTCCCAAGATGATAAATCCAGCAGCAAGCACACTGAAACCACAATTAGATCGTACATTAAAAAGTTTGGTGGGTCATATCAGATGTTATCAGGTATGAATTGTTGCTCTAACTCCTGTTGTGGAGGAGCTCGTGGAAACGTGTGTAAGTGTGAGTGCGTGAAGGAGCTCATGGGTACGTGAGTTCCATCGGTTCCAAATCATGGGTAGGTAAAAAAAATGGAGAAATTGGTGAGAGTGAAAAGTGGAGACGTGAGGAGAACTTGTGAATGTGTGTGCGGTTCCCAAGATCATGGGTGATGGAGAAAATGGTGCGAGACTTGAGGGCTGAAATGAAGGAGATCATGAGAGTGACCAGCGGTTACTAAGTTGAGGGCTGAAATGGAGGAGATAATGGAATGACCAGCAGTTATTAGCGTGAGGATCAAGTTTTTGTTTTTCTATATATAGTTGTTAGAGAAAGTTGAATGAAGTACACCCAAAAGAAGAAAGAAATTTTTTTCCCTTAAACCACTTCCCTCTACTCGTGAAGTCCCCTCTCGTTCTTTACTCTCTCTCTCCTGTCGTTTCCTTACTCTCTCTCTCCCTTGCCATGTACTCTTTGCCTTGTCGCACTCTGCATCCCTCTCCTTGGTGTGTTGCAGCCTACAGTCACCTCTCCTCATTTTGCCGTTACCAAAAGGGAGGTGAATGAGTATGAATCAAGGGAGTGCGCCAACATTTGGTATCAGAGCTTCCAGGTTGTATGCCAAAGCTCCCTCGATTCAAGCCTATGTCGATCATCACAAACGAGGCAGTGCGGGAGACGAGGCAGCGCGGGAGATTGTCAGTGAGACGTTCCAGTATCCGCTGCTCATGACGACCAACTACACCAGCTGGGTGATTAGGGTCCAAGCCATGATAGAAGATCAAGGCGTCTGGAAGGCAATCGAGCCGACGGCCAGTGTGGCTGTCGACACAAGGAAGGACAAGAAGGCGAGGTCGCATCTTCTCCAAGCCCTCCCAGAGGATCTCCTAATGCAAGTGGCAAAGAAGGCGACGATGAAGGAGGTTTGGGATTGCCTCAAGACGAGATTCGTCGGGGCAGATCGCGTGAGGAATGCGCGCTTGCAAACCTTGAAGAGTGACTTTGATGCCATGAGAATGTAGGAAGGAGAGACGTTAGATCAGTATGCGGGCAGACTCACCAGCATGTCCGTCAAGTATGCCAACTTGGGGGGAACCCTGAGCGACGCCGCCTTGGTGAAGAAGCTGTTTGATACTATTCCAAATCGGTTTCTCAGCGTAATCGCCGGCATAGAGTAGTTTTGCGACCTCGACACTATGTTGTTTGAAGAGGCTGTGGGACGACTCAAGACCTACGAAGAACGCTCGCATCCCCGAGCATTTGGTACCGGTGGCAACGGTGATGCTCAACTACTTCTCACTCAGGCTGAGTGGGAGGCACGACAGAAGAGAAGCGGCGGCGACCCATCATTGACCCAAAAGGAGAGGACTCACGGGGAAGGAGCGTGTTTGCATCCCAAAATTTTATTGGTTTTGGAGTGATTCAAAAAAATTGAGTTTTGTTTGGAAATAAGAAAGAAAAGGGACTCGCCCGTCGGTATGAGGATCGACCGTTCCCGGCGCCTTTACCCGGGAAAATCAACCCAAGGGCTATGTTTATCATTGATGCATTTCGTTTTAACTTAAACATCTTTTTGATTCTATATGCGGTGTAGAAAATATTGAAAGTTTGATGTTTCAAACTTTTGAAAAGATTCTTGAAGAGTTGCTTGACAATGTGAAATGTTTTGAAGAAAAAGTGTAACTAGTAAATATCATTTGAAAAACTTGTGAAATCATTTTGAAATCACTTTAGTGTTACCACTTATCTAGAGCTCCATCCCATCTTGCTTAAGTTCTTTTGGAGAGGTGCTTGTGATCATAAGTGAATAAAGTGGGTGAGAATGCATGGATGCATTTATCCTATATGATTGAAAGAATATAAAACATTCCTACCACAACATTCATCTAAAGTCATTCCTACCACAACATACATCTAAGATTTCGTTGTTATAATTATTATATATAAGAAGGAAAAGTTTTTTTTTTTTGAAAAGGGATAGGGATTGTAGACCATCAAGCATGATTCCAATATTGGGTCATTACTTGGTTTGTGGTCTTAATGAAGTTGGTAAATGGAAAGTTCGTGAGAGGAGAATATTAAAAAGAATACAAGAGATAAAACACTCTTATGAAAAGATAGAGAGAGAAATAGAGAAAGACATGCATACATGTGTACATACCATCACATATACACATATATGAAAGCTTAAGAGAAAAAGATGTATTGATTTGAAGAGAAAGAGAGATTTTAAAGGAAAAGAAAATATCATATGTATATATGAGTATGAGAAACTTTATAAGAGAAGATATTTGTCTTGTAAAGATGAATAAATATTTGAAAGAAAAGAAACGGAACACATGTACATACGTATTCATGCACATATGAAAATTTATAAAATGGAAAGTGAAAGCAAGTAGAGAGTTAAATGAGAAAGGGAGGAAAAAAGGCATACAACGTAGAGGCAGTGATAGATTAACATCCCAACGGATCTTCCATGCAGATGCATCTCTCTCAGTAATGGCTGCAATGCATGTGCACTAGACGGCTGCAATCAGATTGAGTAATGCAGTGCTCGTATACGGGTGTGGGTAACTCTCTCTCATTTTCGCATGTCATTAGAGATCAATTTAATTAAACAATTATGTTAATTAATTCTATTCTTGTTAGAAGAAAAAGTGGAAGATAATTGATTTGGTGGATATGCTTAAGGGAGTAGTAATTTAGTACCTGGATGATGAACCATATGGCTATGCACAAAGTGCTGGCTGAGCCAAGAGCGAGCCCAGCGCTAGGTTGCCCAGCTCCGGTGACCCTGCATGCAGGCGCAGCAGGTGGGCATGAATGGACCAGAGCTGGAGTCCTGCGCCCTTGCAGAAGGTTAGTAGCGCAGCTCCAGCCATCCCTATGAAGGTCCCAATCACCTTCGCCTGGCATGCTCGGCTCCTCATTTGTAGATTCTCCAATGTGTTTCAAATCATGGCCCCATTCTGCTCAGAACACCATGCATAAACCAAAACTAAAACAAACTTCATATAAAGCATATGAAGGTTCAAATGTTTTACATTTGGATGCTTTTAGTATGTAACTGTTTCGTGAATCTGCCTAAAACAAATTGTTTTATTTACCAAACGAGCCCTGATAGTTCTACAATGTTATATTATAATCTCATATCACTTTATTTTTCAAAATTTTATCAATTTAAAACATTTCTCAATTGTTCTAAAAAATAGGAAATAATAAAAAACTTGTATCTTGGGGCAGAACATATGTAACCTAAGAATTTTTTTTCCAATTTTTCTGTTGTTGTTTTTTTTTTTTTTTATTTTGGGAGGTTGGATGAATGTGCTTAGCTTCGGACCAAGAAGCTGATCTGGGATCCTAGTTTTTATATGAGAACCATGATGGCATTTGTTTACTTCGAATTTCAGATAAGATCACTAAGAGGTTTTGGCCACACACCAAGGATCAGAGCTGGTAGGCAACCAGTCTTTGTACAAAGACAACCATAAGCCTAACAAGACATTGGGTTTGGAATAGTGCAACCAAACTCGGTGTTCGACACGTTACCAACTAAGGGGGGTTTGGCCTCGTTTATGGGCTCCCTTGTACCTATGCAACCCTGTCCACAGGGGAGTCTACCTCTCTGCTTCAGCCCAGAACTGGTTATGCAGCTCTGAGATTTATGGCTTTTACGGTCGCTTTACTTTTGATCATGATCACAGCAAGGCTTAGAACTCGTCGAATACAAGAATAAAATAAGACGTTAAAACTTGTTTACCCTCCTTAACTTTATTTGCATTTTCTTTTCATGCTTTCTGAATCATGCAGTCTCTGTATCAGCCACCACCATCTCTCTCTCTCTCTCTCTATCTATTTTCAGCCACTGCTACCTCTATCTGTCCTCCTCTACACCATGTGCTGCATCATCAAATGCTCTCTTCTACCTGTTTCAGAAAACCCACCAGCCAAGTTGGTTTTTTCTTCTTATTTAACTTTTAAAGAAAAGATTTAAAAAAAGTGGCTGTTCTCCAGCCAACTCGGAGAAAACCCGATCCCACAGTACAACAAGCCACTAGTACAAACCCAATCCCTATAATTTCCTTGTCGTTACTCCGAGAAATATTTATTAATAAAAAACCTAAATAACCCACAAAGGAATCGAATTATTTGGATTTTAGTGCCGTGTCAAGAAGCCTTAACAAGGGGGTGGGGGTGGAAAAGAAAATTTGAAAGGAAATTACTATATTGGTGAGACGAAAAAAAAATCAAGACAAAAAGAAAGAAAAAAAAAAAACGAAAGGAAAAACTTAGCTAGGTGTAGCAAAGTTGATGACTGAATAGAAAGGTGTGTTTTGGGAGATCGGCAGTGAACACTAGCATGGATTTTACATGTATCGGCTTACCTTTCTAAGAAGAAGGCAATAGGGCAAATAAAGGCAGAGCAAAAAATGTAGCGGTAAGTGATGAGCATGAGGAGGCTCATCCCTCGGTCTACTGCTAGCTTGTAGAGGACTTTCATTCCGGCCAACGCCACTTGCACCACCACCATGGCCACCGCCGGCATCGCCGCTTTCACTCCATTACTACAGCTTGTCAACTTTTCTTCCATTTACTAGTACTACTACAACTGGCTCTTCTTCTTCTTCTTCTTCTTCAAGGAAGAATTGGAAGATGGAAGGATTGCTTCAGCCTAAGTACAATACATATAGGCTTATAAGTGTTCTTCTAACTCCTAATTGGTTGATGCAGGTCCCTTTAATAGATGGCTCCATGGAACCAGATCTCCACTCCCAATTGCATTCTATATGCAACGACAGATTCAGTAAAGAATCGATCAAGTAGTGTTGTTAAAGTTTATTCATGTAATTGCTACATATTCTCTCATAAATTGATGGAAGACTGCAATCCAGTAGAATTGCTTTCGAGTGCTGAAATCTAACTTGTATAGGTAGGGGCGGAGTTAAGATTTTTTCATTACAGGAGCTAAACTATAGTTTCAAAATTTTAACAAGGGTTGAAATATATTTTTTCAATTTTTTTTTTTATATACATTGAACTGAATTGAAATTTACATATAAATTTTTGAATGCTTTAAAATTTGAATGGGCCAAGGCCCCTGCCTCTGCTCCTGTGAATATGCAACTAATAGTACGTAGAGACGGAAAAGTAAAAAAACATAGCATTTACGTTGTTGTAAAAATAAAAGCCGTGCGTGTTATTAACTTGTAAAGAGCATGATTTTTTGAGGGTTAGTAGGAAAAATATTTCATCCTATCTCCAGGCTTGACAACCGATCCACACTTCTTTGATCTCTGTAGGAAATCATTTACTTGCTTTCAGTACTACCTTAGATGATGCGCTCGCTATGTTTTAACTTGTATATTGGTGATCCTCTTTTTGTAGAAAAAGCAGTTGATTCCGTAGGAACTCGAAATGAAGACTAGCAGCCTACATAGCCCCTTCTCTGTCTGTCGCACTAACCCCTTCATGGATAGTGTGACTTTTTTAAAAACCCATTTGAACTATGACGAATTTATCAGTAGAAATTAATGAAGCAATGGTTAAAATATGAGACTGCTTCCAATTATACTCATATATGTATTATATACGTACATATGTATTTCTATAATTAAAGGCACTTGTTTCATTTGAGAAGTATTTCAGTCTTTTGAAAAAAAAACTTTATTTCCATATTTTCAACTTTATCTCCACCATTTCATCTACTTAGAATCAACGGGTTGTATCATTCTCATTAAATATGGTATATAAAGGCATAGTAACTACTTATTTTCAATAATAAACACATTTTTTATGTTAAGTTTTAGTTTTCAAAACACATCGATCACATCTTGATCATGCTTTATTGTTAAAGAATGACCTGAAAATTTGAGTTTGAAGTAGAGGGTTCCAAATCTAACTTTCCTCTTGTAAATCTGTTTTTTGTTTTTCAAAGAGCCAAATTGTCATTTTGTCACTTTTTTTAAGTTTTTACCAGAAGGTCTATTTTATCCTTTTTTTTTAAGTTTTTACCAGAAGGGCTAATAGCTGTTGGGTACTGTTTGACAAATACAAACAAAAACATATGGAAGAACAGCAGTAACAACAATCCTGTAAAGCAGGAATCTTTTTTTTAAAAACATATAAAAACTTTAAAATGAAGATAGAATGGAAGCACAATTAATTAGAACTTGACTGACTTTCCTCAACTTACTTAGAACTTTTAGGGCATAGTTAAGTAAATTGGTTCTCCCTTACTGTTATTTAGGGTTACAACCATGTAGGATCAATGACAACAAAATAAAAGATAAACAATACTATGTGACACATACATGACATCTCTGTATTGGCCAATGTACCGAATCAGTTTGGACTACAATTAATTTGATACAAATCGATCAATTCAAGCCACTTTTTACAACACTGCTAGAGATCAGCATCATTTTCAAGGCGGCCTCTCATTAATATTTGTCTAAGAAGGTATACATTATAAGCTGCCTCAGGGGTGTAACATAGCTGGTCGAACATGCAAGCAAACATATATAAGGTATGTTGCATTTCAATTCCTGTGGGTACTATTCTCCTAAACTGTTAAAAGGTAGAATCATGACACTCAAATTGAAGGGTGTACCATACACACCTAGGTCGTAACACAGAACAAAACCCCAGAGGCAAGGAAAATGAGAAAGGGAAGGAAGGGGGGGGGGGGGGTGGTGGTGGTGGTGGATTTGGTTCTTCTTTAAGCAGTGGGTTGTTAACCTCATGCTCATTTGAAGAAAGTATGGTATGTGTTACAAACTTAAAACGAATCTGAAGAGCTTAATTTGACACTTTTTCACAAAGTATCAAAGAACCACTTTGCAATGGATAGCTAATTTACAGTCACAACCATCAAATGGGAGACAGCGATTCCTGCATAATTAAAGGGCCATCATAATGCTGAACATAAGAACATAATCTAATTTTATGCTTTGTCATGACCCTGCATTCAATTTATGCTATTTTATTTGTTCCAAATAATTAAACAATAACAATGGAAAATATTTTACATCATGACATGTGGCGACCGGTAAATTGAACTTGTCATCAATTTGATTCGAATCGGCCTATTCAAGCAGATTTTCGAGCCCTGTGGAAGATTATCATTCCTTTTTCGTGGTGATTGGTTGGTTCCTGATCCTATCCTCCACTGATAGCTACGTGAACCATTCTTTTCTATTTAATTTAAACGCACAGGTACTCTTGACAGGAATAAACCCCTGGAAACACGTCCCTAATAAAGAATATGATGCTTGAAGAACCCAACTATAAAGTAAGCATCAAACAATAAACTCCCATTATTCAAATGCCTTAGGTCACATCCATATAGCCAAAATTGAAAAAAAAATGCTAAAATTAAAATAACCCATACTATGCAAAGCATCTAGTGTGGGTGTGTGTATGTTTACACACACAGACACACACACACACACACGAGACCACTTGGGTAAGCGACAAAAACCAGACCCATTAAAACTAATTATTAAAGTTTTTTTTTCAATCTAACCTTATGGATATGATCTTAGTGATTTTGAGAAAACAGTATATTAAATTTTTTAGTCACTTTTTTACTTTAATAATGGTTTTTCAATAATCTAAAAATGAATTTTGATATTAGAAAGTTCAATATTTTGACAAAAGTAACTTGAATTGAAGCATAATTTACATTAAATTAGTGTTTACAAACACATTATTTGGTTCACATTTTGTTTAAAACACTTTTTAACACAAATTTAAGAAGTCTGCTTGTTGTCCTTACCCATTTTGTCGGATATTATATATATATATTCGAAGGATCAGTTTCAACAGTAAAACCTCAGAAACGGAAAATCCAAACCAGTGTATATGCTCATTTGCTCTTCGAAATGTGGTCAATCGATTCAGATTCAATATCCAGTGACATCCTTGGACATGGACAGACTAGATTTCTCTGTGTGCATATATGTGATTGCAAACAAGATATTGGCTCATTTATAACCCTTGTTTAGCATCACTTTCCTTACATGCTAGTGCTTAATGCAGGACTCTTCTTAAGTGCATGGAAAAACTGGCTGTGAGAGCTGCATGCTCCTGACTCAATTAGCTACAACTGAACACTGTCTATCTGATCTTCTTTTATGCTGTGCTCTGGCACTTGATTTGCACCAATGCCTGCACCTGCCGGGTTCGAGTGCAACCCATCTGAATCCAGTTTAGTTGCTTCTCCAGCAGATCTGTGTGCCTGAAGCTGGACAAGTTCCTTCACCTCTTTCCCTTTGCCCCACAGCACAGTGTACAGTCCCAAGATGATCAATCCAGCACCAACCACACTGAAACCACAAGGTGTTTCTGCTTACTGTATATCGTTTCAAATTTCCATTCTGCATCTTTGTAACTTTATGTTATTGGAATGTTCCATATATTATATATAACTGGAAACAAATAATATAATATATAAATGTACATTATATATACTGTCTTGGTAATGAATAAGAAAGTTTCATTTTATTTCCAACCTTTAAGGGTGTTTTGAGTGCTATTTTACCTTCCTAGATGAAGAGCCTCATCAAGAAATATGGACCCAAAAAAGGCAACAATGACAAGGGACAAGGGGTTGAAAGCTGAGACAAACAGTGGTCCTCTCATCTGAATAGCCCATGACATGAGAGCCACAACCAAACCTGATACCAGTATGCCCTGCAAGCTCATAGAAAAAAGAAAAAGAAAATGTCACCAATCCTTACACATGCAACATCTAGTGACCACTTTGGACAATCTTAATAATCATAAAGTTCCAGAACATGTGTATATATATATATATATATAACCGTACTCAATCAACTGGTATCATGGAACGCACCATTTGAGACTGTTTTTAGCACCATAAAATATAAAAAAATCACCCAACATAGCGGTTGGTCGGTTATGTGTGTGTGTGTGTGTGTATATATATATATATATATATATATATATATATATATATATATATATATATATATATATATATATATATACAGAGAGAGAGAGAGAGAAAGACTCGTATATAAGATTTGATGGTTGATTTTATAAAAATAGTTAGGTAGCGATTAAGATACAAAAATTGAAATACATTTGTATTTTCAAGGGACTGAAATACCCCTCAAAGGAGGAAACAAATGAGTTTCCTTAATAAAGACCCATTGCTTCATACGAGGGGTATTTCAGTTCCTTGAAAATAAAATAAAATTTCAATATTTTTCATATATATCTTCAAGAAAATAACATCAGTAAAGCTAGAATTTTATTTCTTTATGTGAAGTTTGAATATAAGAAAATGGAATATTAATTCCCAATTCTGAAAAACTTAAAATATATATTCTCATATTATCAGATATGGGAACTGAAAAATATGAGAAGTCATGTTAACTGCAATGAATCAAGCACTGAAATTTGTTCAAGTGGTTCACATGTTGTGATTAGGAGTGGGCATTCAGCCGGGCCAGCCAGAAAAAAATTGCAAAATCCTAGCCTGTTCCGGGCCAATGAAATATCGAGCCACGGGCTTGAGTTTATGCCCGAGGCCCAGCCAGCCTGCTGAGCTGCACTTTTTTGGGCCTGGCTGGTTCATAGTTGGACAATTCACTTCAAATTTGAAAATTTCATAAGAAACTATGAACATAACTAATAAATGGATGTGACTACTGTTTAGGATCTTTCTTACCACATTTGAATCCAATAACATGAAATGCAGATATAATTTTGTATTGTATTTTTTTTTATATTCAAATCTGAGTCCGATTTAGAGTCGAATTAATTGCGTTGGGATTTCAAATCTGCTGCAAATCAATCAAAGAAAATGCATTTCAAGGAAACTAGTTGTTAAAATCAATTTCAGAATATTTTGGCGATTTCTATGAGCAAAGTCTTGGAGGGCATACGTGAGGCCAAATCATCTGAGTATCCAATATGATTTCTTGTTAATTTAGAAGACTCAAAAATTTGAGGTCGTTGAACTTCGAGCCCTTCCTCATCCAGCTTCTGGTTTTCTGAAAATTTGAACAACAAGTACTTTAAAAATAGCTCCCAGCAAATTTTTATATCTTTGGGCTGTGGGTCAGATGAATAGATTCGAAGTTTCTGTGAGTAGCGGATTTATTCCAACTTCATGGTTCAAAAAACTAAGCAAATATATCAACATTATCACTCCAATCCACTAATCAGAACATGTGATCCACCTAATCAATCTTATATATATATATAGACGCAATTGAAACCATGTACCGTGTAGATGATCGTCAAAAGGTTAACATCCCAACGAAGCTCCCATGCAGATGGATCCCAATCTGTGATAGCAGCAACACATGTAGATTGAATGGCTGCAAACAGGTTCAAGAGGGCTGAGCTCGAGTAAGGGTGCGGATATCTCTTGCTCATCTTAGCCTGCGTACAAAACCTATCACATAAATTGAGAAAGGAAAACACAAGAAATGGAAATTGGTAAAAGGACACATAGTTTTAGGATGCAATAGTGATAAAGCTAATCACCTGGATTATAAGCCATGTAGCATAGCTCAATGTGTTTGCCATGGCCAGCATTGAGCCCAGTACTTGGTTGCCGGACTGATGTTGGTTGGGGTGATGGTGCGGTAGGTGGGTGTGGAATGACCACAGCTGGAGCTTTGCACCATGATAGAAGGTCAGTAGCATGGCTCCACACACGCCTACTGCTGTCCCCAATACCTTAGACTGGCTTCTTGAAGACCTAATCTCCAGCCTCTCTAATCTGCCCGACAGATCAATTTTCACTAATTAATCTTAATAATTTAAAATCTTCTATTTTTCTCTTTCTCTCTCTCTCTCCCTCTCATCAAATGATCGGAACAAATAATTTAATAATTTGTGACTTGTTTTCTAACTTTCAATGGAAAGAAGAGGAGTACCCAAAGAGTCCAACACCCCTCTCCTTTTCCCGTGCCTTTGGGATACCTAGTTTGGGACTTAGGTGGGGAGTAATATACCTATTCAATAAGGTGTGGTGAATCCATCATTTACAATGAGATGAATAGTACCCATGGAAATTGAACTGACGACAACTTGGTAACTTTTGGTGGAAGCTTGTCATCTACTTCGGCAATTGTATTTTCATTGTTATTGATTAACCTCTCTCTCCCTCTTGTCTGACAAACAGGTCAAACTTCATCAATAAGTTCAAAATATTCGAAAATCTCTTTCTCCTTCACACACATCTCTCACACACATCTATCAACAAGTTAAGTTTCACTAGTCTTCAATTTAAAATACATGAACAATATCTCTCTCTCTCTCTCTCTCGATCTCTAGCTCTCTTATCATGCACAGGAAAAGTGAAGTTACCGGAACATGATGGCCAAAATGAATGTGAAAGCAGGGAGGAGGTTGGTCATTGCAACGGCCAATGTAGCTGAAGTCATTTTCAAAGCGGCAATGTAGAGATTTTGGTTGAGCGATGCCCTGAGGAGCAATTGCAAGCGTCAGCTATATATATGTATATATATATATATATCAACAATTTCCTTTTTTCTCTCAAACTTAGGTTGGGTTTCATGACTCCGATCTTAAATTGAGGCTGCATAAGAAAATGTGTTTTCGCAAATTTTCAGTTTAAACAAATTGAGGATCTCAATAACATGGATTTTGGTTTTTAAATCTATGCTATATGTTAAAAACTATGGATTTAAGGTCGGATTGTTGATGGGAAGAGTCTGACCTTAAGTCCATGGATTTGAGATCCATGGTGAAACAAACACAACCTTAGTAAAAAATATTGGTTAGACATAATAGGCACATTACCCCCACACACACACATACCCACCCAAAAGTTGCACAACAGAAGGCCTGGCCAAGTATAAAACATGTAAGCCTTGTCCGGGTCTTCCTGAATGCATCAATCATATACCAACAATTACAATTCCATGTCAATATTCATGCGCATAATAGAAAAAAGAGGGCCTTCAATCAAAATGCTCCTACATCTCCACACCCAGATAACATTCCAAATAAAGATCATAAAACATTCATGTGTTTGTTATACCTAGTGTGGTCTAAGGAGTAGTGGAGCAAAAAAAAAATTGTGCTGAGGGCCACTAACCAAAAGCTTTCCTACCTTGAGGATAACCTTCAAATATTTGAAGGCCTTTCTATGAAAATAAAGAAATTTTGTGATGTTGGTGTGGGTAGTTGCCCACACCTGCGAATACTTAGCTCCGCCACGGTAGTCTAACTAGTACTTGAGCGGACTTGGAGTGGTGCTTCTTAAATGCTAACGAAGATCAGGCATATTGGTGTTCAATTCCAGAACTATTTCAACTCAAGAGTCTGATTGGAGTCCCCATCTGAAATGGGCAGAATTCTCCTTGGCACAATAATAACTGACCGATTCCCAAAATTGTATGAAAATCTACAAAGTCGCTCTTTGAAACGCTAACAATTGCATGCACATCAGCTTACAAGTGGTGCACCAGATAAACGGTTTAAATTCCAAAGTATATATACATATATAATGTACCAGATGATCCTCCTCCTCTAGACTTGCAGATCTGTGCATTACTCTAGAATAGATAGCAAGCATACCTCTCCAAGAAGAAGGCAAGAGGGCAGAGGAAGGCAGCTCCGAACATGTACCGGTAAGCTACAAGGACGCGAAGGCTCATTCGACCTCCATCTGCGGAAAGCTTGTAGAGGATGTTCATTCCTGCAACTATTACATGCACTACCACCATGTACAGCACTGCCTTCATCCCCTCCCTCCTATCCCTTCCACTTACCTCCATTAATGCCTACCACCGTCACTGCTGATCTCCCTCTCTAAATCTACCAAGATTTTGCCCCTTGTTTGCCTAAGTCCATGAGAGAACTTCACATTGACGTGAGGAATGGCCCTTTTTCTATTATTCAAGGGGCCACCGGCCCACCAGTACTACTCCTAGCCTGACACTTCTCCATTAGACATTCTGCAGATTGAAAAGGGAATTCCATTAGACATTCTGCAGATTGAAAAGGGAAACCCAACAAGCTGAATTTTTCTTTTGTTACATATACTCTGCTGCATGTGGGCCGTAGCCAGATAAGATTTCGCCAAATGTAGAGTCTGTCTGTTTGTGGGCTTTCAGTCCGTTCAGCACCTAATTCGATTCTTTCCAAAGTGCTCTCTGAGTGTATACCCGTCTCTGCCGTTGACTTTGTTTTGCTCGATTTCACAGACGGCTGGAAAACTTTGGTAAAAAGAGAAGTAAACTCGGTGAAGAAAAATGGCATGCGTCGATGTGCGTGTTGATGTAGAAATCTTCACCGATGCATCTTAAATGTTGTTAAATAGATGATTACCAATGGCCGGGTAAAACATTCAGCATCTTAATTTTTTTTTTTCACACTGCCTAGATGTCGGAAAAATATTTGATCAACACTTATACAGATGTCGGTAAAGATTTTTATCGACAGGTGGCTGGACGTTGATAAAAATTTTCGTCATCGTATCCTTGGACGTCAATAATACATTAAGCGACTTTTATTGAAACGTCAGTAAAGAGTTGTTAATTTTTTTCTATTAATCTACGACTGACATTAGTTCCAAAAATCGAAGATAGAAATGCAAATATAAAATAAAGCTAGCTGCTCATAACTAAACAAAGATATATGACAAAAGTTAGAATTTATATTACATTACAACTACTTAAATAAAGTTCAAAGTTACAGAGTTAAAGCATATATATGTCCACAGTGCTATAACATAAAAATAAGAACAAAAGTTGCTTTTCTAGTAATGTCATCGCTGTAGTGGAAATTGTGTAAATGAAGTTTAGCATGTCCGTGAAAAATGTACTTTTATTGACATCCACTTTGACCATCGGTAAAAATAGCTTTTCAACGACATGTACCCTCCACAGGTCCATCTTCACCGCAATCACGTTAATGACCGCCATGGGCGGTTGGTAAAAGAACCCCCAACTACTATAGTTGTGGGTGATGTTCTTTTTACTTTGCCAACCTATGTAGGAATTCTTTGAAATGTCCAACGTCCAAAGCCGTTGGGAAACCTTATGTATATCAACAACCAAAGCCCTCCAAAAAGCTTATGAATTTCAACAGTTAAAGTGAACGCCAAAGCCATTGGAATTCACATGAGCTACCAATGTACATACTGGATGGATTTTCACAAGAATCTCACATACACACACACACACACAGACACACACACACACACACACACACCAAAGCCATTGGAATTCACATGAGCTACCAATGTACATACTGGATGGATTTTCACAAGAATCTCACATACACACACACACACACACACACACACACACACACACACATATATATATATATATATATATATATATAGAGAGAGAGAGAGAGAGAGAGAGAGGAAAGAAAGACATTATATACTAACATTGATGGGACATTTACATAAAATTGAATCTAAACACAAAGTCAATTAGACGTGATTTCTTAAATTCAAATTATTACTGAGTTCGGCCAGATAAGTATCACCAAAAAGGGTGGAAGAGATCAGAATTTTTTCTGGACGACATGACAGCGGATTACATGATGTGCTAACATTTGGAATCAATCACAAACTATAACACTTGATGAGGGAATTGACTCCAATCAAGAACGCTATAGGTATTGGTGTTTTCACACATAATTTAGTTTATTACATATTAAAGCTCTTCATCCTTAAGAATTCAAATTTGGTTTTTTCATATTCAAGATAAAGTCAGAATTTTTTTTCATGGAGCATTGAGTGTATAGTTAACAAAGGATTTTCTCGTTTGTGCGTGCAGTTGATGTTTGGTAAAAATCCTTTGGATTCATACATTTTTTTTTGCTTCAGCACTTTGTTCTTATTATTATGATTTTTCTTATGCTTCACAAGGAAAATACTAATCCCCCCATTCAGCTGGTCAAAGAACAGCGCATCGATGAAGAAATCAATTTCAATGATTTCAAACTGATCATAAAATCACGGTTGACGAACTGGAAGTGAGTAGTTCCTGTTTCACTGTTCGAACTTTGAAGTAATATTCAAGGTGGAGATGTTGATTTAGAATCGCATATTTGATCAATGATAGTGTTTCAAAAAAATCAGATACAGAAAAAATTTAATATTAGCTGTTCTTAGCTGTTTTGTTCCATATGTCTCATTTTTCACAATTGCTGACAACACAGATCAAATTGTATAAGATCATCGTAATAAACATGTCACAAAATCGGCTAATGTAGCCCGAACACCTATTGGCCGGCTCAGACTTATGTATCGGTTAGCGAAACCGATACACCTTGATGCCAAATGCTTATAGGACTGCTGACCTTTTGCAGCTTCGATTGCTTACTCTCTTAAGAAAGATAACAAAAACATTAGTCTCTCTCTCTCTCTGTGATCTATAAATGTAACCCCGTATTACCTATCTTTCATTTCATTTCAGTGCTGATTTTGAAGTTGGCAGCTTCAGCCTGTTCGCATCTTCTTTTCTCTGCATATTAATTCAAGAAGAGAGGGAGAGAGAGAGTTATCAAATATATATTATGGAGGAGGGATCAAATAGTAATGAAAATTATTACAGTAGGAGGAGGAGAAGTGTAGAAGGGACGAAGGTGGTGGTGTGCATGGTGGTGGCGCAAGTGGTGGTAGCTGCGATGACCGTCCTCTACAAGATCTCCATAGACCGAGGGATGTGCCTTCAAGTCCTCATTGCTTACCGCTACATTTTCGGGGCCACCCTCCTTTGCCCTCTTGCTTTTCCAAAAACTACTCAAATCAAAGCATGTTCTTATAAATATATTAATATTTTATTTAATAATCATTTTTAGCAAAAAATTAAACTGTTTGGTTATCCCTGACCTAAGCATCTAGTTTCTACTAATCAATTAAAAGTAATTGATTTTTTCAATTACTATGGAAGCACCATTTGACTCAAAAGAATAATTAACTTAATATGTGTATTTCATTAAAGCCTTCTTTAGATCATACCAATATGGTTGGTTTGTGCAAAGGTTCTAAACAATTTAATTTGAGGGGTTTAGTTTCTGTTTTATCCCTGCCCTAGTTTAAATATACTATTGGTGATTTAATGCACATAGCTAGTTTTTTTTTTTTTTTCAGTTGTGAATAGCAAAGGGTCGGTTCCAAGTCAGATAAACACCTCATTCCAACATAAGGTCCACGTTTGTGCGAAGTTTTGGAATGGTAGCAAACTGTTCAATGTATTACATGAAACACTGTAATATTGTGATTTATGAGTCTGAAAATGGGTACTACAGGCACGGCTCTCTCTCTCTGTCTCTTCCGCCTATCCCTCTCTCTTTGTCTCTCTTCCGCCTAGCAGCATCGACGCCGGAGAAACCCCTTCCTGTTATGGTGGAAAAGTGTACGATGATCTTATGACTTGAAATGGTTCGAAATGTCAATCTTTTCCACTAAGAGAACACCATCGCTGGGCTCGGTGTCTTGGCAAATGGTGTTACCCCTTATGTTTGTTCTGTTCTATTTGATGTTTGAAGTTTTGTTTTTTGGGTTGTTAAGTTCATAATTCACCTATTTGAAATTTACATTTGTTTTGGTTGTTTTAAATGATACATGATTAAACCTATCTTCTTGTCACCTGGACCCTTGAATTGAATCAAATGAAAATTGTAATATGCGTAAAGCTTGTAGACAAGAGGGTTTTGAGAAAAAAAGATGGTTTCTCCTAAGTGAACATTAAAAAAAAATATTTTTATTAATTTTTTTAATATAAATATATTTTTAATTGTAAAATATATATTATTAATAATTTTTTTTATGGGTCCGGATGAAGCCCCATCGGGCCGACCTGGGGCACCGGATCAGGCTGGGAATGGGTACCGGGTACCCACCAGCAGCCTGGCCCGCACACACCCTTAGATTAGATGAAGTTCATGATGGAGGGAGGATTTCAGCTCGTGTATACATAAATATAATATGTATAATTTTTCTAAAGAAAATTTCTGAGACAAATATGAGGCCTAAGTGGAGAGTTAAATGATAAAAGGAGGAAAGAAGGCATACGACGTAGAGGGCACTGAAGAGATTAACATTCCAATGGAGCTTACATGCAGATGCATCTCTCTCAGTAATGGCTGCAATTGATGTGCACTGGACCGCTGCAATCAGATTGAGTAACGCAATGCTCGTTTACAATGTAAATTAAACAATTCATTTTAGGTCATTATAAACTTGTAATTTGTAGATGGAAGCAGCATTTGCTGGTGCCCTTAATTAAAAATTTACTTATGAGTGTGTGTGTGTGTATATATATATACATATGTGTATACATATATATATATATATACATACGCATATATATATATACATATACATATACATATATATATACATATACATATACATATACATATGTATACATATACATATACATATGTATATATATACATATACATATGTATATATATACATATACATATATATATATATACATATACATATATATATATATATATATATATATATATAGAGAGAGAGAGAGAGAGAGAGAGAGAGAGAGAGGGAGAGAGAGAGAGAGGGTGCTGATTCAAATGGACTCTCACTTTTTTTGCATTTAAGAAGCATCTCCATCAAGGAACACCCAGTAATGCAACAAGCAGACTCAAATAAAATAAATTAACCAATGGGTAGGCACCAAATCAAGTGTTCATGTCTCTCGTGGTCGGGAACTGCATTATGTGCACACATAGCTGCACTTTTCTTCATCCACCTTTTTCATAACTTGTTGCATGTTTATTCATAACCAATGCTCTTGATTAAGAGAAAAACAAGTTTTAGATCACATCATTCTTCGTAAATATGACTAAATAAAATAATCAATACCCCCCAATATACAAAATTTTCAAAATTATTGAGATTCTGCTTTTCAGTAATGGTTGGAAATGGACAACATTTGCCAATAACTCATATTGGTTCTACTAATCTTGATCTTGGTCCTACATCGATTCCTCTCGATCATGTGATGGTAGTTCTTGAGATTAGTGAGTAGCGCAGCTCCACCCATCCCTATGAAGGTCCCAATCACCTTCATCTGGTTTGCTCGGCTCCTAATTTGTAGCTTCTCCAATCTGTTTTAAATCATGGCCCCTTAACAATGAGGCGAGATCATTGTGCTTCTAAAACCAATTTAAGCGTCGCTGAAACGATGTTGACTGAGGTGATGTACAGATTCTGTTTCAGTGTTGCCTTGCACAATTCCATGACATTTTAACAAATTCTTGTGGTCAAACGATATTTTAAAAAACTAAGGCAATGTACAGATTCTTGCCCCCCTCTCCTCTCTCTTTACATAAGGTATGTGTGTGGCTCAGCCAAAAAGTGAACAGCAGAAGGCCTGGCCAAGAACAACCCAGCTCATCGTCGTCCTGCTATTTCTGCATTAAATAATCACATCAACCGTTAAAGAAATTGTAGGGGTATAATTCATGAAGAGGATACTGTTAATTGAAATTAATACTGCTCAAAATTTGAATATATTCTAGAAGCTATTAATATTTTGATGATTGAAAGAGAACATTTAAATCCTAAAAGGTGATCGGGTTAATTTATATACATACCTCTCCAAGAGAAACGCAAGAGGGCAGAGGAGGGTGGCCCCGAAAATGTAACAGTAGGGGATGAGGACTTGGATGCTCATCCCTCGGTCTGCAGAGATCTTGTAGAGGACGGTCATCTATGCTACTGCCACCTGTGCGACCACCATGCACACCACCACCTTCATCCCTTCCACCTTTCTCCTCCTCTTACTGTAATAATTTTCATCTGCCTTCTTTTTGCCAATGAAATTGCAGGAAAAGAAGATGCAAACAGGCTGAAGCTACCAATATCAAAATCAGCACTGAAATGAGATGAAAGATCGGACATATAGGGTAAATCAAGAAAGACTTGACCTGGTGGGCAAAGGAAGGTGCGGCTCTTACAGCCATCACTTTGGCAACCAGTGTTTCTTATATAGTGAGTAGGGGAAGTGCTTTTAATTTGGTGGATTCATATTCATATCACCTATTCGTCTATTTTGAGTAAGGCATTTCTTAATTAGTGAGTACATGTCACGGGCTGACAACTTCGGCCCGTGTGGCATGGCAAGAACCTAATTGCCGCAAGCATTCAAACCGCTGAACGGGGCGCAAAAGTAGTTTGAGAAAACAAGTGTATAAAGAATGCTTGTGAATAAAGAAATCTCGCAATGTATTCGCTTGAAAAATTAGTACATCACGAGAAAGATAAGTAAGAAAAATGATCTCGACTTTACTTATATAGGATGGCCGAGGCCTTTTACAGGATTCCCATACCGACCACCCAAAACAAGAAATCCCAATACTTGACACTTAGACCAGTGGGAGGGTACTCCCTTACAAGTAAACATGCATATGTAAATGACTCAACATAAGCAAAGGAAGCACAATGCAAAACAAAGCAAAGGACTGTACAGACTCCCAGACATAGGGGAACAGACTCCCCCCTTCAAGTTATGCGCCGTCCTCGAGGCCAGCAGTTTCATGATAGGCCTTGACTTTCAGCGGGTCGCGCTGCTTCATACGGAATGCATACTCCCATGTGGGGTTGTGTTCGCCTATCCACGTCACTTTGTACTTCTTCGGCTCCCCCAAATAGTTTGTCTTGTGCCGAAGAATCTCTTCCATCTGACGGTCCGCCGCTCGCTTGGTTGATGGGGCTCGCTGCAGGATCGGGTCTCGTTCTGGAACACTGAATGCACCTTAAAAGTCTGGCGGCAAGTCTAGCTTGTAGGCTAGCTTTCCAATTCTCTTCAGCACTGTGAAGGGTCCCTCATACTTGCGGATCAATGACCTGTGTCGACCACGGAAAATGCCCGTGCGATCAGGATAGAGCTTCACGAGGACTTGATCACCCACTCGGAATTCCATTGGCCTTCGATTCCGATCTGCAAACTTTTTCATCTTTTTGGCGGCCTTGTGTAAGAACGCCTTAGCCATTTCCGTCTGTTCCTGCCAATCGCGGACGAACTGGTAGGCAAAAGTGGGTCTTCCCTTTTCTTGAGCTGCAAGGGTATGCGGCATCAACGGTTGTTGTCCAGTGGCTATTTCGAATGGATTATGTCCAGAAGACTCACTCTTCTGCAAATTGTAGCAAAATTGAGCTACATCCAACAATTTCACCCAATCCTTTTGATTCGCGTTGACATAGTGTCGAAGGTATTGTTCCAACAATCCGTTGATTCGTTCAGTTTGGCCGTCCGTTTGAGGGTGGAAACTTGTTGAGAATAATAAATCTGAACCCAACAAACGGAATACTTCGCGCCAAAATTTTCCTGCGAAGCGAGCGTCCCGATCACTGACAATGCTTTTCGGCACGCCCCAATGCTTGATTATATGCTTCACGAACAACTCTGCGTCTTTTTCGCGGGACATTCTTTAGAGGCTGAGATGAAGGTGGCATACTTTGAAAATCTATCCACAACCACAAGGATGGAGCTGAAGCCGTCAACTTTGGGCAAGCTGACGATGAAGTCCTCGGAGAGGCATTCCCATGGATGTTCTGGAATAGGAAGAGGCTCCAGGAGACCGGCAGGCTTCTGGTTTGTTCCCTTTTCCTGCTGATAGATCAAGCATGTTTTCACATAGGCTTCAACGTCGTCACGCATCTGTGGCCAGTAGTAGCCACGTTCGAGCAGTGCCAGTGTCCGCTCCTGGCCATGATGGCCAGCCCACAATGAGTCATGACTCTCCTTCAGCAACTCTCGTTGGAGATTGCCCCATCTAGGCACGAACACTCGTCCGTCCTTTGCCATCAAAAGTCCATCTTGTAGCCAGAATCGTCGCGTCTTTCCCACCTCTGTTGGTTCGACCAAGTGCTTGGCCACTGGGTCCTGCTTCATGCCTTCTCGAATCAGCCCGAGAAGAGCGCCCTCGAGTTGTGCTTCGGATGATGCTGTCCGGGTAGCTGCCAATCCGCCTTCCGACTCAGTGCATCGGCTACGACGTTTGTCTTCCCTGCCTTGTACTCTAAGGCAAAATCGAATTCTGCAAGTTATTCCTGCCATCGAGCCTGCTTCGGACTCAACTTCTTTTGAGTCTGGAAGTAGCTTGTGGCTACATTATCAGTCTTTACCACAAACTGGGACCCCAATAAGTAATGCCTCCATTTGCAAAGACAATGAATAATAACTGTCATTTCCCTTTCGTGCACGGAGTACCGTCGCTCCGAGTCTTTCAGCTTCCGACTCTCATAGACGACTGGATGACCTTCCTGCATCAAAACTCCGCCAATGGCAAAATCTGATGCATCCGTGTGGACTTCAAATTTCCTTGTGTGGTCGGGCAACCTGAGCACAGGCTCCTGTGTCAGGGCCCTCTTCAACTTCTCGAAGGCATCTTCTTCCAATTGGTATCAGAGCGCCTCTCACAATTGGTATCAGAGCGCCTCTTGAGGAATATCCGTCAGTTTGAGCACTTGGACCTTCGCATCGTCGTCATCAACGGGCAGTGCCAGTGGATTTCTCTTGGTTTTCTGGTTATTTCAGTGGTCTTAGGAGATTGGGATTTCTATAGTCAGTTTAGTCGTCAGAGTCCAGCCACGGTTTCCTTCAGTTGCGTAGACTAGGGCTTCGCTTGTCCACTCTTGGCAAGTGTAGGGCTGTACACACCGTACACCCGAGGGCAGCCAAGCTCGAGGTGCGTCACCGAAGCACGAGGAGAGTGCGGTGATTTAGGCTCTTTCAGCCCGGCCGAGAGCGAAGTGTGATTGCCGAGGCACTTAGGCGAAGTGCGGCATTAGGCAGGCCAACCCGTCTCCCTCGCCTTAGATCTCGCGTGCGACAGCTAGAGCAGCGGCAGCGTGGTCAGAAATTGAGAGTGGCAGCCGTCTTCTATTTGGATTTCAGCTTGAGAGTGGCAGTTTAGGCAGTCTTTGGATTTTCATAGTTAGGACAGCCTTAGCATAATGCATCCTTGGCGCTGGTCAAACCAGATTTTATACATGGCCAAGTCAAAGAAAAATTTGAACCCAGACGAGCCCGTGCTTGAGGAAACCACCTCGGATCCTCAAGAAGTCGCTCACAGGGCATCAACCATGGAGATACCCGAGCCCACCATCAGCCGTATTGGACACTTAGAGCGAGAATTCGGTCAGCTCCGTCGAGATATGAACAAGGCCGAGAATCATAGACGGCGAGATATGGAGAGACAATTCGGTGATCTTCAAAAAGACTTAGACGAAATGAGGAAGAACCAACAAAAAGAAATGGATGAAGTGCGTGCAATGTTTAGGGTTCTTGCTTCAAACCAGCAACAGGGTACAGAAAGGGCTACTCATGGCCCGAATACACGCCCAGATAAAGGAAAAGGTTTGTTAGTAGCACCGAACTACCAAACCGACACTGAGGTCGATCCCAACAACATATCTCACATTGGGACGAGTACAGAGGGAGGCAGACGCAATACTATGGCGCCTCCTCAAGATCGGCATCAACAGGATGCCTACGGTGATAGAACTCCCCGTGCCCCACGCTTTGGCCAATATAGCCAAAACCGAGTGGAATTAACGTCAGAAGGGGAGCAAGACGAGTCTCCAGCTCGTCAACGAAGAGGATCTCGATTCCACCACAGACAAGAAGAGCGACGGACACCCTCAGTCCGATATCAGTTCCCTAAGTTCAATGGGGAACACTTGCGTGAATGGCTCTTCATGGCAGAGCGATACTTCCTATGCCACCACGTCCCCGAAGAAGAATGGATAGAAATAGCTACGGCAAACATGATTGGGGAAGCCACAACGCATTATTTGTGGTTTAACCACAATACAGATGTCCAGACGTGGGTGAAATATAAGGCCAGTCTCCAACTTCAATTTGGAGACTCAACATTTATAGATTACGATGAGGACTTGAAGAATCTAGTCCAGACCACTACCGTGCCCGCCTACAAGAGGCAGTTTGAACGCCTCGCCAGCATGGTTAGATGGCCTGAGAAGGCCCTCATCGGCGCTTTCAAGGGAGGCCTTAGAAATGACATCAAGCGAGAGATGAAAATTCATCGCTTTAAAAAGTTGGAAGAATGCATTGCCATGGCCCGTCTCTACGAAGAGAGAATCGAGGAAAGAAGAGCCGAGAAGAAGGCTCATAAATTTGATAAATAGAGGAAAAGAAGCTCCTACACCTCTGGTTCTCGCAACAATACAAGAAAGGAGCTAGTTCCCTACAAAAGGGGGAACGAACCACGGCCCTACCAAAGTGCCAATCAAGGGTAGGGCAAGAAACCACCCCTACGCTACCTCACGCCTCAACAGATTGAGGAATACAGACGCAAGGGTCTGTGCTACAGGTGTGAGGGAAAATGGGACAAATATCACAAGTGCCCCGCGTACTTCAGGGTACAAGTGATAAGTGACGTGGAGTCAAGCTCGTGTACAGACAGTGACTCATCCTCCAGCGCTTCTTATGAATCCAGCTCGTCCTCGTCTGAGGAAGAAGTAATTCAAAAGCGCCGAGTTAGAAAAACCGAGAAAAAGAAAGAGGTTACCAAGGAAGAGACTCCCGTTGAAGAGGAGAAACCCACAGAGGCCGAGTCTCTTCACTCGATGCAAGACCCGAATAAGCCCAACTCATTCCGTGTGTTTGGGAGGATCAACGGCAAGAAGATCCTCATCTTGTTGGACAACGGGGCCACACGAAACTTCCTAACCGAGGAAGCCGCCAGAAAGTGTAAAGTGCCCTTAGAATCCAGCCAGCCACAAACAATAGTCGTGGGAGGGGGTCTAAGGCTGAAATGCCTTAACGAAGGGAAGAACATGGAAGTTGTAATCAAGAAGAAACCCTTCAAAATCGATTTCTTGGTAATTCCGTTGGATGGAGTCGATTTAATTCTCGGAATACCCTGGTTTTTCACATTGGGCATCATATCATGGGACGTGAAGAATTTCAACATGACCTTCACGCCCGATGGTGAGGATGAGCCGATGACCTTACAAGGCATCACGAGTACAATGCGTCCCAAGGCTGCCTTACGAGCTATAGAGGCAGACCAACCAGCGTGTTGGGTGATGGCACTAGCGACAGATGTGCCATCAAAAGAAGAGCAAGAAGAGATTGTGCCACCAAGGATTCAGTCGGTGCTAGACCGTTTTGAAGATTTGTTCGAGGAGCCAAAAGGATTACCTCCTCCTCGCTCCTACTACCATCGAATCGTTATGACCCAAGGGGCCGAACCGGTCAATGTACGGCCCTACAGATATGGGTATAACCAGAAGGCTGAGATAGAGCGTCTGGTTAAGGAGATGCTAGAGAGTGGCATAGTTCAGCCAAGCAGCAGTCCTTTTTCTTCCCCTGTCTTTCTAGTGAAGAAGAAGGACAACACATGGCGCTTTTGTGTTGATTATCGCGCCCTGAACGAAGCCACGGTGAAGGACAGGCACCCCATACCTGTCATCGATGAGTTGTTGGATGAACTAGCCGGCGCGACCATATTCTCCAAGATAGACTTGAGAGCCGGCTATCATCAAATCAAAATGTGCAAGGATGACGTCCCCAAAACGGCATTCAGGACACATGATGGGCACTACGAATTCCTCGTTATGCCCTTCGGTCTCACTAACGCACCGGCTACATTTCAAAGGTGTATGAACGACGTCTTTCGCCAATACCTGCGAGACTTTATATTGGTTTTCTTCGACGATATCTTGATATACAGTCAGACGGAGGAATTGCATGAGCAGCACCTTGCAGTAGCTCTTCAGGTCTTGCGTGATAACCAATTATATGCCAAGCGGTCCAAATGCAGCTTTGGACAACCAAGCATTGGTTATCTTGGGCACATCGTGTGCCAACAAGGGGTTCGGGCAGACCCCGAAAAATTGGACGCCATGCAGAGATGACCACTGCCTAAGGATCTGAAAGGTCTCAGAGGTTTTCTAGGCCTCACGGGCTACTACAGACGCTTCATCCAGGGTTATGGATTAATAGCTCAGCCCTTAACCCAGATGTTGAAGAAAGGGGCCTTTCAATGGTCAGACAAGGCTAGGGCAGCCTTTGAGAAGCTCAAAAACGCCCTTATGACTGCGCCAGTACTTACCTTGCCAGACTTCAACAAGCAGTTTACCATAGAGACAGACGCATGTGATGTTGGAGTCGGGGCCGTTTTTAGCCAAGAAGGACACCCAATCGCCTACATGTCAAAGGCCCTAACCAGCAGGGCAAAACCTCTTTCTACGTACGAGAAAGAGCTCTTAGCGATCATCCTGGCAGTTGAGAAGTGGCGGCCTTATCTGATAGGGCGCAGGTTCATAGTTAAGACGGACCAAAACTCATTAAAGTATATGCTCAAACAAAGAGTATCCACGCCTACCCAACAGCGTTGGCTGGCCAAGCTGCTAGGATACGACTTTGAGATTGAGTACAAGAAGGGTTCAGATAATACAGCGGCAGACTCTCTTTCCCGTTTGACCGAACAATTCATGACGCTATCTGTGGTAGAAACGGACATATGGGAACGGTTAACCCAAGAGCAGCAAGAAGATCAATCTTTAAAGTTAATCCGTGCATCTATAACGCAAAACCCCGGATCTATCCCTTTGTATACGGTCAGAGGGAACCTTTTGTATAGGAAGAACCGTGCAGTGGTTCCTCCTGAATCAGGGCTTAAGCAGGAACTCTTGCAACATTTCCATGACACACCAGCCGCAGGTCATGAGGGGGTTTCAAAAACCCTTGGTAGGATTAAAGCCCAGTTTTGGTGGCGCGGCATGAAGGCAGACGTACAGCGTTACATCAAGAAGTGCGTGGTATGTCAAAGGGAGAAATATGAGGCAATCAAGCCTCCAGGTCACTTGAACCCCCTCCCCATACCAACTAAACCATGGACCGATGTAACCATGGATTTCATCGATGCCATGCCCCGCTCTGAAGGCAAGGAAGCTGTGCTTGTGGTAGTGGATCGACTCACCAAGTATAGCCACTTCGCTCCCTTGCCTCGTTCGTATCAAGGGCCAATGGTGGCCAGCGTGTACCAAGAGTTTATTGGCAAGCTCCACGGAATGCCACAGTCGGTCGTATGTGACTGTGACTCCATTTTTCTCAGCGCATTCTGGCAGGAGTATATGAAGCTAATGGGTACAACGCTCAACTTCAGCACAGCCCACCATCCACAGACAGATGGTCAGAGCGAAATTGTAAATCGGTCTTTAAAGACCTACCTGAGGTGCTTCGCGGGAGAACGACCAAATACATGGGTAAAATTTTTACCATGGGCAGAGTGGTCGTATAACACTAGTCTGCGTTCGTCCACGGGCATGACCCCCTACGAGGGTGTATACGGATTCCCTCCTCCTACTATACCAAGGTATGAAGGAGGCACAGCTGAGGACGACCAGATCAACTGTGAACTGCGCACACGTGAGGAAGTCTTAGATGCCTTCAAACAGAATATCACCAAGGCGCAGAACCGCATGAGACAAGTGTACAACAAGGGTAGGAAGGACCGAGAATTTGAAGTGGGCGAGTATGTGTGGCTGAAGAGGTTACCTCTGAAGCATAGGTCATTGATGGGCCAACCCTATTCAAAACTGTTACCGCGTTATTATGGTCCATTCCCGGTACTGCAGAAAGTGGGGAAGAGAGCTTATAGGTTAGGCCTTCCAAGAGCCGCCTTAGTGCATCCTGTGTTTCACGTTACGAGGCTTAAGCCTCATCATGGGGATGTACCAACTCTTATAGAGCAGGTGCCGGAGCAATTGCCAACACCCTACCGCATCCTAAAGCACAGATACATTCAACGTCAGGGTAGGACAAGGCACGAGGTATTAGTGGAATGGGAGGGCCCGGATAGAGGAACTTCTTGGGAAGAGTTTGGGTCAGTAGTCCATTGTTTTCCATCTTCTAGCGCTCGAGGACAAGCGCAATTTAGGGAGGGGGAATCTGTTATGGACCAATCACTTGGTCCCGACCCAAGGCCGACAGAGCAGGCCGGACCCAGCCGGCTGAAGCGCAAGGCGTCTGAGTTGTGGGCTCAGACCATGGAGCACATCGACAACTCTACCAAGGAGGTTGAAGCAGCACCAAAACCTGTTGCAGCGGGAGGAGTGGGAGGAGCAACCAGGTCCGAAGAGGTGCTCAAACTGGATAGGCTTCAAGACGTTTCTGAACTAAGTGTTGGGCTCACCGAGTTAGTCAAGATAGACCCCAATGCGAGTCCGATCAACCTAGACACTTGAGCCTACGCTAAAGACCTAGAATTCTAGGCAATTGGCTATGTCAAACTGACTTAGCCCATGCACTCGAACTGAAGTGTGGGCGGCAACCCACACGAGGTCCCCGCCCTGGGCTCACAAGGCTCAGGGACGACTCATTAGGTTTTCGAGCTTAGGCGTTAGGTCGCTCGCTCCTTTCAGCACTTAGTCAAATTTTATTCTACATAACAATTCTTTTGTTTACTCTATGATTTGAACTCGAGACCTAGGCCGAGCGGGGTGTGCTCGGCGTGTTAAGTTATGGATTAGATCTAGCGCGGGTTAGGTAGTGTAAACCCGCTTCATTTCATTCATGTATATAAACTTTTGGATCTTGTACATTGTAAGCAATTTTGGAATCAAGGAATCATTTGTTCGAGTTCTTTCTCTCTCCTCTCTCGAGGTCTCTCTTCTCCCTCTCGTCTCCCACCTTGCTCCTGAGAGCTTGGCGTCTTCTCCCCCCTCGCGTCCTCTACCTCCACGACGCTTCCTTCATCCGAAATCTGTCCTTGAAGAGCCAACGTCCCTGGACACCGGCATAAGGCAGCTAAGGCTTAGGCGGATCTCCCCACCGGCGGCGGTCCCTCCTTCGTCCACGTGAACAGCCCCTACGAAGATCGAAAGTGTGCTTTGGTGTCTTCTCCTTGATCACGAAGGAGTTGAAAGACCAAGGTTCCTACCGGGAAGGTTGAAGACAAGGCGCGTCCTTCGGCTTCAACAAATCGACAAGGGTTAGTTCGTGTGATTTCAAGTTATTTCGCCCGAAGATGTGTTGAGTTTACCTACGGGAGGACTTCATCTTACTCTCGGATTTACCCCGGCATACCCGTGGGTTGATTTGAAGAGGATAGGTGAAACAGCCCTTAGGATTCCCTTACACGTTCGGGAGGAGATCGTGAATCCCTCGAGCTAATCACCTAAGAGGAAACGAACCGAGCGTAAGGAAAATACAGTGATTCAAACGAAGGCTCGGCTCCCTCGCTGCTACACCCGCGATCCAGCAAGAGAAAAGATAAGAAATTCCTGTCTCTGGTCGTGGAAATCCAACAAGGGATTGCTAGCTCGAATCGCCCTGGTCTACAGTTCAAGATAATTGAAATTGGAGTGATTCCGTGCGGTGAAGACATAAGCCTTGTTCTTCACCGGATTCCGAAGTAGTTCGGTCGATTCCTACAACTTCTGGCTATTTCCCTTAATTCCGACACTGAAGACCAGAATACCCTTATTCTGGAAAAATTACTCACTTCCGGTAAGGGCCTTTTGGACAAAAGGAGGAAGATCGCAACCCTAGCCGCCGCTCGAGTGAGATCCACCTCCTCCTTGCTGCTGGCTCGTCTACAAGGTTAGTTCACTCGACTGCATCTCGTCCGTTTGTTGCTCCACGTGTCCACATCGTAGCCTCCCGTCTTACCTCGTACCACCCCAGGCCTCCACGTGTCCCAGCTCGAGATCACCCTATCCTCCAATCATTTTGGTAAGACCCGCAGCCGCCGCACGTCCCCTTCTCCTCGCATTCTCCACTCGAGTCAACCCTAACCCTGGCGCCGCCTCGTCCCTCCATCCTGCCAGGTGTCAGCAATCCGAGCGTTCACCTCTCGCCACCTCAGCCAGCTCCTCCTCGCGTGATCTAGCTGGGTCCCACGCGCTTTAACGCGCTACCCTCGTCGCTCCACGCGGCCACCCGATCGCACCTTGCCTTAGCTGTTTTAGGAAACCTCTTGCGCGTCCTCATCTCCCTTCCGCAATCATCTCCTTCTCCTTACCGCGTCAAATCCTAACCCCTCATCTCCCCACGTGGCGTCATCCTAGCCCTTGTGAGAATCCTCGAGAGATCACAAGAATAAATCCGGAATTCCGCCCGGATTCATCTTGAATCCTTCGATCTCCCCCCATCATTTTGGTAACTCCCTCTCGCATTTCCTTAACGCGTGAATCATTTTCCGCGTGATTTCTATCGTCCGTCCATCTTGCCACGTGGCAAGATCGTGGTGCCCCCCCTTGGCAAGACCAGCCAAGTCAAACCGAACCCCTTAGGCGCCCTCTCGCACCACCCTCGCACCTAGGTCAACCCTCCTAACCGAGCCTACCTAACCCGACCTCACTCTCTAGCCTTAGTCAACATTAGGTCAACTTCCCCTACCAAGCTCTTTGTGTTCAGCTACCCTAGTCGGCTCGAGCTTACATCGAGTGTCCCTTGACCTAATCCACCCGGACCCATTAAGCTAGGTCCCTTAGTCAACCTCCCTCATAGTCAACCTTAACCTCATTCAGTCAACGTTGACCATACCCGTGAGCTTAGGCTCGACCCAAGCCAACCCCATTGAGCCTCTCGTAGCTAGGTTACCTACTTCGCACCTACAACCTCAATCTGCCTAGCCTACCCCTACCCGAGCCCATCTTGACTGGACCAACCCACCTACTAGAGCCCAGCCAAACCGAGCCAGCCCCAGCCTTAGCTAGGATTAGGTCTCGCCGGTCTTCACCGGCCTTTGCCTTGGCCGCGTTTCCTTCCGTCGGATCGCACCGACTAGCGTGGCCGAGCCACACCAGGCGGCAGGCAGGTAGACGCTGTCTCCCCCGACAGCAGCCCCCCTCGACACTCAGGCGGCCCTTCCCCTCACGGCAGCGACTATCCACATCAGGCGGCCACAACAGACGACGCTTCTCGTCAGCGACAGCGCGCCCGCATCCGCAGTCTCGCTCGGCAGCGACCATCAGCGCATGCGTCGGCCTCCGAACTGCGACCCCTTCAGCGCCGAGCGCTACAGCAGCGGTCGTCGCCCGCACAGCCAGCGTCTCCCCAGCCGGCAACCGTAGGCAGTCTCGACGCTCGGCTCCCTCCAGACGGCCGTCGTCCAGCTCCAGCCCGGCAGACGGGCTTCCAGCGACAGCGCTAGTTCTCGGCCAGCAGCAAGCGGCCATCTCCTCAGGCGTGACGGCCAGGATTCCAGCGGCGAGCTCATCGTCCAGCGTCCTTCGGCCAGTGGTCTGACGAGTGCAGTAGGCATCCGAGGAGGCTCTCCACAACCGGCTTTCTCGAACAGTGAGCTGCAATACTCGGGGGTTGGTTCTCACCCCGGGTGCTTATTCGGCTACGCCAAGGTCCTCCTTGGCCGGTATTCCCTTGCTCCCCCTTGTAGCCATGGGCGGGTTTTGCTTTCGTTTGTTTTAGGATATCATTTAGTTTGCTTTTGTTTTTGCTTTAGCCCCGGCTTCGGCCAAGCTCCTCACTGTGGTACCTCGAGGGCACTGTGCCCAAGACACGACTACAAGGAGCCGACCACCTATTTGCTTTCGTTGGGTGTGGTTTGGCCGTTAGAAGTGGTTTGCGTGGTTTGTGAGTGAGTTGTGAGTGAAATATTATTGTATCGCTCACGTTTTGTAAGGCCTCGTCAACCTTGTAGTTTCTTGTAGTAGGCTATCCGTAGTTAGTTTTTTTGGGAAAGGGTAAACCAGCCGTGTACTCCTTACCTACTGGGGTTTGCGCCGGGGTCCTGTCTGGCCGGGTAGTCATTTGTATTTAATTGTTTAGGATTTTTGGTTTTTAGAATAGGCCTCAAGAAGGTCCTGGGAAGGTAGGAACGCATTTGGTTTGGGCTTTTCTAGGCCACTTCTTCATCCACCTTTTTCATAACTTGTTGCATGTTTATTCATAACCAATGCTCTTGATTAAGAGAAAAACAAGTTTTAGATCACATCATTCTTCGTAAATATGACTAAATAAAATAATCAATACCCCCAATATACAAAATTTTCAAAATTATTGAGATTCTGCTTTTCAGTAATGGTTGGAAATGGACAACATTTGCCAATAACTAATCTTGATCTTGGTCCTACATCGATTACTCTCGATCATGTGATGGTAGTTCTTGAGATTAGTGAGTAGCGCAGCTCCACCCATCCCTATGAAGGTCCCAATCACCTTCATCTGGTTTGGTCGGCTCCTAATTTGTAGCTTCTCCAATCTGTTTCAAATCATGGCCCCTTAACAATGAGGCGAGATCATTGTGCTTCTAAAACCAATTTAAGCGTCGCTGAAACGATGTTGACTGAGGTGATGTACAGATTCTGTTTTAGTGTTGCCTTGCACAATTCCATGACATTTTAACAAATTCGTGTGGTCAAACAATACTTTAAAAAACTAAGGCAATGTACAGATTCTTGCCCCCCTCTCCTCTCTCTTTACATAAGGTATGTGTGTGGCTCAGCCAAAAAGTGAACAGCAGAAGGCCTGGCCAAGAACAACCGTTAAAGAAATTGTAGGGGTATAATTCATGAAGAGGATACTGTTAATTGAAATTAATACTGCTCAAAATTTGAATATATTCTAGAAGCTATTAATATTTTGATGATTGAAAGAGAACATTTAAATCCTAAAAGGTGATCGGGTTAATTTATATACATACCTCTCCAAGAGAAACGCAAGAGGGCAGTATTGGCATGTTTGGATTGTTGATGGCGATGAGCCAATCGAAAATCAGTTTTCTCGGTCACATTATGGGAAAAGGTCAGCTGCGAATGGACACAGAAAAGGTGAGGGAAATTCAAGACTGGAAACCGCCAACTAATGTACCAGAACTACGTTCTTTTCTCGGTTTGGCAAATTACTATCGACGATTCATTGAAGGGTATTCTTTGATAACTGCGCCTCTCACTGATTTGTTAAAAAAAAACCGAACAGCCTCTTGAGGAATATCCGTCTTGAACACTGTTCGCAAGTGTTCCACATGGTTCCTCATGGAGCTGCTGTACACTACAATGTCATCAAGATAGACTACCACGAACTTATCTAAGTACAGATAGAATATCTTGTTCATTAGAGTCGAAAAAGTGGCTGGGGCATTCGTCAACCCGAACGGCATTACCAAAAATTCAAAGGCACCGTAACGAGTGACGCAAGTTGTCTTTGGCTCATCGCCATCAACAATCCAAACATGCTAATATCCTTATTTGAGGTCTAACTTGGAAAACACTTGAGCTTTGCCCAGTTGATCAAACAGATCTGCAATCAAAGGTAAATGGTACTTGTTCTTCACCGTTACCTTGTTCAACGCCCGATAATCCACACATAGCCTTTTGGAGCTGTCATGCTTCGCTTGGAATAACACTGGTGCACCAAAAGGAGCTTTGGAGGGTCTGATTATACCTCCAGCTAGTATCTCGTCTAATTGTCACCGAAGTTCTCTTAATTCTGCAGGGGCCATTCGATATGGTGTCATTGCTGGGGGTTTGGCACCAGGAAAGAGTTCAATGGCATGATCCACCTCACGTCGAGGTGGCAGCCGTCTAAGGAGCTCCGCAGGCATTGTTCCTACGAATTCCGCTAAGAAAGGCACAAGTGCATCTGGGACCAAACCAGGGGAGTCATTAGTCACTTCCCTGATTGCCACCAAGTACGTCTCTTCGCCGTGCTTGAGGCTTTTCTTCAACTGAAGGGTAGATATCATTGCGGCTTTGCCCTTATCCCTTTTTATCGATGTTACTGGAACCATACAAGGAGACTTCTCGTCCATGATACTAATACTGCGTAGGTGCGGCATTGGGACCATTTTCGTTGTACTGAGGAGCTCCATGCCTAAGATCATCCGGAAATCATCCATCGGGACCACCGAGAAGTTGGCCCTTCCTGACCAACTCTCAATCTTCACAACCGCATCCCGGGCCACTCCGTGGATGGGGTTGGCCTCTGAGTTCACCGCCTTCATGCGTAACTCTTCCCTCTCAAGGGTTAGGCCTAGTCTCCTTGCCTCCTCAACTGAGACAAAGTTATGTGTGGCTCCCGTGTCTACCATAGCCAGGGTAGATCTTTCATTTACCAGGATTTCCAAGTACATGAGGTCGTTAGAAGGTGTCGCTGTCACCTTCACTTTTTCCTCCATTTTTATGGTGTTCAGAAGTTGAAGTGCACCCATCTTTGGACCTTCCCCTTCTTCACCTTGTGCCACATTAGCAGATTGTCTTAAAGAGCTTGCTTGATTGTCCCTGTTTACACGCTTTGGACATTGCCTCCCTAAGTGATTGTGATCGCAAAACCAACATTTCAACACTCTATTCTGAGTGTTGTCGTTTTTGCGAAAGAAAGTTCTTCTTTTTTCACTTGGCACTGAGTTGATGGTTCATCTTTCTGTTTCCTTCGATCCTCTTTCTTTCCTCCATGGTCAGGCTTCTTCGACGGTTTGAAGGCGTTAGTGTAGCTCTTGCGCTGAGTAACAACCAAACATTCTGCTACCACATAAGCATCCTCCAAGGTCTCTGGATTACTCATTTCCACTTCGGATTGTGCCCACGACTGAAGTCCCAAAATAAACCTGCTTAATTTATCTTGTTCTTGCATATCTGGGACATCTAACATCAGCCTTTGATAGGCCCTCACGTAATCTCGCAAGGATCTGGTATGTTTCAGTTCACCAACCATCCGATAGGCATGGCGTGTCGCATTCAGGGGCATGAAGTAAGTTCTTAACTCTCGCTGAAAATCATCGAAAGTGTCTATTGTGCAGATCCCCTTCTGAATGTCGAGTATTTTCCTTCTCCATCATGCCACAGCATCACCCTCTAGCAACATAGCCGCAATCTTGACTTGAACGTCGTCCCCCATAATGCCTTGCAAGTCCAGGTAATAGTCCACTTGGAATAAAAAGTTGTCGATCACTCGACTATCCTGAGTTCCGTTGTATTTAGCTGGTCTCTGAACGTCGACCCTCGCTGGCCGATCGTCACCTCCACCTACAGAGATTTGTCGCTGTAGTGTGCGGCTCTTTACCTGAAGTTCCTTGACTTCAGCCTGTAACGCGGTCACTGTGTCAGTCAGTGCCTAATTCATGGCCACTAGGTCGGCCACTTGTTCCCGCAGTACCTTCATTTCGTCCTTCATTTCCTTGAAGGACTCAGCTGCATTACGCAACGCTTCTTCATGAGTAGTTACGTCGGTAGCCAGCTTGTTCACGATCTCGGTCAGGTCTTCCTGACCTTGGGATGTACCCATCTCGTTAGAATGGGCTACCCCCTTGCCCTTGGCACTTCGCATATTGTATTGAGTCGTCAGGGCTTCTTCCTCTTCGATCAACGATTGTCGGAGGTCTCTTTCGATCAACGATCGTCGGCGTGTAGTTCTACACCGACTATCCAACCGCTTCCCCAGATTGCCGAACCTGGGCTCTGATACTAGTTGTCATGGGCTAACAACTTCGGTCCGTGCGGCGCGACAAGAACCTAATTGCCCGCAAGCCTTCAAACCGCTGAACGGGGCGCAAAAGTAGTTTGAGAAAACAATGTATAAAGAATGCTTGTGAATAAAGAAATCTCGCAATGTATTCGCTTGGAAAATTAGTACATCAGAAAGGTCAAGATCCAAAAAGGTCAAGACTCATTTGTATGTCATCAGTACTCACCATACCAAAAAGGTGAGGACTCTTTTGAAAGGTCAGTTGGTCAAGACTCATTTGTATGTCATCAGTACTCACTATACCAAAAAAGTCAGGACTCATTGCAATTGTATGTCATTAGTACTCACTTGTCAACCAATTGTATGTCATTAGTACTCACTTGACAATGAGAAAGATAAGTAAGGAGAATGATCTCGACTTTACTTATATAGGATGGCCGAGGCCTCTTACAGGATTCTCATGCCGACCACCCAAAACAAGAAATCCCAATACTTGACACTTAGACCGGTGGGAGGGTACTCCCTTACAAGTAAACATGCATAAGCAAATGACTCAACATAAGCAAAGGAAGCGCAATGCAAAACAAAGCAAAGGACTGTACAGACTCCCAGACACAGGGAAAAAGTACAGGAAGTGCTTTTAATTTGGCGGATTCATATTCATAACACCTATTCGTCTATTTTGAGTAAGGGGTGTCGGTTGGGTATTCGAGTAAGGTTGTATGTGAAGCGTTAGAAGAAGAGAAGGAATGCATCACTGTATCAGAAGGGGAGGAGGTGGTAACGGGAAACCAGTCACATTAAGTTGATGGATAGCTCATCTCTTGTAGCTAGTTCTACTTATTTATCAAGCATATTGACAAAGGTGTGGCTAACATCCATGCTTGGTAGGTCCTGTACATTGTTTCCCCTGCCTTACCAAGGGGAACAACGTGGGGACTCGAACTTGGGTTGGGGAAAATGTATCCCTATCCCATGAACATGAAACCATATAAAAGACCTCCTTAGAGTCATATTTATATGGGTAGCAGTTTTATAGTTTCCTTATAGGTTCATAGAGCAACACAGCTTGGTCCTCTACTATGCATGCACCTCTCATTTCATCAATTATGAAATGATCAAGGGCTTATGAATTAGGCTATGATAGAATGCATCTAAAGCATCCCATGAATTCAGTATAGATCATCTAGTCTGTCTAGTGAATAAAAGAAATGCAGATAGATCAATGGCAGTTCACATAGGAAACTGGAACTCAAACGAGAACTAGCCAAAAGAATAACAGGGAGGAAAGGGGAAGGTGGTACAGATCTGTCTCGGCTCCGAAGCCGTGGCGCATATGGCGTCTTTCACTGTATTATCTTTGGCGATCTTCCCTCTAGCTTCCTCCCAACCCTACCGAACCTCACAATGCAGCAGGGCTTCAACTCTTCCCCACAAAGGATAGATGATGTACCAACAATCAACAAATGCACCAAGCAAGTTCACCTGGGTGGCCGCTCTCTGTCCCTTGCTCTGTTGGTCTCCTTTGCGGGAGAACCTCACCTTCAACTTTTCTTTCCGACTTTATGTAAGGGCTAAGTATTACTGTGGACAAGGGCCGAGACAAGCAAACTTGAGCTTCCATGACGCGCTGACAGTTAACAAGACGGAGAGACGCCCATGAGGTGAGATAGTTAAGGATAATCCAGGAGCACATTCTCAACAAATATGTATGTGGCTCTATGACTGATATCTGATTGATGATACTGTTTCGACAAAATCAGATAAAAAAAATTTAATATTATCTGTTCTTAGCTGTTTCGTTCCACATGTCTCAGACATTTTTCACAATTGCTGACTCCACAGATCAAATTGTATAAGATCATTGTAATAAACATGTCACAAAATCGGCTGATGTAGCCCGAACACCTATTGGCCGGCTCAGACTTATGTATCGGTTAGAGAAACCGATACACCTTGATGCCAAATGCTTATAGGACTGCTGACCTTTTTGCAGCTTCGATTGCTTACTCTCTTAAGAAAGATAACAAAAACATTAGTCTCTCTCTCTCTCTATGATCTATAAATATAACCCCGTATGGCCCATCTTTCATTTCATTTCAGTGCTGATTTTGAAATGGGCAGCTTCAGCCCGTTCGCATCTTCTTTTCTCTGCATATTAATTCAAGAAGAGAGGGAGAGAGAGTTATCAAATATATATTATGGAGGAGGGATCAATTAGTAATGAAAATTATTACAGTAGGAGGAGGAGAAGGGTAGAGGGGACGAAGGTGGCGGTCTGCATGGTGGTGGCGCAAGTGGTGGTAGCAGCGACAACCGTCCTCTACAAGATCTCCATAAACCGAGGGATGAGCCTCCGAGTCCTCATTGCTTACCGCTACATTTTCGGGGCCACCCTCCTCTGCCCTCTTGCTTTCAATTGGTACAAGTTCTCATGTTTTTTTTTCCCCTCTGAACAAAATGGAGAAGGAGAAGACCAAAAATGGGTATATGTTTTAAATGGTGATCGGGTTAATTCATACACATACCTCTCCAAGAAAAGACAAGAGGGCAGAGGAGGGTGGCCCCAAAAATGTCACGGTCAGGACTTAGAGGCTCATCCCTCGGTCTACGGAGAGGACTTGGAGGCTCATCCCTCTGTCTGTGGAGATCTTGTAGAGGACGGTCATCCCTGCTACTGCCACCTGTGCCACCACCATGCACACCACCACCTTCATCCCTTCCACCCTTCTCCTCCTCCTACTGCAATAATTTTAATTACTATTTGATCCCTTGTCCATAATATATATTTGATAACTCTCTCTCCCTGTCTTCTTGAATTAATATTGCAGAGAAAAGAAGATGCGAACAGGCTGAAGCTGCCAATTTCAAAATCAGCACTGAAATGAGATGAAAGATAGGTCATACAGGTTACATTTATAGATCATAGAGAGAGAGAGAGAGAGAGAGAGAGAGAGAGAGAGGGTAGGTGAGGCATGCCAGGTATGCCGGGGCTGGCATGCCCGGCATGCCTTACCTACTCTCTGCATTAAGCAGGCCGGGCATGCCTTCTTTCCTCATTTCTCTCATTTAAGTCTCTACTTGGCATTATAATTTGTCTCATTAAATGGAAATTTTCTGAGCTGAAATCCTCCCTCCATCTGGAACTTACAGGTTTGTTACACATCGACTGCAGGTCAAAAGAAGCCCTTTTGCAAAACAGATACCATGGTAAGTTCCTCAATTCTTTGCGAATATAGCTAATTTCCTTTTAGGGTGTGTGAATGAGACAACGCAACCAGATATTTTTACAAAATTTTCAAAGATGGTTGTGATAGATTTGTCATTTCACTTCTTTTAATTTTAATTAGCAACCCTTTAACACGTTTTAATTTATTGTTCTAAGAGTGGTAAAGCCATGATAAGTCAGTTCTGTACATTTGGAGATTAATCATGAACAAGTAGGCGTTAAAAACTTTCTAATTGATGTACATGTTGCAATCAAATTATATATATATATATATATATATATATATATATATATGTAGGTACATGTGGAAAGAATATCAGGTTACTTATTTTATCTAAAGAATATATTCCCTCTCCGAGAAATTCTAATTGGACAGTAATACCTTCTCTACATTCATAGTCTAACTCCTTCACCTGGTTTTTCAGTTTCTATTCTTGCCTTTCCTGGTAAAAGGAAATGAGAAACTTCACATTGACATTGGAGAATTTAATAATAGACTTCCCCTTTTCTCCGGTCCTCGTTTCCATAATAGCAAATTGGAGAAGAAGAAGAAATAGGCTCCGATTCTTTTACACGGAAAATAATTGTTCTGTTCCAACAATTAGATGGGCAATCTGCAATGGTTTTTTTGTGGTTGTAGGAATAAAAATTTAGGATACTTTTGCTCCAATAAAAAGGGTTGTTTTGGAGTAAAAGAGCAAGTAGAATTCGACAAGGGAAATTGCACAATCAATAGTTTGAGCAGTGAACTGAGCTAAACTGGCTTTTCAGTAGATTGTTTCATTTGATCCAATTCAAGGGTCCACGTGACAAGAAGATAGGATTAATCATGAAACATATAAAATAACCAAAACAAATGTAAATTTCAAATAGGCGGATTATGAACTTAACCATCCAAAAAACAAAACTTCAATCATCAAATAGAACAGAACAAGCATAAGGGGTAACGCAGTTTGCCATGACACAAAGCACACCGATGGTGTTCTCGTAGAGGAAAAGATTGATATTTCGAACCATTTCAAGTCATAAGATCATCACACACTTTTCCACCATAACGGGAAGGGGTTTCTCCATCGTCGATGCTGCTAGGCGGAAGCGAGAGACACAGAGAGAGGGCTAGGCGGAAGAGAGACACAGAAGCAAACTGACAGAGAGAGAGAGAGAGATCCTTGATTTCTGCCATCCGTTCATGGAGGTTCACAAACACCCTTCCTGGAGACATCGACCGCTGCTCCCTGTTGGCTGGAAGACAACCCCTTTCCAAGTGACATCAACAGACTGAAGAGAACCCCATTGCGGTTTACATCAACAGCTATTTGCCGTTGATAGGAAAGAACCAAATTTCTGAGGACATAAACGGGCAAAGGGACTAATCGTTGGGGGGAGGGACGATCTGGCCTCCATAGCTGCAAAAGGAGGAGCACCGCCAGCCGCGGGAGGAGACGCGAGGGTACAGAGTGGTGGAACACTGGGTGTTGAATGCTGGTGATAAAATGTAATCTCCGGCAGTCTAATTGTTGTGACCATTGTTGTGCCTACTTATTGGAAGCCGCAGTCAATCTTCATAAAAAAAAAATAAAGGAGTAGAGATGATAAGCACAAAGTTTTGGCTCAAATACTTATTTCTATCTGATAGCTAGGGATGTTAATATATCTCATTTGAATAGGATATCTGACCAAACAGTTCCAAAAGAATGGAATGTGGAAAATTTTTTTATATCCAATTAAAAGTCAGATCAAATTCATATTTTAGAAATGACAACATCTGGAAGGATTTAGATTCAGACATACATCAATATCCAAACGGATTTGTGTTGGATTTACTATATCGAATGTTCTCATATTTTGGAAATCATGAACAGCATCATGAATGCTTTGCAATCTACCAGCAAATTGATTAACAGCATCTTTTTCTTCCTTTCTGCTGCACACTTCTGGCCTTCCTCCCAGAGGCTCTGGGTACACACCGTCCAAACCTGCTTTGGCTCCTTCTCCGGCCGCACGCTTTTGCATTTGAAACCTATGAAGCTCCTCAACATCTTTCCCTTTGCCCCACAACACAGTGTAAAGGCCCATGATGATCAATCCGGTGACCAACGCACTATAGCCAATTAATCAAGATTATGATACAGTCATTGTAAAACTCCGCAGCACTCAATCTTCATTAAATAAAGGAGTAGAGAATCTAGAGATGATAAGCATAAAATTTTGGCTCAAATACTTATATATCTCATTTGAATTGGATATCTGTTCTAAAAATCGGATATGAAAATATTTTTTTTATATCCGACTAAAAATCGGATCAGATTTAGATTTAAGAAATGACAACATCTGGAAGGATTTGGATTCATACATAAATAAATATACAATGGGATTTGGGTTGGATTTACTATATCGAATGTTCTTATATTTTGGAAATTAACCGGACTCAGTTCAAAAATTTGGATTTGGATTCAAAAGTGACTTTTCCTTCATTCTTGTTTGAATCCTAATACATGAATATTTGAAAAAGGAGATACTGTTAAGAGTATATCCCATTTGAATCTGATATGTTGACATCACTACCGATAGTCATTTTCTCATGTAACGATCCACAGTTTACCTTCCCAAATGAAGGGGTTCCTCAAGCAATATGGAACCAAAGAGGGCGACGATGATGAGAGACAAGGGGTTAAACACAGAGACAAACAAAGGTCCTCTCTTTTGGATGCCCCATATCGTGAGTAGCAGCACCATCCCTGATATCACAACCCCCTGCAAGCCCAGCCACAAAATTAAGCAGAAAATATATGTAAATGGCCTAATTATAAATGACACAAAGGAGGAAAGAATGCATACCACGTATAGGGCAGTGAAGAGATTAACATCCCAACCGAGCTTCCATGCAGATGCATCTCTCTCAGTAACAGGACGGCTGCAATCAGATTGAATAACAAAAGGCTCGTATACAGGTGCAGGTACCTCTCACTCATCTTCTCCTGTCATTAGAGATCAATTTAATTAAACAATTAATTTAATTAATTCTATTATTGTTAGAAGAAAAGGTGGAAGATAATTGATTTGGTCGATATGCTTAAGGGAGTAGTAATTCATTACCAGGATGATGAACCATATGGCCATGCACAAAGTGCTGGCTGTAGCCAAGAGCGTGAATGCACCAGAGCTGTGCAGAAGGTGAGTAGCGCAGCTCCACACATCCCTATGAAGGTCCCATTCACCTTCGGCTGTCTTGGTCGGCTCCTCTTTTGTAGCTTCTCCAATTTGTTTCAAATCACGACCCCTTAACAATGAAGCGAGATCATTGTGCCTGTAAAACCAAATTGTCATCATATTGTAGTATGTACTTTTGAAAAATGTCATGTTTTCAGTTAAGGTGAATGTATCTGGTGTGTGTGTATATATATATATATATATATATATATATATATATATATATATATATATACCGATCATAGCTTTACCTTTCTTGTACATACATTCGATCTAGGGGGCTATATGAAATGGAAATATAAAACTTTTCACATCAGAAATTATAACTTCGACTGAATTTGAAAAAAAAATTGTCAGGCATCAGATCATATTAATTCATCCAATTATATGTATAATAAACAATTGATAATGATTGTTCCAAATTCTCTTGTGGAAAATTAAGGTGTTCCCTGGCCAAAATGAAGGTGAATGCAGGGAGCAAATAGGAAATTGCAACAGCAAGCGTGGCCGAACCCATCTTGACTGAGGCGATGTACAGATTCTGGTTCAGTGTTGCCCTGTACAATTCCATCACATTATGACAAATTCGTGTGGTCAGGGATAAAAACCAGGAGTTTTAATCTTGACGTTTATGTTCTTTTTTTTTTGCAATTTAATTGCACTGATATGATCTCAAGAATAGGTTGATGCAAAACATATGTTAAGTTGATCATTTGTTAGACTGTAAGTATTTTTCTATAATAACAAAAAAATGAATGCCCCCCATAACAACAACATTTTGATAATAAATAAAATCTACATTTTTCCTAAAACTAATTAAATCAAAACATGTTCTTATAAATATATTATATTTTATTTAAAAGTCATTTTTAGTAAAAAATTATACTGTTTGGTTATCCCTGACCTATGCATCTAGTTTCTACTAATCAATTAAAAGTAATTGATTTTTTCAATTACTATGGAAGCACCATTTGACTCAAAAGAATAATTAACTTAATATGTGTATTTCATTAAAGCCTTCTTTAGATCATACCAATATGGTTGGTTTGTGCAAAAGTTTTAAACCATTTAATTTGAGGGGTTTAGTTTCAGTTTTATCCCTGCCCTAGTTTAAATATACTATTGGTGATTTAATGCACATAGCTAATCTTTTTTTTTTCAGTTGTGAAAAGCAAAGGGTCGGTTCCAAGTCAGGTAAGCACCTCATTCCAACATATGGTCCACGTTTGTGCAAAGTTTTGGATTGGTAGCAAAATGTTGAATGTATTATATGAAACACTGTAATATTGTGATTTATGAGTTTGAAAATGGGTACTACAGGCGCGGCCCTCTCTCTGTGTCTCTCTTCCGCCTAGCCCTCTCTCTCTGTCTCTCTTCTGCCTAGCAGCATCGACGCCGGAGAAACCCCTTCCCGTTATGGAGGGAAAGTGTACGATGATCTTATGACTTGAAATGGTTCGAAATGTCAATCTTTTCCTCTAAGAGAACACCATCACTGAGCTTGGTGTCTTGGCAAACGGCGTTAACCCTTATGTTTGTTCTGTTCTATTTGATGATTGAAGTTTTGTTTTTCGCGTGGTTAAGTTCATAATTCACCTATTTGAAACTTACATTTGTTTTGGTTGTTTTATATGATACATGACTAAACCAATCTTCTTGTCACCTGGACCCTTGAATTGGATCAAATGAAAATTGTCATCTGCCGAAAGCTTGTAGACAGGAAGTTTGTAAGAAAAAAAGATGGTTTCTCCTAAGTGAACAATAATTTTTTTTTTTTTTTTTTTTAGTTATGGGGCCGGATCGAGCCCCATCGGGCCGACCCGGGGCACCAGATCAGGCTCCGAATGTGTGCCGGGTATCCGCCAGCGGCCTGGCCTCCGTGCACCCTTAGATTAGATGAAGTTCAAGATGGAGGGAGGATTTCTGCTTGTGTATACAAAAATATAATATATATGTATATATGTATAATTGTTCAAAAGAAAATTTATGAGACAAATATGAGGCCTAAGTGCAGAGTAAAATGAGAAAAGGAGGAAAGAAGGCATACGACATAGAGGGCAGTGAAGAGATTAACATCCCAATGGAGCTTCCATGCAGATGCATCTCTCTCAGTAATGGCTGCAATGCATGTGCACTGGACCGCTGCAATCAGATTGAGTGACACAATGCTTGTATACAATGTAAATTAAACAATTAATTTTAGGTCATTATAAACTTGTAATTTGTAGATGGAAGCACCATTTGTTAGTGCCCTTAATTAAAAATTTACTTATTAGTGTGTGTGTGTGTGTGTGAGTATATATATATATATATATATATATATATATATATATATATATATATATATAGAGAGAGAGAGAGAGAGAGAGAGAGAGGGAGAGAGAGGGTGCTGATTCAAATGGACTCTCACTTTTTTTGCATTTAAGAAGCATCTCCATCAAGAAACACCCACTAACGCAACAAGCAGACTCAAATAAAATAAATTAGCCAATGCGCAGGCACCAAATCAAGTGTTCATGTCTCTCGTTGTTGGGAACTGCATTATGTGCACGCATAGCTGCACTTGTCTTTATCCACCTTTTCCATAACGTGTTGCATGTTTATTCATAACCAATACTTTTGATTAAAAGAAAAACAAGTTTTAGATCGCATCATTCTTCGTAAATATGACTAAATAAAACAATCAATACCCCACAATATACAAAATTTTCAAATTTATTGAGATTCTGCTTTTCAGTAATGGTTGGAAATGGACAACATTTAGCAATAACTCATATTGGCTCTACTAATCTTGATCTTGGTCATACATCGATTCCCCTTGATCATATGCTGGTAGTTCTTGAGATTAAGAAAAACCTTATTTCTGTAAGTCAGCTTACATCTTGTATGCTTTACGTGTTTGAGTTCACATCTGATTTGTTTGTGATTAAGGACAAGGAAACCAATCGAGTGATTGCCAAAGGAACTAGAGAAGGAGATTTGTATGCACTCAAGACCAGACCAAAGGCAGTAACTTTTTCTGATCATTTCAGGGCAGCGACTTCAGAAGTTTGGCTTAGTCGACTTGGGCATCGGTCCGCTAAGATCATTGACTTTTTGTCGTCCAAGGGTAGCATAAAATTAATGACAAAAACATCTACCTTTTCAATTTGTCAAAGTCAAATGGGCAAAGCAACGCATTTTCCGTTTCTTCCCTTAGATGATGAATATTATGAACCTTTTGAGAAAGTACATTGTGATCTTTGGAGACCAGCGCCTCTTGATTCTTGTCAAAATTTCAATATTATGCTCTTTTTGTTGATCAACATTCTAGATATTCCTGGTATCCATTAAAATCAAATTCTGATTTTAATACAAAGTTTATGGAATTTCATAAAATAGTGGCAATGCAATTTGGAAGATCTGTAAAAATTTTTTAAAGTGATGAGGTTGGAGAATTTAATAGTGCTGCATTTCTCTTATTTAAGAGAACATGGAATCAAACATGTGAAGGCCTATCCGAAAACACCAGAACAGAATGGATTGATGGAGCAGAAACACAGGTCAGTCACTGAACTTGGATTAACTCTCCTTTTACACAATAAGTTACCAGCAAATTATTGGGTAGAGACTTTTTCAACGGATGTATGGCTCATAAATCGGCTACCGACGTCCACGCTGCAAATGCAATGCCCATATGAAAGCTTATTACAAAAACCACTAGATTATTCGTGTCTACGGACATTCAGGGTAGGTGTTTTCCTTCCATTAAGAGTTACAACAAACACAAATTTGAACCTAAATCCTTACCATATGTCTTTATAGGATATAGTGACAACCACAAAGGATGTCGTTGTCTCTATCCCCTGACAAATCGTGTTTATATTTCAAGACCCATTGTGTTTGATGAACATTGCTTTCCTTTCAATCAAGGCTGTGCTAGAGCATCACTATTTTATCTCCTTGCTCATGATATTGTGTCATTTTCTCCTACCGATACTCAAACTAAAACATCTGCTTCTTCTATCGTGAGCCCTCATAATATTGCTCGACTTCATAACAGTGAACCTGAACCACATCCGATCCTTATCCCCAATCATTAGCCATCACACTTTTAACCCCCTTCCTATCAGACCCGCCTACCCCAACCTCACCATCTCCTCCCTCGTCTTCACCATTCCCTCACTTGTCTTCTCCAATACCACCTCCTCCTTTACCTGATCCTTTTACTAGAAGTTCTCATCCTATGGTGGCACGTTCTCAACATGGTATTGTTAAACCCAATCCCAAATATCTCTTAACTACCTATGTTCCCTCCAAACCAAAACATTATACGATTGCTCTTAGGTACCCTAGTTGGAGAAAAGCTATAACAGACGAAATGGAAGCTTTAATCACTAATCAGACATGGTCTTTGGTTCCTAGAGACCCCTCAGTGCACATTATTGGCTGTCAATGGATTTACAAAACAAAATTGAACAGTGCTAATCAGGTTGAGAAACTTAAAGCGCGGTTGCTCGCACAGGGCTATACACAAGTTTAAGGCATCGATTTTCTTGAAACCTTCTCTCCAGTTCTTAAACCAGCAACTATTCGGATCATTCTTTCCATTGCTCTCATGAACAGCTGGTATCTTAAACAACTGGATGTCACGAATGCATTCTTGAATGATTATTTGACTGAAACTATTTTTATTGAGCAGCCTCCTGGTTTCAAAGATACACACTTTCCTCGTCATGTTTGCAAGTTGAATCGGGCACTATATGGCCTTAAACAGGCCCCAAGAGCTTGGTATGATCGTTTTTCTTAGTTTTTATTTTCTCACAATTTTCAAGCTAGCTCCGCTGATCCCTCGCTGTTTGTTTGCCTCCAAGATTCAACAGTGGCTATACTTTTATTATATGTGGATGATATTATTCTTACTGACAGCTGTCCATTTTTTCTTCCCTCCTTCCAAGAGCATCGCATAACTTTGCTATGAACAATCTTGGAGAATTACATTATTTTTTAGGCATTCAAGTTCAACACAATGCCTCCTCTCTGTTTTTCAACCAACATCGCTATGCTGCGGAGGTTATCACACGAGTACAAATGCAATCCTGTAGGGCAACTGCTACACCAATGGTCGCTAAAGCCTCTACCAACACCGATCATGAAGCAGCATATCCAAATCCTACATTATATTACAGTCTTATTGGTTCTTTGCAATATCTTACATTTACGCGACCCGACATCACTTATGCTATCAATTATGTGTCTCAGTTTATGCATGTCCCCTCCATATGACACTTTCAGTTGCTTAAAAGAATTCTTTGATACATTCAGGGCAGTCTATCTATTGGGATGCAATTTTTTAAGCCAAAAACATTGTCTATTCGTGCATATTCAAAAGCCGATTGGGCAGGTTGCCCCTCAACTCGTCGGTCTACAATAGGCTATTGCACCTTTTTAGGATCCAATTGCATATCTTGGGCTTCTAAGAAACTGAATACCGTGCTCTTGCCGCAGCCGCCACAGAAATCACTTGGATCACTTTCATAATTAGGGAACTTGGTCTTTTTCTTTCTTATCAACCATTGCCGTAATGTGACAATCTTTTTGCTCTACAATCCACCATCAAAACAGTCAATCACTCCCGGATGAAGCATATTGAGCTTGATTTTCATTTTGTACGAGAAAAGGTAACTCTTGGCTCTTTAGTCACTCAATACATATCGACCACTCATCAGCTTGCAGATTTGTTCACAAAGCCATTGCCTCATTCCTGCTTAACATCATTGGGTTACAATCTCGGCCTTCGACAAGATCCTTGCTCGAGATTGATGGGGCATGTTAACGTATCATCTTAAGGTTTATACATTCAAAGGCTGGAGAAGATCATGCTGAATTAATTTAGCACAATCTTCGTAAAAAGGAAACCATACCTGCTGCTAACAACTGCTCAACGGCTGGAGAAGATCATGAAGGAGATCATGCTGAATTAATTCAGCACAATCTCATAAAAAAGGGAACCAGACCCGCTGCCAACAGCTGCTCAATGGCTGGAGAAGATCATGATCATGATCTTAACAAGAAAGAAACAGGGTATCTCAGGGAAGCAAATTTAAGCAACGAAATTGGTACAACATTCTCATTAAAGATAAGAGCAATCGTTACAGAGAATCAAAGTTTAAGGAAAGATTGTTTAAAATTCAAACAACTCTGCAACAGTCCCTCCCAAAATCGTGTATATATATCATCATCAAGGGAACCTCACATCATATTCCTGGTGTGAGAGATAGTGGACGTAGGATTTTTATCTGAACCACTTTAAAATTTCCTATCTTGCATATTTTCTTTCACCTTCACCTACTCTGCACTGTGGGGTTAGCAACCACAATTTGATGAAGGCTAAAAATGGGTAGTACAGGCAATGTGAGATGAACACAATAATCTAAAGAATAAAAAATAAAAAAAAAATATTAGCAAAATGTGGAATATACAGTCTGACCACATAGTCAATCAATATAATCAGCAGCCAAAGTTGAAAACTTGGAGTTGATCTAGTGATTATACGCATCCCTTTATATGATTTGCTGCTCCCGTCATGTGGTACGTAAAATTTTCTTCAATGAATCTTAAAACAGGTAATGCGTGTTTTCATACTTAAATATACTATTGGTGATTTAATGCACATAGCTAATCTTTTTTTTTTCAGTTGTGAAAAGCAAAGGGTCGGTTCCAAGTCAGATAAACACCTAATTCCAACATATGGTCCACGTTTGGGCAAAGTTTTGGAATGGAAGCAAACTGTTCAATGTATTATAAAAAACACTGTAATATTGTGATGTATGAGTCTGAAAATGGGTACTACAGGCGCCGCCCAGTCTCTGTGTCTCTCTTCCGCCTATCCCTCTCTCTGTCTCTCTTCTGCCTAGCAGCATCGACGCCGGAGAAACCCCTTCTGGTTATGGTGGAAATGTGTACGATGATCTTATGACTTGAAATGGCTCGAAATGTCAATCTTTTCCTCTAAGAGAACACCATCGCTGTGCTCGGTGTCTTGGCAAACGGCGTTACCCCTTATGTTTGTTCTGTTCTATTTGAAGATTGAAGTTTTGTTTTTTGGGCGGTTAAGTTCATAATTCACCTATTTGAAATTTACATTTGTTTTGGTTGTTTTGAACGATACATGATTAAACCTATCTTCTTGTCACCTGGACACTTGAATTGGATCAAATGAAAATTGTCATTTGCAGAAAGCTTGTAGACAGGAAGGTTTTAAGAAAAAAAATGGTTTCTCCTAAGTGAACATTAAAAAAAAATTATTCAATTTTTAATATAAATATATTTTTAATAGTAAAATTGCCGGTTGCCAAAATGAAGGTGAAGGCAGGGAGCAAATTGGAGACTGCAACAGCAAGCATCGCCGAAACCATGTTGACTGAGGTGATGTACAGATTCTGTTTCAGTGTTACCTTGCACAATTCCATCACATTTTAACAAATTCGTGTGTTCAAACGATATTTTAAAAAAATAAGGCGATGTACAGATTCTTGTCCCTAGTGTGGCTCACACAAAAAGGGAACAGCAGAAGGCCTGGCCAAGAACAACCCAGCTCATCGTCGTCGTCCTGCTGCTTCTGCATTAAATAATCACATTAACCGTTAAAGAAATTGTAGGGGTATAATTCATGAAGAGGATACTGTTAATTGAAATTAATACTGCTCAAAATTTCGATATATTCTAGAAGCTATTAATATTTTGATGATTGAAAGAGAATATTTAAATCCTAAAAGGTGATCGGGTTAATTTATATACATACCTCTCCAAGAAAAACACAAGAGGGCAGAGGAGGGTGGCCCCGAAAATGTGACACCAGCGGTTGGCAGCATTTGGGCACGGCCATGATTAAAAGAGAACACATAATTCTCTAATCAATCACCATCCAGTAGCCAGCTAGTTGCTGGTTCGATCCACCGCTGCAGTACGAGCATATTCTTGAGGCTCCATCGCAGCCCGAAACCATCAACTCCATGTGCTGCAAAAGGAGGGACACCAATATACAAGTTGAAACATAGGGAGAGCATCATCCGAGATAGTACTGAAAGCAAGTGCATCATTTACTACAGAGATCAGAGAATGATGGATCCAGGAGTGGAGCCAAGGGGGGGCTGCATGGGCCCTAGCCTATATAAAAATTTTGAAAAATGATATTTCGGCACCTGTCAAAATTTAGAAACCTAATTCGGCCCTCATGAAAATTTTCTGGCTCTGCCTCTAAAATAAAAGGTTGCCTATTTATGTTTGAGGACTTGCTCTTTACATGATTCTGATCACATGAGTACTTTTAGTTGCATTTTTTTTCAGATTCAGGCTTGTGCGTGGCACTTAAAGGTCTCCAACACTTGGAGAGGGCACAAAGGAGATCCACTACGGTCATCAGATGGACCGTTTCCAGATTGCTGGAACGGTGCTAGGGTGGAAATATTTCCTACAGCTAAAGAATAAGACCTTGCCATGTTAGTCATTTAGTGGGCACCTTCAGTTTAATTTTTTAAATTTTAGATATGAACAAACACAGAAATAGAATGCATAAACCTGACGAAATATTTAGAGTAAGGCTTGATATGGTGGACTAGTGTTCACACTTGGGTCATTGTCATACCATCAGTAAAATTTGTGTTTTTGTAGTGGTATATTTGTCATTTTGCCTGGTATGTTAAATTGTTATTCAGGTACCAGCAGTTAATTAGGAGTAACATACATTGGGAACAAGGAGGTGGGATTGAACTGGCTTGAGAAAGAAATTGAAGAAACAGGCAAGAAGTGGAGCATGCAGCCAGGGGTGGATGTATATAGGCCTGCAGCACCATTGTGGTTGATGAGCATCGAATTTCTGTAAGCGATGATTGTGGCTATTTTATATGAAAGATTTCTTCGATCAGTAGCATGCCGCTTGGGATGGTGATATATGAAGATGTAACTTACATTATCATTCTCTGCATGGCAACCCTGAATCAAACTTTCAGCATAATCTCAATGAAAATTACTTCAGCGACGTTTGTTTGTGCAATGGCCAACCTGCTACCTGCCTTCACCTTCATGCTTGTAGTCATGTTTTGGTAGCTTTTCACTTAATTTTCTTATCTTTACCATCTTGTTCTTCTTTCTTTCTTTCATTCATGCCAATAAAGTTCTCTCTTGAATTCAATTAATTAATTGGATAACTTCATATAATCCTAGAACACAGTTTCTTTTAAGTGTATGGATATATACTTTTTTTTGCCGATTCACAACCTGTTCAGCCGAGCCGCTGGAATGAACGGTTCATTAGTCCATCCTCCATAAAATTTGGAACAAATAAAAGAGCGTAGATTGAATGCACGGTTGCGACAAAGCATAAAATTAGGATTATGTTTTTCCGTTCAATATATATGATGGCCGCCTAATTATGCGGGAGTCGCTGGCTCTCATTTGATGATTGTGACTGTAAATTGGCGACCCAATGCAGACTGGTTCGTTGATACTTTATGAAAAAGAGTCAAATTGAGCACTTCAGATTCATTTTAAGCCTGTAATGCATACTTTCTTCAAATGAGCATATGTGGTTAACAACCCACTTCTTAAAGAAGACCCGAATCCGACCCCACCCTCCCCCCCTTCCCCTCCTCATTTTCCTTCCCTCTGAGGTTTTATTCTGAGTCATGACCTAAGTGTGTATGGTACACCCTTCAATTTGAGTGTCATTATTACACCTGTAACAGTTTAGGAGAATAGTACCACAGGAATCGAAATGCGACTTACCGTATATATGTTTGTCTGTCTGACTAGCTGTGCTATGCCCTTTGAGGCAGCTTGTAATGTGTACTTTCTTGAGATAAATATTAATGAAAACTGAGGCCGCCTTGAAAATGATTATGATCTCTAGCAGCGCTGTAAAAAGCGGCTTGAATCGATCGATTTGTATCAAATTAATAGTAGTCCAAACTGATTCGGTACGTTGGCCAATAGAGAGATGCCATGTGTCACATAGTATTATTCATCTTTTATTTTGGTGTCATTGATCCTACATGGTTGTAGCTCTAAATAATAGGACCAAATGCCCTAAAAGTTCTAAATAAGTTGAGGAAAGTCGATCAAGTTCTAATTAGTTGTGCTTCCTTTCTCTCTTCATTTTATAGTTTTTTATATGTTTTTAAAAAATGATTCCTGCTTGTTTGTCTTTGTCAAACACTCCCCATCAGGTATTAGCCCTTCCGTTTAAAACTTAAAAAAAAATGATAAAATGACAATTCGGCTCTTTGAAAAACAATAAACAGTTTTACAAGAGAAAAGTTAGACTCAGAATCCTCTACTTCAAACTCAAATTTTCACGTCATTCCTTAAGAATAAACCATGATCAAGATGTGATTGCTGTGTTTTGAAAACTAAAGCTTACCATAAAAAACATGTTTATTGTTGAAAATATGTATGATATACCATATTTAATGGGAATGATACCACTCATCGATTCTAAGTAGATCAAATTGTGGAGATTAAGTTGAAAATATGGAAATAAAATATTTTTTCAAAAGACCGAAATACTTCTTCAAAGAAGCAAGTGTTCTTTAATTATTGAAAAACAAACGTACATATCTGATACACATATGCATATAATTGGAAGCAGTCCCATATTATAACCACTGCTTCAATAATTTCTACGGATAAATCCATTGTAGCCCAAATGGGTTTTTGAAAAAGTCACTCTATCCTTGAGGAGGTTAGTGCGACCGATAGAGCAGGGGCTATGTAGATAGCAAGTCTTTATTTTGAGCTCCTATTGAATCAACTCTTTGTGCTGCAAAAGGAGGGACACTAATATACAAGTTGAAACATAGCGAGAGCATCATCCGAGATAGTACTGAAAGCAAGTGCATGATTTCCTAGAGAGATCAGAGAAGGGTGGATCCTGGGGTGGAGCCAAGGGGGGCTCGCGTAGGCCCTAGCCCAACCTCAAATTTTTTTTAAAAATTTACATGTAATTTTTATAAAATTTTGTTTGTCCTATATAAAAATTTTAAAAAATGTTATTTCGTCCCCTATTAAAATTTAAAAATTTTAATTCGGCCCTCCTTATAAAAATTTTCTGGCTCCGCCCTTGGAATTAAAGGTTGTTTATTTATGTTTGAGGACTTGCTGTTTACATGACTTTGATCACAAGAGTTTTTTAGTTGCATTTTTTTTGAAGGAAGCTGAAAAATTATTTCACATTTAATGGTTAGCTGATGATCATATATATTTCTCAGAATTGTAGGGGGACCATGCGTGATGGCGACATGTTATTTGGTCTTCTGCCATAGCTTCTTTGGTTTTAGTCTGGAGTCACATGGCTAGTTGCCCTGCAGACTTGACTCCTAAGAAAGGATGGAAAGGGAGCCGTCATTGAAAAGTGGAGCATATGCGAGAATGCAATTACATTTCGCAACAAATTTTATCGTATAATGGAAAAAATTAATAGTTTATTTGATTTTGAATAGGTACATTTGCTTTGAATTGGTTTAAATTTTGATTTGGACATACATACATAGGAGCATAAGTTTTCTTCCAACGGCTTGATTGATTGATGAAGTTTTTAGTTTTCTCATCTTTCCAGTAAATTGGTAGCATAAAGTAGAGTAATTCAGTTTTTCTTTGTGAATCACCCACATGGATGCCAAGAAATTGTTTTGGATGACACCTTTATGTGGAGTTTTGGAGGCAAAATGCACCACTTAACAAAGATGATTTGTCGGTAACGATGTCAGCATAATATAATTAAATATTATAAGTATATAATTAACTAAATACAAGTCTTTTTTTCCAAATAAAATAAGCCCATTCAGCTGTAACTTCATTTACTATGGTAAACTTTGTTATCAGTGGTTACATGCAATAATAGAAGGATCAAGACGTTCGGATGTGTAAGAAAGAGAGAGAGAGATGACATTGTTGAAGCGCAATGTGAAATCATCAGCAAAGTTTCATTCAAATGAAAACATGAAGGTATAAGAAATAGCAAGAACAAGTCATATTTGCCATATTTGATCTAGTCCCAGCATATTTTCAGGGCTTAAGCTGGTTATGAGAATTCCAAGCTCAGAAGCTTCCACAATTGGGTGGAGTTGTCTTGAAAGCTACTGCTCTTAACAGATTTGATTCTGTTATCGATTTTTTCTTGATTTTTCAGTATTAAAAAAATTTATTGTAACATAATCCGATGTATGTTGTGATTTTTTAAGAGAATGAATGAAGCAGTCGAAGTTGATATGTTTCTTAAGAGAGCGAGCAATCAAAGTTGCAAAAAGTCAGCAGTCCTATAAGCATTTGGCATGAAGGTGTACCGGTCTCGCTAACCAATACGAAAGTCTGAGCCGGCCAATTGGTATTGGGGCGATATCAGCCAATTTTGTGACATGTTTATTATGATGATCTTATACAATTTGATGGAGTCAGCTAATTGTGAAAAATGTCTGAGACATATGGAACCAAACAGCTAAGAACAGCTAACATTAATTTTTTTTCTGTACCTGATTTTTTTGAAACAGTTTCATCGATCAATATCTGATATGAACGTCTCCACCTTGAATATTACTTCAAAGTTAGAACAGTAAAACAGGAACTACTCACTTCAAGCACGTCTATCGAGAAATTGATTTCTTCATCAATGCCCTGCTCATTGACCCCCTGAATCAGGGGATTAGTATTTTCCTTGTGTAGCATAAAAAAAATCATAATAATAAGAACAAAGGGCTGAAACAAAAAAAATGTATGAATCCAAAGGATATGTTGACGTACATGTTGCAATCAAATTGACTAGAGGTTTGCTCTTCTTCAAGCATACCTCTCCAAAACCTTGGAGGCAGGAAGGTTTAACCATGAAGTTTTTAAGAAAAAAAGATGGTTTCTCCTAAGTGAACATTCACCTCATGAATATTTATAACTAAGGGTGGATCCAGGGGTGGAGCTAAGGGGGGCCTGCATGGGCCCTAGCCCTACCTCAAAAAATTTTTTTTTTTAAATGTACATGTAAATTATAGAAAACTTCACCTGTCCTGCATAAAAATTTTGAAAAATGATATTTCAGCTCCTGTCAAAATTTAGAAACTTTAATTCGGCTTATATTCTTAAGAGTTGATTACATCATACCTATAAGCTAACAAAAAAAACTACATTAAAGTAATATGCTTTAAATGGTGATCGGGTTAATTCATATGCATACCTCTCCAATAAAAAGGCAAGAGGGCAGAGGAGGGTGGCCCCGAAAATGTAGCCATAGACGATGAGGAGTAAGAGGCTCATCCCTCGGTCTACGGAGATCTCGTAGAGGATGGTCATCCCTGCTACCACCACCTGTGCCACCACCAGCTTCGTCCCTTCCACCCTTCTCCTCCTCCTACTGTAATAATTTTCATTATTATTTTATCCCTCCTCCATAATATATATTTGATAACTCTGGCTCTCTCTCTTCTTGAATTTGCTCTTCTGCTTCTGCCTTCTTTTCACCAACGATATTGCAGATAAAAGAAGATGCGAACAAGCTGAAGCTGCCAATCTCAAAATCAGCACTGAAATGAGATGAAAGATAGGTCATACGGGGTTACATTTATAGATCATAAAGAGAGAGAGAAAGAGAGAGAGAGAGAGAGAGAGATAGAGTAAACAAAATCGAAGGTATTATTCTTAGTGACACTATGCAGGTAGCTAAGTGTAAACGCTCTAATTATATCTGGTCTCCATCAAAAGAAGCAAGTGTTCTTTAATTATTGACAAACAGACGCACATATCTGATACATATGTGCATATAATTGGAGGCAGTCTCATATTATAATCATTGTTCAGTAATTTCTACGGATAAATTCATTGTAGTCCAAATGGGTTTTTGAACAAGTCACACTATCCTTGAGAAGGTTAGCGCGATGGATAGAATAAGGGATATGTAGGCAGCTAGTCTTCATTTCAAGCTCCTATAGAATCGACTCATTGTGCTGCAAAAGTAGGGACACCAATATACAAGTTGAAACATAGCGAGAGCATCATCCAAGGGAGTACTGAAAGTAAGTGCATGATTTCCTACAAAGATCAAAGAAGGGTGGAGCCAAGGAGGGCCTGCATGGGCCCTAGCTCCACCTCAAATAAAAAAAAAATAATTTACATGTAAATTTTAGATCATGTAAGTTAAGTGGAAAGATTGGAGATTAGTTGTATAGAATGCTACCAATTAATTCATATATTTTTAAGGTCAAATTAGGTCCTTTGCTTGGAAGAAAATATTATCTTGATGTGCGGGAGAAATGAGTACAAAAAAATGGGGGCCCGACGATGAATATTGGTGGAGATACATGGGGCTGGCAATCAAAAAAAAAAAAGCACTTAGAATTACACTATAATGATTCAAAAATTAAATAAGGTGTCCACACCAAACCTAGGCTGGTGACTCAGTGCTCTTCAACCAAAAAATCCTACCTCCACCACTGAGATAAACCATGGCCAATTGGCTGAGGCCTGTCCTGTCACAGTAATTTATGTGAGACCAATCACCTTTACATTTCTTTTACTCCTTCGATTTTTCTTGTCGAATTATCACCAGTACTCTATGAGACCGTGTTCTATACGTCGCTCTAATGTATATAACGAGTATATGCTGGATGTGAACCCTACTATCAAAATACATATTTACTTTCATGCTCAAATTACATATTCATGTGCATGAGATAACAGGTGCATGAGATAACAAATATGTATGAAATAATAAATAGATATGACATAACAAATAGGTATGAGATAATGTGTATGAGATAACAAAAGGTTCATGAAATAATAAGATAATGGATGGATGCGTGAGATAACGTTAAACATAAGTATGAGATAATGTTAAACATAAGTATGAGATAATGTTTATGAGATAATAAAATATTTATGAAATAATGAGATGACGCTATGAGCGAAACAAAAAAAAATGAAGACACTTTGTTACCACTTAGAAAGGTATATTAGTCATAACGATTTGCATATATAAACCGACAAGTTTCATCTTTATCGAATCCTCAAATCTTCTTTTTGAAGTTCTTTTTGTTGTCCCTACAAAAAAATTCTTTTTGTATTAATTATGATTCATGAGCATTTTTGTCGTTACAAAATAGCGCATGAAAATTCACACATGGGGGGGCGGCGTATACAACAAGCTTTGGTACTCTATAGGGTGAAAATTTATAATTATGGTTTTCAATATATTTCTAGCGCTCACCTATGTTCCTCTGGGTTACAAACTCCTGATGCCATATCAATTTGAGAACATTACAAGATATTACTATGGTCATTTTCATACCATATTTAGAGGGTAACATAAAAACACCATATTTTTGTTCAAGGAAATATGTATGTGGTTGTGGACATGATTTATATATCTAACAATCAAATGCAGGAAATAATCACCTCACATTTGTTTGAAACAGCACCCTTTGAGCATTGAACTCTTGACCTTCCTCAACTCGGTTACCATAAATCTATTTCTCTGTAACCCATGTGAAAAAAAAGCACCATTTTTGTTCAAGGAAACATGTATATGGTTTGTGGACACTATTTATAACAATCAAATGCTGGAAATAATCACATCTGTTTGTTTGAAAATTACCCGTTGAGCATTGAACACTTGACCTTCCTCAACTCGGTTACCATAAATCCATTTCTCTGTAAGCCATGTGAAAAGAGCTGGCCCTTCTGCAAACAATGTTGGAGGCACATGGTAGCTCGAGGAGGAAGGTGGAGGGGAGGACGATGGAAAAGGTGGTGGTGGTAGAGGAGCCCTCTTTGCTTGCCAATCGCCCCTTGTTTTCCAGCAGCAACACTGTCGTCCTCAATTTTTTTGCAGGATACCACTCAAATTCAACTCCAATTTCTCAGATGAGCATCACAAGGATGGGCGACTCCGATAGGATCACGTTTGGTCACCGGAACAAACTCAGGTGGCCGGAATTGTAGGAAATCACCAGAATCCCTTTTGCTCTGATTCCAAGTTGAGATTTTGGTGACTGTTACACCAATTTTACAATTAACTATGGCACACAAAAGATTACGTGGTTCGGCATATTAGCCTACATACATGAGAGAAGAGAAAAGTTCTTTTTATTGAGAACTTGAATCAATCAGAGACACAATTTACCAAACATCAACTGCAGCTGTACTTAAAAAATGAGTTAAATCCAGTGGTGGAAAGAGAAAAATCGCTCGTTTAGAAATACTCATATGTAGAGTATTTATATATATATATATATATATATATATATATATATATATATATATATATAAAGATGTCTTTAAAAACGGAAAATTAATTTAAGTCCACACGTGACTCCACCACAGTTTAAATCGGACGTTGGTGGAAAAGCAATTCAATTTATAAACCAATACATTAGCACTAGGTGTCATATGCTATTTCTTTTTAATATTATTCTTAAATGGTTTTGAAGGCTTTGTTACTATGGGTGAGCATCGGGCCAGGCAGGCCCGGTAAGAACGGGCAGGGTCGGGCCCAACAACACAAAATTTGGGCCCAGGCCCTGGCCAGATGTCCGAGTATTGGGTCCGGGCTCGCCCTGGCCTAGCCCAGTGGCAATAAAAAAATGTTTTTAAATTATAATTTTTTAAATATAAATTATATTTTAAATATAAAATATATATATTATTGATTAAAAAAATAGTATTTACAGGCTCCGTCGACTCCCGTTGGGCCAACCTTGGCCACCATTGGTTCCGGACCCAGGCCCGGGTACCGGGCAGAAGAAGGTTTGAAGTTTACAGGCACGCATGATTCAAAGCATGTTTTCACTCCAAAAAGGCAAAGAAGGGACGCAGTTTTAGAAGAACGCGCGTATCAGCACCATAATGACCAGGACCATCGACGGGTGAAACGACTGGTTTGAGCTCAAGGGGTCGTCGGGTGAAGGAAAAGAAAACCGCCATGGTGCATTAAAATTTTGGCCGGAGACGGCGACCGGCAAAACTAAGAGCAGCAGCAATGGAACTGACACGTCTGTCATCGTTTCTCCATCTTCACAGAGAGCTAGAGAGACAGGGAGAGACAGAGAGCGCCCGGACTCGAAGCAACGTGCTTGTGGTCTACATGTAAGGCCGTCTACCGAATCGGCGCTTTTGTTTCATTCATTCATATCCAGGAGGAGGATAGGACAACACACACTTAAAAAAAAGTAAATAAAAAAATGAAAGGCCCGGGAAAACGGGGGATGGTGGATGAGGGTGGCGTTCTAATAAGAAGCCCATGGTAAGTACTAGTAGCCAGGCTGAGAGACTCACATCGCCAATCGCCATCAACCTCAACAGCAAAAGCAGCACACCCTTTCTCAAAGTGGTAGCTCTTAATTTACTCTGACAGGGTGTGACGTAATAAGGAAGGAGGAAGGTTTGAAGTTTACGGGCACCTAAGTCTACATAATCCAAAGCACGTTTTCACCGAAAGAAGGCACGCGGTACGCGGTTTTACAAGCATTAGCAAGCAACAACGTCTCTCATATTGACTCATTTATAACTCTTGTTTAGCATCACTTCAGCACCAAAGGGTCTGTGTGGGCAGTTGCCCACAGAGGCCCATTTGTGGCTTCACACCTGTCCCTTGCACTTAAGCCAAATCTCATATGAAATGGAGTAAGAAAGCAAGATTTTGTCTCACTTACCTTTGTCAAAGAGAGTCCACACGCTGAAACAAAAATAATGTTCGAGCACTTGAACTCAACGCTTTGGTGCCAAATGACTAAAATGCCTCACATAAGAAAGAGTCAATACTGCCTCCCATAAGGATAAATGTGGAAAGGTGAAACTTAATTGCCTTTTAAGCAAACAAAAATGCCTCCCCCACAGAACCACGTCAGAGCATGTAATTATGAGTCCGCCACTAATTTCAATAGTTTAACTCCAAAGGGTTATTGGGCGTGGATGATCCATGAATGGGCCCCAAAGAATATGGTAGATTCATATAATACTAATGGTCCATGAATATACTCCAAAGTGTTTTATGAATATTCTCTATTCATTAGGGCAGGTCTACGGAATATTCACTCCGTGTCACTATTGTCAAATGATTCCTAACATCAACAACAGTTTAATAGTTGACTAGTCTATATAACAGTTACAAGTATTGTTTTGACATTGTAAACAGTGAGGTTTTTTAACTATAATATGACAAGCTTGAACAAAAAGGAAGAAAAGCTAGAAAAATACCATCGCAGTGCTCGTATATGGGTACGGATACCTGTCGCTCATCTTCGTCTGTCTCAATTTAATTAAGCAATTAATTTAATTAATTCTATTCTCGTTAGAAGAAACAATGGAACATAATTGATTTGGTGGATATGCTTAAGCGAGTAACCTGGATGATGAATCATATGGCACAGCACAAAGTGTTGGCTGTAGCAAAGAGCGAGGCCAGCGCTAGGTTGCCCAGCTCCGGCGACCCAGCATGGCGGCGCACAAGGTGGGCATTAATGGACCAGAGCTCAAGTCTTGAGCCCTTGCAGAAGGTGAGTAGCGCAGCTCCACCCAACCCTATGAAGGTCCCAATCACCTTCGCCTGGCTTGCTCGGCTCCTCCTTTGAAGCTTCTCCAATTTGTTTCATATATATATATTGGTGGAGCTACAATTTTTGGACTAATAGGAGCACCATTTTAAAAGTTCTAATGTCTTAAGAGGCACTAATATATAAAAAAGAATTGAGAGAACTTATATAAAAGTAAAGGAAATTTGGTGGGCTGGTATGGGAAACTGCCCACACCAACCCCATATAACTCTGTTACTAATATACCCACTAGGTCTTATATGTTGGATTTGATGGGAATTGCTTGGCACTTGAGGAGATCTAACAATGATGATTAAGTTGAAAAATAGAAACCCAGTTCTTGTGTCGTGAGACTATAATACTCCTCAATGGAGGAAACAAATGAGTTTTCTTAATTGAGTTTTTGTCACTTTTGAGGGGTATTTTAGTCTCTTAAACATATAACTAGGTTTCCATTTTTTTCAATTTAATCTCCTCCACTATCATCTTAAAATCAATTCCCCAGATAATTCCCATAAAAAATCTGTCATGTGGCAAAAAATTGAAATTCCATTGCTAAAACGCAGTCAGCACGGAAGTAATATTAGTATCGGTTTATAATGCAGCAATTCATAGCTTACAATGCAACAATTAATTTGCGGCATTTATAGCTACCATTTGTTGTGCCTTTAGTGACAGCTTTTTTTAATTTTAAGCATTTGGTAACCATACAACATCGGGCAGATTTGAAGCTTCCTATATATGTGTGCGTCCAAGTAAGTGTGTGTGTGTAAGAGAGAGAGAGACAGAGCCGATAAAATGGGAATTCATAGCAAAATTTGAGAACAATAAGTCCCCTAAGTACAAGAACAAACCGCAAAAACATAAATAAAAGATGAAATATAAAAGACAATCGCATAGTAAAGCGAAATAAGAGAGGTGGAGAGAGAGTTGATAGATGGAGCAGCACAGTCACCTAGCCGCAGACGAAGGACGGCGCTGTAGCCAAATAGCAAAATGGGCATCCCTCTGTACAAGACGAGCCACAGCATCTGACGATGAGAAGGTGCTCCTAAAGACCCTCTTGTTGCACTCCTTCCAAATACGCCACTAAGAGGAAATGAGCCACAACCTCCAGACTCGCCCCCAAGAAGTAGACAAGTGGGGGGAAGGAGAAAAGAGAAAAAAAAGACGAATGGAGGGTCGGTCTGGAAGGCTGGTAACAAGGAAAGACCATGCAAAGGCGAGAACACTAAAGAAGAAAGGACAAAAAGTAAAAAGGTGGACCCGAGACTCAGCCGCGGTGAGAGAAAAGGGACACTGGTTAGCTACACTGATGCCAAGACATTGTAAGTGGTCAAAAGTGTTGATATGGCCAGCAATAAGAAGCTAGACAAAGGCAATGGCATGAGAAGAAAGGGATGGGGACCAAAGGGACCGGGGTGGGAGTGATGCAATAGAAGAACTAAAGGAGGCCAGGTAGCAAGAAGAAAAAGTGAATCCCTGAGAAAATGAAAGAGGCCAAGATGGAGGTGCAAATGAAGGGAGGTCAACAAGCCGGAGGAAAAGGAGAAGGGCAGAAAGCAGGTCACTCCAAAAGTGGGAGCGAGAGTGTGGGAGATGGAACTATTCCAAACACTAGGGGAATACAGGTCAAATTTGGAACAAATGAATAGGGTGATAGGAGAATGGTTAGTTGCTAGACATCACCACCAAGAACACAGGAAGAACTCACATGCCCGACTAAGGTTGGTAACCCCAGCACCCTTAATAAGACGCGGAAGGGCAACCATATCCCAATGCGCAATGCAATCCGAAGAACGATCACCATCCCAGATAAATTTACAAATAATTATATCAAACTTTCTCATAACAACCAAAGAAGGTCGAAAGACCGCCAAAGCATGGATGAGGACAGACAAAAAACAAGTTTAGCAAGAGTAATACGACCAGAGAGAGAAAGAAGCTTTCTTTGCCAACACTGAAGGCGATTCACAAGCTTTTGTTCCACTCCATTCCAAAAAGAGAGAGCAGGAGGCACCAGCATAATCTGAACACCTAAGTAGTCTATGAGCAGGCAGGTCAGCTACCTTACACCCAAAGCAAGCTTTCGCAAGAAGCACCGTGGCTGCATCCACGTGAATGAGAAAAATGTGGCATTTAGAGGAATTAACAGAAAGACCCGAGATGAACTCAAAAACCAAAAGGATGAACTAAATTCTCACAATTTGTTGGCGGGAAGCAATGCCAAACAGGAGAAAGTCATCAACATACTGAAGGGTGGAGAAGGCCTATAAGTGGGGGAGTGAATGTGACGTAAAGAAGCCAACAATCGCAGCATGATGAAATAACGCAGAAAAGCACTCGACAAATAAGTTGAAAAGCAAAGGCGATGAACTAAGTTCTCACAATTTGTTGGCGGGAAGCAATGCCAAACAGGAGAAAGTCATCAACATACTGAAGGGTAGAGAAGGCCTGTAAGTGGGGGAGTGAATGTGACGTAAAGAAGCCAACGATCGCAGCATGATGAAATAACGCAAAAAAGCACTCGACAAATAAGTTGAAAAGCAAAGGCGATAACGGATAACCCTGACGAAGGCCTCGACCGAGACAGAAGAAATCGCCACACATCCCATTGAAGGAGACATCAAGCTGGGCCCTAGTGACAAGCGAAAGGATCCACTGCTAAAACGTTTGACCAAAAGCAAGGCGGGTGAACAGGTCAGAAAGGAACTCCCAACTAGCCGAATCAAAAGCCTTAGAGATGTCCAACTTAATGATGAAGAAAGGAATGATGAAGGAAGGAAGACGTAGACAGTATAGAGAGTGAACAACCTCATTGGCCAAGACAACCGTGTCCTACAAACGCCAACCCTTGATGAATGCAATTTGGAAGGGGTTAATGATAGTAGGCATAATAGGTGCAAGCCACAAGAAAAGAAATTTAGCAATAATCTTGTAAGGTGTGCCTAAGATGGAGATTGGGCGAAAGTGGTTGACGACCTTAGGGTTAGGACACTTAGGCATCAAGGCGCAGGTGGCTCGATTAAATTCCTTAAGAAAGATGAAGTTGGAGGCAAATTCATCATAAAATGCAAACACATCAGCGCTACAAGCCTCCCAAAAGGTGCAAAAAAATTGAACGGGGAAACCATCAAAGCCAGGCACCTTACCAGAGCCGGGGGCCCAAACAACATTCTTGATTTCTTGGTGCATGAAGGGCTGCTCAAGAGAGATAGCATACGAGACAGAGAGGGAGGAGAGGTGAAAGTCTGGCAGTGGGGCACGAAAGCAAAGAGGCTTACAGTAGAGCCGAAAGAATGTCATCACCATGAAAAACCTTGTGCCCAATAAACATGGACTGGAACAACGTTTGACAGTGCCTTTGAGATGTGGCCAAATGAAAGAATCTAGAATTATGGTCTCCATACGAAAGCCAATCCAATCTAGAACGCTGCTGCCAGTGGATGGACTCCCTAATCTGCTACTCTTGATCCATGCATTGAAGACAAAGGAGGCGGGAAGACTGATCCGCAGAAAGATTGTCAGAAGAATGGAGGGACAAGATCTCCTCATCCCAACCGGTCACCTCAGAAAACTTGCCGCTCCAGAAAATATGCTTTCAGGCAAAAACCTCCCTCCTGATGGAGTGTAACTTCTAGGAGAGCCTGAAAGCAGCCCACCTACCATTGATGGTGCAAGCCCACCATTTAGGGACACAGTCACAAAGGACTCATCTCGGAGCCACCAAAGCTCAAAACGGAACCTGGCGCGCTAGATACTAGCCCTACCCCGAAGAAGGGAAAGGAGCAGTGGAGCATGATTAGACAAGTGTCTCGGCCCAATAACCAAGGAGAATGAAGGAAAAGTAGAGAACAACTCAGGTGAGATCAAGACCCAGTCCAACCTACGGAGAATCGGAGGATTCCTATTGTTGGACCAAGTAAACTTGACATTACTCAAGGGCACGTCAAAAAGACCGAACTCATCAATGAAGGAGCGAAAAGCAGACATAGACGGACCATAAGAGATAGGGGATGAAGAGTCGGCAGGGCTAAGCAAACAATTGAAGTCTCTTACCAAAAGCCAAGGTGAGGAAACAAGCTGACGAGCATGATGTAGCTCATCCCAAAGTTGGTCACACAAGGCCCCAACGCAAGGGCCATAGACCACAGTAACTAAGATCGGGCCATTGGGCCAGAGACCATTGAGAATGACTGAGATAGAGTATTTACCAACATGCACCACAACCCCCATAAGAGGCGGAGACCAGGCCAACAAGATGCCGCCAGCGGCAGTATTAGTCGGAAGAAACCCAAATGACGGTTGATGCAACAAAGTACGAACACAGGCGTGAGAAATCACAGACAATTTACGATAAGAAAAGAAGGTCCATGCTGATGTACCCAAGAAGAGAGAGAGAGAGAGAGAGAGGAGACATTTAAATTCATTCACTAGAATTCCATCGCAATGATCTAGCCTCTAAAACCAATTTATCATCATATTCTAGTATGTACTTTTGAAAAATGTCATTCTTTCAGTTAAGGTGAATGCATCTATTATTTGTGTACATTAACTTAGTTGATGTATGGGACTGGACCCATGCTAGTTCCATAGTATTGAAACACATCCATAGAGCTTGATCAGAGAGAGTGGTTATTACAGAAATCCAAAATCACATTAATTTAGAGTAGACCTTCCTGTCAGTGCCTGGGACAATTGGACCTAATAAGTGACATGAACCATTCTATCATTCTTTTACTAAAATGTAGACAAGAGAGTTTTTTCATGTGGCTGAAATGACATGCAAACTCAATGCAATATGCTGACCATTAATGGTTAAGGTTGTATACTCATTTCGGCGATGTATAAAGCAGCCCTGAACCCCAAGGGTAGGAGAAAAGCGGAACGGACTTTGACCTTTTTCAAGGTATCTCCTTCTCTCATTTCGGCCATATGTTTGCTTGATTTAATGTCACTATAAGTCTCAGTGCAAGTTTGATGGCTAGCATCAGTTATCCATGGTAACAAAATCCCATCCATAAGCAATTTGTTTTAAATTAATAGAGCATCTATTCGTGGTTTGATTCAATGTCGTGAATTGGCTATGGAACCAAATGGGTACATCAGCCAATTTTGTGATATGTTTATTATGATGATCTTATACAATTTGATATATGGATTCAGCTAATTGTGAAAAATGTCTCAGACTTATGGAATCAAACAGCTAAGAATAGCTAATATTAAATTTTTTTCTGCATCCGATTTTTTCAAAACAGTATCATTGATCAAATATCTGATTATAAATCAATGTCTCCACCTTGAATATTACTTCAAAGTTCGAACAGTAAAACAGGAACTACCCACTTCAAGTTCATCAATCGTGATTTTATTATCATCATTGAAATTGATTTCTTCATCGATGCCTTGTTCTCTGACCAGCTGAATCAGGGGATTAGTATTTTCCTTTTGAAGCATTAAAAAAAAATCATAATAATAAGAACAAAGGGCTGAAATAAAAAACAAGTATGAATCGAAAGGATTTTTTACCAAACATTGACTGCACGCACAAACAAGAAAAGAAGTTACGGAGATCCTAAAAAAAAAAGGTCAAAATAAGCCCTTTTGCAAAACAGGTACCATAGTAAGTTCCTCAATTCTTTGCGAAGAGAGCTAATTTCCTTTTAGGGTGTGTGAATGAGACGATGCAACCGGATATTTTTAGAAATTTTTCGAAGATTGTTGTGATATATTTGTCAATTCACTTCTTTATATATTGATTTGAAAAATAAAAAATGACATGTTCAGTGCAAATTATTATGTACATCAAGCATATTTAGGTGTTTATTGGGTTGGATATGTCCCAACTTCAAAAATAATAAAAATAATAAAACATCCCTCTAACGCCTCACCATTATAAAATGCATCACAAATCATCAAGCCATCAAGGTAGAGAGAATGAAATGGACAATGTGAGAGAGAGAGAGAAAGTAAGAAACAAAGAAAAAATAGAGAGGGACAAAAATAAATAATTAAAATAAAGATAACCGAGATTAATCAAATAAAAAGGGAAAGAGAGGTAGTAACAATAAAGAGAGATTATAAAAGGGAGAGATTAAAAAAATAAAGAGAGATTATAAAAGAGAGGGAGATATTAACAACAGAGATATTAATAAAATAAAATGAGAGAGAAATTAACAAAAGAGAGATTTCAAGAGAATGGCTAATGAAAGAAAAAGAGAAAGAGGGAAGTAAAAAGAGAAAGAGAAGTTAAAATGAGAGAAGCAGAGGTTAAAATAAAAGAAGAATTTGAAAATGAGTGGGAGAGTAATGTTCGCGAGAGAGAGAGAGAGAGAAATGAAGAGAGGAATAAAGAGAGGAGAGATCAAGAAGATAAATGAAATTATGAGAAGCGTGATTTAAAAGAGAGAGTCAGAGAATGAAGTACATTTTAAAATATAGAAAAACAATTTAAAAAGAGCGAAAAAGAGATAGGTGAAAATAAAGACAGAAACATAGAAAGAGGGACAGGAAAAAGAGAAAAATAGAGAAATAAATACAAAAAGAAGCAAAGGGAACTTGCATTGGTCATGCTTTTAGAGCTTTAAGAAAGATGCTTACCTCCGAAAAGGTTCCTAGACCTTCATTAGCTTGGTATAAAGTAAAGAGGGAGAAGTTCAAATATAAGATAGAAACGTTAAAAATGAGAGAAAAATGAGTTGAAACAAAAAACAAGTTAAAAAAATGAAAAGACAAGTTAAAAAGATAAAAAGATAGGTTAAAAAGGACGGGAAAAAAATTAATAAAAAAATAAATACGTGGAGAATACTTGCTTTGAATAGAAGAGATAAGAGAAATCTAAAAGAAAAGAGATTTACATACCTTGAAAAGAATAGATTAAAAGAGAGGTGATACCTTGGCCGTCCAGGTAAAAGGGGAATCTTTGACGGTGGCTTCAATGGATTAGAGATGAGTTCCTCAAGTCCTCATCATGCTCTTCCAAGGTCTCCTTATAGGGTGTGTGAATGAGACGATGCAACCGGATATTTTTAGAAATTTTTCAAAGATTGTTGTGATATATTTGTCAATTCACTTCTTTTAATATTGATTAGCTAAGAGTGGTAAAGCCATGTGTGTAGATTTGGAGATTAATCACGAACGAGTAGGCGTTAAAAGCTTTCTAATTGACGTACATGTTGCGATCAAATTATGTATATATATAAACTTTATTCTTAAGTGTGCCTAGAACCTAACGAAGTCCGGATCACAAGTTAGTCTAAGTCTGCCTGGTTATATTGTGAATATGGTCAAGAATATGCTTTGCTTTTAGTTAGTTCAAATTGATTTGTTTTTGTCGGACTTAATCTGTATTAAATAAATACAAAAAGGTAAAATGGCTCAAATGGCAAGTTTGCCGTTCTCAATTTGGCCGCCCCATTCCATTGAACACCTTAATTTCCCACATGAGAATTCAGAACAATCATTATCAGTTGTTTAATTATACATATAATTGGATGAATTAATATGATCTGCTGACTGAAAAGATTTTTTTTTTCAAATTAAGTCGAAGTTGTATAGTATAATTTCATTCCATATAGCACCATAGATCGAATGTATGTACAAGAAAGGTAAAGGTATGATGGGTATATATATACACAAATAATAGATACATTCTCACCTTAACTGAAAAAATGACATTTTTCAAAAGTACATACTACATTATGATGATAAATTGGTTTTAGAGGCCAGATCATTGCAATGGAATTCTAGTGAATGCATTTAGATTAGTATATCTCCTCTCTCTCTCTCTCTCTCTCTCTCTCTCTCTCTCTCTCTCTCTCTCTCTTACACACACACACACACACGTGCTTGGATGCACACATATATAGGAAGCTTCAAATCTGCTCAATGTTGTATAAATGGTAGCTATAAATACTGCAAACTATTTGTTGCATTATAAGCCATGAATTCTGCATTCCATCTAATAGCCTGCTGGAAATTTCATCTTTCTCCATTAATCGATCCGAACCCAATCGCAAATAAGTCCACTTTCCTAGCTCAGCCAACACTTTGTGCTGTGCCATATGGTTCATCATCCAGGTAATGGATTACTATTCCCTTAAGCATATCCATCAAAGCAATTATGTTCCATTTTTTTCTTCTAACAAGAAAAGAATTAATTAAACTAATTGTTTGATTAAATTGATCTCTAATGAAAAGTGAAGATGAGCGAGAGGTACCCGCACCCATACACAAGCACTGCATTGGCTGCAATTGCAGATGCAGATGCATCTCTCTCAGTATTGGCTGCAATGCATGTGCACTGGACGGCTGCAATCAGATTGAGTGACGCAGTGCTTGTGTACGGGTGCGGGTACCTCTGGCTCATCTTCGCCTCTCATTAGAGATCAATTTAATAAAAAAATTAAGTTAATTAATTATATTCTTGTTAGAAGAATCAATGGAACATAATTGATTTGGTGGATATGCTTAAGGGAGTAGGAATCCATTACCTAGACCATGAACCATATGGCACAGCACAAAGTGTTGGCTGTAGCCAAGAGCGAGCCCAGCGGTAGGTTGCCCAGCTCCGACAACCCTGCATGCTGGCCCACCAGGTGGGTGTGAATGGACCAGAGCTGGAGTCTAAGGCAATTTATGTGGGCAATCCAATGGTCTCAGTGACAAATCTGAATATATTTAAGCAAATTCATTATATTTACCGTCACCAATGCTTGGAATCTTGCTTTTTTTAAGAAGGCTACATAAATTTTATTTTTTTAATAAAAAATTACAAACTATTTTATTTTCTTTATGCAAATATATATCCTGATAAAATCAGGATGTTTTAAAGAAAAATAAAAATTCCTTGGCACCTAGAAGTGAGATAGAGAGAGAGGGTACTAGAGTACAAAAATATTGTAATTTCATTCCCATTATTGTTATTATTCCTGAGAATAGAGTCTTATTGTTTGGCCAGTACTAGCTTGCTAGGACTTGAAGAAATGGCGCTCTGGTGTTTTACCTTATGCAGGCAGGCATCAAAATTCTTGCCCACCACGGTGAAAAGCAATGAATGGATAAATGGGTTGAGCAAGTGTGTTTGTGTTTTGGGTAGGTGAGAAATTTAACACGGGCAGATCCAAGGGGGGGCCCCTCCTGGGCCTTGGCCCCACTTCAATTTTTTTTTTAAATTTACCTGCTAATTTTATAAAAATTTACTTATCGTATACAAAAATTTTGAAAAATGATATTTTAGCCCATGTCAAAATTTAAAAAAATTAATTTGGCTCTCTTCATTAAAATTTTCTGGCTCCACCCCTTACTACAACCATAATGTTATGAGAGTTTGAATTTTATGAAAGATTTCTTCGATCAGTATCTTGCTGCATGGATGGTGACATTTGAATATGTAACTTACATTATCATTCTCTACAGGGCAACACTGAATCAAATTTTCTACAAAATCTCAATGAAAATGACTTCAGCGACGTTCGTTTGTGCAATGGCCAACCTGCTACCTGCCTTCACCTTCATGCTCGCAGCCATGTTTCGGTGGCTTTTCACTTAATTCCTTATCTTTACCATCTTGTTCTTCTTTTTTTCTTTCATTCATGCCAATAAGGTTCTCTCTTGAATTCAATTAATTATTGGATAACTTCAAATCATCCTGGTTCATGGTTTCTTTTAAGTGTACGGATATATATATTTTTTTTGGCTGATTCGCAACCTGTTCAGCTGAGCCACTTGAATGGCCGGTTCATTAGTCCACCCTCCATAAAATTTAGAATCAATAAAAGAGCGTAGATTGAATGCACGGTCTTGACAAAGCATAAAAATAGATTATGTTCTTCTGTTCAGCATATATGATGGCCCTCTAATTATGGGGGAGTCGTTGGCCCTCATTTGATGGTTGTGACTGTAAATTGGCGACCCATTGCAGACTGGCTCTTTAATATTTTAATGAAAAAGTGACAAAAAGTGTCCCCCCCTTCCCCTCTTCATTTTCCTTGCCTCAGAGGTTTTGTTCTACGTCAGAACCTAGGTGTGTACGTTACACCCTTCAATTTGAGTGTCATGATTCCACCTTTAACGGTTTAAGAGAATAGTGCCCACAGGAATCGAAATGCAACATACATTATATATGTCCGTCTGTCCGACCAGCTGTGCTATGATGCCCTTTGAGGCAGCTTGTAATGTTTAATTTCTTCAGATGGATATTAATGAAAAATGAGGCTGCCTTGAAAATGATTCTGATCTCTAGCAGCGTTGTGAAAAGTGGCTTGAATCGATCGATTCGTATCAAATTAATGGCAGTCCAAACTGATTCAATTCAGTACGTTGGCCAATACAGAGATGCCATGTATGTGTAGTATTATTTATCTTTTATTTTGTTGTCATTGATCCTACATGGTTGTAACTCTAAATAACAGGACCAATTTATTTAACTATGCCCTAAAAATTCTAAATAAGTTGAGGAAAGTCAATCAAGTTCCAATTAGTTGTGCTTCCATTCTCTCTTCATTTTAAAGTTCTTTATATGTTTTTATAAAATGATTCCTGCTTTACAAGAGTTGTTGTTACCACTGTTCTTCCATATGTTTTTGTTTGCCTTTGTCAACCACTCCCCATCAGCTATTAGCTCTTCTGTTTAAAACTTTCAAAAAAAGATAAAATGACAATTTCGCTTTTTGAAAAACAAAAAACAGTTTTACAAGAGGAAAGTTAGATTAGGAATCCTCTACTTCAAACTCAATTTCGCACTTAAAAAAACATGTTTGTTATTGAAAATATGTAGTTACTGTGCCTTTATATACCATATTTGATGGGAATGATACCACTTGTCGATTCTAAGTAGATCAAATGGTGGAGATTATGTTGAAAATATGGAAATAAAGTATTTTTTTCAAAATACTCAAATACTTCTCAAAAGAAGCAAGTGTTCTTTAATTATTGAAAAACAGACGTACATATCTGATACATATATGCATATAATTGGAAGCAGTCTCATATTTTAACCATTGCTTCAATAATTTCTACAGATAAATTCATTGTAGTCCAAATGGGTTTTTGAAAAAGTCACACTGTCCTTGAGGAGTTTAATGCGATGGATAGAGCAGGGCTATGTAGGCATTTCGAGCTCCTATAGGATCAACTCCATGTGCTGCAAAAAGAGGGACACTAATGCACAAGTTGAAACACAACGAGAGCATCATCCGAGATAGTAGTGAAAGCAATTGCATGATTTCCTACAAAGATCAGAGAAGGGTGGATCTAGGGACAGAGCCAAGGGGGTAGCCCCACCTCAAATTTTTTTTAAAAAAAATTACATGTAAATTTTAGAAAATTTCGCTTGTCCTACATTAAAATTTTGAAAAATGATATTTCAGCCCCTATCAAAATTTAGAAACTTTAATTCTGTCCTCCTTATGAAAATTTTCAGGCTCCTCCCTTGGGTGGAACGGTTCTCAAGCCTGGCGATAGGATGAAATACTTTTCCTACTAACCCTCAAAAAATCATACTCTTTACTAGTTAATAATGAGCGTGGTTTTTATGATTACAACAATGTAAATGCTATGATTTTGTACTTTTACGTATCTACGTACTACAAGTTGCATATAAGGAAGGGTGGAGGCAGGGGCCTTGGCCCATTCAAATTTAAAAAATTCAAAAACTTATATGTAAATTTCAATTCCATGCAACATATATAAAAAAAGTTGAAAATTTCTATTTCAACCCTTATTAAAATTTTTGAAACTATAGTTTAGCTCCTGCAACGAAAATTTCCCAACTCCACTCCTACTTATATGAGTTAGATTTCAGTACTCGAAAGCAACTCTACTCCTGAGCTCATGGATTCTTTACTGAATCTGCCACTGCATATAGAATCCAGTTGAGTGTGTAAGCAATACACGAGATATATGCTCCCAAACAATTATATCAGAAGATGGTCAACTTGGGAGTGAAGATCTGGATCCCCAAGGAGCCGCCTGTCAAAGGGACCTGCACCAACCAATGAGGAGTTAGAAGAACACTTATAAGCCTATATATACTTTACTTAGGCTGAAGCAGTCTTTCCATCTTCCAATTCTTCCTTTAAGAAGAAGAAGAAAAGCTTGCTGTAGTAGTACTAGTAAATGGAGGAGAAGCAGACAAACTGTAGTAATGGAGTGGAAGGGGCGATGCCGGCAGTGGCCATGGTGGTGGTGCATGTGGCATTGGCCGGAATGAACGTCCACTACAAGCTGGCAGTAGACTGAGGGATGAGCCACCTCGTGCTCATCGCTTACCGCTACATTTTTTGCTCTGCCTTTATTTGCCCTATTGCCTTCTTATTAGAAAGGTACGCTCATACATGTAAAATGGATTTCAAATCCTTGCTAGTGTTTAAACTGCCTATCTCCCAAAACACACCTTTTTATGCAGTCTTGAATCTAATATATTAAATGCAACCATAGTGTTTAGTTAAAATATAGACATGATTATGAATAATACTGATTTAATATATAGATATGAATTAAACGTGCTATAATTTAAGTTGTTTCATGAAAATTGTTGAATCTTTTTACTGCAAAAGTTTTGACGTTGCCAGAACAGTACATTATTTATCGTTTAAAGAATAAACCTGAACTTGAAAATGATTCATGACTTAATATATGATTCCTATGATGCACGCAGGGAGGGCAGGATGAAGCTGACTAGGATTGTACTTCTATATAGAAATGCAGTGGACTTTTTGGGTAAAAGAGAGAGAGAGAGAGAGCAAGAATGTGTGTGTGCGTGTACGCATGCGTGTTTAGGCCTCTCTTTCATGCATGAATTTAAAATTCAGCTACCATGATCCTGAGTAAGCTTGGGCATCGGTTATGCCCAGGTCCAGTAGGGCCTGGGCCCGGGTCTGCCCGATTCGGTCTGATTTATTTTTCATATTATTTTTATTTAATAATATATATATATTATTAAAAAAATATTTTATATTCAAAAAAATATTTTTATATTTTAAAAAATGTTTTTTTTATTTTAACCGGGCTAGGCCCAGGTTCAGGTTTTAGGCCTGGGGCTTGGCTCGGGCTCAGGTTTCGGGCGTCAGGCCAGACTGAGCCGGCCCGATGCCCATGCTTAATCCTCAGTTTGTTTAAACTGAGGAACTTCCAAAATACACCCTTTTTATACAGCCTCGGATTCCAGATCTGTCAAATGCAAGCATAGTGATAGTGTCCTCAACTTGCTCAACGACTTTGTCCTTAGTTTCCTCAACCACAGGAATGCTCCGTTATTTACGCATTAGAATGCAGTCATGAAAGACTATGCTCCAAAAATATATTTTTCATGTTGTCAAATGCCATCTTAAATTATTCTCCATTCCTAGTAGATAGATTTTACTTAATTTCTTCTCGGCTTCCTTATAACAGACATTCTGAAATTTCAACTTTATTATAAATAATAACTATAGGTATTTACGTTTTTAATTTACAGCATATATAATACAAGCATACAACCAGGGTTGGAGCCAGGGGGGTTGCATGTGCCTTGGCCCCAACTGATTTTTTTTTTAATTTAAGTGTACAGTTTAGAATCTTACATAAATATTTTGAAAAATGATATTTCGGCTTCTGTCAAAATTTAGAAACTTTAATTTGACCCAACCTCATGAAAAACTTCTGGCTCTGCCCCTCAATGCAACCATATTGTTATGAGAGTTTGAATTTTATGAAAGATTTCTTCGATCAGTATCATGCTGCATGAGATGGTGATATATGAAGATGTATATATAATGTATGGTCATATATTATATTATTTGGTTCAAGTTATATGTAATATATGGTTCCAATAAAATAAAGTTACCAAGATGCAGAATGGAAATTTGAAATGATATGCAGTAAGCAGAAACACCTTGTGGTTTCAGTGTGCTTGATGCTGGATTGATCATCTTAGGACTGTACACTATGCTGTGGGGCAAAGGAAAAAAGGAGAAGGAACTTGTCCAGCTTCTGGCACACAGGTCTGCTGGAGAAGCAACTAAACTGGATTCAGATAGTAATTAAGTCAGGAGAATGCAGCTCCCACAGCCAGTTTTTCCATGCACTTAGAAAGAGTACAACATTAAGCATTAGCATGTAAGAAAAGTGTTGAAAAACAAGAGTCGTAAATGAGCCAATATCTTGTTTGCTTCTCAAAAGACTGAAATACTTTTCAAAAGAAGCAAGTGTTCTTTAATTATTGAAAAACAGAGCTACATATCTGATACATATATGCGTATAATTGGAAGCAATCTCATATTATAACCATTGCTTCACCGATAAATTCATTGCAGCCCAAATGGGGTAAAAAAAGTCGCAGTATCCTTGAGGAGGTTAGTGCAACGGATAGAGCAAGGGCTATGTAGGCAGCTAGTCTTCATTTTGTGCTCCTATAGAATCAACTCCTTGTGCTGCAAAAGGAGGGACACCGATACACAAGTTGAAACATAGCGAGAGCATCATGCGAGATAGTACTGAAAGCAAGTGCATGATTTCCTACAGATATCAGAGAAGGATGGATCCAGGGGTGGAGCCAAGGGGGCCCGGCATGGGCCCTATCCCCACCTCAAAAAAAAAAAAATCACATGTAAATTTTAGAAAATTTCACATGTCATATATAAAAATTTTGAAAAATGATATTTCGGCCCCCGAAATTCTACAAATCAAACCTACAGCTGCTGCACCAACCTCGACTCTAGGGATCAAAATTGCACTAAATATGATTAACAAATTACATTTGAATATTGTACACTATATACAGAGCCTTCATCGCCTCAGTGCAGCAGCCTGTCCACCCGACAGAGCGCACTAATCCTTCAATGGCATGAGACCAACCATGCAAAGATCAAAACGCGAGGTATCTCCAGCAGTCAGCCTTCATTTGGACATGAAATTAGTTAATGGAAAATTAATCATCGTCAGACAAGTATACAAGAGCAGCAGGATTTGCAGCCGATGGATAGGATGGCACCGGCATTACAGGTCTCAGATTCAGGCTTGTGCATGGCATCTGGAGTTCTCCAACACTTGGAAGGGGCACAAAGGAAGGTCCACTACGGTTATTTAATATTGGGTGTGTGTGATAAGCTGCAGAACCATATGGACCATTTCCAGATTGTTGGAACGGTGCTAGGGTGGAAATATTTCCTACAGCAAAAGAATAAGAGCTTGCCATTTTAGTCATTTATTGCGCACCTTCAGTTTAATTTTTTTTAATTTTAGATATGAACAAACACGGAAATAGAATGCATAAACCTGACCACATATTTAGAGTAAAGAAAACAGATCAAAAGTTTTCTAATGACCTGCCAGCACCATCGCTAAAAAGTTATTCACTAATAGCTCTTGAACTTCGTAGGTGAAACTTTCTTTTTATTGACGGGTCATTTTCATACCGTCAGTAAACCTCATGTTCTTGTAGTGGTATATTTGTCATTTTGCCTGGTAGGTTGAATTGGGATTCAGATACCAGCAGTTAATTAGGAGTAACATACATTGGGAACTAGGAGGTGGGACAGAACTGGTTTGATACATTAAGCCATGGGAATACATTTTAAATGGTGATCGGGTTAAGTATACTTATTACTGGTGACCTAAACCCCCAAAATACCACTTAACAAGAAAAAGTGGAATCTCTCTCTATAAGAACAAAAAAGTAACTATGATAAGACGAAATCGATGTATGGGGCTCGAGAGGGCTCGAGCAAAAAAAAGGGGAGAACACTTTCCGTAAGAACAAAATTAACAAGGGAATTAACACATGGCCTTTGACCGAGTTCTTGTATGATTTGTTGTTAATAAAAAAAAAAGAAGGAATACATTTACTATAACGAATGTTTTTAATAAGGCGACATAAGTTTTATTTTTTTAAGAAAAAAATTACAAACTATTTTAGTTTCTTTATGCAAACATATATATCCTGATAAAATCATGATGTTTTAGAAAGAAAATTCCTTGGAACGAGAGAGGGTAACTAGAGTACAAAAATGTTGTAATTCCGTTCCCATTATTGTTGTTGTTATTCCTGAGAATAGAATCTTATTGTTGGCCTGTATTAGTTAACTAGGACTTGAAGAAATAGCACTCTGGTGTTTCTCCTTATGCGGGCATCTAAATTCTTACCCACCTCGGTGAAAAGCAAAGAATGGATGAAAGGAGTGAGCAAGTGTGCAATGAGTAGGTGAGGAATTAAACAGGGGCGGAGCCAAGGGGGGCCCTCATGGGCCTTGACCCCACCTCAAAAAAAAAAAATTTAGATTTACGTATAAAATTTTACTTGTCGTATATTAAAATTTTGAAAAAACGATATTTCAGCCCGTGTAAAGAGAAAATGAGTTAAATCCAGTGGTGGAGAGAGAAAAATCACTCGTATAGAAATAGTCATATGTAAATCAGCAATATATATATATATATATATATATATATATATATATATATATATATATATATGTCCTTTAAAAAAAATTAATTTAAGTCGACAAGTGATTCCGCCACGGCTTAAACCTGAGGCTGGTGAAAAATCAATTCAATTCACAAACCAATATATTAGCACCAGGTGTCATACGTTGTTTCTTTTTAATATTATTCTTAAATGATGTTGGAGGCTTTGTTATTAGAGGTGGGCATCGGGTCGGGCCGGGTCGAGCCCAACAACCTGAAATTCGGGCCTGTTCCCGTATCGGGCCCGGGCATGTTATTCAGGTATAGGGTCTGGTCCGGTCCTGACATGGCCCATCTCGGTTATAATAAAAAAAAATTATAAATTATTTTTTGAATCAAAATTGTATTTTAAATAATAAATATATATTATTAAATTAAAAATGTATGTTTTTAATATTATGGATCTAGCCCCATCGGGCTGACCCAGGCCGGCGGCCCATTGGGCTTCGTTCTTACTTCAGCACCAATGGGTCTGTGTGGGCAGTTGCCCACATAGGCCAATTTGTGGCGTCCCACCTGTCCCTCGCACTTAATCCGAATTTCATATGAAACGGGGTAAGAAAGCAAGACTTTGTCTCACTTACCATTGTCAAAGAGAGACCACACGCTGAAACAAATTTAGTGTTCGATGCACGGGTGCCAAATGACTAAAATGCCTCAGATAAGCAAGAGTCGATACTGCCTCATAAAACTAATACTATGAATTGTTGGCTAAAATTTGAAAGTACATCCAAATCAATGAAATTGGGCAACTGTGCAAAAAAAATCCTATGCACAGAAAGTGAACAAAAAGTGCATGGAAATTAAGAAGGCTCTCTTGTCCATTTTTTTAGCTAGCAAATTAGAGTTAGGCAGAACCCCCCCCCCCATTTTATGCCAACATGGTGGCACCCATTGCAATAAGAATTGGTCCAAATCAGCATGAATTGGCGAAAAAAACTCAATCAGATGCAAGGGTCAAGTCCAAGAGTCCAAAAAATCCACCAATTTTTTGTAGAATGGCCTGACTTGAGAGTCAATCAGCCAATCCAGAAAGAATCACCCATCATTTAGCCCAAATCCATAGATGCACTTACAACAGAAATTATAGTAGTAAGTTATTACGACAGAAGTAATACAAACATCAAATCATCCCATATCTTATAGAACATAAATGCCAGAATCCAATGATGCTATAAACAACATGTTCTAGCACTCCAATTATCATCAATTTTGGAATAACGTGTAAAGAAAAACCAGCACTACCCCATGAGGAAAACTCAACTACAAAATATGTAAAAGCTACCTTAAGCCATCTGCAGTACCATAAGCAACGCTGGAAACTAGAAACACGGAGTTACTTTTAGTAAAAACAAAAAAATGTACAAAAGACAATTTTTGCAGAGCACTAGTGCACATTGCATGGCCAATATAGCACCATTGCACATCTATTGTAATTTTTTGTAGTGGTAAAGGAGAGAAATAAAGAGAGGATGACGGATACGCTTTGAAGATGGAGGACCTCCTCCGCCTCTCTTTCTCTCTCTCTCTCTCAATCTCTTAGCAACAATGCATCACAAAAATAGTTTTTCTTTTTCCGTCCTTTTTTCCATTTTTTTGCTCATACAATACCACACAGACATATCACAACAGTTCCCTTGGAGAAGTCTTGAGAGAAAGGTGCCCTTGGAGCATGATTCCCGTCTGACTTGAAGAATAGAGTTCAATTCCCTGAAGCGCACTCTCTTGGCATGATCAGATAGGGATCTGTTGAGACTTTAAGTTGTAGGACGATGCAGAAGACAAGTAAGCGGCTTTTTCCAGGCATTCACATTGTCCATGAGCTTTCTATTTTCCTTGGATTGTCTTCTTCCCTTGTCCCTCATTAGCTGAACCAACAGCAGGAAGTGCGGACATGAGTGAAAAAACCAATTTTTGATCCTAACAAGAGAACCCTCCACGGGCTCTTCCCATATTCCGAAAGAGAGATGCCTATAGTTTTTGAATGCATTGGACAGAAAGACAGAACACCAAGCTCATTAAGCAAACGTGTGCACCAGCATGGTATTATTTAGGGAAATAAAAGGTGTGGAGCTGGTGAGCGTTTAATTTCTATTTCCTAAATGATCATGTTCAGTACCACTATGTTGGAGCTGGAGTGTTTACCTTCTTAATGAGCTTGGTGTTGGGCCTCTTTAGGTTCAAACATAATACCAAGACTGATAAAACAACATCTATCTTTTGGAATATGGGAAAAGCCCATTGTTAGGATTTTTGATCTTTTGTCATGTCTTTCTCTCCTTGCACACTTTTTTTTTTAATATGGATACTGATGAACATGGACCCCGTTATGATGAAGAATTGTCATCTCTTTAGTATCTCTGTAGTTTATGGTCCACCTTTATGAAGCTCAAAACAAATCTTACTACACAAAAGTCTTACGGTGATCACAACAAAAGACAACTGCCCTAGGGAAATATGCGGGTGCCATTTCAACAGAGGGAAATGGCATTTAGGTTTTGGCAACCATATCAGATGTTGGACATGAGACGTTCACGTTGAAGGCAGTCAAGAGTGCAAGACCTCAGCAAACAAACCTCAGTCTATATGTACCTAACCCCAGTGTGTCTATATCCCAGGAAAAAAAACACAGCAAGAAAAAAACAAACAAACAAACAAAAGAAAAGGCTCATTGGAGACTAATATAAAAGCTGGCATAAATGAGAAATATCAAAGAAAAAAACTCTTCACCGTCAACTGAAAAAAACTCTTCACCGTCAACTGCCTGCCAACATCCCTAGCAGAGGAGCCAGATACTTCTATCCAAGTCTCTCAGACCAGTGAAAATGCTAATAGCATAAAAACAATAAAGAAAAGAGCATGGAATGTATTGGCTGCCATATCTGCCAGGCTGCAATGCATCTTCAAGTTATTAGATTTGAATAATATTGCTTGGAAAAGCATAGGTAAAACAGCACCGAAACACATCATTTAAATGCATGAAAATGAATAAACAAAATAATCTTCTTGATGGTGCTGTAAGTGGTAAGCAATACCACCAACAGGAATAAACTGACCACCTAAATATTCAGATCCCTTCCATTTCCCAAGCAATATCTCTTTTACCCAAAATATTTAATGAGTATTAAGATCTACCTCAAGCCGATGAGATCAAGCTTCTTGAAGGGACCTCTTTCCATCCCTAGGATATGAACATAGAGGTTGGAATCTCGCATGTGCAAAAGACAAAAGACTTTCGCATTTAATACTTGAGATTTTGGCCGCCATAACGTAATAATTCTTGATAGGTATCCTTTCTTTTATTCTTTTTTTTTAGCACTTACTAGGTTTGCTTGGAGGAATCAAAAGGGGGAGGAATCTCTAAAAGGAAATCACTGTGAGATAAACAATCAAATGATTATAAAAAACAAAATCCCGCAAAGAAGCATATCAAAAGCACAAAAAAAGCACGTAGGCCTGGTTACATGGGATATGGCATGGCAAGCACAAAAACATGACATCACAAAACATACCAATCAAGCTTTTGTTGTCTCAGGCCTTCTTCAAAACAAAAAGTTGGAAGAAAGTAAACAGCTAATGATGCATGGTATTAAAACAAACCGAGACGTCATTCTATGCTGAAAGTGCTTCTTAGAGAGTATGTCATGCAGAAGAAAGAAGACTCCCTGCCAATACATGCAGGGGGGACCTGCTCCAAAGCAGCATGTGAGGAACTCCAAAGCAGCATGTGAGGACACAATAGCTCCAGACAACATGCTTACGGTCCTCTTGCTACCACTTTCAAGTTTCAGGAACCTCCTCGTCTACACACTTTAGTGCACACTGTGCTGAACTTTTTGAAATGCAAAGCTGCATACAACCATGTGTCTATGTAATGGTCTTTTGAATTTATCAAATTTTGACGTGCCTTGCAGTAAAACCACATACTTTAAACATGCAAATTTTAAATACCAATGACAACCACAACTACAAAATAATCATTGATTGAACTGTACTTGAAATCTAAACCAAATAGAAGAAAATTACGGCATGATATGGTACACGGAGAATATCAGTCACGAGAGTTCCACGTTCAGGACCAAGTTCAATAAGGTTCACTTTCTCTGATTGCCCATCTGTTCCCAAAGGCATACACTCCATATGCCAATCATCTACATCAGGAGTACCACTAATAAGTTCTAACTTCTAACATGCCAAAACCAGGGCACCAATCCATCAAGTGATTAGTAGGACAATACCATAATCACATACACAATTTCAAACATTTGCAATCAATATATCACATTCCATGTTTTAATTACAAAAAATGGGAAAAAAAAATTGGAGGCAACAACATCACTAATGATTCCCATTTCACCTAGAACCACCAAGACAAAACTTTTTGCTTTATCAAACAAACCATATATATATATATGATAAAGGGAAAGGTTTTGTCTTGGTCTATTCCAATTGCTTTGGATCTAACCTAACCCATTTACATTCCAAGCACTTACCTGGGTGTCGAAGTGATGTTTGGAAGGTTTGACATCAGGGGCACGCATTAGTAGGTACAAGCGCTTAACCCGTGGCTCCACCCATTATCTTCTCCATAAACACTGCACCCACCATGTCATGAACTACTCGTGAATATACACATACGAGAGAGAGAGAGAGAGAGAGAGAGAGAGAGAGAGAGAGAGAGAGAGATGTTGCTCTCATTACTCTTGCCCGAAACCCAGTGCAGCCCATGATTAAGATGCTCTAAACTATGAGCAATGTTGTTCAGAGTAGCCATTGGTATCTGATATTGAATGAGTAATGGAGCTTTCTCCTACTCTCACTCTGTGTGTCCCTCTGCAACGTGTAACAGAAAAGACAGAGAAGGCCAGTTCACTATACTGCTGGTGCAGCTTCTTGATCGAACGTACCTCTCTATTTACAGCTGCAGATGCTTCTACGCTGTTTGCCCAAGCAATTCATGTGAAATCCACTCATGCCCACATCAAGCAAACACTTTTGGAAACACATTTGACGGGGTCTATGCATGTTAAGGTGGCCGCATCTGGCACCTTTCCCAATGACCACAATTCCCTTATCATCACGCTAGGGAGCTTTTCATCTAGAAAACCATCATGGTGTTGCTAAAATACCAATAACTATTGCTACATTTGCTAATGCTCCTGTGGTAATTCTTTTGAGTGAAAGGGTGGGAAAGTCAAGTCGCCATGAAAGAGGCCTCTCTCTATTAAGAAGCAAGATCCAAAGCCACTCATTTTCTTTTAAATAAATGAATATGGGCAAAGAAACTCCAATTGACATCCAACTAAAAATCTGCCCCCTTTTTCCTCAATGAAATCTGAAACCTAAGAACGTCACACATTATTATAATACAGCGACACACAGGAACACCACTAGCATTACATTTACAAGTCAGACAAAACTTGAGAAATAATTTAAAATTAAAAAAGAAAGACTAATTTGCAGTTCTTTCATCTTTACTTCCCTAACCTTTCTCTTAACTATCAATAAACCAAAAGAATGAAATACACAATAAAATAACAAAAGAATGAAAAAGAAACATATTACCGACACACACACACACCTGTGCAACCATAACTCATGGTTGACATGCTGACCACTTAGATGCGATGCTGCTGTCATAGATATTCAATCAAGCATCCTATAAACTTAAGCAATGTAGATATGTAGTTCAAAGACTACATCAAGAATGTGACACAACTAGTAGACCCAAGAACTTGATCAAGTTTTATTTATCAAAAGATTTGAGGAAAGACAGAAAAAATAAAAAACCAAGCAACTATGTGAACAAAGCTTCTAAACAACCCATGCCACAATGAAAGTGAACATTAACATGACAAGCACTATGCTGGAAAACCACTAAAGCAGAACATAAAATAAAACGATTGAACTACCATAAATCAATCCAACACTTGCCCAACTTAGCAAAACTAAAATAATCTAACTAAGAAAGAATATGATCCTACTGAAAATAAATGAAACCAGTAACCTTGACCTATACTGGACAAGTACAATACCTAAGGCATCTACTCAACTAACATGACACAAGAAGAAACTAGGCATGAAGGACCCTGCTAAAGGTAAGGCACGGCTGGATAGTTGATGACGATGAAGAATACCTCCACGCTTGGCTGCTCATTTTTGTTATTGAAAAAAGCATATGCCATCCAAGCAGAAGAAGCTTGAAGAAAGGAGCGGGTAGAGGAGAGAAAGATCGATCAGTGGAGATGGGTTAGGCAAGAGATATGGGGCTTTCCGCCCCCCTTTCACTTTGGATAATAAATGAAGTCATGGACAAAACTCATAACACTTTGACAAAAATGTTATAATTCAAAAATCGACCAGTTATTTTGAAAAGAGATAGGAGGTTTTTTATGACAGTCTCAACCCTAAGCCTAGAATATACTCTTGAAAACCAGGTTGAAGACACTCAATTAAGAGGGAATAATGGATCAGGTTCCCAAATGATCTCTTCCAAGATAGAGGAAAAGATGGTCAAATTGTCACATTAAGCACAATTGGCCTGTGTTTGAGGAGTTTCATCCATTCCAAGAATGGCCTAGTGGTTTGGCATTGAAATGACAAACACCTTTGAAGTCCAAGGGGATTGGTTAGTTCCTCATATGCTTAGGAGGCCTCGAAACATAACAAGAGATGTCAAGTTTTTACTTTGAAATAGTTCAAAATGATCAATTTAGCTCATAAGCTTGAGTGCTTGTGTTGTGCAAATAACATGCCCTTCGTTTATCCATAGTACCGTACAAGCACCAGGATTAATTTCGCATCCATGCCATCAAATCTCTAGAAGGGATATCATTCAATTTTCAAAATATGAACATAAAAGAATCACCCTCAACATCTTAAGTAATCAAAAAGAGCAAAAGATATTGACCCTATAATTGCACATCCACGCAAGATTGTCACATTCAATTCCTGCGAGTTCAGCCTTCATGCTTTTCATCTCTTGGCAGACACCTTTTGCTTTTTTTTTTATTTAACATTTGACTTTTTGCCTTTCGATTTTTTTGTTTGTGCTTTTCTTTTTAAGCCGACCTTCACCTTTGAGGGAATACCTCCCCACCCCGAAGGCTACTATGAAGCTCCACCACTTTGTTGGATATGTGTAGCTTTATCATGTGTCCCACCCATTTCAACTTACGGGTGTTCAACGAGCACAAGGTTCATAAGTCACTATCTTCGCGGAATAGACATAAATCACCTATATGTCTACCCGGTACTCTTGATTACTGGCCTAGAGGAACGATTACACAAGCCCTGCGCCCATCTCTCAACTCTGATTTTGCTACCTGCCAAGATCTTATAGAGCATTGTGGCTTCTCTCTCGGGATATTTTCCTCCTAAATCCTTGTAGATGCTTAATCACCAAAGTCAATTGCATTTCCTAGTCTTGACTTCCTCAGCTTCATAGGATTTTTCTTTATTGCACATATCCAAGACTTTTCATTTTTCCTCTTCCATTGATTGGTAACTAGAACTTGAAATTTTCTTCTTTCACTCGGGGAGGTACTAAAGATAAAGCAAAGACATAATATTGTGTGAGAAGACAATTTTAAAAGGCTTTTGAGCAAAATTTAAAATTTTATCTTTTACAACAGTTTTTGACATCAAATGTTATGTCACTAGGAGGAGGGAACTCAACTCCCTAAAGAAAGGGTGATTCCAAAACAAGATGGGTTGGTTTGTAGAAGAACGAATTTCACCAACTCCCATACCAAAAGGTATCAAAGGGTGACCAGCTTCCATAACATTAGGTGATTAACTGAGTGGGAATTTTGGAAATGGTTTGAGTTAAGCTCTTGTTTTTTCTTGAAGGAGGCCCAGGATAGACCAATCATACGCAACCAAATTTATAAAATCATTGGGTAAATGACAATGGAAACTACAGGTTTGGACTCTGCTAGATTCATAAGATGAGGCTATCCACCAAAGTTTTGACTCGTTTTGTGTTCTGCTTACACAAGGACTTTATGAAGTGATGAATTTGCAAAAGGATAACAACACAAGGGACAAGTTCTCCTCGAAGTCTCTTCATAAAAACAGAGCCTTGTGGCTGACAAAATTCCCCAAATTCTCATGTTGTAAGGTTTCCTTGCAAAGGGTTTGATCATTGATTACCAAGGAAAAATGTCTACACCAACAACTCACTCTCCTAGCCACCTAAAAGGCCACTTTTAAGACTGAGTTGGATTGGATTCAATGGTTTGAAATGGTTTTAATCAAAGCTCATGTGCAAGATCAAATGGAAGAAATGGCTTCCCAAGATTTTTCTGCCCATGCACATACCTAGAAAGGTCCTAAGAATATGACTCAAATTATGGTTTTACTATATACAAATAAATCAAAAGGTATGACAAACCATAGACTACCCCTGGCTAGAAAGCACAAACAGAACTCGCTAAGATGCAACCCTGTTAGCATGAACACCAAAAAGCAAAATGCATAAATCAAAGCAAAACCACCATGCACATCCTAAAATGAGAAAGTCTAAAACCTTCTATAGACCAGTACTTAATGAATTCCTGCTATATCTTAATAACGAAGCAAAACGAATTGATAAAGTGAACGGGTAACCACATCGAGCATGTATATACAGAGAGAAAGAGAGAGATGACCAGAATGGCATGGGCACCAAGAGCCAAGGCTTTCAACATGCCTGTCCAACGCCTAATTCCTCCATCAAGCAGAACAAGAACTTTACCAGCGATAGCTTGAACAACCTATGCATGAAATAGGAAGACTAACAGGGAGGGGAATTATGCATCTTTAAACGTGTTAACAGCTTGTCAGGGCAAGGACAAAATGGATAGAAGTCTTCTTGCACTCTGTTTTGAGAAGGAAAAAAGAAAAGCTTGTTTTTGTCAAGAAATAGCAATTTCAGAATCATTTGAGGTGAATGGACATTACATCCTCAAGGGCAGAAGTTGCAGCAGGTGCAGAATCAAGTTGGCGACCACCATGATTCGAAACAATTATGCCATCTACTCCACCCTCAATAGCTTTTCCAGCTGCAGGAAGTAAAGGAAGCACATCAAACAGGAGAGAGCCATTTCCATCCCATTGTTAATATTGATACAGCCTTGTAATGCACCATGCGGAGAAAGTTTCTTATTAAAGACATGAAATTAAAGATCAATTTTTTTCATAAACTAGGTGGGATTCCTACTACAATTCGCTCCTAAAATCCTCTTTCAAAAGCTTTTGATGCAGCATCTTAAAACTCCTTTACTGGTTATTTTGTTGGCAAACTCGATTCATGTGAAATGGTTAATTTGTAAGGTCATTTTGGATTCAGTCCTCAACTTTGTTCTTGAATGTTACCCAGGACCGAGCCCCAAATTACTTGACAACAACCGATTAATGGTCTTTTGAATTTATCAAATTATGATGTGCCTTGCATTAAAATCACATACTTTAAGCCTGTAAATTTGAAATACCAATGACAACCACAACTATAAAATAATCATTGATTGAAGTGTTCTTGAAATCTGAACCAAATAGAAGAAAATTACAGCATGATATGGTACACGGAATATCAGTCATGAGTGTTCCACGTTCAGGATAGAAGAAAATTACAACATGATATGGTACACGGAATATCAGTCATGAGAGTTCCACGTTCAGAACCAAGTTCAATAAGGTTCACTTTCTCTTATTGCCCATCTGTTCCCAAAGGCATACACTCCATATGCCAATCATCTCCATCAGGAGTACCACTAATAAGTTCTAACTTCTAACATGCCAAAACCTGGGCACCAATCCATCAACTCTCTTAGTAGGACAATACAGTAATCACATATACAACATCTAACATTTGCAATCACTATATCACATTCCATGTTTCAATTACAAAAAATGGAAAAAAAAAAAAGAAATTGGAGGCAACACTATCAGTAATGATTCCCATTTTCCCCAGAACAACAAGGACAAAACCTTTCCCTTTATCAAACAAAACATATATATATGTATATATATATGTATGTGTACTATATTCCAATTGCTTTGGATCTAACCTAACCCGTTCACATTCCAAGCTCTTACCTGGGTGTCGAAGTGGTGTTTGGCAGATTTTACATCAGGGGCACGCATTAGTAGGTACAAGCGCTTCACCCGTGGCTGCACCCTCAGTACCTTCTCCATAAGTACTGCACCCAGCATGTCATGAACTACTCATGAATATACACATATGAGAGAGAGAGAGAGAGATGTTGCTCTCATTACTCTTGCAGGAAACCCAGTGCAGCCCGTTATTAAGTTGCTCTAAACTATGAGCAATGTTGTTCAGAGTAGCCATTGGTATCTAGTATTGAATGAGGAATGGAGCTTTCCCCTGCTCTCACTTTGTGTGTCCCTCTGCAACCTGTAACGGAAAAGACAGAGAAGGGCAGCTCACTATACTGCTGGTGCAGCTTCTTGATCGACGGTACCTCTCTATTTATGGCTGCAGATGCGAAGCATCTTCGCTGTTTGCCCAAGCAGTTCAAGTGAAATCCTCTCATGTCCACGTCAATGTGCATGCACCAAAAGACGCACACACTTTTGGAAACACATTTGACAGCAATGACGGGGTCCATGCATGTTAAGGTGGCCACATATGGCACCTTTCCCTGTGACCACCCTTCCCTTGTCATCATGCTAGAGAGCATTTCATCTATAAAATCATCATGGTGTTGCTAAAATACCATTAACTTTTGCTGCATTTGCTAATACTCCTGTGGTAATTCTTTTTAGTGAAAGGGTGGGAAAGTCAAGTCGGCATGAAAGGAGCCTCTCTCTCCTGAGAAGCAAGGCCCAAAGCCACTCATTTCCTTTTAAATGAATATGGGCAAAGAAACTCCCACTGACATCCAACTAAAAACCTACCCCCTTTTTCCTCAATCAAGTTTGAAACCTCAGAACATCACACATTATTATAATACAGCGACACACAGGAACACCACTAGCATTACATTTACAAGTCAGACAAAACTTGAAAAATAATTTAAAAAGAAAAGAAAAAGACTAATTTGCAGTTCTTTCATCTTTGCTTCCCTAACCTTTCTCTTAACTATCATTAAACCAAAAGAATGAATACACAATAAAATAACAAAAGAATGAAAAAGAAACATATTACCGACAGACACACACCTGTGCAACCATAACTCATGGTTGACATGCTGACCACTTAGATGTGATGCTGCTGTCATAGATATTCAATGAAACATCCTAGAAACTTAAGCAATGTAGATATGTAGTTCAAAGACTACATCAAGAATGTGACGCAACTAGTAGACCCAAGAACTTGATCAAGTTTTATTTATCAAAAGAATTGAGGAAAGACAGAAAAAATAAAAAACCAAGCAACTATGTGAACAAAGCTTCTAAACAACCCATGCCACAATGAAAGTGAACATTAACATGACAACTATGCTGGAAAACCACTAAAGCAGAACATAAAATAAAACGATTGAACTACCATAAGTCAATCCAACACTTGCCCAACTTAGCAAAACTAAAATAATCTAACTAAGAAAGAATATGATCCTACTGAAAATAAATGAAACCAGTAACCTTGACCTATACTGGACAAGTACAATACCTAAGGCATCTACTCAACTAACATGACACAAGAAGAAACTGAGTACTAACCTGGTCTAAAGGCATGAAGGACCCAGCTAAAGGTAAGGCACGGCTCACCCTAAGCTGCTCAGTTTTGTTATTGAAGAAAGCATACGCCATCCAAGCATAAGAAGCTTGAAGAAAGGAGGGGGTAGAGGAGAAAACGATCGATCAGTGGAGATGGGTTAGGCAAGAGATATGGGGCTTTCCACCCCTCTTTCACATTGGATAACAAAGGAACACTATATTTTCCAAAACTACCTATTGCAAAAAGGCCAATACCAAGATTGGATGAAGCCATGGACATTACACTTTGACAAAAATGCTATAATTCATAAATCGACCAGTTTTTTTGAAAAGAGATAGGAGGTTTTTTATGACAGTCTCAACCCTAAGTCTAGGTTATGTTGTTGAGAACCAGGTTGAAGACACTCAATTAAGAGGGAATAATGGATCAGGTTCCCAAATGATCTGCCCCTCCCAAGATAGAGGAAAAGATGGGCAAATTGTTACATTAAGCATAATTGGCCTGTGATTATGGAGTTTCATCCATTCCAAGAACGGCCTAGTGGTTTGGTAATGGAATGACAAACACCTTTGAAGACCAAGGGGATTGGTTACTTCCTCATATGCCTAGGAGCCCTCAAAGCATAACAAGAGATGTCAAGTTTTTACTTTGAAATAGTTCCAAATCATCAATTTAACTCATAATCTTGAGTGCTTGTCTTGTGCAAATAACATGGCCTTCGTTTATCCATAGTACTATACAAGCACCAGGATTAATTTTGCATCCATGTCATCAAATCTCTAAAAGGGAAATCATTCAATTTCCAAAATATGAACATAAAAGAATCACCGTCAACATCTTAGGTAATCAAAAAGAGGAAAAAATATTGACCCCATAATTGCACAACCACGAAAGATTGTCACATTTAATTCCTGTGAGTTCAACCTTCACGCTTTTCATCTTTTGGCAGGCACCTTTTGCTTTTTTTTTGTTTTTTATTTTTTTACATTAGACTTTTTGCCTTTTGAATTTTTTTTTTGCTTTTGATTTTTCTTTTCAAGCCGGCCTTCACCTTTGAGGGAATACCTCACCACCCCAAAGGCTACTACGAAGCTCCACCCCTTTGGTGGATATGTGTAGTTTTATCACGTGTCCCACCCGTTTCAACTTACAGTGTTAGACGACCAAAAGGTTCATAAGTCATTATCTTCACGGAATAGACATAAATCACCTATATGTCTATCGGGTACTCTTGATTACTGACCTAGAGGAACGACTACACAAGCTCCGAGCCCATCTCTCAACTCTCATTTTGCTACCTGCCAAGATCTTATAGAGCATTGTGGCTTTTCTCTCGGGATATTTTCCTCCTAAATCCTTGTAGATGCTTAATCACCAAAGTCAATTGCATTTCCAAGTCTTGACTTCCTCAGCTTCATAGGATTTTTTTTTATTGCACATATCCTAGATTTTTCATTTTTCCTCTTCGATTGATTGGTAACAAGAACTTGAAATTTTCTCCTTTCACTCGGGGAGGTACTAAATTTATAGCAAAGACATAATATTGTGTGAGAAGACAATTTTAAAAGGCTTTTAAGTAAAATTTAAAATTTCCTCTTTTACAAAAGTTTTTGACGTCAAATGTTATGTCACCAGGAGGAAGGAACTCTACTCACTGAAGAAAAGGTGATTTCAAAACAAGATGGGTTGGTTTGTAGAATAACGAATTTCACCAAGCTCCCATAAAAGTAGAGCCTTTGACACAAAAGGTTGATCGAAAGGTGACCAGTTTCCATAACATTAGGTAATCAACTGAGTGGAAATTTTGGAATTGGTTTGAGTTAAGATCTTCTTTTTTCTTGAAGGAAGCCCAGGATAAACCAATCATACGCAGCTGAATTAATAAAATCATTGGGTAAATGACAATGGAAACTATGGGTTTGGAATTTGCTAGACTCAGAATGTAAGGCTATCCACCAAAGTTTTGACTGGTTTTGTGTTCTGGTTACACAAGGACTTTGTGAAATGATGATTTTGCAAAAGGATAACAAAACAAGGGACAAGTTCTTCTCGAAGTCTCTTCATAAAAATAGAGCCTTGTGGCGGACAAAATTCCTCAAATTCTCATGTAGTAAGGTTTCCTTGCAGAGGGTTTGATCATTGATTGCCAAGCAAAAATGTCTACACTAACAACTCACTCTTCTAGCCAACTACAAGGCCACTTTCAACGCTGAGTCGGATTGGATTGAATGGTTTGAACTTTGAAATGCTTTTAATCAAAGCTCATGTGCAAGATCAAATGGAAGAAATGGTTCCCCAAGATTTCTCTGCCCATGCATATACCTTGAAAGGCCCTAAGAATATGATTCACATTATGGTTTCTGCTGTCTAAAAATCAATAAAAAAGGTATGATAAACCATAGACTACACCCATGGCTAGATAGCACAAACTGAACTTGCTAAGATGCAACCCTGTTAGCATGAACACCAAAAAGCAAAATGCATAAATCAAAGCAAAACCACCATGCACGTCCTAAAATGAGAAAGTCTAAAACCTGCTATAGACCACTACTTAATGAATTCCTACTATATCTTCAAAAATAACGAAGCAAAATGAATTGATAAAGCAAACGGGAAGCCACATTGAGCATGTATATACAGAGAGAAAGAGGGAGATGACCAGAATGGCTTGGGCACCAAGAGCCAAGTCTTTCAACATGCCTGTCCAATGCCTAATTCCTCCATCAAGCAGAACTAGAACTTTACCAGCGATAGCTTGAACAACCTATGCTTGAAATAGGAAGACCAACAAGGAGGGGAATTATGCATCTCTTAAACGTGTTAACAGCTTGTCAGGGGAAGGACAATGGATAGAAATTTTCTTGCACTCTGTTTTGAGAAGGAACAAAGAAAAGCTTGTTTTTGTCAAGAAATAGCAATTTCAGAATCATTTGAGGTGAATCGATGTTACCTCCTCAAGGGCAGAAACTGCAGCAGGTGCACGGTTGGCGACCACCATGATTCGAAACAATTATGCCATCTACTCCAACCTCAATAGCTTTCCCAGCCGCAGGAAGTAAAGGAAGCACATCTAACAGGAGAGAGCCATTTCCATCCCATTGTTAATGTTAATACAGCCTTGTAATGCACCATGCCAAGAAAGTTGCTTGTTAGACACATGAAATTAAAGATCAACTTTTTTCATAAACTAGGTGGGATTCCTACCACAATTCGCGCCTAACATCCTCTTTCGAAAGCTTTTGTCGCAGCATCTTAAAACTCCTTTACTGGTTATTTTGTTGGCAAACTTGATTCATGTGAAATGGTTAATTTGTAAGATCATTTTGGATTCTGTCCTCAACTTTGTTCTTCAATGTTACCCAGGAATGAGCCCCAAAGTACTTGATAACAACCGATTAACGGTTATTCTGACCATTCAAAAATGAGATATCTGCAAAAGAAATATGAAATTTAAACGACAATGCTCCAATGAAGGACATCCCTTCATCACATGCTTGGATTGAGCTAAAAAACACTTTTTGTTATTGCGACCCAATGAATTTCTCCTCTATCACCTCTGTCTTTTTCTTGACTTAAGACTTATATTTTTCAGATCGCATATCTGCGCAAATTCAAATTTATCATATATGTTCTTGTATAAATCACTTATAGACATTACTGTATATGCAATTAAATCAAGCAATCAAGAGAAGAGAGGCGACCAACACCATAAGCATGATTCTCCCACCAGCCACTAACTTGACGCCGTCAATGGGTCAGAAGATGGTGCGACCTCTGACGACGTTGCCCATGTACGTATTGTTGATGCCGCTGGCGGTTAGCAAATCCACTAGTCCTTGCTCCCCCAGCTTGGACATGAGGAAGGTGAGGTTGAGCTCCACTGGGAAGGGGCAGAGACCCTCCTCCGACCAGGGCAGAGGTTCTCCTCGGAAACCCTCCTCTGACCACAGCGAGAGAGAGAGAGAAAGAGAGAGAAGAGACACTAAGAACAACTTGGGAAAACTGCAACAATTGCTTTCCTCTACGATCACTTTCCTCTTTTCTTTCTCTTTTTTTGGTATATTCTTTTCTTTCTCTTTTCTTTCTCAGAAGGCCTTGACGTGGTTGGATATGGGGCATTAAACATCGTTCCATGCAAAAAACCATTTATTCATACAATACAACTAGGGCCCATAATAGGTTTGTGTAATTTTTGCTTTTTACTTTTTAAATTAATTAACTAATTTAATTTTTTGTAATTTAAAATAAAATTGGTGATAAGTGCCGATTACGTATTAATAGGTAAATTGATATGGAAAGCGAACATCAATATTTGCAACATTAGTCTTTATTATATATGTTTCACAAAATCAGCTTATCTTTTTCTAAGGCGTCGATTGAATTAATTGGTTTGCTTTGAATCCTTGACTGCAAATTCAAGGCATAGACAAGTTTGGCTGGTTGATATGCAGGTTAGAGAAATGAGCTAAAAATAAAAGTTACAATCAAAACGTGTATATTGTTTAATCTTTGAGTTCTAAATCATTAGATTCCCAACAATTGCTGCAAGATTGCACCTCAAATATTCCATAAACAATCTTTGAAGTACCTTTTAACCACTGCAGGCTTAACAAATGCAAACTGAGATTTTGAATTGCTTAATTTAATTAATCGCTTCTTTCCTTGATAATTTAGGTGATGAAACAAATGATTAAGTAATACAACACTCTTACCATTACTTGCTATCTTATAGGGAGTTGCATGGGATTTCACCACTGCCATCTCAGCCAGCTACATTATGCCCTTCCAAGCTTAAAAGTGGTTTTATTACTTAATCAATTTGTGCATGCTTTTGAAAAATTTGTGATTGATTGAAACAACCACAAAAATAAAAATAAAAAACCTAAAGTAAAATGTGAAACATGGCTAAAGTAAAATGTGAAACATTGACTTCCCTCCATTGGGGAGTTTTGAAAATCTGTAACCATAAGCAGACTGTGTATATTATTCTTTAAATTATGTGTTAAAAGATATTGTGGATATTTGTTTAAATCTTTTGATCATATCACATGCCTATGCGTGTGCCTATTGAGGCCCAAAAAAAACGATGTGGATGCTTGTAAACATGGAAGAAATGAGATTTAAGACATGAAAAATATTTTGAACTTTATATTGACTTTGATCGCGTGACTTAGATGATACGTTTGATTCATATTTCAAGATTTTAGACCTTTAGATTTTTATTATCGATCTGAAATTCTCTTTAATGATGCATGATTTACACGTTCAGTTTGGAGGTGTTTGATAGCTTCTGATTTGAGAGAACTGTGCCTTTAAGATCAGACCCATGTTGGCTAATGAGAAACGAAAATAACAAAATACATAAGAAAGGGGAGGCAGATGACTTATTGATCTTACATCAGTGGAACCCATGCACCAACCAACGATCGGATTCATTCTTCGTCCTTGACCCAAGTGGACCTCCAATTGGAGCCCGCAAAAGCCTGTTCTTTTATACACTAGCAAGCTAATATCAAGGAAATGTCAAATGGCTTCCGGTCAAGAAGCTGAAGAAAGAAACCAATTCGGTTGAACAAAAGTTAGTGATCTTGGATGTGAATGCTGGTAATGGCAAGGGAACAATTATTGCATTTGCTGCAGGGTTAGATTTATGTAATGGGCGATATGATACCAAAGCATTCTTTATTTATGCCTTCATTCTCATGCTTTCTAATTTTTTTGCTGTTAAAATTTTCTTATTTTTATCCATTCTCTGCACCATTCTCCTAATCCTGGAAGAATTTCAGTTTCCATTCCATCATTCTCCTGTGATAAACGGTAAAGTCAGCAAAGCTACAGACATAGTTAATATTGCTTCATCTAATAACAACCCATAGTCTTACAATCATGAAGATTTATGTGCCACGAGTTTTTTGAGACAACAAACGGATTGCAAGCTACAAATTTCAAAACATTCATTTGTCATTTTTCTGTTAATGGGGCCCACATAAGCAGGTGTGACTTCCCCAAGGGAGTCGTGGCATGATTTACCCCACAAAACTTGATGGCCCTACAAAATTGATGGCCCTGATGATTCATTACTGAAGCTTTCAAGCATTTCTGAAATACTTAATATAGAAGATGCGCCATATTTAAAATGAAAACGATCCGAACGCATGACATGTACCGGTCATTAGTTGTTCCTATTGGAGCAACAAGTTTTCGGTCTCAATAATTCAGAGACATTCAGCCCATGCATCTACCTACCAAAAATCTCTTAAAAATAAACAAAAGACATAGCTTCCAATGGTAAGTCTAGCTAATTGGTACAACCAATATCAAAATCCTACATATGAAGTGAATTATAGACCGATGAAAATGATGGATGGATGGTGTGGTTATGGACCAAGTTTTTGGGTGGCAGATGTCAAAAATGATTCTCCGAGCCAGGGGACGTTTTCTCTTGATCCCATTCCCAACATACATTTTGATAAAGCCCCTCTTTATCGCTGGCTGTTAAACCAAATTAGAGACACTGATGTGTGCAGAAGATGAGTTGCAACACCGGCTCTAAAACTTAAAGGGGACCAAAAAATGAAGGTTATTAAGAAGAAGATGAAGAATCAATGCAATAGGCAAAGAAAGAGATAGGAGGTGGTGAGAGAGAGAGAGAGAGGAACCTTCACAAGAAAGCAGGGCAAAAATCTCGACAATAACCTGTAAGCAAATGGGCGAGAAGGGAAAATGTTGAACTCAAAACTTTTTCATTGAGAACAACATTGGAACTCGAAAGCAATCTAGAAAAGACACACCCATCTCGATCAATTTTCTTCAGATGTCTGCTACTAAGTGGAAAATGGAAAATTGTAACTTCTAAATATTAAAAGTTCACAAAAAACTTTTTTCAAAAGAGAAAGAACAAAGATACAAGGAAAAAAAAATCTATCTATGCACGTGAATTGCATAACCATAACAAAATAACAAGTAAAAGAGGGTCTAATAACAAGAAAAACAACAATTACACTACAGCATTTATTGCCTTTCCCGGCCTTTATTAAGTGCACTCTCCTGGCACCCCACCAGCATTGGCCATGTGCTGGTTTGGGAGGGACATGAGTTTGGCCACCATTTAATATATGCCAATAAAAATAGCAGAAAGCACTACCTCCATTTGCGCAAGCTACATGTTGCTGCTGTCTGCAGCATATTGCCATTCGCAAAGCAAGTTTGTCCGCTTGTTAGAGTAACTAATGCATCGATCAAAGAGTTTAATACCTACCACTATAATGTTAAAAAAACAAGTCACTCAAGCATGCTGGAGTACTTTTAGCTATTTACCATGTCATGACTTGTTAATGAAGTAAATGTGAAACAATGTTTGGAATCAATACTTTGATCTTACGCAATTTAGTTACAACTTGATGATCTAACAAGCATCTTACTCATAACATGCATTTTATGATAGAGATAAAAAAAAAAAAGAACATTACATACCTAAACAGATGCTTGCACTTGGTTTCATCTCTCTGCCCCTAATTGAAGTTATTTCTTCACTTTCTTTCTCCTTCCTTTTATTTCTTTCCTGCCTAGAACGTGAAAGAGAAATGCAGGAGAAATATTGCACTCTAATATGGTTAAATATCTCCTAAGTAGGGTTTCTCTGTACAAAAATATCAAAACAGGTGGATTCTTCATGACACACCTTTTTATCTCATCACATTTCAACAGCTCAACCAACTAAAATCCTGTCAAAGAGAACAAAAGTACAAGCATTACTTTTCAAGAGAAAACCAGACCGTAACAAACATGTCAGTCAAAGGAGTTAGCTCTCCTAAGGTGGTTGGGATGTTCTAGTAAACTGATTTGCCGAAAGAGAACTACATGGAGAAGTAAACTTGTAGCACTCAGTTCAGCAGATCCTATTCAAATCAGTACGTGAACTCCAACAACCAAAACCATGAAGAAAAAAAATTCCATGCAATTAAAACAGCTACCCAGTGCACAACACCATAGGCATAAATGTTAATCACGTCTTCGCGTTCAATTGTTGGCTAAAGATGATATAGTAAATTCAAGTGTTGGTCAAACTGGTGCCCCCATCATCAAGTTCACACTTGAGAAGTTTGATAGTGGCAAAGGACGTCCCACCTTGTGGTCGATGTCCATGAAGTTGAAGCCGATCGAATGGACTAAACCTTCTAAGTGTTATCACCCCAAATTTTTCAAAAAAAAATGCCATTATTTTATTATTTGGATTTAAAGCAAATTTGCGACTATTCAATCCAAAATGAATTTGTAAACTAAGTTTAGATCCAAATCTAGCGTTTCAAACTCAAAATAAAAAATCAAGTTCAAAACGACAAGGTCTCGTGCTACGTCACGCGCACGTGCACAGATCTGTCTCTTGTTTTATACTTTATCCTGGCACCAAAATATGTTTATGAAGCTTTGAACACGTCGGTGGCTAATTGAATCAAATCTAGATTCAAAACGAGCCCGGAGTAGCTCAAAATGGAGTTAGCTGCCCATTTTCAACATTAAAACCTTTTGTTTTACATTTTAAATAAAAATATTTTATGCTTCCTATATAAATAACAATTTTTATAATATTAGATTTTATCTAAATTTAAAAAAAAAATGATGAGGGAAGGAGCATGCGCCTGGAAGCGTGAGCGCTCGCAAGCGAGCGCTCGCTCACACGCAGCGCTTGTGGCGTGTCGCACATTGACATGCTCTGCGCGTGGCATGCACCCTCCCCCTTCATTTTCATGCCTAAAACCACCCCTTGGAGGGTAGTTTTGGTATTCTAGGGTGGGCATTAGCCCTGCCCACACCCCAAAATGGTGTTTGTAGGTTTAATGGTCAATCCCACTTAGTCAAAACCTATTTTTATGAAAAATTTTGAAAATAATTCAAAATTATTTGAAATTCAGATGAAAATGTTGTGAAATTCAAAAAAATTCAAATTTCGATTTTTGGCTCCAAAACTATAAAAACCCTCATTTCCCCCCCTTTTGGGCATGAGCTAGCCCTTGGAGAAGCTCTAGTACATTTTCACTTGAGGACTTAGAGATTTAGCTCTTTCCTCCATTTTCTTCTTCTTCTTTCCTTCTCATTCTTCTTCTTCTTCTCCTATTTCGAGCAAGGTTCATCAAACTACAAACTTTCAAGGGAGCACGAAGATCTCTTGGAGGCCTCCTCTTCATCATCTTAGAACTTCATTCAAGGTGAGTCTAAGATCATTCCAAACAAAGGGTGATCATTTTTTCCTCAAATTATTCTCTATAGAGGTATGTAACTAACATCCCTCTCCATTCCTTTCATTCGTTTTTTCCCTTCTTCATCTCCCATGGCCATACAAGATGGCCTTAAAATCTTTATTTTAGAGTCAATAGGCTATTCTTAAGTGCACCGAGAGCATGAAAAGGTGAAGTGATATTTCATTTTATGCTTAAATCATGTTATCTTATTTCTTGAATATAGTCTTGTTTTGCTTCTCCTATTTTCTCTCTTCCTCATTTTTCGTGGTCATATGAGATAGCTCTCAATCTCTATTTTAGAGTCAAGAGGCTATGTTCGAGTGCGCCGGGAGCATGAGAAGATGAGATAATATCTCATTTCATAGTTAAGTCATACTCTCTTCTTTCGTTGAATATTTCTTACATATTATCCATGCATAGTTTTTCAGTTTTTTCTTCTTATATACGATAGTTATCAAAACAAAATTCTTAGATGTATGTTATGGTACGAATGCCCTTAGATGAATGTTATGGTAGGAATGAATGATTTTCCTTTCCAATCATATAGGATCAATGCATTTATGTATTTACACTCACTTGATATCACTTATGATCACAAGCACTTCTTCAACAGAATTTAAGCAAGATGAGATGAAGCTATAGCTACGTACTAACCGAATTAGAAAAAAACTCAAACCTACTTAAAATCATAAGAGGACACTAAAATGATTTCAAAATGATTTCTCAAGCTTGCCACATGATATTTACAATGATTTCCCAATTCTAGTTTTCCCTAAAATAGTTCACATTCTCAAGTAATTGTTCAAGAACCTTTTTAAAAGTTTGAAGTATCAAACTTTCAATATTTTTCTACACTGCATATAAAATAGAAAAGATGTTCAAGCGAAAGTGAAATGTATCAATAATAAACATAGCCATTGGGTGGATTACCCCTAGTCAACGTGCCAGAAACGGTTGATCTTCTTACCAACGAGCGAGCCCTTTTCTCTCATTTTCAAAACAAAACTTCATTTTTTTGGAGCACTCCAAAAACCAAAACCAAAGAAATTTCGGGATGCAAACACTAAGGTGCCCAGCTATGAAACTGAAAAGGTGCTGTTGGATGATATAGGGAGTCCTGTGGTCAATGATTTGATCTCAGATATAGAAGTTTGGGTTGCCTACACTCAAGAGAACCTTAAGAATTTTGAGAATATTGGAAGCTCCTCAGTGGTGTGGTGTTGGGTTGCTTTTCTCCTTGCCAACATCGAGGCTAGTGAAAGAAACAATTATCATGGAGTTAGCCTTGGGGAGGATGTTTCCAAAAGACATAGCAATGGCTTTAGTATGACTCTATGCAGCTGCCAAATGATGGTTCAAACATGTGCTATACTTAGTGTCATTGTTGACGGCTGGCCCCCAACTACCTCAAAACACCTGGACACTGAACCTATTTTGATATGTTTCAAAAAAGCGTTGGCTGATGCTGAAATTGAGACTGAGTTAATGGGATATTTGGAGGAACATAACAAATTACCTCGAGATGGTTTAGATGCTTATGTCGCCATGGTAAAAGACAGGTATGTGCTAGAAGTAGCAGAGGGTGTTCATGGGAAAATTTCTACAGAACAACAGCTTCATTCCACAAGGAGGGACACATGCTTTACTAGCCTAGGGACCATCCCTACTGTAGTGAAATCTTGGAGAAGTTCTAATGCATGATAGAAATTGATGGAAGTAGCATCAAGGCCTTTGGCTCCACAAGTGAATCCTCAAACATCAATAATGACATATGGCTATATTCACGTGCATATGGCAGACCAATGATTGAATACTATGAGGGAACCAAACCGGCACCTTATGTACAAGGTAGCTTGTTACAACCACCAACGTTAGGGGCATGCCACACTGCCTCCATATCTGTAGGATATATTTCCTTTTGGGGTAATGGAAAAGCATTCCCATATAAGCCCTATTGTGTTGGCGAAGAGGCCTTGTTCCTTATCTACATGGGATCAAGTGATGGACTGTTGAATGCTGATCATGACAAGTTTTAACTTGGAGGCAGACTGACATACAAAAGAGTATTGCAAGAAACCAGATTGAAGGATTGTAACCAAATCCGTAAGGGTGTAAATATAGACATGATTGAACTCTTGCAGTTGAATTGGCAATTCCTTTTCACTCTAGTTGAGGTTAAGAAACCTGAGGCCGAGATGGCAGCAACTCATAATGCAGAACACCTAGGTAAAGTGAACATAGTTTCCCCTTTTCACCAGATGGAAAAGAAAGACATTGAGCCCCGTAGTGTTTTCAACATTACTTTCCTGGCCCTGAATTTTGTGGAGATGTGAAACTACATCAAGGCTGAGGCCCATAATTTTACTAACTATGATACTCAAAGCAGGCCATGTGAAGAAACTATGAAAGATAAGGTGGAGGGTGGGACTGGGAGCCTCTAGGATTGGGTCCATGGGACTGACCTGGTATCAACTATAAAGGTAGTCGGCTGTTGTAATTAGGGGGCAGCACATCCATTAGAAGGGCATTGCTCTGGGAGGAAGGAACCCTAATCTAGGATTAGGGTTTGAGTGGGTGAGTTTGAGGAGTTTATGAGTGTGCTGTATCTTCTTGTATCCAACCTTGTAAGCCAGAGGCTATCACTAGTGCACTTCAAGAATTATAATGTTATAGCAAAACCAAGGACAATAGAAGCAATCTAACGTAAAAATCTACTGCTTTACATGATCAGATTTTTCACTTCATTTTTCCAATATTTAACTTAAAGACTCAATAAAGATGAACTTCCATTAGATGAGAAATGGTTTCCAGTATGATGTTCTGGCTCAAAAAGTAAGAAACCAACAGATAACAAAGTGGCCCTTGACCTGTAATACTGAAGTACATGGAAGAACTGGTCGGAAACTTGTTAAGACTTAAGACCGATAAGACTCATTTAGAAGGATTTGCTTAGGACATTCTCTCAAAGGATGTAAAACTAGAATTATTAAGGGCCAAATATTCAAGCTGACAAACTGCATTATATTTAGTCTGATTCAAGAACAACCCAGGCATAAAGCATATCCCCATTTACCATCCATTGTTAAACATGGAAGGATGAGATTCTTAGAGTGTGATAATGTCTCATGAATGGAAGTGGAAGCTAAAAAATGAATGGTTACCCCTTCTTTCCGAAAAGGATATGATAATCTCCATGCCTGGCATGAACTGTTTATGTGCAAAGTGTGAAAAAAGTCGGACAACAATACACTTTAAACACTATATTGTCTCAAATTTTTAAGACCCATTAACAGACCCTTTAATAGTGAAGAGTGCTAACCCTATGAACAAGCAAACAGTTAAAATACTTATTGAACAAAAGCATGGATAACAGAAAAAAGGCCAAGACCAGCTATCTACTTTGCTATCTATAAAATTGTGGTAACCATAAGTGAAATTGGACGCATGAAGGAAATTTATGGCAAGTAAGAAATGTGCATTTCATGTGGAGAGGAAACTTCCGAGAATCTCGTGGTACCCAAAAGTTATAAAATTATAAATTTGGCAACTAATAATGGTATATGGTGCTTGCTGGATCTTCACCCTTTTCTGAAGGATTTTACTGTCATCTTTGTTATTAGGAGAACTCAAACCACCAGAAATGATATAAAGCTTAAAGGAAATTTAGTCTTGAAAAGATCCTAATGTTTTGTTGCCATGCAAGGCTAATAAAACTCGCTGGTTCGGAATCTTGTTGAACTCTTATCAAATCTAAATACCTGTTTTTGCAAACTAGCGGTACACCAGGACACAGCTTAACATCTTGCAGGTGTAGACCTTTATGGAGGAGAAACATTTTTTCCGTTAACTAGGGGGTAGGGGCCTTGATCAAGAAAACAAGAAAGGCATACACGAGTATGAATTGGGTTCACGTTAGCTTTTGTTTGGTCTATATCTACCATGTGTGAATTAACTAGACCAGATATGGTCCAAGCAACTGGTCCTGCCTGATAGTACCACCTCCACCTTATTGGGTAAGCTATAAAACATCATATCACAGAAACTTGAAAATTTTATCACACAATAAAGCGATATATGTTTAATGGCATAATAAAATAAAAGCATGAATATTTTGGTGACAGATACAGGGAAAGATCTGTACCATTTTCATAGTGGAGGCAAACAAATTTAACTGACTTTATTACCATATATATATATATATATATATATATATATATATATATATATATATATATATATATATATATTCAAGGTAACCCCATTTTTTTTTTCATTGAGCATGAAGTTTATAGTTAACAAATTTTAGATTGGCTTTGAGGTCATTAGTGACCTGAGTCGCGTACGACTGTCCTATTTAACTGGACCAGATTCACCCAAATTCAACCACTAATTTTAACTTTTATATAATGAGCTCCGTGGGGCACATGCTCGCTGCACAGGGCCCCCACCTACCTACACTGTTTTGCTTATTAGTGCTCCTCGACCAAAAAATTTATGGCTGACAGCAAGCTAAGGTAAGCTCAAAAGAGAACCATGAATGGGCAAAACATGTGTTCCTGCCTGAACAAACAACCTGTCTTACACAGCACCAGATCTGGATCAGATCATTCGTTCTCGGCATGCAGCACAGCCACGTTCTCTAATACCGACGCAGCTCTAAACCCTATCTTAGTTCTCCTTCCACTCACTTGAACATCTCCAACTAGTTGGAGTTCAACTTTTCCGATGACATAAAGGTCGAAACTGATATTAAGTAGATTTGATTTTAGTTAACATTCAAATTCAATTGGACTTGTGTCCAACATGGTCACTGAACTACAATATCCACATATATTATCCAGCTAGGTTTCCATGGACTACACCTTACTCTGATAAATTCCAATGGCTCTCCTCATTGTATTCGGTGACTGCTAGTTAGAGAGAACCATGAATGCTTTGTAATCCACCAGCAAATTGATCAACAGCATCTTTTTCTTCCTTTCTGCTCTCTTCTGGCCTTCCTCCCGGAGGCTTTGGGTGCACACCATCCAAACCTGCTTTGGCTCCTTCTCCAGCCACTGGCTTTTGTGTTGGAAGCCTACCAAGCCCCTCAATCTCTTTCCCTTTGCCCCACAACACAGTGTACAGGCCCATGATGATCAATCCGGTGCCCAACACACTATAGTCAATTAATCAAGATTATGATACAGTCAGTATAAAACTCTAGGTGTTGAATATTGGTGATAAAAAGTAAGTTCCAGCAGTCTAATAATTGTGTAGTTTGTTGTGCTTACTTATAGGAGGCCGCAGTCAATCTTCATCAAATAAAGGAGTAGAGATGATAAGCACAAAGTTTTGGCTCAAATACTTATTTCTGATAGCTAGGGATGTTAATGTATCTCATTTTTATTGGATATCTGACTGAACCATTTCAAAAAATCGGATGTGGAAAAAAATTTATATCCGATTAAAAGTCAGATCAGATTCAGATTTAAGAAATGACAACATATGGAAGGATTTAGATTCAGATATACATAAATACTCAATTGGATTTGGGCTGGATCTACTATATTGAATGTTCTTATATTTTGAAAATCAGCCGGATTCGGTTCAAAAATTTGGATTTGGATTCAAAAATGACTTTTCCTTCATTATTATTTGAATCTGTATACATGCATATATGAAAAAGTAGATACAGTTAAGAGTATATCTGATTTAAATCTGAACATCCCTACTGACAGTGATTTTCTCATGTAACGATTCACAGTTTACCTTCCCAAATGAAGAGGCTCCTCAATCAATATGGATCCAAACAGGGTGACAATGATGAGAGGCAAGGGGGTAAACACAGAGACAAACAAATGTCCTCTCTTTTGGATGCCCCATAGCATGACTAACAGCACCATCCCTGATATCACAACCCCCTGCGAGCCCATCCACAAAATTAAGTAGAAAATATATGTAAATGGCCTAATTATGAATGGGTTCTTGCCTCAATGCATTCCCGGGGGAGGGGTGGTAACCAAGCTATGGTTTCGAGTATGAGAGCATGGTATGGGTTACTTCAGCACCGTACCACCTGGTACCTGGCCCAATGTAAATATAGATTTGAGTTTTTGTGCACGCAACAAGTATGTATGCGGGAGGTGTTTTGGTCGTTGCACACTCATATACATAATTTTTGTCGCAAATACACCAGCTTCTGTATAAATAGGTGGTTGTGATTAGATGAAGTTCAAGATGGAGAGAGGATTTCTGCTCATATATATATATATATATATATACATACAATTTTTCTAAAGAAAATTTCCATTTAATGAGAGGCCAAAGTAGAGATTTAGATGAGAAGAAAGCGGAAAGAAGGCATACCACGTAGAGGGCAGTGAAGAGATTAACATCCCACATCCCAATGGAGCTTCCATGCAGATGCATCTCTCTCAGTAATGGCTGCAATGCATGTGCACTGGACGGCTGCAATCAGATTGAGTAACGCAGTGCTCGTATACGGGTCTGGGTACCTCTCGCTCCTCTTCCCCTGTCATTAGAGATCAGTTTAATTAAATAATTAATTTACTTAATTCTATTTTTGTTAGAAGAAAAAATGGAACATAATTGATTGATATGCTTGAGGGAGTAGTAAATCATTACATGGATGATGAACCATATGGCACAGCACAAAGTGTTTGCTGTAGCCAAGAGCGATCCCAGCGCTAGGTTTCCCAGCTCTGGCGGCCCAGCCTGCCGGCACACCAGGTGGGCAGGAATGGGCCAGAGCTGGAGTCTTGTGCCCTTTGCAGAAGGTGAGCACTGCAGCTTCACCCATCCCTAGGGATGTCAACGGATCAGATTCGGATCGGATAAACCTTTTACCATATCCGACTTTTCGGATATTCATATAATCGGATTCGGATTAAGACTCGAATTCGGATGAGAAGAAGTTTATACCATATCTGAATCCGATTTTAAAATCCACATCCGAATCCGATCCGAATCCGATTTTTAGTTATACTTAAATCTGATCCGAATCCGATTACATTTCGGGATATTACGTCATTTTAGATGGTATGGGGTAATTTTGAAATGTATAGATACCGGTACGCAATTACGGACTCTTTGATGGGTGAAATCCGTAATTGTCCTTATTATAAAATGGTAGTGGTTCCTGGGGTCGTGCAATGGTTGCCTGAAACATTGGTTTCTAGGGTTTTCCTCTTCCCCATCTGAGAGAGACCTCAAGCGCGCCGCACGTACCCTGAAAGACCCTGCTGCGATCTTCCCGTGCACCAGATCAGATGGATTCAGGTACGCTTCCGCTTCAGTTTAAGGTTTCGTTTATTTCAATGATTTAGCATGAGCATGATTCTGTTTTAGGGTATATACGTTTGGTTTTGTATATGCGATATGGGGAGAAATCTCAACAGTACGTTGTTACTTTTTTATTGTTCTCGTAGAAAAGATTAAAAGTGAAAGGTAGAAAAGATGAGTGACATGGATATAGTAAAATTAATGCCCCAAATAGCAAGACAGTAGGCCAAATCAAATTAGAGTCCGTATACAAAAAAGAAAACCTACAGCCTTTCCTTTCTAAGCAACCGTCGAAACAATGTGGTGCCTAGAGGGATTGCTATTTCTACGACTGCCATGTGAGTGTTGCAAGTCTTTTAACAATTTAGCAGTGGCGACGAGTCTCCATCAGCCCAGTAGGGAGCCTAGAGGTTACCTTGTGATGGAATCCTGCTACGAGTTGGTGAACCAGAAAGAAGTTGGTAAAAATAGTTTTAACAGCCTTTTTGCATAACACGAGAACTTCCCTGTTGAAGATAATTGAAAGAGAGAGAGAGATTTGTGGACACTAGGCGTTTTAATCTTGATGTTTATGTTTTTTTTGCAATTTAATTGCACTGATATGATATCAAGAATAGGTTGATCCAAAACATATGTTAAGTTGATCATTTGTTAGGCTTTGTTAGGCTGCAAGTATGTTTTTATAATAAGAAAAAAATGAATGGCCCTCATAACAGCAACATTTTGACAATAAATAAAATCTACATTTTCCTAAAACAACTTAAATCAAAGCATGATTTTATAAATATGTTAATATGTTTACATTTTATATAAAAATCATTTTTAGCAAAAAAATAGAAGGTTTTTATATCTCAATCTCTCCCTCTCCCTCTCTCAATCTCTCTCTCTCTCTCTCTCTCTCTCTATATATATATATATATATATATACATATTAAGAGAGAGAGAGAGAGAGATATGACGACTGAATTTTTCATTAAAATGTATTTAAACAAAATATGGACATCCTAACATTTCTGTAAATACTAATTAGTCATAAAGGAAGTCTTAATATAAGTTGTTATTCAAAAAAATATTAGTTTTTCTACTAGTAAAATTTTGATGTTATAAAAGTAATTGATTTTTCAATTACTATGAAAGCACCATTTGACTCAAAAGAATAATTAACTTAATATGCATATTTCATTAAAGCCTTCTTTACATCATATCAATATGGTTGGTGCAAAAGTTCTAAACCATCTATTTTGAGGGATTTAGTTTTAGCTTAATCCCTGCCGTAGTTTTCTGGGATTTACAAATTACCATATATATATATATGTGTGTGTGTGTGTGTGTGTAGAGAGAGAGAGAGAGAGAGAGAGAGAGAGAGAGAGAGATATTTATCCCATACCATACATTTCTAGTCCAACAAGAATTCGTCTTGAAAGATATTCTAGATAAAAAGATGGACATGCAATATAACGCATGTACTTATGATTAAATTCAAGCTATGCTCAGAAAAAATGTTGATTTTTATACTGCTGAAAATTTCAATATATTCTAGAAGCTATTAATATTTGATGATTGAAAGAATACATTTAATTCCTAGGTAGGAACACACCACATGTTTAATATATATCAAAATAACACACCTCTCATATATATCAAATTATTCTTAAGAGTTAATTATATCAAAAAACTTACATTAAAGTAATACGTTTTAAATGGTGATCGGGTTAATTCATACTTATACTTAATACTGGTGGCCTAAACCCCCAAAATAGTCCCCGAACAACAAAAAGTGGAATCTCTCTCTATAAGAACAAAAAAGTAACAATGATCAGACGAAATCGAGGTATGGGGCGCTCGAGCAAAAAAAGGGGAAAACAATCTCCGTAAGAACAAAAATAACAAGGGCATTAACACCTGACCTTCGACCACATTCTGGTATGAGTTGTTGTTAATCAACAGCTTTTACTTACTTAGACCATGTTTGTCCGTGATACTCCTACAAATTTATAACTGACAGCTAGCTGTCAATAAAAGTTGAGTTTCAACACAAATAATTGACAAGACAACCTGCCGTCAGTAAAAGGACTTTAATCATGAAATTTTTTCGGAAACTCAATGATGTAAAAGTTTTCTAATGACCTGTCAGCACCATCGCTGAAAATGTTATTCATTGACAGCTCTTGAACCTCGTTGGTGAAACTTTCTTTTTATATACTGGTCTTATGCATACAGGTTAATAAGAAAGCAGTGGAAGTATGTATTTTTCATATATATATATATATATATATATATTGTCTCTCTTAAGACGCACTCTGTCTTTCTCGCTCTTTATAATGTGGGTGTTGCATTACAGCTGGAGTTGACAAAGATGGACACAGTCTTAAGAAGATGATGATTCAATACTTGCCTGAATTGGCAGACATCCATATAATGCTGATGTGACTTCACTATTTACAAACAACAATCTCCAGTTTCCTTCATTAAACTCATGAGGCGAAACAGCTACTCGAAACTTAAAACCTAAAGGACGTTCCTAATAAGTAGCGAGGGCTGCGGCTTCGTCAATGCAGTGCTCCAAAGTTGGGGATTCAAAATTTTCCAAATTTTTGGCAAGCGGGATTCCAACTTTAGATGGATCTCGCTGGCGAATGCTGCCTGCCAATTTTGACCGTAAATAAATTCATATGGACCAATTTACATGATCGTTCATTAAGCGGTTGAGAGTCAAGTAAGCAAGACAGCTCTTGAACTTCGTTGGTGAAACTTTACTTTTATTGACGGGTCATTTTCATACCGTCAGTGAATAACATTTTTAGTGATGATGCTGACAGGTCATGAGCAAGAATAACATAAACATCAAGATTAAAACGCCAAGTTTTTATCCCTGACCCAGCATTCTGGTTTATATATCCCTGACCTCTTGAGCAAAGAAAACATAAACATCAAGCTTGTAATCCAAGGTGTACTTACTAAGAAATAAGAACATCTGTTAAGAATATAATTTTAGTGACTTGCAATCAAGCTTGTAATCCGAGGTGCACTTATTAAGAAATAAGAACATCTGTTAAAGATATAATTTTACCTGACATATTTCACGTTAAAGATATTCCAGAATCATTAATTTTGAAGTAAAAAACTTGTTCTAATTAGCACCTTTGAGTGATTGTAATTACTTTCATGTCATTCACAAACTGTTGTTGTATCTCAAGGGTGTTATTCTGGTCAATGTTGCTCATGGTGGCCTCCTAGACTATGAAGCTGTTAAATCCTCTCCTGAATCTGGACATTTGGGTGGTCTGGGAATTGACGTTGCATGGACTGAGCCATTTGATCCAGATGATCAAATTCTTAAGCATCCTAATGTGCTGATCACACCTCATATTGCTGGAGTTACTGAATATTCCTACAGATCTATGGCAAAGGTTTGATTATTGGCAAGTCAATTTGGAACGTTATCATGTATTCTTTCATGCCTGAACAACCACGCCCCCTTCTTTTCTCTCTCTCTCTCTCTCTTTTTTTCTCTTGCATGGAAATAATTGTAGTTCTTGTTTTTCTAATTAATGGTGATCGTGGTGCAGGTTGTTGGAGATTGTGCTCTTCACTTGCATGCTGGAACACCATTGACAGGAATAGAGTTTGTCAACTGAATGCCAACAATTTTAATGGTCTACTAGACATTTGTGTTTAGGTGCAATTTGGTAGATGATTGGAGTTGTGCTTTCTCTATGGATAGGCGTACAAAATAATAAGAAAGTATGGCACGTGTGGGAATGTAACCCATTTTTTCTTTTGAAAAATGATGGAAGTTTGAGAAGAAAACTTAAATAATTTAATCCCTTGGATCAATGCAGGTTCTGTTGGTCCTAAGAGCCAATTGGTATGGCCATCGACAGATTAGACAAAAGGTGGTGGTGAAATTTGATCAGATTTTCATCTACATTTGTTGGATATCGAAGCAAATAGCAGAACTGACGTAGGAAACTCTTCGATTTGCCTTAGTTCTTTGTCATTCGTATGTTGTCAGACATAGGCGTTGGACCACAGCAACCAAGAAGCAAAAGAAGCAAAATGGATACATGGAACAATGTAATGGAAATAGAAGCAAGGAAACAAGCAAGGAAACAGACAGACAAAATTGCTACGAAGTGAGAGCGAGATGGTGGTGATAATTGTATAGGCAAAAATATGAACATTAAAGTGGTGGTAATAATTAAAAAACCTGAAAGTAGGTAGTAAGTAACATAAAAGTTGATGGAAAATTAATTGTACACCTACAACAAGATAATGTCATTTATGATACGGTAAAAAATCACAAGGTACATTAAGAAAAAAGATAAAACAAAGAAAGAAATGAAACGACAGAAGGGGAAGTGAAAATGAACAATGTAAGAAGAAAGTTCCCTGTTCTAAGTAAGTGAAGTTTCACACAAATGGGAAACCAGATTCACCAAGTTTCTACCAAATGAGATTCTAATTGGGATTCAGACTCATCCTGTCAGGTTCTCAGACTTGGATGAATAACTGTAGATTGAATGCTGATTAAACATTTAAACCCATCCAATCTACATATATACTCATTGGATGTGATCTTGAACTAGACACTAAAGATGCCAACATCTCCATCTCATTGTCAGTGGTATGGATAGTTAAGATTTAACTTGTTTATAGTTCCAAATTATTTCATTGGAGACTAACAAGAATGAACATTCTATTGCTGATTAGAGACTAACAAGGAACTATGTGATGGTAGCTACTGGTGGTTCACATGCACTTGCTGGATTGCTGATTGGAGACTAACAAGAAACTATGTGACCGTAGCTACTGGTGGTTCCACATTCAAAAAGTCGGATGTTCAGAGAATAGACTTGTACTCCTGCCAACTTGAAAAAGGAGATGATTCTGCTGTTACACAAACTTGAAAGGTTGACATCCCATCTTGGTTTGTTGTGAAGATGTTTTTGCTTTCCAAGAATGCTTCTAATTCATTGAGGGAGGCAACGACCTTGTGGCCATTTACTAGAATTCTCCCAAATCCATGGCCACCCCTTGCAAACCACTGCTCACCAACAAAGGAGAATCAACCACTGCTCACCAACCTCAAGTCTGAGTACAATTTCACATTCGGTTGAGCAGGAACAATCAGCAAATTGGGCGCAAGTTCCGGACCAATTCTAAGCAAATTCAAGGCAGTTTTCACTCTCTCGTTGATTCCTTTAGCATCGCCCAGATCTTAGCAAGCTCCCAGCCAATTTTCAGGCGATTCCATTCATCCACGGCTGAGAACGAGTCTCCGATCAGAAATCTGTCCACACGCCGGCAAATCGGGTCGCTGCTTCGTTCCCGGCGTAACCCGACGGAGTTCCATATTTGTTGCTTCTTCCTAGTTTGTCCATGGTATGATTTATTCAATATCAAAGTTAGAATTACTAATCGAGGGCAGCTTCGTCATTCACCCACCTAGCGCAAAGGAGACGCGAGCTGCGAGCGTTACACTCCACAGCCTCCCTCTCAGCTTCTCGTCTTTAAGTTGGGAGTTACACTTCTTTCGCGCACTTAATCACAAGCATTCACACCATGAGGCTTCAATCCAGATCTTCTTAGCCATTTGTCTCCAACGTATGAGCCAGCACTGCCTTCACTTCATTGCGCATTCCCATGTGCCATCATTGAGAATTAAAGAGGTAAGTTACACTCTCGTAGCTAGGAGGCCCTTCGCCACTCCTTAGCCTCTTCATCCCTCGTAACTGACCCAAACCCTGTAACTCCAGTAACCTCACTTAATCACCCTCTATCTCGTCATTAGTAACCCCCCTTCATCATTAGGAACCCCTTCACTCGCATGACTCTTGGCTTAACCTTCCTTAGAACAATTCCTACTCATTATTACCCACCTCACGTAGGCTTAACTCTCCATCACCCCATGCATGCCCCTTCGCCTATCTCTAAACCATAACCGATCCACTTGCAATAACCTCACCACTCGTCTAGACTAAGTCCACCTGCTACCGTACCTCCTTCACTCACCTGAACCTAGTCCACCAGAGCTCACACCTCATACTGAGCTCAGCTGACCCATATCGCCTAGACTAAGCCTACCTAAACCCATACCGAGCTCGTCTCCTTGTTCCGAGCTCGGCGGACCCCTTGGAGTCCACTAGTTAGGATCCATTTCCAAGGATTGCATGTTATCAAATTAGCATCTCTTCTACAGCAAGTAAGTCATCTTGCAGCCTCCCTCGCTGCAACCATCTCCCGAACATCTTCCTAGGCGCCAAGGTGACCTCGGCCAGGTGGTCTGAGCCCCTGCCTCCATCCAGGAACTCGTCCGTCACTTTGCTGTCTCTCTTGGCCGACCGAGGCCTGCAGCAGCCGTACACCATCCATTTCTGTTGTCGTGATCCTCTATCACTCTCGGCAGTTCGTACTAGAAGACCAGGCGGGTCTAGCCTCCACTCCACCTCCTTGCTGTGTTATCCGAGAGTGGCTGAGCCACTGGTTTTCTCTCGGATCCTATTGCTGTTTAAGCCGATCTCTCATCGGCTAGGTAACTTCTAAACATCCTATAGAATGGGGTTATTGGGTGCATTCGCTTTCTAAGCCAGGCTCTAGCCATTTGCTACTGCCGGTAGTCCCTCCAAGGCACCTTGCCAAGGACACGGCTGCGAGTAGCTAGACCACCAAAGGGAAAGGGCATGGTTTGGTTGTTCTTAGGGATTGTATGAATGGTTTGTGAATGAATGATGAGTGAGTTGTGAGAGTTACATCTGTATCGCTCGCGTTTGTACAAGCCTTAATCCCCTCAGTTTTGTAATAGGATTGAAGACTTGGGTCAGGGAAAACATACTTGTATCTTATACCTAGGGTACTATTAAGCCGGGGTTGCTGTCCGGCGGGAAAAGTTTTGTAAGTATAATTTGCTTAAGTTTGGACTTTAGGCTACCGTGAGTTGATCCTGGACTTGGGATCTATTCTCGGGCGTAGAAATCGCTAGCCGGGTCTAGGTTCCCACCAGTTGGTATCAAAGCACACTTGCGGCAGCCAGTGGTATATTTCAGTTGGGTTTGCAGAGTATAGCGGAGGATTTTTCAGTTTGGCAGAAGGTTATATCAGTTTTAAGTGGAGTTTTGGAAGTTTACACTCGGATTTCAAAGCTGGTAGTGTTATAGTAGCAGCTGTCTGAAGAAAAGTGAGAACAGTCCAGACCAATCAAGCAAGTATATCAGGCAAAGTTTTGGTGATTTGTGAGCGGCCTTCCTACCAACCTATTCATAAATATTTCGGAGACATTTTGTCCAAATTTCGTGAGAAACGGAGTTAAATTGGCGCAGCAGAGGTCAAATTACACATTCACAGCAAGCATATTACAGTTTCTGAAAGACCAGAAACTATGCCGTATTCCGGAGGCTGGCGCTGTCACCTCCGCCATCGGAATTGGTCTAGTTTATGCTTGTTGGAAGCGCCTACTTTTCAGGTATCTCCAGTAAAAATTTCAGATTTTTGGAGTTACGGTTGAAAAGTTATGATTTTTTGAGTGGACCCCTGTTGCTGGAAGTTTCCTACGCGGCTGGAAGAACGAGCGACAAGCTTAACAAACGAGGTCCAGGCGTGACTTTCTAGGCAGATCGACTTAGATTGGGGATGAATTAGAAACTAAACTTGGTGCCATTGGATTCCCTAGCGTGTCTAGTATTTTTCAACCAAGTTTCACGATTTTTAGTGTTCTGGAAGTGAAGTTATTGAATTTACAAGCTGCACTGGTTTTCTGAAGAATTTCTAGCAACCAGCCCACTAACAAGAGGTTTCCTCTTCAGTCGTTAGCAGTAGCAGCAGATCGTTGATTGTTGGATCAGCCGTGCGACAGGACTAAGAGCAGAAATTTCAATGGGGAAGAAGGCCAAACCCACTGTCCATGATTCTCCCGAGCAAGAAGTTGAGACTTCCAGCCGAGAAGAACAAATCGAATCCAACTTACTTGATATGAAAGCCTTACACCAAGGCCGAGTGAATTCCCTTGAGTCCAGCATGAACCAAATGCGTCATGAACTACACGAGTACAAGAAGTCCCTTAGTAAACTTGATGAATGGGACCAGATGAAGCAAATTATGACTTCCTTGATTGCTGGCCAAAACACGTTGATGAAAAGAATGGAACAATTTGACCAAACCACACAAGGCACCACCCCGAACCAGGACAAAGGCAAGGCGCCAATGAACAACCAATTTGTCCCACCTTTTTCCAGCAGTTTTAACCAGTTCGATCACTTCGGCCATAATGGCACCAGGCAACCCGAAGGCCAAGGAAGCAAGGGACACCATCAAGGGCCTGATTTCCATTTTAGGTTCGGCTCTAGCAGCCAGCAACAAGCACCCCAAAACCAGCATTTTAGTAAGAACCAGGGCAAAGATGAAAGTGAAGAAGATGAGGATATGGTGTTTGTTGACGGAGAACCCTTTAGAGGCAGACGCAACCAAACTCAGCCAAGAATAAGAACCCCAACCGTTAAGATTGACTTCCCACGTTTCACAGGGATTGATGCCAAAGATTGGCTCTTCAAGGTTGAAGAGTATTTTGATTGCCATAGCGTCCCAGAAAATGAATGGGTTACAACAGCTATCCTCAACTTTGATGGAGAAGCTATGAAGTGGTATCGTTGGTTCAAACGCCATCAGCCCAACATCACTTGGGAAAATTTCAGTGAGGGTTTGCAAACACGATTTGGTGATTCAGCCTACACAGACTTTGACATAGAACTTAAAGATTTGGTACAAACGTCCTCAGTCCGAGAGTACCAAAGCAAATTTGAAAGTCTTTCATCCATGGTTGATTGGACTACCAAATCACTAATCGGTGCTTACATCGGCGGCCTCAAAGAAGAAGTCAAGATAGACGTACAGCGAAGAAAATACACCCATTTGGTTGAATGTTTCGCTGAGGCTCGAGCAATAGAAGAGAGAAATCGGCGCAAGAATGCCTTACGAAAACCCTATAAGGGCAACGAGCCAACCAAGTACAAAGGGCTACCACCAAGAAAGCCTATGCCCTACAAAAGAGAAGAACAAAAACCCCTCTACCGTGATCGAGTGCCTACCACTTACATAACTAGGCAAGAGAGGGAACAAATGATAAAAAACAATCAATGTTTCAATTGTAAGGAACCATGGAGTCGTACTCACAAGTTCAAAAATCTTCAAGTTTTTGAAGTCATTGATGAAAGCGATGAAGAAGAAGAAGACTCTAGCCAAGACACAAATGCACCTAGTCCGAATGAGGCCAAGACTGATACAAGTGCATCTGAGACTATTGAAGGGACATGTCATGCCTTGACAGACCCAAAAAGACCAAATGCCATGAGAGTTGTTGGTAAGATTGGAAAGCATAAAGTAGTAGTACTCCAAGACTCGGGTGCTACACACAATTTTGTTAGTGAAGAGGCAGCTCAAGCAGTTGGGTGCCCACTAGAAGAACAACAGCCAATCTCAGTCATGGTAGGAGATGGGTCCAAACTCGTATGCACACAAAAATGCAAAGGCGTCCTACTATGCATGCAAAAGGTACCATTCACGGTCGATCTTTTAGTACTCCCCATCGGTGGTGTCGATGTGGTATTGGGGGTACAATGGCTAGAGACTCTAGGGGACATCTCTTGGAATTTCAAAGACATGAGTATGTCTTTTGCTAAGGAGGGAGGTGACCAAAATGTCACCCTAAAGGCAGTAAATACCAACGTTGAACCAAAGGAAGCACTTAAAGCTCTAGTCGCCCAACAACCAGCGTTTTGGGTTGTTACTAAGGCCATGGACATACCAGCCAAAGATGAGCAAGAAGAAAATATACCAGCCGAGGTTCAACACGTGCTTGAACAGTTTTCAGATCTCTTTGAGGAACCAAAGGGACTTCCTCCACGTCGAGCTTATGACCATAGAATCATCATGAATCAAGGCGCCGAACCTGTCAACGTTCGGCCTTATCGTTATGGTCATCACCAAAAAGCAGAAATTGAAAGATTGGTTAAGGAAATGATAGAGGGTGGTATCATACGCCCTAGCTGCAGTCCTTTCTCCTCGCCAGTCTTACTAGTTAAAAAGAAAGATAACACATGGTGCTTCTGCATGGACTATAGAGCACTAAATGAGGCAACCGTGAAGGACCGGTAATCAATGAACTTCTAGATGAGTTAACCGATGCCTCTGTGTTTTCTAAAATAGACCTACGGGCAGGCTACCACCAGATTAGAATGCACGATGAAGAGATTCCAAAAACAGCTTTTAGAACTCATGATGGACACTATGAGTTCTTGGTGATGCCTTTTGGCTTAACCAATGCACCCGCCACATTCTAGAGGTGCATGAATGATGTTTTCAGGAGGTATCTTAGAAACTTCATCTTGATATTCTTTGATAACATTCTCGTATATAGCCAGTCAGTAGAGCAACATGCTGCCCACTTGGCCACAGCCTTACAAATTTTGAGGGAACATCGTCTTTATGCTAAGAGGTCAAAATGCAGCTTTGGCCAATCCTCAATCGGATATCTTGGGCACATAGTATCCAAAGAAGGTGTTAAAGCAGACCCTGAAAAATTAGAGGCAATGAACAACTGGCCTTTCCCTAAAGACTTGAAAGCTTCCGTGGATTTCTTAGGTTAACCGGCTATTATAGAAGATTCATTCAAGGCTACGGGCTCATAGCCGCCCCATTAACCCAAATGACTAAGAAAGGAGCATTCGCTTGGTCAGACAAACCAAGGGAGGCATTTGAGAAATTGAAATCGGCACTCATGACAGCACCTGTTCTCACCTTGCCCGATTTTAGTAAGTGTTTCACTATTGAAACGGATGCTTGTGACACTGGCATAGGAGCTGTCCTCAGCCAAGAAAATCACCCTATAGCATATATGTCAAAGGCTCTCACCAATTGGGCCAAACCGTTGTCGACATACGAGAAAGAACTTCTTGCCATAGTGTTGTCAGTTGAGAAATGGAGGCCTTACCTCATAGGCCAAAGATTCATCGTGAAGACAGATCAGAACAGCCTTAAATACATGCTCAAACAACGAGTTTCAACACCAACACAACAAAGGTGGTTGGCCAAACTCATCGGATACGATTTTGAAATCGAGTATAAGAAAGGGCTAGACAATACCGCGGCAGATGCACTATCAAGGTTGGGCGAGCAATTCTTGACACTTTCAATCATAGGGACCAATTTATGGGACCAAATAGCTAATGAGAAACTAGAGGACGAAGGGTTGAGGCTCTTCAAAGCCTCCATCACTCAAAAACCGGGGACCATTCCCCATTATACCATCAAGGGCAAATTACTTATGAGAAAGAACCGCACGGTGGTTCCACCTAAATCGGCCCTAAAGCAAGAATTACTACAACATTTTCATTCCACTCCATCAGCAGGCCATGAAGGAGTAGTCAAAACACTCCACCGAGTGAAGGCTCAATTTTGGTGGACCGAAATGAAGGCAGACGTGAGGAATTATGTTAAACAGTGCCAAATTTGCCAACGTGAAAAGTATGAGGGAATTAAGCCTCCGGGCCATCTAAATCCCTTACAAGTGCCAGAAAAGCCATGGACCGATGTCACCATGGATTTCAAAGATGCCCTTCCACGATCAAAAAACAAGGAAGCCATACTCATGGTGGTCGACAGGTTAACAAAGTACAGCCACTTCGTTCCCTCGCCTTAGAAATATCATGGACAGATGGTGGCTACTAAGTACCAAGATCACTTAGGGAAACTACATTGCATGTCTCAGACAATAGTCTGCGATCGAGATTCAATCTTCATGAGTGAATTTTGGAGAGAATATATGAAGCAGATGGGGACAACAATCCAATTCAGTACTGCCCACCATCCTCAGACTGATGGGCCAAGTGAAGTTGTCAACCGTTCTTTAGAAACATATCTCTGTTGCTTTGCAGGAGAAAGACCCAACTCTTGGGTAAAGTATCTATCATGGGCCGAATGGTCCTACAATACGAGTTGGAACTCATCTACTCAGACCACTCCGTACGAAGCTCTCTACGGAATCCCCCCCAACAATTCCAAAATATGAAGAAGGCACGGCAAAGGAAGATAAGGTTGATTGTGAGCTACGCACAAGGGAAGAGGTGCTAGCGTCACTCAAAAAGAATATCATCAAAGCCCAAAATCGAATGAAACAGACATATGACAAGGGCAGGAAGGATCATGAATTTATGGTAGGAGACTATGTATGGCTTAAAAGATTACCCATGAGGCAAAAGTCCCTCTTAGGGCAGCCTTACTCTAAGCTTTTACCAAGGTTTTTTGGGCCATTCCCGGTGCTACAAAAGATTGGGAAAGCAGCTTACAGATTAGGCCTCCCACAAACGAACTTAGTCCATCCAGTCTTTCATGTTTCTCGGCTGAAACCACACGTTGGGGAAGTGCCAAGGCAGATTGAACAAATTTCGAGCCAACAACAACCAACACCATACCGAATTCTTAAACATAGACATGTTCATCGGAATGGTAGGCTATGTCATGAAGTTATGGTTGAATGGGAAGGACCAGACAACGGCACTTCGTGGGAAGAATTTGAGCAGATAGTTAATCGCTTTCCCACTGCACGAGCTTGGGGGCAAGCTCGAGGTAAGGAGGGAGGATCTGAAGCAGACCTTCCCACCAGGAGGCCGAGAACTCGGGCCAGCACGGTCAAGCAAGGCCAAGAGAGTCAGGCACCATCGGCCAACATGATGAAAAGCATAGATGAGCTAAGGGAGGCTAACATAGAACTTGAAGTTGATGCAGCGGGCGGTGTGGGCAGAGCATCATCAGCGGAGTGCGGGCAGCGGGCTGAAGACTTCAAGGCAGAACAGGCACGAGAACTAGAACTAGATCCGGTTATAGCGAGTTCGAACCCTGAGTCTAGTCCTGGCCCAGTCCATGCGTGGCAAGCCTAAGGCCTAACTTAGGCAAGTTATATGGCTGAACCCATGAGGGAGAGGCCAAACTCACTAAACATTCGAGACGTCTCGTCTCGGTCTCCTTTTATGATTTTGCTTTATAGTTGAGTCCTTTCATTTCAGCAGGTGTCTCGGTTCTCATGTAAGAACCGGTTTTATTTCAAGTACTTAAACTCTTTTGTAAGTCTTTTTTCATTATGCAATCAAGAATTAGAAGTTGAGTTTTTTTTTGTGTGAATTGGCTCTTGCCTCTCTCTTCCCTTCATTGTCTTACCGCCGGTGATCGGAATCCAAAGGCTCCAACCCGTGGCTCTGGTTGAAGCAAAACAAGCTTGGAGACATTCCTCGAGGCTACCGGAATTCCTCTTGGAGTTTCTTCATCATACGCATAATTCCCCGACCTAGTCGCCATCTTCTCACAGTGCAACATCTTCATCCCCGAAAGAAGTTAGAGGCTGGAGAAGATCGGTTTGTGGTTCTGACCGACTAGTACTCGATTAGAGACATCCGGCTGCAAGAGGTTTGGTAAGAATCGTTGTTCTCCTTGGTTCTTCATCCTCTAGTAGAAATCAGAAGTCCATCCGAAATCAACCAAGTCGCCCCTCTTCTCTGCCCAAAACCAGAGGATAGACGGTGAGTCTGGCTGATTGAGGATCGGCTTGATTGGTGTTCTTGCGGTGAGAAGCCTGTGCGAGTTTGGGAACTTCACCGGTAGACGGCTGGTTGTTGCTCACAAGCTCCACGGGGGACCAGCGTAAGGGCTCCTTCGAACGAGCGTCAATCAACTCAAATTCCATTTCTGACCGTGCGCTCAACAAAGGAGAATAAACCACTGCTCACCAACCTCAAGTCTGAGTACAATTTCACATTCGGTTGAGCAGGAACAATCAGCAAATTGGGTGCAAGTTCCGGACCAATTCTAAGCAAATTCAAGGAAGTTTTCACTCTCTCGTTGATTCCTTTAGCATTGCCCAGATCTTAGCAAGCTCCCAGCCAATTTTCAGGCGATTCCATTCATCCACGGCTGAGAACGAGTCTCCGATCAAAAATTTGTCCACACGCCAGAAAATCGGGTCGCTGCTTCGTTCCCGGCGTAACCCGACGGAGTTCCATATTTGTTGCTTCTTCCTAGTTTGTCCATGGTATGATTTATTCAATATCAAAGTTAGAATTACTAATCGAGGGCAGCTTCGTCATTCACCCACCTAGCACAAAGGAGACGCGAGCTGCGAGCGTTACACTCCGCAGCTTCTCATCTTTAAGTTGGGAGTTACACTTCTTTCACGCACTTAATCACAATCATTCACACCACGAGGCTTCAATCCAGATCTTCTTAGCCATTTGTCTCGAACGTATGAGCCAGCACTGCCTTCACTTCATTGCGCATTCCCATGTGCCATCATTGAGAATTAAAGAGGTAAGTTACACTCTCGTAGCTAGGAGGCCCTTCGCCACTCCTTAGCCTCTTCATCCCTCGTGACTGACCCAAACCCTGTAACTCCAGTAACCTCACTTAATCACCCTCTACCTCGTCATTAGTGACCCCCCTCATCATTAGGAACCCCTTCACTCGCATGACTCTTGGCTTAACCTTCCTTAGAACAATTCCTACTCATTATTACCCACCTCACGTAGGCTTAACTCTCCATCACCCCACGCATGCCCCTTCGCCTATCTCTAAACCATGACCGATCCACTTGCAATAACCTCACCACTCGTCTAGACTAAGTCCACCTGCTACCGTACCTCCTTCACTCACCTGAACCTAGTCCACCGAAGCTCACACCTCATACTGAGCTCAGCTGACCCATATCACCCAGACTAAGCCTACCTAAACCCATACCGAGCTCATCTCCTTGTTCCGAGCTCGGCGGACTCCTTGGAGTCCACTAGTTAGGATCCATTTCCAAGGATTGCACGTTATCAAATTAGCATCTCTTCTACAGCAAGTAAGTCATCTTGCAGCCTCCCTCGGTGCAACCATCTCCCGAACATCTTCCTAGGCGCCAAGGTGACCTCAGCCAGGTGGGCTGAGCCCCTGCCTCCATCCAGGCGCTCGTCCATCACTTTGCTGTCTCTCTTGGCCGACCGAGGCCTTCAGCAGCCGTACACCATCCATTTCTGTTGTCGTGATCCTCTATCACTCTCGGCAGTTCGTACTAGAAGACCAGGCAGGTCTAGCCTCCACTCCACCTCCTTGCTGTGATATCCGACAGTGGCTGAGCCACTGGTTTTCTCTCGGATCCTATTGCTGTTTAAGCCGATCTCTCATCGGCTAGGTAACTTCTAAACATCCTATAGAACGGGGTTATTGGGTGCATTTGCTTTCTAAGCCAGGCTCTAGCCATTTGCTACTGTCGGTAGTCCCTCCAAGGCACCTTGCCAAGGACACGGCTGCGAGTAGCTAGACCACCAAAGGGAAAGGGCATGGTTTGGTCGTTCTTAGGGATTGTATGAATGGTTTGTGAATGAATGATGAGTGAGTTGTGAGAGTTACATCTGTATCGCTCGCGTTTGTACAAGCCTTAATCCCCTCAGTTTTGTAATAGGATTGAAGACTTGGGTCAAGGAAAACATACTTGTATCTTATATCCAGGGTACTATTAAGCCGGGGTTGCTTTTCGGCGGGAAAAGTTTTGTAAATATAATTTGCTTAAGTTTGGACTTTAGGCTATGGCGAGTTGATCCTGGACTTGGGATCTATTCTCGGGCGTAGAAATCGCTAGCCGGGTCTAGGTTCCCACCAATATAATAGTTGAATGACCATTTATTAGGGGAACATGAACATGCCATGGTATCTATAAGTAGGTTCTGTCGTTGTCCAGTCCTTCTTGAAATGTCCCATTCGGGATCTTGCTTCTTCCATGTACATTATGCCCTGTTTTCTAAAAGGGACTGCAGATTTGAGTGCAAACATGTGATTCAATACATTGTCTGAAGTTAATAGTTGCATTCTTCCTAATTTCAGATTAAATTGCACGTAGAAACTCCGTTAGTGGGTCTCAAAGATTTCTTTTTGTGTACTTTTATGGCCAATTATGACAGAGATCATCATTTTTGGCCACGATATAATAATGTCATTTAAAAAAAATGAGATACAATTGGTGCTGGTTCCCTTTGGACTCAAACTGCTTTTAGTTAAGGTTAAACTTTGATCTGATTGACAATTCTTTTGTTAAAAATATGAACTTGAAAAACTGAAATAGTTTATGCTGACAATAACTTATTCTTAACCAACCTAATGTTGTCATGTTGTTAGTAATTGTTGAATTTGGCCAGGACGATGGAAGGATATATTAACTTGCAATCAAGCTTGTAATCCAAGGTGCACTTACTAAGAAATATGAACATCTCTTAAGAATACAATTTTAGTGACTTGCAATCAAGCTTGTAATCCAAGGTGCACTTATTATGAAATAAGAACATCTGTTAAGAATATAATTTTAGCTGACATATTTCTCGTTAAAGATATTCCAGATTCATTAATTAATTTTGAAGTCAAAAAATTGTGCTAATTAGCGCCTTTGAGTGATTGTAATTACTGTCATATCATTCACAAACTGTTGTTTTATCTCAAGAGTGCTATTCTGGTCAATGTTGCTCGTGGTGGTCTCCTAGACTATGAAGCTGTTAAATCCTCTCTTGAATCTGGACATTTGGGTGGTCTGGGAATTGATGTTGCATGGACTGAGCCATTTGATCCAGATGATCCAATTCTTAAGCACCCTAATGTGCTGATCACACCTTATATTGCTGGAGTTACTGAATATTCCCACAGATCTATGGCAAAGGTTTGATTATTGGCAAGTCAATTTGGAACGTTATTAAGTATTCCTTCATGCCTGAACAACCATAAGAAAAAAGGAAAGTTGATGGAAAATTAATTGTACACCTATAACAAGATAATGTCATTTATGATACTGTCAAAAATCGAAAGGTACGTTAAGAAAAATGGATAAAACAAAGAAAGAAATGGAACGACAGAAGGGGAAGTGAAAATGAACAATGTCAGAAGAAAGTTCCCCATTATAAGTGAAGTTTCACACAAATGGGAAACCAGATTCACCAAATTTCTACCAAATGGGATTCTAATTGGGATTCGGACTAACTGTAGATTGAATGCTGATTAAACATTTAAACATATCCAATCTACATATCTACTCATTGGATTTGATCTTGAAGTAAACATTAAAGATGTCAGTCATATGGATAATTAAGATTTAACATGTATATAGTTCCAAATTATCTCATTGGAGACTAACAAGAATGAACATTCTATTGCTGATTAGAGACTAACAAGGAACTATGTGACGGTAGCTACTGGTGTTTCACATGCGCTTGCCGGATTGCTGATTAGAGACTAACAAGAATGTGCATTTTACTGCTGATTGGAGACTAACAAGAAACTATGTGACCGTAGGAGACTAACAAGAAACTATGTGACCGTACTTACTGGTGGTTCCACATTCAAAAAGTCGGACGTTCAGAGAACAGACTTGTACTCCTGCCAACTTGAAAAAGGAGATGATTCCGCTGTTACACAAACTTGAAAGATTAACATCCCAACTTGTTTTTCTGTACTGGATTATCTAGGAAAATGCAAGAATGACTAATAAGCCAACGGACAATGAAGAAAACTAGAAATCAAGAAGATTCAAGTAGTACTTCTCATCCAGCTCCTAAACACTGACAATTCTCATCTAGTCTCAGAGGATTTAGCTCACATTCTTGTATGCAAATCCCAAGAAAGCTGCTTAATTTCCTGTGATTACTCATGTCCTCTGTGCTAAAACTAAATAAGTGCAGAAGTTCAGAGAACTTGGAGATTTTTAATGTCTATTTTGGATGGCCGCATTTCTCCACCATCAAATAAGTGATGATTTTTCATTCTCAGGAAGTGAAAGTACTTTGCAAAGGGGCCCAACTTGGCTTCTTCAGAAATTCTTTGAAGTTGTATTGAGTCTTCACAGGAATAACATATTATGGAATCTGTTTAGTACTGTGCTTGTGCCTGTGTTCAAGCCGAAAGCGTATTTAACTGTATGCCCTCTCACTCTCATACACACCAATACAAGATTTTGTAGCATGACTTGCTGCAGCTTGCGCTTCCGATTGCTTATTGGAGCTGCATTTATTCATGATTTAGATTCATGAGATGTACTAAAAGCTCAAGAACAAGCATGTATATATGCACCCGACAAATAATTTTGATTAAATCACCTTGCAGAGATTATTTATATGGTTGATTTGTTAAGAAGCGATGCTCCAATCTATCACTTTCGCAGGATATTTTTTTATTAATAAGATAATTTTGAAAATATTTTCACAAACCATCCATTTTTGAATCACCTGAAAATCCTATAAGCAAGTAAAGTTCCAGCATATTGCATGTAAGATTCGATCTTAAAGAAATCAGTCTGCATGCATATCTGAACTGAACTACATGATTAATTAGTTTTAGTTAATAGAACATGTATCTATGAGAATTTATAGCTTACACATTGGCTTGCACATATGAGCTTTTCTTCATCATGATTAGGATTTAGGCGTTAATCATGCATGCATACGATCTGTTGCCATCATCATAATTATAATCACATAGACAATAATTTACTGTATAATGAAAATCATTCACTCCCAACTATCCTCCTCATGAATCGACAAGAACTTGTTCCATTATCAATATTTACACACAACTCTGAGTGAACCCAAGCAAATTGGCTCATCCATTCACCGGCAACGTTTACACTTCTAAACGTTTTTAACATGAAGTGTTTGACCATGGACAAGCTCATATTAGTTCCACCTCTTAGAATTAAGTTCCACGCCTACGGCAGTGTTGCTTCATAAACGTGTGCTGCTTTTATTTGCTAATACCTGTCATGAGCTATTCTTTTTGTTGAACAGAGTTGCAGCAGAGAACTATGCTCTCTTGACTCAACCAACTTGAACACCAACTGAATTTTCCTTTTTACCTTTGTACTTCGTCTCTCCTTCATCATGTGAAGCCGGAGACTCCAGAAGCATGCCTCCAAAAGAAGCTTTAGCGGGATCTCCAGATGACAATTGAGTAGGAAGCTCAGCAATAAGTTACTCCATCTCTTTTCCTTTCCCCCACAACACGATGTACAGTCCCAAGATGACAAATCCAGCAGCAAGCACACTGAAACCACAATTAGATCGGACATTAAAAAGTTTGGTGGGTCATATCAGATGTTATCAGGTATGAATATCTTAAGGCTTTGAGATCCATGGATTTAATGTCAGAAATCAGGCATTTTCATGTTGATCATAGGTCTGGCCTCTGATTTGAGATCCTCAGTTTGGAGAACCATGCATCCTCTGAGACCAAAACTTAAAACAACAACACGAGAGACAGAAAAAATTGCAGAACCGCTCGAGTTCGACAAAGAGACTATTGCAATATGGTTCATAAGGAAAAGAACCATTTTTGTATAAATAGGATCTGAAAAATGTAGTAGTTCCAAATTTTTACCTTCCTAAGTGGAGAGTCTCATCAAGAAATATGGATCCCAAGATGGCAGTGATAACAAGTGAGAGAGGACTGAACACAGAGACGAACACTGGCCCTCTTTTCTTTACGGCCCATGACATGAGAGACAACACCATCGCTGAGACAAACACGGCCTGCGTCCAAGAGAGAAAATTGAGATGAAAGAACTGACTCCTTCAAACTTATGTGATCCTAATTCCAGAAACAAAATACCCAATTTGTTTAATAATTCTAACTTCTTGAAAAATGAGCATTTTGATGGTAAAATCCCATGATTCTGGGGTATATAAACGCCTCCTTAATTACTTGTTAGACCCACAGGGAACAATTTGATCTTTTCAACATTGACAATTAAGAGAGAGAACAAATACCCCGTAAATGGTAGTCAAGAGCTTGACGTCCCAGCTGAGCTTCCATGCAGATAGAGTCCTATCGACAACGCCTGCAATGCATGTGGACTGAGCGGCTGAAAACAGGCACATGAGGGCTGTGCTGGAGTAAGGATGTGGATACCTCTCGTTCATCTTGGCCTGCAAATATTACAGATCAAACTTCATTACCATGTCCTCATTCTAGACAATACTCAATGGGGCATTTGTTCTAGTGTTCGGGAACGTGTCCATAAAATGTTTCACCCTCGTCCAGTAGAATGTCTGATAAAAATGTTTACCGATGTTAATGTGAGTGTCGATAAATTTTTTTTTTACCAACGTTCGCAGGATTGTCGTTAAAAGTTTATTATTACCAAAATCCTCTGGTCGTCGCTAATCGTTTGTTTAACTACGTTTATGAAGTATCGATGAAAATGTTTACACCGATGGGCACAACAACGCGTGCGACAAGTGTCAGTGATGGTTTTCATCGACATTCTCTTCACTGACAACCAAAAGTTGTATCGACATTACTTCCTATTTTACGGACATTTTTCGTCCTTTGTTGAATTTACTTTTTTTTTTTTCGGTAGCTTATTAAGGCACCTGGATTATCAGCCATATTGCATAGGTCAAAGCATAGGCAATAGCAAAAATTGCCTGACTTGTGCTGATGGTGAAGCAACTGGCTGTGAACCGGCCATAGCTGGAACTTGGCGCCCTTGTAGAAGGTAAAATATTTCTCAATTGTTCTAAAAAATAGAAAATAATAAAAAACTTGTATCTTGGGGCAGAACATATGTAACCTAAGAATTTTTTTTTCCAATTTTGCTGTTGTTGTTGTGTGTTTTTTTTTTTGGGAGGTTGCATGAAGGTGCTTAGCTTCGGACCAGGAAAGCTAATCTGGGATCCTAATTTTTATATGAGAACCATGACAGCATTTGTTTACTTCGGATTTCAGATAAGATCACTAAGAGGCTTTGGCTACACATCAAGGATCTCAATTTCTTATATTGCTGTAGATCTGAAATCTAGTGCTTGTACTTTATGAGCCCTACATATAAGGGATTTTAGGTCAGTCTTGGATCTGAGATCCGAGATGATCAAACACATAAATATTAGAGTAGATAAAAACAGGAGTTCAAAATCATTGGTATGTGGCCAAAAGCATAGATAAGAAATTGGGTTGAGAGAAAGGGGGGTCGGACCTCAAATCCATGGAATTGTGATGCTAAGGTTGAGTATGGTTCCCCAAGGATCTTTCAAATCCGTGGGGATCTGCAATCCACGATAGCCGAATTCATAGTCTTATCAAACCATAGCATCCACCCCCAATGTCGATCTCAAATCCATGCTGTAGTGTAAAAAATTTTTCTTTGATTGGGGGGTGGGAAGGTGGGGTCGGACCACAAAACCGTGGATTTGAGATCCACTGTAATCAAAAGGGACCTAAGTGACCTTAGATATGTGGTAAACTAACAAACACTCTCTTTTTGTGTTTGGGGCCCAAACATTTAATCCAGGGCATTAACTTGATGTTCTAAGTACATGGCTTAACCATTGTTTTAGTTACCCTTAAGATAAATAAATCCTTGAAGCATTAGTCCCTGCTTAAAGGATGAAAACAGGCTATGGAACCATGATCCAGGATGATCTGCAGGTATCCAATTAACTGATTAAATTCAAGAGAGAACCTTATTCGCATGAATGAATGAATGAAAGAAAGAAAGAAGAACAAGATGGGGGACCTTATTCGCATAAATTCGTATGCATGTTAAAAACCATAGATTTGAAATATGGGGAACCTTAAATTCATAAATCTTAGATCTCCGCATATCTCAGATCCACAGTGATAAGTGGCTGGGCATGTGTACATGACATATGCAACTCTCTCTCTTTTTGTTTAGAAAAATCTCAAAATTCAGTGCCTCAACATCCTTCGAGCATGTTCTCTCGCACACACATACGCACATACAAAAAGAGGCCTAAACATGCACACATACACACACACACATTTTTGCTCTCTCTCTCTCTCTCTCTCTTACCCAAAAAGTCCACTGCAGAAGGCCTGGCCAAGTACAATCCAAGTCAACTTCGTCCTGCCCTTTCTGCGTGCATCAATAATGGTGTATATACAGAGAGATATATTCAGCATTTTTTTATTAGAATTGCCAGTAATCTATATAGATCCACTGGGCGAAATGAAAAGGGCTCCTTTCTCTTTCTCACCGAAAGCGCCTCCATCGTTTTTTGAGTGTGTAACTGATATTCTCTAAAGTTTATAATTAATCACCAGTGAGGACCTTTTTAGCATATAAAACTCATTTTATACGTCTAAAGAATATGATTTTCTAGAAATATGTGACTGGTCCATGGACTAGCTGCTAGTAGCTACTCACGAACTCTTAAAAGATATTATTAAACATTTTTTTGTATAATATAAGCTTATATATATGATTTTATGATCGATTTCATAAGAATCAAATATTAAGTCATGAATCATTTTTCAAGTTCAAATTTATTCTTTTAACCATAAACAATGTACTGGCTAGAGCAACGTCAAAACTTTTGCAGTAAAACAAATTCAACAATTTTCATGAAAACAACTTGAATGATAACATGATTAATTCATATATGTATACTAAAACATTATTTTACTTAAACACTAAGGTTGCATTTGATAGATTAAATCCGAGGCTGAATAGAAAGGTACGTTTTGGGAGATCGGCAGTTTGAACACTAGCATGGATTTCACATGTATGGGCTTACCTCTCTAAGAAGAAGGCAATAGGGCAAATAAAGGCAGAGCCAAAAATATAGCGATAAGTGATGAGCACGAGGACGCTCATCCCTCGGTCTACCGCCAGCTTGTAGAAGACGTTCATTCCGGCCAACGCCACCTGCACCACCACCATGGCCACCGCCGGCATGGCCCCTTCCACTCCATTACTACAGCTTGTCAGCTTTTCCTCCATTTACTACTACTATTACAACTTACTCTTCTTCTTCTTCTTCTTCAAGGAAGAATTGGAAGATGGAAGGACTGCTTCAGCCTAAGTACAGTATATATAGGCTTATAAGTGTTCTTCTAACACCTAATTGGTTGATGCAGGTCGCTTTAATAGGCAGCTCCATGAGGAACCAGATCTCCCTTCCCAATTGCATTCTATATGCAACGACACATTCAGTAAGAATCGATCGAGTAGTGTTGTTAAAGTTTATTCCTGTAATTGCTACATATTCTCTCTCATAAATTGATGGAAGGCTGCCATCCAGTAGAGTTGCTTTCGAGTGCCAAAATCTAACTTGTATAAGTAGGGGCCGAGTTAGGATTTTTTAAGAGCTAAACTATAGTTTCAAAATTTTAACAAGGATTGAAATATAATTTTTCAATTTTTATTATATACATTGAACTGAGTTGAAATTTACATATATAAATTTTTGAATGTTTTAAAATTTGAGTGGGCCAAGGCCCCTGCCTCCATTCCTGGGCATATGCAACTTGTAGTACGTAGGGACATAAAAGGAAAAAAGTATAGCATTTACGTTGTTGTAAAAATAAAAACCGTGCTTGTTATTAACTTGTAAAGAATATGATTTTTTGAGGGTTAGTAGGAAAAGTATTTCATCCTATCTGCAGGCTTGACAACAGATCCACACTTCTTTGATCTCTATAGGAATTCATGCACTTGCTTTCAATACTACCTCGGATGATGGTTTCACTATGTTTTAACTTATATATTGGTGATCTTTTTTTGGTAGCAGAAGGAGTTGATTCCATAGGAACTCGAAATGAAGACTAGCTGCCTACATAGCCCCTTCTCTGTCTGTTGCAGTAACCCCTTCAGGGATAGTGTGACTTTTTAAAAAACCCATTTGAAGTATGACAAATTTATTTGTAGAAATTAATGAAGCAATGGTCAAAATATTATATTGCTTCCAATTATACTCATATATGTATCATATATGTATGTATATATTTCAATAATTAAAGGCACTTGTTTCTTTTGAGAAGTATTTCAGTCTTTTGGAAAAATACTTTATTTCCACATTTTCAACTTAATCTTCATCATTTGATGTACTTAGAATCAATGAGTCATATCATTCCCATTAAATATGGTATATAAAGGCACAGTAACTACTTATTTTCAATAATAAACACATTTTTTATGTCAAGTTTTAGTTTTCAAAACACATCGATCACATCTTCATCAAGGTTTATTCATAAAGAATGATGTGAAAATTTGAGTTTGAAGTAGAGGGTTCCAAATCTAACTTTCCTCTTGTAAAACTGTTTTTTGTTTTTCAAAGAGCCAAATTGTCATTTCATCAATTTTTTTTAAGTTTTTACCAGAAGGTCTATTTTATCCATTTTTTTAAAGTTTTACCAAAAGGGCTAATAGCTGTTGGGGACTGTTTGACAAATACAAACAAAAACATATGGAAGAACAGCAGTAACAAAAAATTCCTGTACAGCAGGAATCATTTTTTTTAAAGACATGTAAAAAACTTTAAATGAAGATAGAATGGAGGCACAATTAATTAGAACTTGATTGACTTTCCTCAACTTATTTAGAACTTTTGGGCAATAGTTAAGTAAATTGGTCCCTCCTTACTGTTATTTAGGGTTACAACCATAAAATGGGAGACAGCGATTCCCGCATAATTAGAGGGCCATCATATATGTTGAACAGAAGAACATAATCTGATTTTATGCATTGTCACAACCGTGCATTCAATCTATGCTCTTTTATTTGTTCCAAATTTTATGGAGGGTGGACTAACGAACCGGCCATCCCAGTGGCTCAGCTGAACAGGTTGCGAATCGGCCAAAAAAAAAAAGTATATATCCTTACACTTAAAAGAAAAATTAAACGATAACAATGAAAAAACCAAAATATTTCACATCGTGACATGTGGCGGCCGGTAAATTGAACTTGTTGTCAATTCGATTCGAATCGGCCGATTCAAGCAGATTTTAGACACTTAGATCGCCAAGCCCTGTGGAAGATTATCATTCCTTTTTCATGGTGATTAGTTGGTTCCTGATCCTACCCTCCACTGATAGCTAAGTGAACTATCCTTTTCTCTTTAATTTAAACGCACAGGTACTCTTGACAGGTAATCTTAACAGGAATAAAACCCTGGAAAGTTTCCCCTAATAAAGAATATGATGCTTGAAGAACCCAACTATAAAGTAGGCATCAAACAATAAGCTCCCATTAATCAAATGCCTTAAGTCACATCCATATAGCCAAAATTGAAAAAAAAATGCTAAAATTAAAATAACCCATACTATGCAAAGCATCATGTAGGTGTGTGTATGTTTATATATATACATATATACACACACACACACGCACACCAGACCCATTAAAACTAATTATTAAAGTTCTTTTTTTTCAATCTAACCTTATGGATATGATCTTAGTGATTTTGAGAAAACAGTATATTAAATTAGTTATTTACTTTTTTTACTTTAATAATGGTTTTTTAATAATATAAAAATGAATTTTGATATTAGAAAGTTCAATATTTTGACAAAAATAACTTGAATTGAAGCATAATTTACATTAAATTAGTGTTTACAAACACATTATTTGGTTCACATTTTGTTTAAAACACTTTTTAACACAAATTTAAGGAGTCTGCTTGTCGTCCTTACCCATTTTGTTGGGAATTATATATATATATATATATATATATATATATATATATATATAATCGAAGGATCAGTTTCAACAGTAAAACCTCAGAAACGGAAAATCCAAACCAGGGTATATGCTCATTTGCTCTTCCAATTTTGCTCAATCAATTCAGATTCAATATCCAGTGACATCCTTGATCATGAACAGACTAGATTTCTCTGTGTGCATACATGTGATTGCAAACAAGATATTGGCTCATTTATAATCCTTGTTTAGCATCACTTTCCTTACATGCTAGTGCTTAATGCTGGACACTTCTTAAGTGCATGGAAAAACTGGCTGTGAGAGCTGCATGCTCCTGACTCAATTAGCTACAACTGAACAGTCTATCTGATCTTCTTTTATGCTGTGCTCTGGCACTTGATCTGCACCAATGCCTGCACCAGCCGAGTTCAAGTGCAACCCATCTGAATCCAGTTTAGTTGCTTCTCCAGCAGATCTGTGTGCCTGAAGCTGGACAAGTTCCTTCACCTCTTTCCCTTTGCCCCACAGCACAGTGTACAGTCCCAAGATGATCAATCCAGCACCAACCACACTGAAAGCACAAGGTGTTTCTGCTTACTGTATATCGTTTCAAATTTCCATTCCGCATCTTGGTAACTTTATGTTATTGGAATGTACCATATATTATATATAACTGGAACCAAATAATATAATATATAACCGTACATTATATATACTGCCTTGGTAATGACTAAGAAAGTTTCATTTTCTTTCCAACCTTTAAGGGTGTTTTGAGTGCTATTTTACCTTCCTAGATGAAGAGCCTCATCAAGAAATATGGACCCAAAAAAGGCAACAATGACAAGGGACAAGGGGTTGAAAGCTGAGACAAACAGTGGTCCTCTCATCGGAATAGCCCATGAAATGAGAGCCACAACCAAGCCTGATAACAGAATGCCCTGCAAGCTCAAGAAAAAAGGAAAAAAAATATATATATAAGTCACCAATACATATACAGCATCTTGTGACCACTTTGAACCATCTTAATAATCATAACGTTCCAGAACATGTGTGTGTGTGTGTATATATATATATATATACACACACAATTTGTCTCATCTAAGACTCTGCTTGGCCTCATAATTTGTCTCATTAAATAGAGATTTTCTTTAGAATATATGCTCTGAAATCCTCCCTCCATAGAGATTTTCTTTTCCACTATAAGAAGAATATTACTGTCCCATCTTCTGCCACCAAATGTAAAATAACCTTTTTTCTTTAACTGCTTTTTCCAGACTTGAGGTGTTCAATGTCGTCTTTCCTTAAAATCTTGTGTTTTATCATTCTAAATTTTATTTCAGGGTTCATTGCTACTAAATTATAAAAGTTATTACCCTTAGCATGAAAGTTTTAAAAAAACTAGAATTCATTTTAAGGCATGTGTGGGCAACTGCCCACACCTGTCTCCGTTCCTTCCTTTAATCACCGGGCGTTTCTCTTGCCCATCAGCATTTAGTTCAGAATTTCATTTACCACTTCTGAAAATCAGTAGGCGGTTTTCCTTTCTTACAAGTTATCTAATGGAATGCCTTCTCTCCAACCTGATTGATACTTTTGCTTATTAACACATGATCTTATTGTTGGGACACTAGTCTAAGATGAGCAACACTTTAATTTGATAGTTGTGAGATGGACTCCTTCTTGGTTAATTCTTTTTTCCTAGACATCCATATTTCACTTAGAAGTTGCAAAGTCATTCTAGAATTTCTCCAGCCTCTAACTCACTACTTTTATGACACATTAGGAAAAGAGGTCTGTGTGCGCAAATAAAAACAAAATGATTTCTACACCTTGTAGCACAAAAAAGAATATCAGTTACTAGTTACACCATATGACCAGAAAAGTGTTATTTGTTACAAGGTACACCACATAAATGAGGCGAGTCCATACGATTGTTCATGTTCAGCCTGTAATTTGTTAATCACATTTAATGCGATTTTGATCCCTGGAGTCAAGGTTGGTGCAGCCGCTGTAGGTTTGATCTGTACAATTTCATGGGCCAAAATATCATTTTTCAAAATTCTTGTATATTACAAGTGAAATTTTTTAAAATTTATGTGTAAATTTAAAAAAAATAAATTGAAATACTTATTTTTAACAAACTGAAACGTGCACAACTATTATTTTAAGCGTATGGTGAAAAATTTTGGTAAAAAAGAGGGGATTTAGGGTATATCTTCATTTTAAAACATTGAAATGGTAGTCTTATTGGGGGCAAATACTATATTCAGAATGTTCTGGCTGCATTCTTTGAAACTTTTTTGAGTGTATCAAACCCATAAACCTGACCTGACCAGGTACGTAGAGTAAAGAAAACAGATGAAAAGTTTTCTAATGACCTGCCAGCACCATCCTTAAAAATGTTATTAACTGGCAGCTCTTGAACTTCGTTGGTGATACTTTCTGGGTCATTGTCATACCGTCAGTAAACCTCATGTTCTTGTATTGGTATATTTGTCATTTTGCCTGGTAGGAGTAACATGCATTGGGAAATAGGAGGTGGGATAGAACTGGCTTGAGAAAGGAATTCAAGAAACAGGAGAGTGCTGCCAGGGATGAATGTACATAGGCCTGCAGCACCATTGTGGTTGATGAGCTTCGAATTTTTGTAAGCGATGATTGTGGATATTTTACTTCACTTAAGTGATCGGAGCAATGACATTCTTAGTTATCCAAATGAAAACATTTTTCCCATATATTTTATCAACAGTACTATAATTTTTATTTTCTTTTATATTTGAAGATAATCACAAGATCAGAGACACTTAGGGTATGATCCCAAGATGTTTGCTGCTATTACTGGTTGGTTTATTAATAGAAATCCCAAGATGAAAGAAGCAAAAGACTAACTAAAAGCTCTACCAAAAAGGGGAAGTTGTTTAGCTGCTCGATTTCATCTTGAAGCTGCTCACATGACGAAGCTAATGGTCAATTTCGTAGAAATAGCAATCCCTGGCGAATGCTGCCTGCCAACTCTGACCCAGTGGCGGAGCCAGAAATTTTTGGCTATGGGGCACTAGTACATAGTAAGTGAAAAAATTTTCAAACTAAAATATATGTTATTTTAAAAATAAAGCAAATAAACATAGTTATGAACAAACTTACAATGAGTCCCAACAAGCAAATCATATCATTAGTGTTATGGACAAAATTACAATTGGCCAATGACATCAAAAGAGTCAATTAAATGACTGAATATGAACAAAATTACAATTAGGAAAAAAAAATAAATCAAATGACTATAGTTATAAACAAATTTACAATTGGCCTCAACAAGCAAGTCAAAAAAACTGTAGTCATGTACAAAATTACATGTGGCCTTGTCTGTTTTTCATATTCTGAAAACGATGCATGATTGCTTCGTCACTGATACTATCAAATGTGTTCCTCTCAATGTAAGTGACTAAAGCATCATTAACCCATTCATAAGTGACTAAAGCATCATTAACCCATTCATCTCCCATCTTGTTACGAAGCCTAGTTTTGATAATATTCATAGCTGAAAATGCTCTCTCAACACTTGCAGTTGCAACTGGTAAAGTTAGTGCCAATTTAATCAACAAATACACCAGAGGAAATATTATGTGCATTTCAGTTGTTACCATCATTTTAGATAGCTCAGTCAAAGATTTCAAATTTGAAAACTCTCAGTGATTTTCATGTCTTCAAGATATACATCTAAATGACTTTCAAGTTTATAAAAGTCTGCTCCATTGAAATCTTAAGGATAAAACTCAGCAAGACGAATCAATTTGTGCTTGTCAAAAGCAGAAAAACTATTCTTTGGACTTAAACATGCCACTGAAAGAAGAAGCTTTGTATTTGCCTCAGTGAAACGACTATTCAACTGTTGAAGTTGCATATCAATAATGGCATAAAATACTTCAACACGATAATAATGCGAAAATATAATCCTTTCATGTCCACATTTGGGTCGTCCTTCAGGTGTATAGTTCTCCTCTAAATCAGGCACAGATATATCAAATTTGTTGCAAAATATAGAAATCTCACTCATAAAAGAGTCCCAACCATTATCTCTCAAATCTTGAAGGCATGTTTTCTATACAATAACTAAATTCATAGCATTTACAATATCTTGATCTTTCCGTTGGAGTGCTTGTGAAACCGTGTCAATTATCCCCAAAACTGTATACATCAAATGTAAGCCAAATATAAATTCAAAATTTCGCAAGGAACGTATCAATTCAAGTGCCTCCCATTTTCCTTTACTTATATTTTCTGCAATAAAATCTAATGCCTTAATCAGAGAAGGATACATGTTGACTAAATTGACTGAGGCATCATAGTGAGAACTCCAGCGAGTATCACTAGGTCGTTTGAGACTCATCTCTTGATTTAATCCTCGTCCTGTTTGAAGTTCACTTAACTCAAGTGCTTCAGCAATTCTCATGCATTCTGCTTCCCGAATAAGCTCAGACCTTTTGCAAGAAGTAGAGAAAAAATTTGACAATCTGGATAATATTCCAAAAAATAACCCAGTTACAGGATGATGTTCAGCAACAACAACTAGTGCCAATTGGAGTTGATGTGCAAAACAATGAATATAATATGCAGACTCATTATCATTTAATATAAGAGTCTTCAGTCCATTAAATGCTCCTTTCATATTGCTTGCTCCATCATAACCTTGTCCACGTAAGCTTGCTATGCTCAATCCATACTTGCAAAATGTTTCTTCTACTGCTGCTTTTAATGATACAACACTTGTTTCAAGAACATGTACAAGGGCAAGAAATCGCCCAACTACTTGACCCTTTTCATTAACAAATTGCAATACAATAGACATTTGTTCTTTAGTTGATACATCTCGAGAATCATCAAGCAATATAGAAAAAAAAGTACCTCCAACCTCCTTCATAATAGCATTTGTAGTTTCTATTGCACAAGCTCTTGTAATATCTTTTTGTATATCGGGAGATGTGAGCTTGTTATTCTCTGGAGCATTCTTCAATACAACTTTATCAATTTGGCTACTGATCTTTGCAAATGGTTTCAATATCTCGATAAAATTTCCTCTATTGAAAGAGGATTCACTTTCATCATGCCCTCGAAATGGTAATCCTTGCCTTAACAATATTCTTATTACATTGACAGTTGCCCAAAGACGAATTTGATATTCATTCTTCTGTTGGTCACTTTGCTTCTGAAGCATTGTACTGGTATGCTTTTTTTGCTGCATTAGGCTTGTACACTTCATTCATGCTACATTATGATGACTGTTAGGGCCCCCAATATGTAAATCAAATCTCTTCTTCTCTTTTCAATTGTTAAACTCATCAGATATAAATGCCTCTGTAATGAATCTGTCAGTATGTTCTGCCCTGAAAAGGTAGCAATATTGACAATATGCCCTATGTTTGCTTGGACTGTACTCCAACCAATTCTTATACTCATCAAACCATTTTGGATTAAACTTTCACTTTTGATGGTTGGGATGAAAGTCACAATTATGAGGCTGACAAGGGCCTTGCAGAAGATAAGCTCTGCATATACTTTCCCGAACATTTGGATGATAAGTTGACATAGGAGGACGAAGCGCAGGATCTGCAGGCAACTCTGCTTCGTCAAATTCCATATCATTTTGCTTCTCACTTGATTCTCCTTCTTTTCTTGATTTGATTTCTTCTCCTTTTGAACAATGTTTATCAGATGTAGGGATTCACACCACAAACTTATCTATGCCTATTCATTAAAAATAAAAAATAATTAATATATAAAGAACATGTAGTTTTCATAATTTTATTTCTTTAATTTTCTTAGGGCTCTGTTCTCATGAACAAACGTTTGCAGGAATTGAATCATTGGTTAAAATATCACCATAAATATAGGCTTTTGGCGGGTCTTAATTATCTTAAACTAAAGCATGTAAAAAATAAAAACACATACACCATAATTGCAGAATTTTAGCCTGTCTGAGTTATCTCCTGTCCAAAACAAATATCGTCTATTAAGCATATAAAAAAACATACAACATATTTGTAGGCTTTTGGCCTGTCTCAGTTATCTCCTGTCCTAAACAAATATCTTCTACTAAAGCAATTTAAAAAACATACACCATATTTACAGGCTTTTGGCCTGTCTCAGTTGTCTCCTGTCCTAAACAAATATCTTCTACTAAAACATGTAAAAAAATATACACCATATTTGCAGGCTTTTGGCCTGTCTCAGTTATCTCCTGTCCTAAACAAATATCTTCTACTAAAGCATGTAAAAAACATGTATCATAACAACTTCATTATACCTTAATATGCTTAATATCTTTGGGAACTTCTCATGAAAGTCTTCGACTTTGCCCTCTTTGGTTAATGAATAGTCCTGTTCAATACAAAAACAAAACACATAAAAGTTCGTCTTTGTTTGAAACAACAATGAACTCATAATTAGGGCAGAGTGAAATGAGTTCACTTAATGAATCATGTGAAAGTGAGTCCTTATCCATCTCATTAAAATAATTGAGAATTTCAGAATGCGTTTTCGTCTTTTCAATGTTTATGTCCTTTATGAAGTACACTTTATTTTTCTCTTGCTGTCGCTAATGAGATCAGTTGCATAAATGGTTATAGCAAAGATGTATATGTGTCTGCATATCTGCGTACTGGTTCCAGACCCAAATTCGGCTGTGCACAGCTATAATCCATCCCAATATTTTCCTCTTTAGAAATTGGGTAACAAATAGAATCCATCCTCCCCAAGATCTGATGCCTCTCCTAACCACCATAATCCAAATCACATTTCCCAAACTCAAGTGCATGAGTGACAAGCCTTAGACCCACGTGTCCTATCTCTCTATTAAGGATTGCTCCAATGGAATTGGGGACGCCACCAACATGCCAAACTAGAGGGCACTGTGATAAGGAGACTTATCACAGGGTGAAAAGTCTGATTTTCCATAATTGATCTTTTGGATGGTCATCCATGTGCTTTTGGATGGCCAGACACACATATTATTAACAACTGGCTGAAAATGTTGTGAGGGGATTGGTGGTGGAAAGATGGAGCACAACTCAACGTACTTGTGGCTGTGCCATTTAAAGATGGTCGAACTGGAGTGGCGATTTGCTGGCGAAACCTACCCTTCAAGGTTCCATGGAAGCGATGGTGAGGTGGGAGAAGACAGGCTATTACAATTCAAGCATGGAAGCAGTTTTGTTCTGTTTGGGTGTTATTCAACAGGCTCATTCAGTCAATATTAACATAATCATCAACACTTTGCAACACATTGTGAAAAATGGCTAATTATACGCAGAAGACAATGCTCAGGATCAATGCTCAGAGCCTAATATTTCTGTTGTTAAAGGCTGGCCCGTCCTTGAGGCTGCCCATCTTCTTTTTTGCTTTCTGAAGACTGAATTTTGTAAATATTGAGAATGCCCAAAGGGAGACTGGAATCCTTCCCTGGAACCCCAAGATTGAGGCAGGATCTATCTATTGATGATCCCCATTTTTTGGTGTAAATTCCCCCAAATTTGTCATTAATAAAAGGCAAGGACCCCTTGAATCATCTTGCATTATCAACTTCTCCTCTGAGTTCACAGCATCAATCTTCATGGTTATAAACGTTCAGATCTGGTTTAAGGTTTTGTTTTTCAAATGTACAAGCTCAATGTGGATTTGATTCCTCAAGTAGCTAGTAGATTCAAATCCAAACTATTAACATCCCTGTCATCCTGGCCTTCTTTCAAACAAAGGATATCTAGAACTAAAGGGTATGTACATCCATTTACATCCTCAAATATGAAGTTAGATAAATCTATACAGTATGGAAGATCATACTCCTAGTTCCCTACAGTCCCCAAATATTCAACAACGATTTCTTGTGGCCCACAATGGGAAACATAAGGGATAAATTCAAAGCACAGAATGAAGCAGCAAAGCTGCCTATAAAGGCGAGGGTTAAAAGAACTCAACTTCAAAAATTACTGTTCCAAGTGTTAAAAAATAATCAAAATTGTCATGTAAGAATTCATAATTATGTTGTGTACATGGTCACGATGTGGTCAATTGAAAATTTTGCAGATCCATCACCGCTTTTCACCTTATCACAGGGAAGAGTTCATAAAATAGTTAAAATTGATTTCTAGAGTGAAATTAGTTCAATTGCATCACATTCAATTCAACAAATCATATCAAATCTGATTTACCATAATTGATCTTTTGGATGGTCAGATATGTGGATCGAATATAATCATAAGAAAACCTATACCAGCTTCTAATCACAATCAAGGTCTTATCTCAATCCAACATTTAAACAAACAAATCTAATCTTACTTTCAACTGCCCAACTGGCGATGGGCGGACCACATCTATAGATTTACAACGGTGTTCAGAAAGGGAGGGTAGGTTACCTTTTCAGAAAGGGAGGGTAGCAGTAGCTTGTTGTCACAAAGCAACCACTGTGGGAGTTGGGTCCGTGGATCTCTGATTCTCCGGGCGCTTCAGCCGCTTCTTCTATCTCTAGCACAAAAATCAGATGCATGAGGCAAAACTCAAAAGCATTGAAAAGGGGGAAAACAAATGGAAGGGCCAACATCATTCAAGAAGAAACGATTCATTCATGATTCAAGAAGAAGAAGAAGAAGCACCCTACCAGCTACCGGCTTGACCCTTGCGGCTTGCGCTGCTGCGAGCCTGCGCGGTTGCGGGCCTGCCCTCTGCAGGCTGCAGCCTTGCTCTTCACTCGCCGGTTCGCCCCTTCATCGCCTTCTACTTTCGGTTTCGACTTTCGGGTGAATTTGGGCGGGCTGCGGGTAGAATGCTTTATGTTTTCTGGAGCTGGATCAATTGGACTGCTGGGCCTGGACCCGATCCATTTTTGGCGTGGGCAGCACGGCGTCAACACACGGGCATGAGGCAGATGAGCCTCCACTTAACTGTGGAGCTTTCTATGGCTGGCGTGGGCAGGCACCCACGCGTGCCCCACGATGGCTCCGCTACTGCACCGTGAATAAATTCATATGAACCAATTATTTACATGATCGTCCAGCTTGAGCAGCAAGCAAACTGCAACTGCAGTTCATTAAGCGGTTGAGAGTCAGGCACGCAAGACTGCTTTTGAACTTCGTCGTTGAAACTTTCTATTTTTACTGACGGGTCATTTTCATGCCGTCACTGAATAACAACTTAGCGATGGTGCTGGCAGGTCATTAGAAAACTTTTATGTCATTGACTTTCCGAAATGTTTTTCACGAGTAAAGACCTCATGAGTAAAACGCCTAGTTTTATCCCTGACCTAGCATTCTGTTATATATATATATATATTAAAACGCCTAGTTTTATCCCTGACCTAGCATTCTGTTATATATATATATATATATATATATATATATATATATATATATATATATATATATATATATATATATATATATATATATATCTTGATTTCTGTGTTGCCTTAGTTCTTCTTCCCATTCTTCAGTTGCACAGCAAAGACAACCTCCACAATGACTTTTAAAAAGTGAAGTGACATGAATGCCTGGAGGAGGATTTCACAGTGAATGCCAAACATGGAACTGCTGAAAGTAAATTTGATGAGAAAAGATGCATACAGTGTTTATGCAATATAACAAATGATTTGGAATGAAAGGTGAAAATGCTGGGAAGGTGTGATTGACATAAAGAAAAATTTACGGCTAGTGTATCTAGTTGATGATAAAATAAACACAACAAGTTGCTAGCTGCGGTTAAACTCGCATCGCTTGATGGAAGAATCAATATATCATATCTATATAGTTGTTGGATATTTATTTAAACATAAATGGATTGATTAGTTTTTTATGGGTTAATTAGAGAATGGTGAGAACAAAGACCGTATTTATGCTGCCGCTATTTTTTTTACCTTACCTGCATCATGATAAGATGGCTAATATGTTATGCTGCTGCATTTAACATAGTCATTATTATAATGGCTCTTATTTTAACCTTTAGATAAGAAGTGGCAATAGAAAGCTGTGTAAATTCAACGCCGCTAATTTTTCAGCTTGATCTTGTTTTTTACCAAGTACTCAAGTTCAAGATAGACATTTGTCCGTTATCTTCTTATTGTTTTTGCACACTTCGACGATTATTCACATTGATGAATTAATCACGGGCAATTTCACGTAAACCAGTCTTTCAAGTACCGTTATTTCAAAAGGGGGTTCATTTTTCTTTATGATATTTTACAGATACCCACTCAATATTTAAACTATTTTAAATAACCACCTCATGATTTAAAAGTTGTAAATAACCGTTCCATATTATAAAATAATTCACGTACACACATTCCAGATAACAATTTCCATCTTCTGGCGTAAGAACCGGTAGGTGAAATCAGTCCATGCAAGTGTTTAAGGATTCCACCCCCTCTTCAGCTCTTATGTCAGATGACATAACCAATCCCCTTGTTCCATGTTAAAATATATATAAAAAAGATGAATTTATTCTTAAAATATTTTTCCCAAAACAACTTAAATCAAAGCATGTTTTTATAAACATATTAATATGTTTATATTTTATTTAAAATTCATTTTTAGCTTAAAAATAAAAGGTCTGGTTATCCCTGACCTAAGCGTCTAGTTTCTACTAATCTGTTCCCTCCCCTTCATTCCTGTGCTCCTTCCTTTTATCTAAATGAAGAAACCAAAAACCAAAGGCAACGCAGAAATCAAGCTTCCATATATATATATATATATATATATATATATATATATATATATATATATATATATAAACCAGAATGATGGGTCAGGGATAAAAACTAGGCGTTTTAATCTTGATGTTTATGTTTTCTTTGCTCAGGAGGTCTTTACTCATGAAATTTTTTCGAAAATTCAATGATATAAAAGTTTTCTAATGACCTGCCTGCGCCATCGTTAAAAATGTTATTCACTGACAGCTTTTGAACTTCGTTGGTGAAACTTTCTTTTTATTGACGGGTCATTTTCATACCGTCAGTGAATAACATTTTTAGCGATGGTGCGGGCAGGTCACTAGAAACTTTTGATCTGTTTTCTTTACTCTAAATATGTGGTCAGGTTTATGCGTTCTATTTCTGTGTTTGTTCATATCTAAAATTAAAAAAAATGAAACCGAAAGGTGCCCAATAAATGAGTAAAATGGCAATCTGGAAACGATCCATCTGGTAACCATAGTGGACCTTTCTTTGTGCCCCCTCCAAGTGTTGGAGACCTCCAGGTGCCATGCACAAGCCTGAATCTGGGACCTGTAAAGCCGGTGCCATCCCAGCCATCGGCTTCAAGTCCGGCTGCTCTTGTATACTTGCCATAGTTTTGAAATGTTAAGTTAAAACCCAACAAGAAATAACACACACACATAAAAAAACTAAGGTTGCGAATAGCAAGGCCTTTATTGCTTTATATGGAACCAGATGTGATTTCAACTTGACTTCGTACTCTATTCAGCAGCCAAGCTGTTCGCATTATGAATATAGCAACACTTCCCACTGTTCAACTTGGAAAATCCTACTAGTCTGTTCATTACAGGATGAACATGAACAATCGTATGGACTTGCCTCATTTATGTGGTGTACCTAGTAACAAATAACATTTTTCTGGTCATATGGTGTAACTAGTAACTGATATTCTTTTTTGTGCTACAAGGTGTAGAAATCATTTTGTTTTTATTTGCGCACACATACCTCTTTTCCTAATGTGTCATAAAAGTAGTGAGGGAACCATCTAGAGGCTGGAGAAATTCTAGAATGATTGTGAAACTTCTAAGTGAAATTGCAACCAATTGGATTTGAAATGTGACTTTGGTGGTGGATCGAGTACAAGGTAAATTAGATATGGTTATACATGCAGGAGGTTAAGTGTATCACATTCAAGATGATATTCATAATCCAGCTACATGAAAGCAAATCCGAGTCCAAATCCAAATCCGTTTTAGTTTTCTATTCAGATCTGAAAACTTTTCCCATAGCACTAATTTAATGTGTTTTATTGGATAACCAATCTAGATCCTGTCTGTGGACATCCCTATAGTGGACAAGCCCGGGCAAACACATGTGAGTTCATCCACACATGCAGAGGCGTATATGTGTATATACATATACAGCAAGTCCAGTTCTGTATATGTACTTGTATGTGAAATTTACATCTTAAAAATTGAACCAGATAAATATGATATCTGCAAATATTTATGATTTTCTCACCCACTAGAGATTGGACAGTGCCACTACGTAAATGAAGAAACCAAAACACCGAAGAAGAATGGGAGGAACAACTATGGCAACACAGTAACTTCGTGTTTGGCCCTTCCTCATAACTATCCACAAGCCACTGAGGCAAGAGATTGTTAGTGCCATTAACTCACAAGACTGAAAGAGATTCCACATTCCATAAGCTGTACCTATTACTGGTGATTGATGTGAAAAAATGGTTTAAGTGAAACACGCGTGTTCCATTCGTTCCACGTGTCAAAAAACTTCAAGCAAAAAATCGTCAACTTGGAGTTCAAATTAAGGTTGATAGTAAATAGGAAGCATTGTGGACCTGCCTATTTATAGACACCTTCAATGCTTCCAAACCGAAGAAACCACCTCTTCATAAATATAGAAGAAAGAGAGAGAGATAAAGAGAGACTGGTTCTTATGCGTTTGAGGAATTGAGTAGGAAAGGGGAGGAGGAGCACCATGGGCAAGATCATGAATAAGACTGCCATGAAGAGACCAGTGACTCTTGATGCCCTTCAAGGAGAAGTCGATCCAGACATTGTAGCACACATTGTTTTGTCGTCGCCGGCCATGTCGTCAGTTCTTGACCTAGCCAGAATAAAGATCACGTAAGTTTTCTGTCATCTCCAACTGATTCAACTTTCAAGCACTCTGCATGGATTCTCTAAAGGGTTTGATTCAAATGGGGTGTGCAGGTGCAAGATGCTGTGTGAAGCTGCAAGGGATAGATGGATGCTCAGACGGGCCACCATTGTGGACAAATATCGAAGGCTATGCTGGTGGCTGTATCGACAGGGCTTATGGCCATTGGCATTAGATTGTGCAGAGGCGGGAAATCAACTAGCATCATGTGTTCTAGGCATGGTATGAATTTGTGGTTCTTTTTTCCATATCACAAGTTTAAATCTTTTTATGCGATAATGTTCTTCTCTTATCTTAATAGGTTGCAACACACGCCAAATTTGAAACAATGTTTTATAAGCTATCAGCAAGTACTGCATTGCGTCCCTGAATTAAGGAAAAGAATAATTACTTTACTAAATTTTAGCAATATATGAAACTTTCCACGCCTTTTATTCTTATGTCAAAGATGAGAAACTCTTTAAAACCATATCAAATCAATTTTGCATCTCTCTCTCCTTTTTCATAAATGTGTGGTGTATGTATAATATGTTTTTGCATTCTAATTTATATAATGATAAGTTGACATTAATATGCTTTCTGTGTTGGTGGAGCTATAGGTTGAATGCTATAATAAGAAGAGAAAGGAAAAAGGGTAAGTTACACCTAGCAACAGCTGCAGAGGAAGGCTGCATGGAAGCCATGTATGCTCTTGGAATTTTTATCTTTCCAAAAAAATGGCCATCAACAGCTGCAGGCATGGAATGGCTGGAGAGAGCCACTAAAGCCAGCGGTGGCGGAGCTGCTGGCCTGGTCAAGAGCAGGAAGATGGCTTTGCAAATGATAAGGGACTTGTGGATTGCAGATGGACTCCTGCAGCCTCAATCATGGCACTGTGTGGATGATGAGTGTGGCAGGTCGGCAAGAGGTAAAGCCTTGAAGGGTTGGTGGTACGAGGAAGACGAAGAAAATGATAGACGCTTCTGCTCATTTCTATGCAGATTGATCTACGAGTTCAATAAATTTGTCAAACAATTGTGATCTAATTTTGGTGATGGCAAAGAGAAATCCTATTGCGTGTATAGTTATTTCTTTGAAATAGAATAAATGATTAAATTATACGTAAGAGTAGTTATGCTCGAGTCAATGTGATAAGGATGTCAACGAACAAGATAGGGATACTTAAATGCCTGATCAGACCACATTAAATCAGTCGGATATGGAAAATAGTTTCAAAATAAAATAGAAAGCCAAAATTCAGATTTAGAAAAAGAGATGTAATATTCAAATTTGGATTCGGATTTAGTTTCAGAAGTATCAATCTGAAAACGGTACCACCTTGAACGTGATATGCTTAAGGTGTGTTTGTTTAACCTCAGATCAGAAGATTTAAGGATCGATACTTCTCCCTCCCCCTCTTTGACTTCAAATCTATGGTTTTTTTATATGTAACATGAATTTGAGGTCCACACTACTAAAATTCTTAGTCTAATTAAATTGAAGATCGTATAATATACACCTTTAATGAAACCTTGAGGCTATCAAACACCACCTTAGTTAGTATCTTTCGTTATATATATATATATATATATATATATATATATATATATATCTGATACAACTATCGATCTCAACTTCATTACCAAATGCATGTTTCTCGATGTATCGAATCCACCATCGAAGCCCATCCTTGGATTGGAATCATGAGTTTTAACAATCAGATAATTCGAATACGTGGTCTTACTTCTCAAATTTCGCTCCGAATTTTATTCTGGATGCTTATTATCAGAGCCATGAACTATTCGTGTTTTTTTTTCTAAGATTTGGCAGCAACTGGAAACAGAGGCAAGTATGAGCCTTCTCCTCTTGATCTCCATTTGGTTTCTTAATCTGAAGCTGAAAATCCCTTTAAACCGTGGGATCGATCATCATTTAACTTGATTAGGATTTAGGCACAAGCAAAAATCAAGGAAAATTGATGAGCCTTCTTAATTTTTGGCTTATGATAATAAGTTACTTCGGCTAAAACTCATCATTTAACCTCAAATAAATGATTGAAATCTACTGGTTTGTAAAAATTTTAGTGATGCAAACTGGGATACAATGAAATATATCAAAGATTGACCAGAAAACGATCAATTATTTTTGCATTAATATTGTTGATAATGAAAACCTGCCAACTGAACCGTCGTGCAAGGTCCACCTGGGTAGATGACTTCTAATCCAGCTATATGACACTCCCTGGAAGATGCTTGCACCATCACTGACACTAGTGACTAAGAAATTTTTGGCTGAAAGGCACTATTAATAAATCCATGAATTGTGGGGCCAGTGTGGGCATCCGCTGTACCGACACTCATAGAGCTTTAACCTAAGTCACTAAATGCCTACAGATCGCTAGCCCACCCAAAAAAACAGGGATGTCAACGGATCAGGTTTAAATTGAATACATATCATGTATGTTTTCAATGTGAGTATTCACATTATTAGGATTTGGATTGAAATTTGAATATGAATAAAGAAAAATTTTATAGTACCATATCCAGATCTGAGTTTACGATGTATGAATCTGGTGTTGAAATTCACAAGACTAAACCTGAATCTGATTTTTAAACAGAATCCAAAACACAACCATATGGTTAAAGGACAAATGCGAGAGGTTATTGCCAGGTACGAAAGTACGAGTGTCACTAGGAACAGATTTCCATTACGGAAAAAATACTGCCAAATATTTCAGTAAAAAGATTATGGTTAAAAGCCAGAAAAACAACCATGATAAACGATCATGGACAAATTGATACGGGTTCTTATTGAAATTTCACTTGAAAAATGGCTGAAGATTTCCGGCCAATGTTGACTAAAGTACAGGGGTAAGAACCGAAGAGCCCAAAATGAAAAATAACAGTAATTTTAGAAAGTTTTGCTGGCCGTCCATCGGCCTCACGCAGAATGTCGGCACCGTCGGATCCGGTTCGGGACAAAACGGGTGAAAGCCAGAAAACTAGGGTAGGAATAAAACTAAAACTAAACCACTCAGAACAGATGGTTTACAACTTTTGCACCAACCATATTGATATGATCTAAAGAAGGCTTTAATGAAATATGCATATTAAGTTAATTATTCTTTTGAGTCAAATAGTGTTTTCATAGCAATTGAAAAAACAATTACTTTTATAACATCAAAATTTTACTAGTAGAAAAACTAATATTTTTTGGAAAAACAACTTCTATTAAGACTTCTTTTATGACTAATTAGTATTTACAGAAATGTTAGGATGTCCATATTTTGTTTAAATACATTTTAATAAAAACTTCAGTCGCCATATCTCTTTCTCTCTCTTAATATGTATATATATATATATATGTATATATATATATATATATATATAGAGAGAGAGAGAGAGAGAGACTAGTAGAAACTAGATGCTTAGGTCAGGGATAACCAGACCTTTTATTTTTTTGTTAAAAATGATTTTTATATAAAATATAAACATATTAATATATTTATAAAAACATGCTTTGATTTAAGTTGCTTTAGGAAAAATGTAGATTCTATTTGTGGTCAAAATGTTGATGTTATGAGGGCCATTCATTTTTTTTTTATTATAAGAACATACTTACAGCCTAACAAATGATCAACTTAACATATGTTTTGCATCAACCGATTTTTGAGATCATATCAGTGCAATTAAATTGCAAAAAAAAGACATAAACATCAAGATTAAAACTCCTAGTGTCTACAAATCTCTCTCTCTCTCTCTCTCTCAATTATCTTCAACAGGGATGTTCTCGTGCTAAGCAAAAAGGCTGTTAAAAACTATTTTTACCAACTTCTTTCTGGTTCCCCAACTCTTAGCAGGACAACATCCCTGTTGAAGATAATTGAGAGAGAGAGAAAGACTCATCGCCATTGCTAAATTGCTAAAAAGGCTTGCAACACTCACATGGCAGTTGTAGAAATAGGAATCCCTCTAGGCACCACATTGTTTAGACGGTTGCTTAGAAAGGAAAGGCTGTAGGTTTTCTTTTTTGTAAACTGACTCTAATTTGGTTTGGCCTACTGTCTTTCTATTTGGGGCATTAATTTTACTATATCCGTGTCACTCATCGGTTCCACCTTTCACTTTTAATCTTTTCTACGAGAACAATAAAAAAATAACAACATACAGCATGGGTAATAACTATAGCACTAACAGTTTCAACACTTAGATGTTAAAGTATGACATTTGTAAGTGACTCAGTTTGCAATGGAAAAGCTATTGCGATATAAAATGTTTCAGTTATACAATGGTAAAGTTTGTCTCAATAATTTACTTGTCGCAGTAAATCTGAATTCAGGTATCTATGAATGTTTAAGACAAAGAAGATGGCTTCCCTGAATTTTTTGAAGTTCCTCATGTTCTACATTCATGTGGCAAATGCCAACAGCTCCAAGAGAAAAACATTTAGGGGCAATTTCTATACCTGTAATAGGGTTTGTGTTTCAAACCCACTTTGAGGGCATTTAGACGACAGTTATTGCATGTTTCTTCACAATGGTTGGCATGCATTTGTTGAGCATCATTCTTTACATTTCGGGGACTTTCTTGTTTTCTGATATGATGGTGATATGGAATTTGATGTTAAAATATTTGATAGAAGTGGATGTGAGAAAATTTGTTTCAAACCAATTCAAATGAATGACAAGAAATTCATCCCGTGTAATCCAAAAAGAGTGTCTTTCAATCGGATGGTTATATGTGCGACCCTGAAGTATCAAGAACTGAATGTGCTGAGGAGGTTGCCTAGGACAGTTGTCGAAGGTCGAGAGAAAAATGTAATTCTTTCAAGAATTTTGTAGTTAAGTTATAAGTTTAAAGTAATTAAAAGCTGTTAAACTTCTGCTTCATCTATATCTGTAATTTGAAACCATATGTTATTATATGTCATTTATGATACTGTAAAAAATCGCAAGGTACATTAAGAAAAAAGGATACAACAAAGAAAAAAATGAAATGACAAAAGGGGAAGTGAAAGTGAACAATGTCAGAAGAAAGTTCCCCGTTCTAAGTAAGTGAAGCTTCATACCAGATTCGCCAAATTTCTACCAAATGGGAATCCAATTGGGATTCGGACTCATCCTATCAGCTTCTCATACTAGGCACCACATTGTTTAAACATTTATACCTATCCAATCTACATATATACACTTGTTGGATTTGTTCTTGAACTAAACATTAAGGATGCCAGCATTTCCATCTCATTGTCAGTCGTATGGATAATTAAGATTTTACATGTTTGTAGTTCCAAATTATCTAATTGGAGACTAACAAGAATGAACAGTCTATTGCTGATTAGAGACTAACAAGAAACTATGTGACCGTAGCAACTGGTGGTTCACATCCACTTGCCAGATTGCTGATTGGAGACTAACAAGAAACTATGTGACCGTAGCAACTGGTGGTTCCACATTAAAAAAGTCAGATGTTCAGAGAACAGAATTGTACTCCTGCCAACTTGAAAAAGGAGATGATTCTGCTCTTACACAAACTTGAAAGATTAACATCCCAACTTGTTTTTCTGTGCTGGATTTTCTAGGAAAATGCAAGAATGTCTAATAAGCCAACGGATAATGAAGAAAACTAGAAATGAAGAAGATTCAAGTAGTACTTCTCATCCAGCTGCTAAGCACTGACAATTCTCATCTAATCTCCAAGTATTTGGCTCACATTCTTATATGCAAATCCCAACAAAGCTGCTGAGTTTTAGTGATTACTCATGTCCTCTGTGCTAGAGGTAAATAAGTGCAGAAGTTCAGAGAACTTGTGGCAGCTACTTGGAGATTTTTAATGTCTATTTTGGATGCCGCATTTCACAACCATCCATTTTTTAATCACCTGAAAATCCTATAAGCAAGTAAAGTTCCAGCATATTGCATGTAAGAATTAATCCTAATGAAATCAATCTGCATGCGTATCTGAACTGAACTACATGATTAATTAGTTTAAGTTAATAGAACTTGTATCTATCAGAATTTATAGCTTACACATTGGCTTGCATATATGAGCTTTTCTTGATCCTGATTAGGATTTAGGTGTCAATCATTCATGCATAAGATCTGTTGCCATTATCATAATCATAATCACATAGACAATAATTTACTGTATAATGAAAATCATTCACTACCAACTATGCTCCTCATCAATCGACAAGAACTTGTTCGATTATCAGTATTACACACAACTCTGAATGAACCCAAGCAAATTGGCTCATCCATTCACCGGCAACGTTTACACTTCTAAACGTTTCTACGATGAAGTGTTTCACCATGCACAAGCTCATGTTAGTTTCCATCTCTTAGAATTAAGTGTCGTGGGAATGAGTCAGCCTACGGCAGTGTTGCTTCATGAATGTGTGCTGATTTAATTTGCTAATACATATCAAGAGCGATTTTTTGGTTGAACAGAGTTGCAGCAGGGAGCCATGCTCTCTCGACTCAACCAACTTGAACACCAACTGAATTTTCCTTTTTTCCTTTGCACTTTGTCTCTCCTTCATCATGTGAGGCCAGAGACTCCTGAAGCATGCCTCCAAACGAAGCTTTAGCGGGATCTCCAGATGACAATTGAGTAGGAAGCTCAGCAATAAGTTGCTCCATCTCTTTTCCTTTCCCCCACAACACGATGTACTGTCCCAAGATGATAAATCCACCAGCAAGCCACACTGAAACCACAATTAGATCGTTCATTAAAAAGTTTGGTGGGTCATGTCAGATGTTATCAGGTATGAATTGTTGCTCTAACTCCTGTTGTGGAGGAGCTCGTGGAAACATGTGTAAGTGTGAGTGCGTGAAGGTGCTCATGGGTACGTGAGTTCCATCGGTTCCAAATCATGGGTAGTTAAAAAATGGAGAAATTGGTGGGAGTGAAAAGTGGAGATGTGAGGAGAACTTGTGAATGTGTGTGTGGTTCCCAAGATCATGGGTTATGGAGAAAATGGTGCGAGACTTGAGGGCTGAAATGAAGGAGATCATGGAATGACCAGCGGTTATTAGCGTGAGGATCAAGTTTTTGTTTTTCTATATATAGTTGTTAGAGAAAGTTGAATGAAGTACTCCCAAAAGAAGAAAGAAATTTTTTTTCCATAAACCTCTTCCCTCTACCCGTGAAGTCCCCTCTCGTTCTTTACTCTCTCTCTCCTACTGTCTCCTTACTCTCTCTCTCTCCCCTGCCGTGTACTCTCTGCCGTGTCGCACTCTGCATCCCTCTCCTTGGTGTGTTGCAGCCTACGGTCACCTCTCCTCATTTTGCCGTTACCAAAAGGGAGGTGATTGAGCGTGAATCAAGGGAGTGCGCCAACATTTGGTATCAGAGCTTCCAGGTTGTATGCCAAAGCTCCCTCGATTCAAGTCAATGTCGATCATCACAAACAAGGCAGCGCGGGAGAGTGTCAGTGGGACGTTCCAGTATCCGCTGCTCACGGCGACCAACTACACCAGCTGGGTGATTAGGGTCCAAGCCACGATGGAAGATCAAGGCGTCTTGGAGGCAATCGAGCCAACGGCCTATGGCTGTCGACATGAGGAAGGACAAGAAGGCGAGGTCGCATCTTCTCCAAGCCCTCCCAGAGGATCTCCTAATGCAAGTGGAAAAGAAGGCGACGGCGAAGGAGGTTTGGGATTGCCTCAAGAAGAGATTCGTCGGGACAGATCGCGTGAGGAATGCGCACTTGCGAACCTTGAAGAGTGACTTTGATGCCATGAGAATGCAGGAAGGAGAGATGTTAGATCAGTATGCGGGTAGACTCACCAGCATGCCTATCAAGTATGCCAACTTGGGGGGAACCCTGAGCGACGCCGCCCTGGTGAAGAAGCTGATTGACACTGTTCCAAATCGGTTTCTCAGCGTAATCGCCGGCATAGAGCCGTTTTGCGACCTCGACACTATGTTGTTTGAAGAGGCTTTGGGACAACTCAAGACCTACGAAGAACGGTCGCGTCCTCGAGCATTCGGTACCGGTGGCAACGGTGATGCTCAACTACTTCTCACTCAGGCCGAGTGGGAGGCACGACATAAGAGAAGCGGCGGCGACCCATCATTGACCCGAAAGGAGAGGACTCACGGGGAAGGAGCGGTTCGCAGTCGGGGTGGACACAGACACGGCAGAGGGCGCAGGAGAGGTGGACGCGGTGACTTCCCACTCAATGATAGAGCAGGCAGCTCTGGGGGTGGTGGTCGTGACAAAAGTCACATCCGTTGCTTCAATTGCAACGAATTGGGGCATTATGCGAACCGGTGGAAGGCTCTCAAAAGGAAGGAGGAGGCGCATCTTACACAAGCTGACGACACCGAACCAGCCCTATTGCTTCAGAGTTGGAAGAAGTGGTCTCCGCAGCACTTGAACCACTAGAATGGCAAGATCGACAGGATGTCATTCTGCTGAATGATGAGCAGGTATGGCCGGAACTGCACGGGACCGAGTAGGGCATGAAAACTACTGATGTCTGGTACCTAGATAACGGCACCATCAACCACATGACCGGAGACAAGGTCAAGTTTCGGGAGTTGGTCGAGGCAATCACCGGAGGTGAAGTTCGGCGACGGCTCATCAGTGCAGATCATGGGTAAGGGTTCAATTCTATTTAGATGTAAAAATGATGATCAATGGCTGCTTCAGGAAGTATATTATATTCCAAGGCTTCGCAGCAACATCGTGAGTCTCGGGCAACTCACTAAGGTAGGCCACAAGGTGGTTATGGATGAGGACGAACTGAAGGTGTTCATCAAAAATCCCTGGCAGCTGATCATGAAGGTGAGACCGCATGCCAAATCGTCTCTATCGCATCGAGCTACAGACTGCAAGGCCAGTGTGTCCCCTGGCAAACCTCGAGGATCCGGCATGGTTGTGGCATGCTCGTCTCGGCCATGTCAACTTTCAACGAATAAAGATGCTTTTAAACAAGAAGATGGCCGATCACTCATCCCGCTCAATTATGCCAGGAGTGTTTGGTGGTGAAGCAGATGAGACAGCGGTTCCCGTCGACAGCCAACTATCGAGCGAAGGAGCCACTTGAACTCTTGCACGCTGATCTTTGCGGCCCGATCACGCCACCCACCCCTGCCGGTAATAGCTATTTCTTATTAATCGTTGATGACTTCACTCGTTGGATGTGGTTGTGCGTGATCAGAGCAAAAGACCAGGCATGCTCAGCGTTTATGAGGATCAAGGCGCTGGCCGAGAAAGCGTGCGGGCATCACGTCAAGACGCTCTGGACCGATCGGGGTGGCGAGTTCCTCTCTCTCGAGTTTGCCAATGTGTGTGAACAGGCAGACATTGTGCGGCACCTCACTGCGCCATACTCACCACAGCAAAATGTTGTGGTGGAGGAGCAACAGGACAGTGATGGCAATGGCAAGATCTCTCCTCAAGAGCATGAGCATGACGGGAAGATTTTGGGGGGAGGAGGTACGACACGCAGTCTACATACTAAACCGCTTGCCTACGAAGGCCATGGGCGAGCACACCCCGTATGAAGCCGGATCTTGCACATCTTCGATTGTTCGACTACATGGCGCATGCCATGGTGACGACGCCACACCCCAAGAAGCTTGATGATCGCAGCCAGCCAATGGTGTATCTCGGCATCGAGGATGGCTGCAAGGCACACCGACTATTCAATCTACGGCGTGAAAAAAGCCATGTAAGTCGTGATGCTAAATTTGAAGAAAAACTAAAGTGGAATTCGAACATGGATGCAGGAGGCAGTGAATCGTCGAATTTCACTGTTGAGGAGGAGTCTAATACTGATTCGGTAGTAGGCAACTCAATTATAGGCGCACAAGCAGGAAGGTTGGTGTCCATGGAGCTAGGAAAATCGGCTTCTTCATCGACACCGATGGGTGGTGAAGCAACACCAACGATGACGTTGGCTCGGAGATTGCTAGCAAATGAAAATGCCGCAGCCTCAGAAATGGAGGACAGCAATGACGGACCCGTTTGATATAGACATATCGAAGATATCATGAGGGACGCTCAGTGCGTCGAGCTCGACGATGAAGACATCGAAGAAGAGGCCATGCTTGCGGCAACAGAGGAGTCGTCGTGTTACCAAGAGGTATCTGGTCAGCCGGCATGGGTGGAAGCGATGGCCAAGGAGATTGAGTCCATTGAAAAAAACTCGACCTGGACGCTGACAACCCTACCAGCCGAAACCAAAGCTCAGACTCAAATGGGTGTTTAAATTGAAGAAAAACTCAGACGGAGAGGTGATCAAGCACAAGGCTAGATTAGTCGTGAAAGGCTATGTCTAGTGGCAAGGGATCCACTTCGAGGAGGTGTTTGCGCCAGTCGCCAGGCTCGACATGATACGAGTCATCCTTGCCGTCGCAGCCGGCCGTGGGTGGCAAGTCTATCACCTTGACGTCAAATCAGCATTCCTCAATGGAGAACTTGAGGAGGAGGTCTATGTACCCCAGCCAGAAGGTTTCACGGTGAAAAACAAGGAGCATATGGTGCTCAAACTAAGCAAGGCATTGTACGGTCTCCGACAAGCACCTCGTGCTTGGAACACGTGGCTGGATCGAAGCCTGAAGCACCTTTGGTTCTCAAAGTGCACGCTGGAACAACCCATGTATACGAGGGGAAGAGACCGCGCCGGCATCATCGTTGGAGTTTATGTTAATGATCTAATTGTAACAGGGGAGGATTCGAAGGCGATCGCTGCATTCAAGCAGCAGATGATAGCTGAGTTCGAGATGAGCGACCTCGGCCTACTCACCAATTACCTTGGGATTGAGGTGGCACAAGGCGAAGAAGGTATTCAGATCAAGCAGACAGCCTATGCCAAGAAGGTGTTAATGCAATTTGGTATGCTTGATTGTAATCCCACAAAACTTCCCATGGAACCAAGGTCGCGACTGCACAAGGATCCCGAAGGACAGCGGGTGGATGCAACAGAGCATCGACGAGTCATCGGATGTCTGAGGTACCTTCTCCACACAAGACCAGATCTTTTGTATGCCGTCGGTGTAGCTAGTAGATTCGTAGAGAGACCGACAGTGATGCACCACAAGGCAGTGTAGCAGATTTTGTGATATTTAAACGGCACAATCCACTTTGGTCTTGTATACACTAGTGTAATCACCCCAAATTTTAAATCCAAGTTTAGATCCAAATCGAGAATTCCAAACTCAAATTCCAATGCCGAATTCAAATTTTGAATTTTGGCCCCAAAACTCCTTCCTCTTGGATTCAAATCTTGAATTCAAATTTCAAATTTTAGCTCTAAAACTCTTCCCTCTTGAATTCAAATCCTAAATTCGAATTTTGAATTTTGGCTCTAAAATTTGTCCCTCTTAAATACAAATATTGAATTCGAATTTCGAATTTTGGCTCCAAAACTCTTCCCTCTTGAATTAAATCTTGAATTTGAATTTTGAATTTTGGCTCTAATTTTGCATGTAATTTTGCGCTAGTTTCTTTCCAAATCACCCCATTATGAACCCTAAAGAGTTACTCGTTATATTGCTTGATTTTCTTCTATACCCAACGGTGGAAGAAATATATCCCTTGTGGCAAACCAAATCATAACATTCCATGTTTAGATATGAATCATATTTTCCAAAACACTTTCAAAAGAAACTTCTCTAATGCGGCCTTGGAGACTTAACTTAGGTTCTTACATGAGCCTAAGTTCCCCTCCGGCCTATATCAAAAATTGAAGTTGGCTATTTTTAATTCATTTCTTGATTTTAGTTATCATGAAGACAAGTACGTATATACATGTTATATATGTATATGTATACATGACTATTTCTTTTTGTCATTCTCTTTTTATGATTAAACATATTTTTTTACAAACTCTCATATACGTATATATAAATATATATACGTGTATTCCATTTTTAAATCTCTCTCTCTTTCGAAAATGATCTTTTCTTCTCTATTTGATTTAAACATCATTTTTTACAAGCTTTCATATACGTATCTATACATATATATATACATATATATGTACATATATATATGTATATGAATACATATCTCTCTTTCTTTTAAATCTTTGATTTTATGATTTTCAAGATCTCTTTCTCTATATCTCTCTTGAGATGTAGTCTTTCATATTTTCCGTTCTTTCAATATCTTACCATTTGAGATTTTAATTTTTCATTTGCCGACTTCATCAAGACCACAAACCAAGTAATGACCCAATATTGGATTCATGCTTGATAGGTCTACAATCCCAGTCCATTTGAAAACTTTTCTTTCATATATATGATATTTACAAAAACAAAAATCTTAGATGTATGTTGTGATAGGAATGACATTAGATGAATGTTGTGGTAGGAATGTTTTACATTCTTCCACTCATATAGGATAAATGCATCCATGCATTCTCACCCAGTTTATTTCACTTATGATCACAAGCACATCTCCAAAAGAACTTAAGCAAGAGGGGATGAAGCTGTAACTAGGTGGTAACCGAATTATAGCAAAATCTTAAACCTACTTAAAGTCTTAAAAGAACACTAAAGCGATTTCAAAATAATTTCGCAAGCTTTTCAAATGATATTTATTAATTCCACTTTTTCCTCAAAATATTTTACATTTTCAAGCAACTCTTCAAGAGTCTTTTCAAAAGTTTGAAACATCAAACTTTCAATATTTTCTACACCGCATATAGAATCAAAATGATGTTTAAGTAAAAATGAAATGCATCAATGATGAACATAGCCCTTGGATTGATTGCTCCCGGTAAAGGCGCCGAGAATGGTCAATCCTCATACCGACGGGTTAGTCCATTTTCTTTCCTATTTCAAAACAAACCTCATTTTTCTGAAGCATTACAAAACCAATGAAAATTTTGAGATGCAAACAACTAGAGGAAGAGAAGAAGAGGTGATTGTAGCTTGTGGAAACGTGTGTAAGTGTGAGTGCGTGAAGGAGCTCGTGGGTACGTGAGTTCCATCGGTTCCAAATCATGAGTAGTTAAAAAAATGGAGAAATTGGTGGGAGTGAAAAGTGAAGACGTGAGGAAAACTTGTGAATGTGTGTGCGGTTCCCAAGATATTGGGTGATGGAGAAAATGGTGCGAGACTTGATGGCAGAAAAGAAGGAGATCATGGGAGTGACCAGCGGTTACTAAGTTGAGGGCTGAAATGGAGGAGATCATGGAATGACCAACGGTTATTAGCATGATGGTCAAGTTTTTGTTTTTCTGTATATAGTTGTTAGAGAAAGTTGAAGGAAGTATGCCCAAAAGAAGAAAGATTTTTTTTTTCCTTAAACCTCTTCCCTCTACTCGTGAAGTCCCCTCTCGTTCTCCACTCTCTCTCTCCAACTGTCTCGTTACTCTCTCTCTCCCCTGCCGTGTACTCTTTGCCCTGTTGCACTCTGCATCCGTCTCCTTGGTGTGTTGCAGCCTACGGTCACCTTTCCTCATTTTGCCATTACCAAAAGGGAGGTGATTGAGTGTGAATCAAAGGAGTGCGCCAACATGAATATCTTAAGACTTTGAGATCCATGGATTTAATGTCAGAAATCAGGCATTTTCATGTTGATCATAGGTCTGGCCTTTGATTTGAGATCCTCAGTTTGGAGAGCCATGCATCCTTTGAGAACTAAGAACCATCCTTTGAGACCAAAACTTAAAACAACAATACGAAAAACAGAAAAAATTGCAGAACCGCTCGACAAAGAGACTATTCTTAAGGAAAAGAACCATTTTTGTATAAATAGGATCTGAAAAATGAAGTGGTTCCAAATTTTTACCTTCCTAAGTGAGAGTCTCATCAAGAAATATGGATCCCAAGATGGCAGTGATAACAAGTGAGAGAGGACTGAACACAAAGACGAACACTGGCCCTCTTTTCTTTACGGCCCATGACATGAGAGACAACACCATCGCTGAGACGAACATGGCCTACATAACCCGAAGAGAGAAAATTGAGATGAAAGAACTGACTCAATCAAATTCCAAGTGCTTTCTTAAGTCACATGCTTCAAACTTATGTGATCCTAATTCCAGAAACAAAATACCCAATTTGTTTAATAATTCTAACTTTTTGAAAAATAAGCATTTTGATGGTAAAATTCCATGATTCTGTGTATATAAACGCCTCCTTAATTACTTGTTAGACCCATAGGGAACAATTTGATCTTTTCAACATTGACAATTAAGAGAGAGAACAAATACCCCGTAAATGGTAGTCAAGAGCTTGACATCCCAGCTGAGCCTCCATGCAGATAGAGTCCTATCGACAACGCCTGCAATACATGTGTACTGAATGGCTGAAAACAGGCACATGAGGGCTGTGCTGGAGTAAGGATGTGGATACCTCTCGTTCATCTTGGCCTACAAATATTAGAGATCAAACTTCATTACCATGTCCTCATTCTAGACAATACTCAATGGGGCATTTGATCTAGTGTTCGGGAACATGTCCATAAAATGTTTAACCCACGTCCACTAGAATGTCTGATAAAAATGTTTACCGATGTTAATGTGAGTGTTGATAAAATACATAATTCATATTGGTTTAAAACCTTTGTTTTAGATTTGAAATACATAATCCTTGAGGATTTTGAAGTTTTGGAATTGAGTTATTCGTTGTGAAATCTAGGTGATGATGATCATCTTACGATCAAAATTGATTTTGAACTCTTCTTTTGTCAAATCATGTGATTTGTAGAATTCATTCTTTTGAAAAAACATGGTTCCAAATCGTTAGAAAGCATGTTGTTTTTCAAACGCACTTTGGCCAAAAGATTATGAATGCATTGCTTATGTTTTCTTTTGAAGTTAAGTGAGGTTTACAAATTCTCATTGCAATGACTTGGTCACTTTTTGCAACTCAAATTTGAATCACTTAACGTCTTGAGAATGTGCATGTGGTGCTATTGATTTTGAGTGAAGGTGAATGCATGAAACGGGAAGAGAAACTATATGGAACATTCATTCTTCTCTCTCTCATAATCTCTCAAAGTCCTTATTGCACATCATACAATCTATGCATGAAGATTGACTAAAATGTAGGACTTTCTCTATATGTGCTTATTATATGATTAAGCACATGAATTAGAGATGTAGTCCATAAGCTTGAGGCTTGACATAAAATTTATCAAAATGATGAAAATATATAAATGATGCCAAGTTCAATCTTTGAAATGGAAGGGAGACGTGGATGACATCCACTTTTGTCTCAAAATAGCTAAAAATCAGACCTTGTGTTGATTTAGATAGCTGAAAATTGTAGACAATGATTCCAATGAAGGGCTTGTTTCTTAGATAGAAATAAGAAGTCTTTCAAGTAGATTCAAATTCCAGATTTGATAGTAATGAGATCGTCAACTCTTTTGGATCATTTTAGGATAGTTGGTATTTCAAATATGTGAACTTTAACATTCTTAAACCAATTCCTATGAAACATGGTCTGATTTCAACAACATACATATATCTTACGTATGGATTTGCTGAAATTAAGTAAAAATAAAATGAAAATGATTCATAGCCTTGCACTATGAAAATCAATAAAAATGGAACATTTCCTTAAAAACCGATTTGAAAACATGTTCCAACCTGATTTTAAGAGATGAATGTAATTTTTGACAAGAAATCGGATACATATATGTACATATATAACAATGTATACATATACGTACCTTACTTTTCAAAATGAAATTTTATCAAGGGACCGCATGATTCATGAATCATGAGGATTCATGGTTGGGTTCTTTCATGTAGGAAGATTGAAAACTTGTTTCACATCTCCCCTACTACCCTTGATTAATTAAATTGAAAGACATGAATCAAAATGACTGTGAATAAGAAATAAAATAAAACAATGCTCAAGCTTATTCGCCCATCATTTCGCCGTACAAGTGTGGATCACATTCACAAGAACGTATCCATCCCTTATAGGCATTTTCATCATACATGATGCAGCAAAATCACTCTCTCACCATGGGATTCTCTCATGGTAGGGAGTTCAAAATGGTATTAAGTTGATTCCTTTGAAAGGGACGTGGCCTTGGAGCCCATTTCAAAATTTGATACGTGAGTTCATATTTAAGAAAAACCGACATATGCATGCATTATGCATTAACATGTACATTGAAGCGTAGGTTTCCATTAGCTGGACATCATTCTCAGCCATAAGCAAATGAAAATAAACCCTCCCACGAATTGCTGGAATTAAAATAAATCAAGAATAAGCTAAAGTAGAAGAGAAGTGAGTTAAAATCACCTACCTTGCAGTCGGTCTTGATGCTTGTCCTTCGTCTTTACTTGTTTTCTAAATCGAGCAATCCTAAACAAGAACCCAACCGTGGATTCAAGCTTAGCAAAGCTAGAATAAGAAATAGCTTGCATGCTGGAATTTAGAATGGAGAATGAGAGAGCTTCTCTCCACAAAAATCCTAAGTAAGGGTTCACTTAAGCACCCTAACTTAGCAAACTCGATAGAGAGAATGAAGAAGAAAATGAGAGAAAGGGGAGAAGAAAGCTTGGACGAATCTTCTTGCTCCTCCTTGGCTTCTCTCTCCAAGCTCCTTGGCCGCAACACTTGATGGAATACTCCAAAAATTCGTCCCCTTCCTTGGTGGCCAAGGGGAGGTTTATATAGAGGAGGAGGTGGGTTCAACCACCTTCTTAACTCACCTTGGGAACTTGCTTAAGACCTTGGGGACTTGTAAAATGAGTTAAATAGGCTTTAAAGACTCTAATTGACCTTTTCTCAGCCCATTTCCATGAGCTAGGTGGGCTGGGCTAGGTTTGGTCAACATGGGTTCAGACCTAGGTGACCAACTTGACCAAAATTTTAGACGAAAATGCCCTTGCACTGGGTTTTACCCTTATTTTGTACTATTTATTTATTTTTTGTTTGAAATCGAGCTTGTAAGGTTAAAACCTAGTTACTAAGCTCCAAATGCCATTGAATTATGATAATTCAATTTAAATTTTAATAAAATTCGAAAATTTTATCAAATTTGGTTCGAAAAGGGTATTTTCGTCCAAAACTTGATTGAAAATGGATTTCAACTGAATCAAACTTTCACTTGAGAAATTCAATTTAAATTTGGTATTTGATTCATGCATTTGACAAATTCAAATGTTTATTTGTCTTTCATAAACCAATTTAGGCTTTTTAATCTCAGTTTGTCCGTCGAAGGGTAAAATTGTCCAAATTGATCAATGTCGACCAATTGACCAAAGTCAAAGCTCATTTGCGAGTAGTTTGACTTTGTTTGAGGTAATTTGATAAATTTGGGTCAAGAAAGCTCTTTATTGAGCTAAATTGTACTTTGACTGATTTTAGTCAAAGTAGGTTTGGTTCGGTCAAAGTTTATTTTCGTCCATTAATTGGATCATGAGACAGACTTACGCTTTGACTGTGTTGAGTCCATGCTGACCAAACCTAGCTGGAATTGGAACCACTTTTGGGTGCACCCAGGTCAAACCTACTTGGATTAAGTAGGTTAGGTGAGTTTGACCAGTCTAGTAATTGTTTCCTTGAAAATGATTGACCTCGTTAAAGAAGAGAGAGAGACATAAATGTCTCTCTTTTCCTAGGTTTCTCCTTTATTTCTTCTTGAAAATGACTTTTCTTCAATATTTATTTATTTATTATTATTTTGTTTTAAATGGAGGGGCGCGTGGCCCCTGGGGGGCTCTTGACCACACGGGCTTGGTGGGGCCCACAAGCGGGTCCCGTGTAGTATTCTAGACTCAATTCTTGGATCTAAGTCAAAATTTAAATGTTGCAATTGGATTTGGAATTGTAATCCTGCATGGGGATCCGTGTCCCGGGTTAAATTCATGATTTGAATCTAATTGTTCTTTAGATCCGAAAATTGGCTTTGAAATTGCAAATTTTCACAATTTTTTTGTGAAATTTTCATATTGCTTCAATTTTGATGTGGAAAAATTTGGGGTGTTAACAGATGCCCCTCTTTGCTGTTAAGCAAGTTGAATAATTTGCTTAATAGCAAAGATTCACGAACCAAATTTTTGCAAATCGTTTGGAAAATCTATTTTTAAATGATGTTGAACCATGCTCGCTCGAGGGGAAATGCTAGGCATAGACCTGAAATAAGAAGATTTTTCTCCATCTCATTGGAGACTTTGTAGATGAATTAATGTTGGTTGAAAAATTTTGCAATTGTGAAAGTTTTTGCATTTGATGCTTAGAGAACTTAGCTCTTGATGGCTTCTAGACCATTGGCAAGTGCTTTTTCTCTCCTTTTACTTAGTTTTTCACATACTCGCTTTTGCTTTTGAATTTTGATTTTCTTTTTGAGCCACCCTTCACTCTTGGGAGAAATTCCTCACCACCCCAAAAGCTACTACGGAGTTCCACCGCTTTGGCGGTTTTGTGTAGTTTGCTTTGTGTAATATCAAGTCTATCGGGCTTTCTTCTGAACCCTTGTAACAAGCTTTGGACCGGTAACTCCTAGACCAGTTGGCCTTAGGGTACCAAGTGTAAACACTCATCGGACTTACTTGCTCGAATTCAAAAGGCTTTAGGAGACTTCATATAAGCAAAACGTTCATGGATTACTTTTTAGCTTCACGGGGTAAGCATAGGTCATATGCCCACCCGTGCCTACAGAGCTTTGAACCAGAGGAACAACTACACTCACCCCGAGCTCATCGCTCAATTCATTTTGCTTGATAGCTTTTTCTTGCATCTTGCCAAGGTCTTTTAGCTCACAAGGACTTTTTCTTGTGGCATCTCATGCTAGACCCTTACAAGTGCCAATTGTCGAGACCAACATTAATTTTTCTACATTAATCCCTCAATTTCATTGAAATTTCTTGCATATTTCAAGCCAATGCCTTCGCCATTGTCTTCAAGACATGGGCTGAGTTTGGAAATTTTGACGTTTTTTTTTTTTTTGAAACTGAGGGATACTATGCCCCTTAGTTGGTTTGAAAATTGGCAAAAATGTGTTTAAAGCACAATTGTTTCGAAATCATTGGTTTGCAAATTCAAGTATAGAATTTCTTGAGATGCAAAGCATTAATCGGATCAGGGATTTCGACTCCATCGGCGTCAATCAGCCGATAAGAATTGTGAGGTAGAACCTCCTTGACGACATAAGGTCCTTCCTAGTTCGGTGCCCATTTTCCTTTAGGTCTACTCCTGAGTGGAACTATGGATCTTAAAACAAGATCATTTACCTGAAATTTTCTTTCAATGACTGATTTGGCATAATGTCGGGCGACTTTCTTATGATAGACTTCGGCATGCTCTGTCGCTTGTAGTCTTTTCTCGTCTAAGAGGTCTAATTGAGCAAGTCTCTTTTTTTTATACTTGCTAATTGGGAGTTCAATGAGAGCAGCAAATTTCGTTGCTGGTTTTTTGACATGTAATGGAAGGACACTACATGTTGTCCTTCGACTGTTTCTAAGGTGATTGCTTCGACCCATTTGGTGAAATAATCTGTAGCTGCAAGAAAATACCTGTGTCTATTTGAGGCAGGCGGATTGACTGGTCCGACCACGTCGAAGGCCCACATGGAGAATGGCCATGGTGAGCTGACCGGATGAAGGTACGCTGCAAGAGCATGAATTGATGGTGCATGCAACTGACATTTGATGCATTTCTTGACAAATTGGTGACAGTCTCTTTGCATTGTGGGCCAATAGTACCCTGCTTTGACTATCTGCTTGACGAGGGTCTGATACCCTACATGTCCCCCACAAATTCCTCCATGGGCTTTTTGAATGACTTCTAGTGCCTCATTTGCATCGAGACATCTAGCATATTCTGTGCTGAATCCTCTTCTGTATAGGATGTCGACTAAAATGAAATATCTTGAAGACATGTGTCTCAAAACTCTTTGCTCCTTTCGAGATATTTCTGGTGGAAGTGTTCCAGTTTGGAGAAAATCCTTGATGTTCTGATACCGTGGTGTTTCTCTACTTTCTGCTTGCAATACCTATTCTGGTATGACAAAAGATGGTTGTTCGAGTCTTCCAACTTCAAAAGATCTGATAGATTCTCCAGGTTTGAAGGCAATGGTAGAGCCTAAACTGGCTAAACCGTCTGCTATTGGGTTAAATTCTCTTTTGATATGTAAGAGTTGATATTCCTTGAACTGTCTTAAGAGGGAAGCTCCTAACTCTTGATATGGGATCAATTTCTGATCTTTGACTTGCCAATCTCCATTGACCTAACTGACAGCTAAGAGAGAATCTCCAAAAATGTGAACTCTCTGCACTCTAAATTTGAGGAACATTTTGAGTCCTTGGATTAGGGCCTCGTACTCTGCCATATTATGCGTGCATAAAAAATTCAATTTGAGAGAGTAATGAATCATTTCCCTTTCTGGTGTAATGAAAAGTATCCCAATGCCTGCCCCAGCTGTGCTCTTAGATCCATCAAAGTACATCTCCCAAATCGGCTCTGGTTCAGTTGTTAGGATTTGCTCATTTGGAAAATCATCATTTGTTCTAATTTCTTCATGTAGAGGAAAATCTGCCAATTGGTCTGCAATGGCTTGCCCCTTGATTGATTTTTGTGACACATATTCTAAATCATATTGCATCAGCAAAACCTGCCTCTTTACTATCCTTCCATTCAGAAATGGCTGTTCAAGGATATATTTGAGTGGATTAAGTTTGGATAAAATTTTAACTTCGCATGCCAATAGGTAATGTCTTAATTTTTGACACATCCATACCAAGGCCAAGCAAGTTTTTTCCATGTGCGAGTAGTTCTTTTCATATTGCACAAATGTCTTACTGATGTAATAAATAAATGGCATGTTCTATTCGACATCCTTCTTTATATTGAGCCAAAAATCACCACAAACTGAATTGTTGACTGTGACGTAAAGAAGTAGAGGTTTCCCCAGAATTGGTGGTTTTAAAATTGGTGGACAAAGAAGACACTGCTTGATCTTTTCAAATGAGACTCGACATTCATGTCCTCATTCAAACTTGACTCCTTTCCGTAGTAAATGGTTGAAGGATTCACATCTCATGGCAAGATTAGATATAAACCTTCTAATTGACTGAACTCTGCCTTGCAAGCTACGTAGCTCCTTGAGATTTGTTGGTGGCAGCATTTCGATGATCGCCTTTGCTATGGAGGGATCCTTTTCGATTCCCTTTTTGCTAACCATAAATCCCAAAAGCTTACTAGATTCCACACCAAATACACATTTTTGTGGATTCAACCTAAGCTTATACTGTAAGAGTCTATCAAAAATTTGAGAAAGAATATTGATGTGATTTTCCCTTGTTTTTGACTTAATTAGTAGATCATCTACATATGCATCCATGATCTGATGCATTTGATCATGAAAAATAGCTGTCATGGCTCTTTGATATGTTGCCCCAGCGTTCTTCAAATCAAACGGCATTACCGTATAGCAAAAAGTGCCTCATGGATTGTAAACGATGTTTTGGCTTGATCTTGAGCAGCCAGTTTAATTTGGTTATAGTCAGAATATCCATCCATAAAGGAGAACAAAGCGTGGCCTGCAGTACTATCGACCAACAAGTCGATGTTTGGAAGTGGGTAGTCATCCTTTGGTGTAGCCTTATTTAAATCTCTTAAATCGATGCAGAGCCGAATTTTGCCATTTTTCTTTTGGACCACCACAATGTTTGCTAACCATTCAGGATAGTCGATTGCTCGGATGAACCCTGCCTTTAGTAGGTCTTCTAGGCCTTCCTTAACTTGCCCCTCAAGACGAGGGTCTAGTTTTCAAAACTTATGTTTGATTGGCTTGCATTATGGTTTCAATGGTAGTCGATGCTCGACTAATTTTGTATCGAGTCCTGACATGTCATCATAAGTCCATGCAAAGGCTTCTTGATGCTCTTTGAGGAAGTCTATCAACTCTTTTCTTTCACCGGCTGAAAGACTTGTTCCGATTTGCAAAATCTTTGGGTTCTCTTCCATGCCAATATTAATTTCCTCAATTGGATCATTCATCAAAGGTGACGGTTGATCTTGCTTTCTTATTTGGATGAACTCTGGACACTGTCTCAGTGAATTCTGGATTTACCTCCTTAAAGACTTTTGTTGTTTGATCCTCAGATGCCATCCTAAAGAATATAAAGAAGTTAGATGAGATTTGAGATATTGTACATGAAAGTAAATTGCATATGTCATTGCATCTTTGAAGGTATTACAAAATGAAGACACTTCGCCTATTTGGAGTACAATGATAACAAAATAACAAAATGATGACTAGATGACAAAATGATAGCAAATTTATTGATTCAGTTTGATGGTGAACATCTGCCTATGGTATTGCTCTTGACAAAAGGTATTGGCTTGAATTCTTCCTCGGTATCCACTTTTTCATAGCTTTGGCATCCTAAGGCTTGAGTGCCTCGTTGTCCTGTCAAGGTAACTGGTTCCAAGATTCCATTTTCATGTTTGCCAAGACCAGTAAATGGCTGGTAGCCATGACGTATGAATAAATCCAATCCTTTCTCATTCTGGCAAAATTTCTTGAATAACGGATGACTTTTGTAACTTGTTTCAGGTTTGGTACCGTTTTTCACCCACACCTGTTTCTTTGGTTTCTAAATGGCCAATCTGCTAAGACTTTGAGATATTTCTTTTTCTTTGCAGACTCGAATACTAGGTACCTCAATTGTATATGTTGGTACTAGAATCATTGGGTGCACAAGCCGACTCTCTCTATCCTCTGCATAGATGGTTATAGTATTCCTATTGTGAGTCTATTTGATGCATTGATGTAGAGTGGGAGGAACTGCATTGGTAGCATGGATCCACGGTCTGCCAAGCAATAGGTTGAATGAGGGTTCTATATCCACCACATGAAATAAAACCCGATGATACGTCTCAGAGATATTCAGATCTAGACATATACATCCTAGGCATGGTTGTCCTGTTCCATCATATCCATGGATGAAAATCAACAATGGTGTATAGTCAGCCTGTCTTATGCCTAACTCACGAGCTGTTTGTTGTGGACAAATGTTCAGGCTTGCTCCACCATCAATTAAAACATGAGAAACTCTGGTTCCCCTTGTTTCTACTACTATCTGCAAGGCATCATTATGCAATGCACCTCCAATTGGTAGATCTTTATCAGAGAACATGATCAGACCATTTTCACATAATTCAAATGCCCATCTATTTCCTTGGTTAAAGCTAAATCCTCCCTTCCTGACTTCGGGTAAGGGGTCTAATTCCTTGAAAATGGATTCCAATGATTCAGGGTCGCACACTTGTGACTTCTGATCAATCTCTATCAGATGGTCTTGTTTAACCAGTCCGGTTTGTGCATTGATGGATCATTTATCATGTTTGAAAAGTAATCCAAAGAAATCCAGGGACGCTATATCCCTTTTGTTTGTCACCATAATTTGACGACCTGTTGAAAATCTGACCATCGAAACTATTCATTTTCCATGTTTAAGAAAATGGTTTTTGAGAATGTCTGGTTGTTCGCTGACTTCTTTGATGATTTCTTTATCTACTGCATCTTGCACAATATTTTTAAGTACAAGACAGTCTTCTGTTCGTGTCCTGGAGCACGATGAAATTTGCAAAATTGCTCTTCCATAATCGGTGGGGGGTTGGAGACTTTTTGGAGAAACAGAGTACCTCTTTCGATCAACATGTGCATGACCTCTTCATAACTCTGTTGTAATGGGGTGAATTTCCTATCGTATCCCCATCCATGATGTTTATTTTTAGTGCCACTGCTACTGCCACTAGCTCTGTCCATTAGCCCTTTATTCTTGGGATATTCTGGCCTCTCTTTCTTGAAGGTGGCGGCGTTGGCTACGACGTTGGCTGGAGCATTTTGACTCCTACTATTCTTCTTTGTATCTTCTCTAACCTTTACCTGGATGACAACATCAAAAGCTCCATTTTCAATTCCTGCTTCAATGCATTCTGCCCTTTTGGTGAGATCGATGAAAGACTTTATTGGAGCATTGGAAATGAGGCACCTTAATGGTTGTGTCAAATTGTTTACGATGTGTCCCAATGCATGGGATTGAGAGATTGGGTCTCTCATCTTCTTGCAAGAAAACCTCCATCTTTGAATAAAATCTCTCACATTTTCACCTGGTCTCTGCTTCAGATAGCATAGTGTGGTGATCGTTGGTGCAGTTTTGACGTTTTGAATGAACCTTTCAATGAAAAGGTTGATTAACTTATCAAAATTCTTCAATTCCACTGGGTAGATGTGTTCCTGATACCACTGTGCTGCAATTCATTCTAGGCTTCTGGGGAAACATCGAAAGAGGGCCCTGTAATTGTGGCGGAATTTGTAGCATTCAACAAAGAACATAGCCAAATGTGCCTTTGGGTCTCCATGACCATCAAATTTGATAAATTTCTTGGGCAAGTTTTTTATGTGCTTGTCATTTTCGAAGCTTTCGTTGAAATCTTCGCACGTAAAATTCCTTTTATTCTTGCCTTTGAGTTGAACTGCGTTCAACTTCTTTTCAACTTCCTGAATTTTTGTTTTCCAGGATTCTCCCTTCTTCTTTTTCTTGGGAGTTTTTGGTTCTTTCTCACTGCTGGATTCTGTTGTAGTATCTTCAGAAGAGTCGGAACTACTTGATGAATACTTCTTTGTCTTCTTCCTTTTATTTTTGGCCTTTTCTGCCTGAGCTTGTTCTTCATTGAACATAATCATGTATCTCAGAAATCTTCTATATTCTTCAAATTCTGGATCATTCATTTCTAGCTTGGGAGGTGTTTCTGAGGAGGATTCTTCTCTCTTGTCTCCCATAAAAGTTTGCTCTAGCTCCATTTCAATCCTTCTTCTTTGTTGCCTTTTGGTTTCGACCATAAAGCGGATATTCACCTTGCAAGAAGAAAAATTAAAAAATGTTAGGATGTGAATTGATGAGAGATGACAAATTTTGATTGCATATTGAAAGAAAGTTGAGAATGACAAAACTTGACAAAGTTCAACATAACTTGACAAAACTTGACAAATTTTGGCTTGACAACATTGAACTAGACATGACAATCTAAGACAGAAGGATAGATGGGCGGACTTCATCCCACCATTTTACATATTCGGGACCCATTCCTGGACCAAGGACAAGATACAAGTGAGCAAATGATTCCCAACGTTGTTGGGCATAGGTGTATATCCCGGACCACTCTTCAGTGTCTAGTTCACACTCCACGATGGCTCCTTCCGACTCAATTAGATATGCCTTCCTTTGACGCAGTGAGAATTGCCTGAGGCAACGCTCTGGATGACATTCGACTATGAAGAATGGCCCCAATAGAAGACTTCCTCTGACTGGGTTGTAGGTGTATCTTGACTTGATGACTTCCCAATCAAAGAAGTCCCAAATGATGGTGGAGTCATCCACTTCCTCCATCTTCCTACGGTAGTACTCCATACTGGATAACTGGCTATTAGTGTTGAAGATATTGATGTCCATCTTTCTCTAGAAAATGCCAACTTCGTTTCCCTGTGAGTTTACGAATCACTTCTAGAGTTTTGACTTGACCTTGGTTTACAAGGAACTGGTCTTCAATTGGACCTCTTGGATCACCTTTTGGCTCTGGCAAACCCATAATGTTGGAGAACTCATCAAGAGTGATTGCCATTTCACCCCATGGAAACCAGAATGTGTTGGTTCTTGGGTTCCATCTTTCAGCAATTGCGTGGATTAGATTGCCATTGAAAGGTTGCATGGCAAGACTGACTGCTTCTTCAAGACTGCAATCCTCTAAGTGGTCCGGGTACATGCACCGAAAAGTTGGGTACCATGAAAGATACCACTGAGGTAGGTAGACTCCACTTGGGATGATGCGAAGTCCGGATCGGCCTTGACATGACCCAAATAGGATGTGATCATATGAGAAAATGCTTTCTGTGTCCATCTAGAGAAGAGAAAGTATTGGACTTTGACATGGATTGACCCAATAGAGACTCAAAAAAGGCTTTGACATTGGGTTTGGACATGGGTTTAGAGGCAAAGTAAAACATCATATGCATCCAAGCAATTAATGAAAAATTGATAATGCAATCCCTAGGACTCTTGGCTGTATGCATTGTTTTGAAAATTGGTCTTGGAACCTATGGAGAATAAATGGGTAAATGGTTCTTTATTTATCCAAAATTTATGGTATGCCTATATACCAAGTTTATGGTACTGACATAGACTCCTCCAAGGGTTTTCTAGATTTGGGCTCTCCATTTCTCCTTGTTCACCCATTGATATACCGGGACTATTGTCCGTTTCGGTACTAATGGGGGGACTTCTCAGTCCAATTGGGTGGTCCAGTTGTAAGGCTATATCTTGGACTAATGTCCTAGAAATAGCCTAGCAACATGATGACCGTGATATGATATAGGTAAGGATTTGTTTTTCAAAATTCATGAGAAGATGTGAAATAGATGGCTCTATTGCATACATTCCTAAGAGATAGATTTGAAATTTTGAGAGCATACATGGGCTGTATACAATCCCTAAATTGAGGAGGGGTAGGATAAATTGAAATGAAAGAGGTTCATGAAATCTCCTCAATGTACACTACATGATGTCGGTATGCATTTTTGCGAATTTTTTTTATGCAATTGATGTCTCATATATGATCCAAATAAGTCCTTAGACAAACAATGACGGGTCCCACCGGGTGTGCCATCTGTTTGCACCCCTCTCTTTTTTTAAGGAGGTCGAAATGCGAGTCAGCAAACTTCTTTTAAAATTAAGATTTTGAGAAAATTTTCAAGAGAAATGGATCCGCCCATCGGTACGAGCTCCAACCGTTCCTGCCGCCTTTAACAGGAGTAATTAGACCAAAGACTAAGGATCATTTGGATCATATACGAGTTATTGATGCAAATCCTAGGTGCTTGTGCATTGAGGTTTTCGATTCAAGAACCGAAATTCATTTTTGAATAAATGAATTTGAATATTGGGGGGTCTTCAAATTGGTTTAGAACCTTTGTATTCGATTTGAAATACATAATTCTTGATGATTTTGAAGATTTGGAATTGAGTTCTTCGTTGTGAACTCTAGGTGATGATGATCATCTTATGATCAAAATTGATTTTGAACTCTTGTCAAATCATGTGATTTGTAGAATTCATTCTTTTGAAAGAACATGGGTTCCAAATCATTAGAAAGCATGTTGTTTTTCAAACGCACTTTGGCCAAAAGATTATGAATGCATTGCTTGTGTTTTCTTTTGAAGTTAAGTGAGGCTTACAAACTCTCATTACAATATGACTTGGTCACTTTTTGCAACACAAATTTGAATCACTTAACGTCTTGAGAATGTGCATGTGGTGCTATTGATTTTGAGTGAAGGTGAATGCATGAAACGGGAAGGAAAACTATATGGAATATTCATTCTTCTCCCTCTCATAATCTCTCAAAGTCCATATTGCACGTCATACAATCTATGCATAAAGATTGATTAAAATGTAGGACTTTCTCTATATGTACTTATTATATGATTAAGCACACGAATTAGAGATGTAGTCCATAAGCTTGAGGCTTGACATAAAATTTATCAAAATGATGAAAATATATAAATGATGCCAAGTTCAATCTTTGAAATGGATGGGAGACGTGGATGACATCCACTTTTGTCTCAAAATAGCTAAAAATCAGACCTTGTGTTGATTTAGATAGCTGAAAATTGTAGACAATGATTCCAATGAAGGGCTTGTTTCTTAGATAGAAATAAGAAGTCTTTCAAATAGATTCAAATTCCAGATTTGATAGAAATGAGATCGTCAACTCTTTTGGATGATTCTAGGATACTTGGTATTTCAAATATGTAAACTTTGACATTCTTAAACCAATTACTATGAAACATGGTCTGATTTCAATAACATACATACATCTTACGTATGGATTTGCTGAAATTAAGTAAAAATGAAATGAAAATGATTCATAGCCTTGCACTAGGAAAATCAATAAAAATAGCCCATTTCCTTAAAAACCGATTTGAAAACATGTTCCAACCTGATTTTAAGAGAGGAATGTAATTTTTTACAAGAAATCAGATACATATATGTACATATATAACATGTATACATATACGTACCTTACTTTTCAAAATAAAATTTTATCAAGGGACCGCATGATTCATGAATCATGAGGATTCATGGTTGGGTTCTTTCATGTAGGAAGATTGAAAACTTGTTTCACATCTCCCCTACTACCCCTGATTAATTAAATTGAAAGACATGAATCAAAATGACTGTGAATAAGAAATAAAATAAAACAATGCTCAAGCGTATTCATCCAGCATTTCGCCGTGCAAGGGTGGATCACATTCATAAGAACGTATCAATCCCTTATAGGCATTTTCATCATACATGATGCAGCAAAATCACTCTCTCACCGTCGGATTCTCTCATGGTAGGGAGTTCAAAATGATATTAAGTTGATTCCTTTGAATGGGACGTGGCCTTGGGGCCTATTTCAAAATTTGATACGTGGGTTCATATTTAAGAAAAACCGACATATGCATGCATTATGCATTAACATGTACATTGAAGCGTAGGTTTCCATTAGCTGGACATCATTCTCAGCCATAAGCAAATGAAAATAAACCCTCCCACGAATTGCTGGAATTGAAATAAATCAACAATAAGCTAAAGTAGAAGAGAAGTGAGTTAAAATCACCTACCTTGCGGTCGGTCTTGATGCTTGTCCTTCGTCTTCACTTGTTTTCTAAATCGAGCAATCCTAAACAAGAACCCAACTGTGGATTCAAGCTTAGCAAAGCTAGAATAAGAAATAGCTTGCTTGCTGGAATTTAGAATGGAGAATGAGAGAGCTTCTCTCCACGAAAATCCTAAGTAAGGGTTCACTTAAGCACCATAACTTAGCAAACTCGATAGAGAGAATGAAGAAGAAAATGAGAGAAAGGGGAGAAGAAAGCTTGGAGGAATCTTCTTGCTCCTCCTTGGCTTCTCTCTCCAAGCTCCTTGGCTGCAACACTTGATGAAATATTCCAAAAATTCGTCCCCCTCCTTGGTGGCCAAGGGGAAGGTTATATAAAGGAGGAGGTGAGTTCAACCACCTTCTTAACTCACCTTGGGAACTTGCTTAAGACCTTGGGGACTTGTAAAATGAGTTAAATAGGCTTTAAAGACTCTAATTGACCATTTCTCAGCCCATTTCCATGAGCTAGGTGGGCTGGGCTAGGTTTGGTCAACATGGGTTCAGACCTAGGTGACCAACTTGACCAAAATTTTAGACGAAAATGCCATTGCATTGGGTTTTGCCCTTATTTTGTACTATTTATTTATTTTTTGTTTGAAATCGAGCTTGTAAGGTTAAAACCTAGTTACTAAGCTCCAAACGCCATTGAATTATGATAATTAAATTTAAATTTTAATAAAATTTGAAAATTTTATCAAATTTGGTTCGAAAAGGTTACTTTCGTCCAAAACTTGATTGAAAATGGATTTCAACTGAATCAAACTTTCACTTGAGAAATTCAATTTAAATTTGGTATTTGATTCATGCATTTGACAAATTAAATTGTTTATTTGTCTTTCTTAAACCAATTTGGGCTTTTTAATCTCAATTTGACCGCAGAAGGGCAAAATTGTTCAAATTGATCAATTTCGACCAATTGACCAAAGTCAAAGCTCATTTGCGAGTAGTTTGACTTTGTTTGAGGTAATTTGATAAATTTGGTTCTAGAAAGCTCTTCATTGAGCTAAATTGTACTTTGACTGAGTTTAGTCAAAGTGGGTTTGGTTCGGTCAAAGTCTATTTTCGTCTATTAATTGGATCATGAGACAGACTTAGGTTTTGACTATGTTGAGTCCGTGCTGACCAAACCTAGCTGGAATTGGCACCACTTTTGGGTGCACCCGGGTCAAACCTACTTGGATTAAGTAGGTTAGGTGAGTTTGACCAGTATAGTAATTGCTTCCTTGAAAATGATTTTTTTTTTTTAAGGAGGACCTGGTTAAAGAAGAGAGAGAAACATAAATGTTTCTCTTTTCCTAGGTTTCTCCTTTATTTCTTCTTGAAAATGACTTTTCTTCAATATTTGTTTATTTTATTTTTTTTTTAAATGGAGGGGCGCGTGGCCCCTGGGGGCTCTTGACCACACGGGCTAGGTGGGGCCCACACGTGGGTCCCGTGTAGCATTCTAGACTCAATTCTTGGATCTAAGTCAAAATTTAAATTTTACAATTGGATTTGGACTTGTAATCCTGCATGGGGATTCGTGTCCCGAGTTAAATTCACGATTTGAATCTAATTATTCTTTAGATTCGAAATTGGCTTTGAAATTGCAAATTTTCACAATCCTTTTGTGAAATTTTCATATTGCTTCAATTTTGATGTTGAAAAATTTGGGGCGTTAACAATATATATATATATATATATATATATATAACCGTACTCAATCAACTGGTATCATGGAATGCGCCATTTGTGACTGTTTTTAGCATCACACAATATGAAAACACCATCCAACATAAAGGTTGGTCATTTGTGTGTGTGTGTGTGTTTGCAAACACATAGGAGAACGAATGCTCTGTTCATTCAAAGTTGTCAAAATCCTAACCTAATGTTATTTGAAAAAAAAAGAAAAAAATTAATGACCGTCAGGTTCCTTGGGACCTTGATAGGTAGAGTTCCAAGCCCGAGCCCGATCCGTTAGTACCGGGCTGGGCCATTACTGATAAAACCAGCCCGATAAATGGTTTTATGGTACATGGGAATGGGTCTGAGTCGAGCTGAGTATCGGGTACCTACCGGTGGCCCGGCCTGTGCCGAGGCTTAGTTGTGATGACACCGATAACATCAATGAACTTATACTCCAATCCACTAATCACAACATGATCCACCTAACCAATCTTATATATATATATATATATATATATATATATAATTGGAACCATGTACCGTGTAGATGATCGTCAAAAGGTTAACATCCCAACGAAGCTCCCATCCAGATGGATCCCGATCTGTGATAGGGGCAACACATGTAGATTGAATGGCTGCAAACAGGTTCAAGAGGGCTGAACTCGAGTAAGGGTGCGGATATCTCTTGCTTATCTTAGCCTGCGTAGAAAACCTATCACATAAATTGAGAAAGGAAAACACAAGAATTGGAAATTGGTTAAAAATTTTGAAAAATGATATTTCGGCCCCTGAAATTCTACAAATCAAACCTACAGCGGCTGCACCAACCTCGACTCCAGGGATCAAAATTGCACTAAATATGGTTAACAAATTACATTTGAATATTGTACACTATATACAGAGCCTTCATCGCCTCAGTGCAGCAGCCTGTCCACCCGACAGAGCGCACTAATCCTTCAATGGCATGAGACCAACCAGGCAAAGACCAAAACGCGAGGTATCTCCAGCAGTCAGCCTTCATTTGGACATGAAATTAGTTAATGGAAAATTAATCACCATCAGACAAGTATACAAGGGCAGCAGGATTTGAAGCCGATGGATAGGATGGCACTGGCATTACAGGTCTCAGATTCAGGCTTGTGCATGGCATCTGGAGTTCTCCAACACTTGGAAGGGGCACAAAGGAAGGTCCACTACCGTCATTTGATATTGGGTGTGTGTGATGAGCTGCAGAACCATATGGACCATTTACAGATTGCTGGAATGGTGCTAGGGTGGAAATATTTCCTACAGCAAAAGAATAAGAGCTTGCCATTTTAGTCATTTATTGAACACCTTCAGTTTAATTTTTTTAATTTTAGATATGAACAAACACGGCAATAGAATGCATAAACCTGACCACATATTTAGAGTAAAGAAAACAGATCAAAAGTTTTCTAATGACCTGCCAGCACCATCGCTAAAAAGTTATTCACTAATAGCTCTTCAACTTCGTTGGTGAAACTTTCTTTTTATTGACGGGTCATTTTCATACCGTCAGTAAACCTCATGTTCTTGTAGTGGTATATTTGTCATTTTGCCTGGTAGGTTGAATTGGGATTCAGATACCAGCAGTTAATTAGGAGTAACATGCATTGGGAACTAGGAGGTGGGACAGAACTGGTTTGATACATTAAGCCATGGGAATACGTTTTAAATGGTGATCGGGTTAAGTATACTTATTACTGGTGACCTAAACCCCCAAAATACCACTTAACAAGAAAAAGTGGAATCTCTCTCTATATGAACAAAAAAGTAAATATGATCAGACGAAATCGATGTATGGGGCTCGAGAGCGCTCGAGCAAAAAAAAGGGGAGAACACTCTCCGTAAGAATAAAAATTACAAGGGAATTAACACAAGGCCTTTGACCGAGTTCTTGTATGATTTGTTGTTAATCAAAAAAAAAAAAGGAATACATTTACTATAACCAATGTTTTTAATAAGGCTACATAAGTTTTATTTTTTTAAGAAAAAAATTACAAACTATTTTAGTTTCTTTATGCAAACATATATATCCTGATAAAATCATGTTGTTTTAGAAAGAAAAATGAAAATTCCTTAGAACGAGAGAGGGTAACTAGAGTACAAAAATGTTGTAATTCCGTTCCCATTATTGTTGTTGTTATTCCTGAGAACAGAATCTTACTGTTGGCCTGTATTAGTTAACTAGGACTTGAAGAAATAGCACTCTGGTGTTTCTCCTTATGCGGGCATCTAAATTCTTACCCACCTCGGTGAAAAGCAATGAATGGATGAAAGGAGTGAGAAAGTGTGCATTGAGTAGGTGAGGAATTAAACAGGGGCGGAGCCAAGGGGGGCCCTCATGGGCCTTGACCCCACCTCAAAAAAAAAAAAAAAGATTTACATATAAAATTTTACTTGTCGTATATTAAAATTTTGAAAAAACGATATTTCAGCCCGTGTAAAGAGAAAATGAGTTAAATCCAGTGGTGGAGAGAGAAAAATCACTCGTATAGAAATACTCATATGTAAAGCACCAATATATATATATATATATATATGTATATATATGTCCTTTCAAAACAAAAAAGTAATTTAAGTTGACAAGTGATTCCGCCACGTTTAAACCGGAGAATGGTGAAAAATCAATTCAATTTATAAACCAATGTATTAGCTCCAGGTGTCATACGTTATTTCTTTTTAATATTATTCTTAAATGATTTTGAAGGCTTTGTTACTAGAGGTGGGCATCGGGTCGGGCCGGGTCGAGCCCGACAACCCAAAATTCGGGCCTGTTCCCGTGTGTGGCCCGGGCATGATATTCAGGTAGAGGGTCTGGGCCGGTCCTGACTGGCCCATCTCGGTTATAATAAAAAAAAATTATAAAATATTTTTTGAATAAAAATTGTATTTTAAATAATAAATATATATTATTAAATTAAAAATGTATGTTTTTAATATTATGGATCTAGCCCCATCGGCCTGAACCAGGCCTGCCCATCGGGCCTCATTCTTACTTCAGCACCAATGGGTTTGTGTGGGCAGTTGCCCACAGAGGCCAATTTGTGGCGTCCCGCCTGTCCCTTGCACTTAATCCGAATTTCATATGAAATGGAGTAAGAAAGCAAGACTTTGTCTCACTTACCATTGTCAAAGAGAGATCACACGCTGAAACAAATTTAGTGTTCGAGCACCTGAAAGTGCACAAAAAGTGCACAAAAAAAATCCTATGCACAGAAAGTGCAGAAAAAGTGCATGGAAATTAATAAGGCTCTCTTCTCCTTTTTTTTAGCTAGCAAATTAGAGTTAGGCAGAACCCCCCAATTTATACCAACATGGCGGCACCCATTGCAATAAGAATTGGTCCAAATCAGCATGAATTGGCGAAGAAAACTCAATCAGATGCAAGGGTCAAGTCCAAGAGTCCAAAAAATCCACCAATTTTTTTGTAGAATGGCCTGAGTTGAGAGTCAATCAGCCAATCCAGAAAGAATCACCCATCATTTAGCCCAACTCCATAGATGCACTTACAACAGAAATTATAGTTGTAAGTTATTACGAAAGAAGTAATACAAACATCAAATCATCCCATATCTTATAGAACATAAATGCCAGAATCCAGTGATGCTATTAACAACATGTTCTAGCACTCCAATTATCATCAATTTTTGAATAACATGTAAAGAAAAACCAGCACTACCCCATGAGGAAAACTCAACTACAAAACATGTAAAAGCTACCTTAAGCCATCTGCAGTACCATAAGCAACGCTAGAAACTAGAAACACGGAGTTACTTTTAGTAAAAACAAAAAAATGTACAAAAGTCAATTTTTGCAGACCACTAGTGCACATTGCATGGCCAATATAACACCATTGCACATCTAGTGTAATTTTTGTAGTGGTAAAGGAGAGAAATAAAGAAAGGATGACGTATACGCTTTGAAGATGGAGGACCTCCTCCGCCTCTCTTTCTCTCTCTCTCTCTCAATCTCTTAGCAACAATGCATCACAAAAATAGTTTTTCTTTTTCCGTCCTTTTTTCCATTTTTTTGCTCATACAATACCACACAGACATATCACAACAGTTCCCTTGGAGAAGTCTTGAGAGAAAGGTGCCCTTGGAGCATGATTCCAGTCTGACTTGAAGAATAGAGTTCAATTCCCTGAAGCGCACTCTCTTGGCATGATCAGATAGGGATCTGTTGAGACTTTAAGTTGTAGGACGATGCAGAAGACAAGTAAGCGGCTTTTTCCAGGCATTCACATTGTCCATGAGCTTTTTATTTTCCTTGGATTGTCTTCTTCCCTTCTCCTTCATTAGCTGAACCAACAGCAGGAAGTGTGGACATGAGAGAAAAACCCAATTTTTGATCCTAACAAGGGAACCCTCCATGGGCTCTTCCCATATTCTGAAAGAGAGATGCCTATAGTTTTTTAATGCATTTGACAGAAAGACAGAACACCAAGCTCATTAAGCAAACGTGTGCACCAGCATGGTATTATTTAGGGAAATAAAAGGTGTGGAGCTCGTGAGCGTTTAACTTCTATTTCCTAAATGATCATGTTCAGTACCACCATGTTGGAGCTGGAGTGTTTACCTTCTTAATGAGCTTGGTGTTGGGCCTGTTTAGGTTCAAACATTATACCAAGACTGATAAAACAACATCTATCTTTTGGAATATGGGAAAAGCCCATTGTTAGGATTTTTGATCTTTTGTCATGTCTTTCTCTCCTTGCACACTTTTTTTTTCTAATATGGATACTGATGAACATGGACCCCGTTATGATTCCCATCTGAATTGAAGAATTGTCATCTCTTTAGTATCTCTGTAGTTTATGGTCCACCTTTAAGCTCAAAACAAATCTTACTAGACGAAAGTCTTACGGTGATCACAACAAAAGACAACTGCCCTAGGGAAATATGCAGGTGCCATTTCAACAGAGGGAAATGGCATTTAGGTTTTGACAACCATATCAGATGTTGGACATGAGACGTTCACGTTGAAGGCAGTCAAGAGTGCAAAACCTCAGCAAACAAACCTCAGTCTATATGTACCTAACCCCAGTGTGTCTATATCCCAGGAAAAAAAACACAGCAAGAAAAAAACAAACAAACAAACAAAAGAAAAGGCTCATTGGAGACTAATATAAAAGCTGGCATAAATGAGAAATATCAAAGAAAGAAAACTCTTCACCATCAACTGCCTGCCAACAAACCTAGCAGAGGAGCCAGATACTTCTATCCAAGTCTTTCAGAACAGTGAAAATGCTGATAGCGTAAAAACAATAAAGAAAAGAACATGGAATGTATTGGCTGCCATATCTGCCAGGCTGCAATGCATCTTCAAGTTATTAGATTTGAATAATATTGCTTGGAAAAGCATAGGTAAAACAGCACTGAAACACATCATTTAAATGCATGGAAATGGATAAACAAAATAATCTTCTTGATGGTGCAGTAAGTGGTAAGCAATACCACCAACAGGAATAAACTGACCACCTAAATATTGAGATCCCTTCCATTTCCCAAGCAATTTCTCTTTTACCCAAAATATTTAATGAGTATTAAAATCTACCTCAAGCCGATGCTATCAAGCTTCTTGAAGGGACCTCTTAACATCCCTAGGATATGAACATAGAGGTTGGAATCTCGCATGTGCAAAAGACAAAAGATTTTCACATTTGATACTTGAGATTTTGGCCCCCATAACTCTATAATTCTTGATAGGTATCCTTTCTTTTATTCTTTTTTTTTAGCACTTACGAGGTTTGCTTGGAGGAATTAAAAGGGGGAGGAATCTCTAAAAGGAAATCACTGTGAGATAAACAATCAAATGATTATAAAAAATAAAATCCCACAAAGAAGCATATCAAAAACACAAAAAAAAGCACGTAGGCCTGGTTACAAGGGATATGGCATGGCAAGCACAAAAACATGACATCATGGAATATCAGTCATGAGAGTTCCACGTTCAGGTCCAAGTTCAATAAGGTTCACTTTCTCTGATTGCCCATCTGTTCCCAAAGGCATACACTCCATATGCCAATCATCTACATTAGGAGTACCACTAATAAGTTCTAACTTCTAACATGCCAAAACCAGGGCACCAATCCATCAAGTCTCTTGGTAGGACAAAACCATAATCACATATACAATTTCTAACATTTGCAATCAATATATCACATTCCATGTTTTAATTACAAAAAATGGGGAAAAAAATTTGGAGGCAACAATATCACTAATGATTCCCATTTCACCCAGAACAACGAAGACAAAACCTTTCCCATATATATATATATATATGGTTTGTTTGATAAAGGGAAAGGTTTTGTCTTGGTCTATTCCAATTGCTTTGGATCTAACTAAACCCATTTACATTCCAAGCACTTACCTGGGTGTCGAAGTCATGTTTGGAAGATTTGACATCAGCGGCACGCATTAGTAGGTACAAGCACCTCACCCATGGTTGCACCCATTATCTTCTCCATAAATACTGCACCCACCATGTCATGAACTACTCATGAATATACACATATCAGAGAGAGAGAGAGAGAGAGAGAGATAGAGAGAGAGAGATGTTGCTCTCATTACTCTTGCTGGAAACCCAGTGCAGCCGGTGATTAAGATGCTCTAAACTATGAGCAATGTTGTTCAGAGTAGCCATTGGTATCTCATATTGAATGAGTAATAGAGCTTTCTCCTGCTCTCACACTGTGTGTCCCTCTGCAACCTGTAACAGAAAAGACAGAGAAGGCCAGTTCACTATATTGCTGGTTCAGCTTCGTGATCGAACGTACCTCTCTATTTACAGCTGCAGATGCTTCTTCGTTGTTTGCCCAAGCAATTCAAGTGAAATACACTCATGTCCACGTCAAGCAAACACTTTTGGAAACACATTTGATGGGGTCTATGCATGTTAAGGTGGCCGCATCTGGCACCTTTCCCTGTGGCCACAATTCCCTTATCATCACGCTAGGGAGCATTTCATCTAGAAAACCATCATGGTGTTGCTTACATTAGCTAATGCTCCTATGGAAATTCTTTTGAGTGAAACAGTGGGAAAGTCAAGTCGCCATGAAAGGGGCCTCTCTCAACTAAGAAGCAAGATCCAAAGCCACTCATTTTCTTTTAAATAAATGAATATGGGCAAAGAAAGTCCAATTGACATCCAACTAAAAACCTGCCCCCTTTTTCCTCAATGAAGTCTGAAACCTAAGAATGTCACACATTATTATAATACAGCGACACACAAGAGCACCACTAGCATTACATTTACAAGTCAGACAAAACTTGAGAAATAATTTAAAATGAAAAAAGAAAGACTAATTTGCAGTTCTTTCATCTTTACTTCCCTAACCTTTCTCTTAACTATCATTAAACCAAAAGAATGAAATACACAATAAAATAACAAAAGAATGAAAAAGAAACATATTAGCGACACACACACACACCTGTGCAACCATATCCTCTATATATATATATATCTATGTGCATGTACATTACATATATTAGTGTGCTAATATATGTCTTACATATATAGATATGTGTATATTTTAGGGTACCTATGTCATACTTGTAATTTTTCATTTTCTTTTACGTATTTTTCTATTTCTTTTTACACCTTTATTATTAGTTAAGAGAGGAACTAGCTGTTGGGCCTCTCTCCAACGGCTAGAATTCTAGCCGTTGGAAATGGCCCAACAGCCATTTCCTCTCCTCCTCTCTTCTTCCCTTGTATTATAAATAAGGGACTGTTGTCCCCTTTTAATGTATGGCTTGTTAAGCCACATCTTGTAGTTTTTGCCTTGTTTGGCTGAAGATCCATATATTTTCTTTATCCTCTTGTTAAAGGACTCTTGTGTATTGCCTTGTTGAGCTAGTGGGAGATTCAAGAGTGATATTCTTGAAGTATTTGCCTAATTTGGGCCTGATTTACATGGTATCAGAGCCAGGTTTTTGGCTCTTTGTCTTGCTGCCATTCAAGATTGAAGGTTCAGTTTTTACTCCCACGTTGGAGCTGTGAAGCACTCCAAGTGTTCGAGATATTGCTTGCTGCTGTTTTTCACAAGAATAAGAGTGTTTTTGCTGGCTTCTTTTTGGTGATTTCTTGACAGAATTTAGCTCTCTTGGTGGTGAGCTCGTGGCTGTTGGAAGGGTGACTGGTTTCTATTGTTGCTGAGTTTTTATCCTTGCCGTGGACTTCTTTTCACGTGGCTGCCATCTTCTTCATAACTTGTAAGTGGATCTACCTTGTTGATTGTGCCCATGGATGACAAAGTCTCTTCTCTTCCATTTCCCAAACTCTCATCAACAAATTACATACAATGGGCTAGAACTATGGAACACTTTATTCGTAGTAAAAGCCTTTGGGGACTAGTTGGTGGGACAAAACTTGAACCACAACTAGTCCTTACGAAAGTTGTTGATGGAAGGGCTATGGAATTGGATTCAACCAAAAAAGAAAAGGTAATGACTGAATACAACAAGAAATGGGAAGAATGGAGTGTTGGTCATCACAAAATCATTACTTGGATCTTGACTTGTATTGACAATGCTACTAGCGGGCAAATCTCTAAATTAAATTCTGCCCTAGAAGCTTGGGAATATCTAAAGAAAACTCATACCATGAGAGATGTTGCTTATATGCATCATGTTCAACTCAAAATTTACAATCTTCAACAAGGAGATTGACCTATTAAAGATTATGAGGCTGAAATGGATCAATTGTATGATGAATTGAGTATTTTTGAACCACATTGGACACAAGATCTTATTCTTAGAGAAAAGCAAATACAACATGACAAGTTTTACAAGTTTATCATAGGTCTTAGACCAGAATTTGATGGTGTCAAAACCGCTTTACTTCATCGTTCTAAAACACCATCTATGAATGAGACTATTGCGGAGCTTCAAATGGAGGAAAATCGTCTTTGTCTTGATAAAGAGAAAGTCAACAATGTGCTTGCCACATCTAGGCCGGGGGCCCATTTGAGACCTTATAGACCTCCTCACTTCAATCGTACAAATGAAGGAGCAAGAAGAAAAGTTATTTGCTATCATTGTCAAGAAGAAGGACATACCAAGCCAAGATGTCCAAAACTTAGAACTTTTGACAAAAGAAGCAATGTTGCGGCTCCAATTCAAGAAGAAAGAAAAGAAGCAAGCTCATTCCAACTTGATCAACTCATAAGTGCTCTCCAACCGTTTCTAAAGGGAGGAGGCACACCTTCAACTTTGGGAGCTACCGTGGCATCTACTTCTTCAAGTAAGTATTCTTGGATTATTTATTCGGGTGCATTTTTCATATGACACCTTGTGGATCCCTTCTCACCGAATGCACTAAAAATGATTCTTATTTCTTGAAATTGATTTTATTGGAAATCTTGACCTAGATTTTGGATCTAAAACTTTAATAGCCGACCTTGGTTTTGTTATAATCTTCTCACAATCCAAATGTTTGATACAGGACCGAGTATCCAAGAAGACGATTGGGGAAGGTTTTACAACAAAAGATCTCTACTACATAGACTTTTTGAACCTTTCAAGACCATCTTGCAATATCTCCAAAGAATGTGACATTCAACCTTGACATCAAAGACTTGGACATACCAATATAGAAAAAATGTCTCATCTTCCTTTCATGGAGAATTTTTGTCAAAAGAACTTTTGTTGTAATTATTGTATCAAAGCTAAAATGAAAGCCTTACCTTTTGATAATAGAAACTTTATTGCCCAAAAATCTTTTGATTTAGTGCATTCGGATGTGTGGGGGGCCGCTCCTATTATGTCGAAAGGAGGATTATTGTACTATGTGATTTTTATTGATGATTATTTTAGGCATACTTGGGTTTACTTTCTCAAACACAAATCGGAGGTTTTCATAAACTTTAAGAATTTCTACAATATGACCTATACCCAATTTGGCTCAAACATCAAAGTCTTTAGAAGTGATTCGGGAGGAAAATTTATGTCAAATAAATTTTAAAAATTTCTAAAAAAAAAAGGCATTGTTCATCAAAGATCTTGTCCTAACACTCCACAACAAAACGGAGTGGCCGAGCGTAAACATAGGCACATTATTGAAACTACTAGAGCCCTTCTTTTATCTAAAAATGTTTCCAAAAATTTTTGGGCTGAGGCTGTTTTGACTTCAACCTATTTAATTAATAGAATGCCTACCAAACTTTTGAGACATATTTCTCCTTTTGAAAAACTTCATCATGTTAAACCTAATTACAATAGACTTAAAGTCTTTGGTTGCAAATGTTTTGTGTTAAGTGACAAAGATGACAAGCTTTCTTCCAAAGCCATTTCTTGTGTTTTTATTGGGTATTCCAAAACTCAAAAGGGTTATAGATGTTATGATATTGAAAGAGATAAAGTTTATGTTTCTAGAAATGTGATCTTTCTAGAAGATGAAGATGGTTTCAAAGATGAACCCAAGAAACTAGAAGATTATACTTTTCTTTGGACTAATGATATTGATGATGATGATGATATTGATCATAATGAACCCGATAAAGTTGTAGAAGTGCCAATTGAAGAAGTCAACAATGACAATTCTACTCATTTGATTCATCCAAAAAAGATCTTAGTTTATAGAAGAAGAGATCCCCAAAATCAAGAAACTAATCAATCTCTCCCTAGGAGATCCCAAAGGCACACTAGACATCCTCAAAGATTTATCTCTTATGAGTCTTTTTCCCCAAAATTTCGAGCTTGTCTTATGGCACATCATTCTTTTTATGAGTCATCTTCTTACCTTGAAGCTAAGGAAGATCCCAATTGGATTGAAGCCATGAATCTTGAACTTAAAGCTCTTGAAAGCAATGAGACTTGGGATATTGTGCCTCTACCAACAGGGAAAAAGACTATTGGATGTAGATAGATCTATAAAATCAAAACTAGAAGTGATGGAACCTTAGAAAGATACAAGGCCAGACTTGTTGCCAAGGGATATGCTCAAGAATATGGGATTGATTATGAAGAAACCTTTGCTCTTATTGCTCGCATGACTGTTAGAACTCTTATTGCCATTGCTTCTGTTAAACATTGGACTATTTTTCAAATGGATGTTAAAAATGCTTTCTTAAATGGTCACCTACAGGAAGAAGTTTTCATGAGTGCTCCCTCTGGTTTTGATCTACCTCAAAACAAAGTTTTACTTCTTAAGAAAGCCCTTTATGGTTTAAAACAAGCTCCCAAGGCCTGGTTTGATAAGTTTAGTAGTGTCATGTTCAATCAAGGTTTTCAATCTTGCTACTCTGACACTGCCATGTTTGTAAAAACCACCTCCGTATGTGTAATTGTTTTATTATTGTATGTTGATGATATGGTTATTACTGGAAGTGATGATAAAGGGATTATAGAGGTAAAAGATTTTTTTAACAAATGCTTTCAGATGACTGATTTGGGAAGACTAACTTATTTTCTTGGAATTGAAGTTGCTTATAGCAAACAGGGTTATCTTCTTTCTCAAATGAAGTTTGCCAGTGAATTAGTTGACAGAACAAGTATCTCAGATGACAAAGTTGTGGATACTCCAGAAGTACTGGGAGTAAAAATGAAAATTGATGATGGAGAGATATTGGAGAATCCCACTACTTTTCGACAAATAGTTGGCGCTCTCTCGTATCTTTCCATCACCAGACCTGACATTGCTCATGCTGTGCATGTGATAAGCCAATTTCAATAAAGACCCACCTCAGTGCACATGGGAGCAGCAATGCGGATTGTCCGTTATGTGAAAAACACTATCAACAAAGGACTATTTCCGTCTTCCTCTTCTATATTAGAATTAGTTGCTTATATAGATGCTGATTGGGGTGGAGATCCCAACAATAGGCACTCCACCACTGGTTTTTGTGTGTTTTTAGGTGATTCCTTAATCTCCTGGCGATGCAAGAAACAAAATAAGGTTTCACTATCATCAACAAAAGCTGAGTATCGTGCGATGGCAACTACAACAATGGAGATAGTGTGGCTCAAAAGCTTATTGAAGGACATGGGAATTCATATCATGAATCCTGTCAAGCTTTGCTGCGACAACAAAAGCGCAATCTATATTGCTAGCAATCACACATTTCATGAAAGAACAAAGCATATAGAGATGGATTGTCATTATGTTCGTGAAGACTTCCTTCAGAAAAACATAGATCTCTCCTATGTTCCCTCTGAATATCAACTAGGAGATTTCTTTACCAAGGCTCTTGCTGCTGCGAGGTTTCAATTTCTCCTTGGCAAACTTTCGGTTATCACACCGTAAGTTTGAGGGGGGATGTTAGAATGTATGTATTCCTCTATATATATATATATATCTATGTGCATGTACATTACATATATTAGTGTGCTAATATATGTCTTACATATATAGATATGTGTATATTTTAGGGTACCTAGGTCATACATGTAATTTTTTATTTTCTTTTATGTATTTTTCTATTTCTTTTTACACCTTTATTATTAGTTAAGAGAGTACCTAGGTCATACTTGTAATTTTTCACTTTCTTTTATGTATTTTTCTATTTCTTTTTACACCTTTATTATTAGTTAAGAGAGGAACTAGCTGTTGGGCCTCTCTCCAATGGCTAGAATTCTAGCCATTGGAAATGGCCCAACAGACATTTCCTCTCCTCCTCTCTTCTTCCCTTGTATTATAAATAAGGGACTGTTGTCCCCTTTTAATGTATGGCTTGTTAAGCCACATCTTGTAGTTTTTGCCTTGTTTGGCTGAAGATCAATATATTTTCTTTATCCTCTTGTTAGAGGACTCTTGTGTATTGCCTTGTTGAGCTAGTGGGAGATTCAAGAGTGATATTCTTGAAGTATTTGCCTAATTTGGGTCTGATTTACAATTCTATCAAGCAACATACAAACTTAAGCAATGTAGACATGTAGTTCAATGACTACATCAAGAATGTGACGCAACCGCTAGACCCAAGAACTTGATCAAGTTTTATTTATCAAAAGAATTGAGCAAAGACAGAAAAAATAAAAAACCAAGCAACTATGTGAACAAAGCTTCTAAACAACCCATGCCACAATGAAAGTGAAAATTAACTTGACAAGCACTATGCTGGAAAACCACTAAAGCAGAACATAAAGTAAAACGATTGAACTACCATAAATCAATCCAACACTTGCCCAACTCAGCAAAACTAAAATAATCTAACTAAGAAAGAATATGATCCTACTGAAAATAAATGAACCAATAACCTTGACCTATACTGGACAAGTACAATACCTAAGGCATCTACTCAACTAACATGACACAAGAAGAAACTGAGTACTAACCTGGTCTAAAGGCATGAAGGACCCTGCTAAAGCAAAGGCACGGCTGGATAGTTGATGGTGATGAAGAATACCTCCACCCTTGGCTGCCCATTTTTGTTATTGAAAAAAGCATATGCCAGCCAAGCGGAAGAAGGGTGGAGAAAGGATGGGTAGAGGAGAAAAAGGTCGATCAGTGGAGATGGGTTAGGCAAGAGATATGGAGCTTTCCACCCCCCTTTTAGCTTGTATAATAAATGAAGCCATGGACAAAACTCATAACACTTTGACAAAAATGTTATAATTCAAAAATCGACCAGTTATTTTGAAAAGAGATAGGAGGTTTTTTATGACAGTCTCAACCCTAAGTCTAGATTATACTGTTGAAAACCAGGTTGAAGACACTCAATTAAGAGGGAATAATGGATCAGGTTCCCAAATGATCTCTCCCAAGATAGAGGAAAAGATGAACAAATTGTCACATTCAGCACAATTGGCCTGTGTTTGAGGAGTTTCATCCATTCCAAGAATGGCCTAGTGGTTTGGTATTGAAATGACAAACACCTTTGAAGTCCAAGGGGATTGGTTAGTTCCTCATATGCCTAGGAGGCATCAAAACAAAACAAGAGATGTCAAGTTTTAAATTTGAAATAGTTCAAAATGATCAATTTAGCTCATAATTTTGAGTGCTTGTGTTGTGCAAATAACATGCCCTTCATTTATCCATAGTACCGTACAAGCACCAGGATTTATTTCGCATCCCTGCCATCGAATCTCTAGAAGGGATGTCATTCAATTTCCAAAATATGAACATAAAAGAATCACCCTCAACATCTTAGGTAATCAAAAAGAGCAAAATATATAGACCCTATAATTGCACATCCACGAAAGATTGTCACATTCAATTCCTGCGAGTTCAGCCTTCATGCTTTTCATCTCTTGGCAGACACCTTTTGCTTCTTCTTTTTTTTTTTACATTCGACTTTTTGCATTTCGATTTTTTTTCGTGCTTTTCTTTTTAAGCCGACCTTACCCTTTGAGAGAATACCTCCCCGCCCGGAAGGCTAATACGAAGCTCCACCACTTTGGTGGATATGTGTAGCTTTATCACGTGTCCCACCCGTTTCAACTTATAGGTGTTCGACGAGCAAAAGGTTCATAAGTCACTATCTTCGCGGAATAGACATAAATCACCTATATGTCTACTCGGTATTCTTGATTACTGGCCTAGAGGAACGACTACACAAGCCCCACGCCCATCTCTCAACTCTCATTTTGCTACCTGCCAAGATCTTATAGAGCATTGTGGCTTCTCTCTCATGATATTTTCCGCCCAAATCCTTTTAGATGCTTAATCACCAAAGTCAATTGCATTTCCTAGTCTTGACTTCCTCAGCTTCATAGGATTTTTCTTTATTGCACATATCCAAGACTTTTCATTTTTCCTCTTCCATTGATTGGTAACTAGAACTTGAAATTTTCTCCTTTCACTCGGGGAGGTACTAAAGATAAAGCAAAGACATAATATTGTGTGAGAAGACAATTTTAAAAGGCTTTTAAGTAAAATTTAAAATTTTATCTTTTACAAAAGTTTTTGACATCAAATGCTATGTCACCAGGAGGAGGGAACTCTACTCCCTAAAGAAAGGGTGATTTCAAAACAAGATGAGTTGGTTTGTAGAATAACGAATTTCACCAACTCCCATACCAAAAGGTGTCAAAGGGTGACCAGTTTCCATAACATAGGTGATGAACTAAGCGGGAATTTTGGAAATGGTTTGAGTTAAGCTCTTCTCTTTTCTTGAAGGAAGCCCAGGATAAACCAATCATATGCAGCCGAATTTATAAAATCATTGGGTAAATGACAATGGAAACTACGGGTTTGGACTCTGCTAGACTCATAATATAAGGCTATCTACCAAAGTTTTGACTGGTTTTGTGTTCTGCTTACACAAGGACTTTGTGAAATGATGATTTTGCAAAAGGATAACAACACAAGGGACAAGTTCTCCTCGAAGTCTCTTCATAAGAACGGAGCCTTGTGGCTGAAAAAATTCCCCAAATTCTCATGTTGTAAGGTTTCCTTGCAGAGAGTTTGATCATTGATTACCAAGGAAAAATGTCTACACCAACAACTCACTCTCCTAGCCAACTAAAAGGCCACTTTTAAGACTGAGTTGGATTGGATTCAATGGTTTGAAATGGTTTTAATCAAAACTCATGCGCAAGATCAAATGGAAGAAATGTTTCCCCAAGATTTATCTGCCCACACACATACCTAGAAAGGTCCTAAGAATATGACTCAAATTATGGTTTTACTATATAAAAATAAATCAAAAGGTATGATAAACCATAGACTACCCCTGGCTAGAAAGCACAAACCGAACTTGCCAAGATGCAACCCTGTTATTATGAACACCAAAAAGCAAAATGCAAAAATCAAAGCAAAACCACCATGCACGTCCTAAACTGAGAAAGTCTAAAACCTGCTATAGACCACTACTTAATGAATTCCAGCTATATCTTCAAAAATAAGGAAGCAAAACGAATTGATAAAGCGAACGGGTGACCACGTCGAGCATGTATATACAGAGAGCAAGAGGGAGATGACCAGAATGACATGGGCACCAATAGCCAAGGCTTTCAACATGCCTGTCCAACGCCTAATTCCTCCATCAAGCAGAACAAGAACTTTACCAGCGATAGCTTGAACAACCTATGCATGAAATAGGAAGACTAACAGGGAGGGGAATTATGCATCTTTAAACGTGTTAACAGCTTGTCAGAGGAAGACAAAATGGATAGAAGTTTTCTTGCACTCCGTTTTGAGAAGGAAAAAAGAAAAACTTGTTTTTGTCAAGCAATAGCAATTTCAGAATCATTTGGGGGGTGTTTGGTTGGCAGGAAAAGCACTGTTCAACAGGAAAAAAAATTCAAAATTTTAAAACTTTTCCATTTCATCAAACATGGAAAAAAAATTTGGACCGTTGGAGATGATTCTGGAAAAATATTTCCGGAAAAATTTCTCCAGCCAGAGGGGTGGAGAAATTTTTCCAGAAATTTTTTTGTGACCGTTGGAGGAGGAGGAAGAATGGATGGTGAGGAAGAAGAAGGGAAGGAGGGAAGGAGGGAGGAAGAATAAGGGAAGAAGAAGAAGGGAAGGAGGGAAGAGGAAGAAGGGAAGGAAGGAGGAGGAGGGAGGAAAGAAGAAGGGAAGGAGGGAGGAGGAAGAAGAAGGGAAGAACGGATGGGGAGGAAGAAGAAGGGAAGAACGGACGGGAGAAGAAGGGAGGAAGAGAAGAACAGACGGGGAGAAGAAGGGAAGGAAGGAGGAGGAGGGAGGAAAGAAGAAGGGAAGGAGGGAGGAGGAGGGAGGAGGAGGAGGGAGGAAAGAAGAAGGGAAGAAGGGAGGAGGAAGAACGGATGGGGAGGAAGAAGGGAAGAACCGCCTTAACCGCGTGCTCGCAGACACGGAAAAAGCTAGGGCACATCACCAGGATGGTCGCAACACTCGGTGATGCTGCCTGAGCGTTTTGGAAGTCGGAGGACGCTTGAGCAGCCACCGTTGCCACTTGAAGTCGGAGAAAGAGGGCGTCGAGGGTTTCAGATTGTCTGGATCCCTCTTTCGAGAGGCATTCAGACGTCAGACTATTTAGACGGTCTGAATCCCTTTTCGAGAGGGACTCAAACCATTAGAAACCCTCAATGAGGGTTCTGGCCATAGCGCGAGAGCGAGAGAGAGTCTCACCATTGTCCACCTCCCTTCTCTTCCCTTCTACCTCTTCCGTCCTTTTCTTCCCTTCTGCCTCCTTCCTCTCTCGCTCCCTTCTTCCTCCTCCCTCCTCCCTCCTTCTCTTCTTCCTCCTTCTTCCTCACAATTCCCATCAAACAAATAAATTTTTTTCTAGAAAAATAATTCCTCCATAACAAACACAAACTGGTTTTGGAAAAACGGAAAAATTTTTCCGTTTCTTCAATTCCAGAAATTTTTTTCTAGAAATTTTTTTCCAAAAATTTTTTTCTGGCCATCAAACGGCCCCTTGAGGTGAATGGACGTTACATCCTCAAGGGCAGAAGTTACAGCAGGTGCACAGTCAAGTTGGCGGCCACCATGATTCGAAACAATTATGCCATCTACTCCAACCCCAATAGCTTTTCCAGCTACAGGAAGTAAAGGAAGCACATCAAACAGGAGAGAGCCATTTCCATCTCATTGTTACTATTCATACAGCCTTGTAATGCACCATGCAGAGAAAGTTGCTTATTAGACACATGAAATTAAAGATCAAATTTTTTCATAAACTAGGTGGGATTCCTCCTACAATTCGCTCCTAACATCCTCTTTCGAAAGCTTTTGATGCAGCATCTTAAAACTCCTTTACTGTTTATTTTGTTGGCAGTCTTGATTCATGTGAAATGGTTAATTTGTAAGATCGTTTTGGATTCAGTCCTCAACTTTGTTCTTCAATGTTACCCAGGACCGAGCCCCAAAGTACTTGATAGCAACTGATTAATGGTCTTTTGAATTTATCAAATTTTGATGTGCCTTGCAGTAAAACCACATACTTTAAGCCTGCAAATTTGAAATACCAATGACAACCACAACTATAAAATAATCATTGATTAAAGTGTTCTTGAAATCTGAACCAAACAGAAGAAAATTACAGCATGATATGGTACACGAAATATCAGTCACGAGTGTTCCACATTCAGGATAGAAGAAAATTACAGCATGATATGGTACACGGAATATCAGTCATGAGAGTTCCACGTTCAGGACCAAGTTCAATAAGGTTCACTTTCTCTTATTGCCCATCTGTTCCCAAAGGCATACACTCCCTATGCCAATCATCTCCATCAGGAGTACCACTAATAAGTTCTAACTTCTAACATGCCAAAACCTGGGCACCAATCCGTCAAGTCTCTCAGTAGGACAATACAGTAATCACATATACAACTTCTAACATTTGCAATCACTATATCACATTCCATGTTTCAATTACAAAAAATGGAAAAAAAAAAAGAAATTGGAGGCAACACTATCACTAATGATTCCCATTTCACCTAGAACAACCAAGACAAAACCTTTCCCTTTATCAAACAAAACATATATATATATATATATACTCTATTCCAATTGCTTTGGATCTAACCTAACCCGTTCAAATTCCAAGCTCTTACCTGGGTGTCAAAGTGGTGCTTGGCAGATTTGACATCAGGGCCACGCATTAGTAGGTACAAGCGCTTCACCCGTGGCAGCACCCTCAGTACCTTCTCCATAAGTACTGCACCCAGCATGTCATGAACTACTCATGAATATACACATATGAGAGAGAGAGAGAGAGAGATGTTGCTCTCATTAATCTTGTAGGAAACCCAGTGCAGCCCGTGATTAAGATGCTCTAAACTATGAGCACTGCTCTCACTTTGTGTGACCCTCTGCAACCTATAACGGAAAAGATAGGGAAGGGCAGCTCACTATACTGCTGGTGCAGCTTCTTGATCAAAGGTACCTCTCTATTTATGGCTGCAGATGCTTCTTCGCTGTTTGCCCAAGCAGTTCAAGTGAATACTCTCATGTCCACGTCAATGTGCATGAACCAAAAGACGCACACACTTTTGGAAACACATTTGATGGCAATCACAGGGTCCATGCATGTTAAGGTGGCCGCATCTGGCACCTTTCCCTGTGACCACCCTTCCCTTGTCATCATGCTAGAGAGCATTTCATCTATAAAACCATCATGGTGTTGCCAAAATACCATTAACTATTGCTGCATTTGGTAATGCTCCTGTGGTAATTCTTTTGAGTGAACGGGTGGGAAAGTCAAGTCACCATGAAAGGGGCCTCTCTCTCCTGAGAAGCAAAGCCCAAAGCCACTCATTTTCTTTTAAATAAATGAATATGGGCAAAGAAACTCCAAATGACATCCAACTAAAAACCTGCCCCCTTTTTCCTCAACCAAGTTTGAAACCTCAGAGCATCACACATTATTATAATACAACGACACACAGGAACACCACTAGCATTACATTTACAAGTCAGACAAAACTTGAGAAATAATTTAAAAAGAAAAGAAAAAGGCTAATTTGCAGTTCTTTCATCTTTGCTTCCCTAACCTTTCTCTTAACTATCATTAAACCAAAAGAATGAATACACAATAAAATAACTGTTTGCATCCCAAAATTTTTGGTTGGTTTTGGAGTGCTCCAGAAAAATGAGATTTTTATTTGAAAATAAAAGAGAAAGAGACTCGCCCATCGGTACGAGGATCAACTGCTCCAAGCGCCTTTACCGGGGGTAATCAATCCAAGGGCTATGCTTATTATTGATGTATTTCATTTTGGCTTAAACATCTTTTCTATATGCGGTGTAGAAGAATATTAGAAGTTTGATGTTTCAAACTTTTGAAAAGCTTCTTGAACAATTGCTTGAGAATGTGAAACATTTTGATGAAAACTAGAGTTGGAAAATCTTCTAAATATCATTTGAAAAGCTTGAAGAATCACTTTGAAGTCATTTTAGTGTTCTCTTAAGACATTAAGTATGTTTGAAATTTTGTTCTAATTCGGTTACCACCTAGTTAGAGCTTCATCTCATCTTGCTTAAATTCTTTTAAATATGTATTTGTGCTCAATTGTGATATTGAGTGGAAGTGAATGCATGGATGCATCAATCCTAAGATGAATGGAAGAAAAATGACTCATTCCTACCACAACATTCATCTAAGGCATTCCTACCATAACATACATCTAAGATTTTGTTTTTACAGTTATCATATATAAGAAAGAAAAGTTTTAGAAAATGGATTGGGATTGTAGACCATCAAGCATGAATCTAATATTGGGTCATTACTTGAGTTGTGATCTTAATAATGTTGGTAAATGAAAATGATCTTGGAGAAGAAAAATGTCCAAAAGAATGAAAATGTCAGATATTTGATTGTAAGAAAAATTAGAGATGGAGAAAGAGAAAGAGATCTTGAAAATCACAAAATCAAAGATTTAAAAGAAAGAAAGATATGCATTCATACACACATAAACATATACATATATATGTATATCTATATATGTATAGATACATATATGTATGTCTATGAAAATGAGGTTTGAATTTGAGTAGAGAAGGAAAATGTAGCTTTTAAAAGAAAGAGAGAAAGAAAAGGCGGTAGAAAAGATGCACATACATGTGTATATACTATCACATATACACATATATGGAAGATTGTAAAAACTTCATTGATTTGAATAAAGAGAGATTTTAGAGGAAAAGAAATTGAGAATGATATATATATATATATATATATATATATATATATATATATATATATATATATATATATATATATATATATATATATATATATAAGAAATTTGTAGATGAAGGCATTTGACTTGAAAAGAGAAAAAGAATCTACAGAGTGAAAGTAAGAGATTCATATATATATATATATGCATTCATATTGATACAAAAAATTTCAAAAGAGATATGTAAACATAGAGGGAGAATGATAAAGAGAATCATCATGTGCACATATACATATATAACATGTATATACATGTACGTCTTCATGAGTCTAAAGATAAGTTAAATCATCCGACTTCAAGTTTGATATAGGCCGGAGGGGTGATTGGACTCATACAAGAGCCTAAGCTAAGTCTCCAAAGCCATATTAGAAAGGAATCTTTTGAAAATATTTTGGGAAACATAAAACATAGTTATTTCATTATTTGCAAGGGAATATATTTCTTCCACCGTTGGGTATGAAAGAAACTCAAACCACACGATAGAATGCTCACTAGGGTACATAATCGGTCGATTAAAAGGAAACTAACATGAAATGATATGAAAATGAACTTTAACATGTACAAATTCGTGAAGGTTCTTCCCGGGTTGGACAAGCCCCAACCTCAAAAATTAATCAACATAATAATAAAGAGAGAATCCCAAACCATACTCTCATTCCCCCGTGCATTCACATATAAATCGAAAATTAAGTAAGCATGTACTGATAGCATATAGACAATATTCAAGGAAGGAAAGTGAGAGAGAGAGGGGGGACCATGATGGGGGGAGAAAGATAGAGAACATGATGGAGTGAGGGAGAGAAAAAGCATGATGTAAATAGAGATAGAACATGAGGTAAGTATGAAATGATATACCATTTCATCTTTTCATGCTCCCGGTGCACTCAAGCATGACCTCTTATCTTTAAAATCGAGATTGAGTGCCATCTTCTTTGGCCATGGAGAGATGAAGATCAGAAGAAAATAAAGACAATGTCACACTTATTGACATAGAAAACATGATTTCAGCTTGAAATGAAAGATAATCTCATCTTTCCATGCTCCCGGTGCACATGAGCATAGCCTCTTATCTCTAAAATAGAGATTGAGTGCTATCTCCTTTGGCCATGAGGAGATGAAGATGAGAAGAACATGAAAAATGAAAGACAATGTCATATTTAATAAAATAGAAAGCATGATTTAAACTTGAAATGAAAGATCATCTCATCTTTCCATGCTCCCGGTGCACTTGAGCATAGTCTCTTGTCTCTAAAATAAAGATTGAGTGCTATCTCTTTTGGCCATGGAGAGATGAAGATGAGAAGAAAATAAAGAGAACAACAACAACTATATTCAAGAAAAAGAAATGGCAATAATAACAAGAACATATTAATAAAGAGAAAAAACAATAACAACAACACTATAATCAAGAAAAGAAAGAATATGATCTAATCATGGAATGGAAGATCCTCTCATCTTCTTATGCTCTCGGTACACTCGAGCATAGCCTCTTGACTCTAAAATAGAGAGTGAAAGCTATCTCCTTTGGTCATGGGAAGAGGAAGAAGAGAGGAAAATGAAGAAAGAAAGAGGTGAGATATTGATTACATATCTCTAGCGAGAATAGCTTTTGGAAAAATGAACACTTTACCTTGAGGATCCCCTTGAGTGAAGCTCCAAGATGATGCCTCCAAGAGGGTTGTGGCTTGCTCTAAGTTGAAGAGAAATGGAAAGAGGAAGAGGGAGAGAGAGAGAGCTCAAGAGAAACTCTAAGTCTTCAAGTGAGAATACACTAGAGTTTCTCCCAATGGCTAATCTTGTCCAAGAGGGGGGAAGTGGGGGGTATTTATAGAGAATTTTGAAACCAAAACCCAAAATTTAAATTTTTTTGAAAAAGACTAAAATCGCCCTCTAAAATGAGGCTTTTTTGTCAAAAGGAAGGGCAAATGAGTCTTTTTTATAAAAAAAGACCAAAATCACCCTCTAAAAGGATGGGCAAAAGGGTCATGTCCACCAAAAAGACCAAAATTACCTTCTAAAAGAAGGCTTTTTTTTCAAAAGAAAACGCAAATGGGTCTCAAATGCTTGATTTGGATTTGAACTTGGGTTTTTGAATCTAATTTGGATTTGGACTGTGGCTTTGGATCAATTTAGATCCAAAAATTGGGTTTTGTGTTTTTAATAAAAGAGGACATTCTTTTTGAAAAAATTTGGGGTGACTGCAGATGCCCCTCTTTGTTATTGAGCTGGTGCTAACCGTGCTTAGTGACAAAGATAAATACCACAAATTTTTCAAACAAAACATTTTTGGAAAGATGTTTCAGGCTTAACCCCTTACCTGAATGGGTTGTTTGAGCTTATATTGCAGGTTTAACCTCTTGCCTGCATGGGTTTGCCAATATTGAATTCAGGTTTAACCCCCGTGAAATGGGTTGCCTTGGCTTGCATTGCAGGTTTGACCCCTTACCTGCATGGGTTGCTCTCACGTGGCAGCCCCTTGAATAATAATAAAAAAAAATGGCCCAGTGTAATCGTCATGTTTCACAACTGAGAATAATGGTAGAATGGTAGTTCAGATGTGAAAACATAAATGTTTGTTATTGATTGAAAAATGAATACAAAAGAACTAGGCGTATAATTTCTTGAGGTGAAGGGCATTAACAGGATCGGTAAGTTCCACCCCATCAGCAGTGACCAGTCGATAGGAATTTCGAGGCAAGGCTTCTTTAACAACATATGGGCCTTCCCAGTTTGGTGCCCACTTACCATGCAGTCGTCCTCTGAGGTATACTACCAATCATAGGACCAAGTCATGCACTTTGAAATATCTCTCAATAACTAACTTTGCAAATTGTTTAGCGACCCTTTGACAATAAGCTTCAGCATGCTCAGCTGCTTTTAGCCTCTTTTCATCGAGCAAATCAAGCTGCATTAACTTTTTCTGCTGATATTGATTTATAAGAAGCTCTATAAGAGAAGCGAATTTCAAAGCGGGATTCAACACATGTAATGGTAGGACTACTTCTGTTCCATAGACTAACTCTACTGGAGTAGCATTTGTTGTTCTCATAGTGGTGCGATATGCCCATAAAGCGTTATGCATCTTTTCATGCCAGTCTCTTCTAGTTTCTACTGTCCATTCCAAGATACGGATCAAGATCTTATTGGTGGCCTCTGCTTGTCCATTACCTTGGGGGGGTAGTGGGGAGCTGAAAAATGATACATGATGCGGTATTTGCTGCATAGTTATCTCACCTTTTCATTTTTGAAATGAGTCTCGTTATCAGATACTATATCATGAGGGATTCCAAATCCACAAAGAAGATTTTTATGAATGAAAGACACTACATGACATCCTTCCACATCTAAGTGTGGTGACTTCTACCCATTTGGTAAAATAGTCTGTTGCAGCAAGAAAATACTTATGGCCATTAGAAGCTACGGAGGATATCGGTCCAACTACATCAAATGCCCACATTGAAAATGGTCAAGGAGATGCCACAGAATGCAGGTGAGAGGCTGGGGCATGGATCACTGGAGCATGTAATTGACACTCTTTGCATCTTTTGATGAATTGGTGACAATCTTTTTGCATAGTAAGTCAATAATATCCTGCTCGAATTATTTGTTTGGTGAGGGTTTGGTAACCAACATAGCCTCCACAATCTCCTCAATGTGATTCTTTGATGACTTCCCTTGCTTCATCTTCATCAAGACACCGAGAGTATTCAGTACTAAATCCACGTCTGTATAGCACTCCTGCAAGAATAAAGTACCTTGCTGACATACGCTGAATTGCTTTCTGTTCATTTTTGGACATTCTGATCAGGAATTCTCCACTTTCAAAGTACCTTTTGATGTCATGGTACCATGGCGTATTCCCCTCTTGGATATGATAGACATGCGTCGTTGTTTCAAAAGCAGGGCATTCCAATCTTCCAATATCAAAAGAACAGATTGCTTCATTGGTTCGAAAGGTGATAGTGGACCCTAGGCTCGCGAGGCCATCCGCAATTGGGTTACCTTCTCTCTTTATGTGAGCCAGTTGTACTTCTTCAAATTGACGAATTAAAGAGGTAGCGATTTCTTGATATGCCACCAACTTTTCGTCTTTGACTTGCCATTCTCCATTCACTTGGTTTATAATAAGCTGAGAGTCACCAAATGCATGCACTCTTTTCACTTGAAAACTCAATAAAGAATGAAGTCCTTGTATGAGGACTTCATATTTAGCTATATTATGGGTACATGGAAAATCAGGTTTCAAAGAGTACGGGATCATTTCGTTTTTCGGAGTGATGAGTAAGATGCCTATGCCAACTCCCATCACATTCCTGGACCCATCAAAGTACATCTTCCATATCGAAACTGTTTCCAATCTTAGTACATGTTCATCTGGAAACTCATCATTTGTTCTGATTTCTTCGTACTGAGGGAAGTCTGCTAACTGATCCGCAATTGCTTGTCCTTTCACTGACTTTTGAGACACATATTCAAGATCATATTTGTATCAACAGAACTTGCCATTTGGCGATACGCCCATTAAGGAATGGTTGTTCCAAGATCCACTTAAGAGGATTTAGCTTGGAGAGTATCTTGACCTCACAAGCTAATAAATAATGTCTCAACTTCTGACACATCCAAACCAATGCAGACGAGTTTTTTTCTATTGGAGAGTACTTCTTTTCGTACTAGACAAAAGTCTTGCTAATGTAATAGATTGCATGCTCAGTACGACTTCCTTCCTCATATTGTGCCAAAAAGCCACCACATGCTGACTCATTTACTATGATGTAAAGCAACAATGGTCTACCCAACACTGGTGGTTTTAAAATTGGCGGATTTAGAAGGTATTTCTTGATTCTTTTGAATGACTGTTGGCATTCAAAACCCCATTCAAACTTGATGCATTTCCTTAGCAGCTGGTTGAATGGTTCGCATCTCATGGCTAGATTAGAAATGAATCATCTGATGGATTGGATTCGTTCTTGCAAGCTTCGCAACTCCTTGATATTGGTAGGTGGAGGCATATCGAGGATGGCTTTAGCTCTGGTAAGATCCATCTCGATCCCCCTTTTACTGACCATGAAACCCAAAAGTTTGCTCGATTCAACCCAAACACACATTTTTGAGGATTCAAACGAAGCTTGTACTGTAAGAGTCTCCTCAAATACTTGGGGGAGAGTTTCAATGTGGTCTTCTCTCGCTTTATATTGAATCAATATATCATCAATATATGCATCCATGATTTTGTGCATCTGATCATGGAAGATAGCGGCCATGACTCTTTGATAAGTTGCTCCAACATTTTTCAACCCAAACGACATTACCATATAACAGAAAGTGCCCCAGGGTGTAGTAAAACCAGTCTTAGGTTGATCTTTGACTGTTAATTTGATTTGGTTATATCCCGAATATTCATCCATAAAAAAAAACATTGCATGTTCTGCTGTACTGTCTACTAACAAATCAACGTTTGGAAGTGGATAATCATCTTTTGGTGTAGCTTTGTTCAGGTCTCGAAAGTCGATGCATAATCTGGCTTTGTCATTTTTCTTGGGGACAAGCACAATATTAACCAACCACTCGGGGTAGTCGATGGCACGAATGAATTTTTTCCTTAGTAGGTCTTCTAATCATTCTTTTACAGGCCCTTCTAGTCGAGGATCAAGCTTACGCAACTTTTGCTTAACTGGCTTGCTACTAGGATTTAAATGCAAACGGTGTTCAACCAACTGGGGGTCTAAGCCTGGCATATCTTCATAAGTCCAAGCAAAAGCTTCTTGGTTACTTACAAGAAAGTCCACCAAACTTTTTCTCTCGTCTACTGAGAAACTAGTACCAATTTGAAGGATTTTAGGGTCCTCGTTGGTTCCAATATTAATCTCTTCGATTGGATCATTAACCATGGATGATGGATGTTTTTGTTTCTGAATCTGAGTAAATTCTAGTAACTCTGACTCGGGTATTGTTATAGGTTCCATTTCACCAACTGCTTGTTTAACAAATGCTTTCTAGGGAGAATTTCGAGGAAAAAGAAGAAACTGAGACATGTTGAATTCCAACATCTTGTAAAGAGGAGGATAAAGGGAAAATTGAACAAAATTAAAATTGATAACAAAAGATTACTTTGCATTGCACATTGAAATGAATTTCTTAGTTCATAGAAGGGGGTCCTCTTATGAGACCAGACAAAAAGAAGTACAAAAGAAGTTCAAAATTACAAAATTCGTGGGAGGATTGGAAACAAAGGTGAACACTATCAGCCCACAAGATCTTCTTCAAATTTCTTCATGGTATTCCAGTCCCCTGGTATTCATCTGAAAATGGATACTAATCGGCTGCAAGATGCCATCTTCATCCTTCCCAAGGCCAGTGAATGGATGATAGCTACTTTTTTGAAGCAGCTGAAATCTCTTAGGGTTTTTCATGAAATGAATGTATAAGGGATGTTTTTTATAACTTGCACAATTGCTTGAAACAGTATGGGCACTTCCCGATGATTCACCTATCTCCATTTTCTGCATCCATTCTTCCAAAGGTCTATCTATTGATGTTCTTATGTTGGGTACATCCACCAAATCAATTGGCCTAGGAAGCATAGGTTGCACTAACCTTTCGGCCAGATCCTCAACACGTATGGTTATGACTGACTGACCAGAATTCCATTTGAGGCATTGATGAAAAGTGGATGGGACCCCTCGTATTTGGTAGATCCAAGGTCGTCCTAAGAGCAAGTTATATGATGGTGGTACATCCACCACATAGAATACAATGCGATGACTAGTGTTTTAGATTATCACTTTCATGTCGAGGATACCTTTGCTGTTCATGCCTCGGCCATCGTACCCATTGATCTTGATATCATTAGGGCGATATTTATCTTCACGAAACCCCAATGTTTTGGCTGTGAGATCAGGACAAATATTTAAACCACTTCCTCCATCGATCAATACATGTGGCACAGTCATCTTGTTGACTTGGACGACGATGTAAAGAGCTTCTTCATGAAAATATCCCCATTTTGAGAGGTCCTTCTCTGAAAGGGTAATTGACTTGTTCTTAGAGGGTCGGATCCAATCTCCCTCAGCCATACACTCTTCTAAGGGGAGGACTTCACCCCAGTGGCACGAATCTTCATCAGGAGAATCATCTGATGATTCATCGTCGCCGCTTCGTAGGATAAAAGTCTTTGGGATTATTGGAAGTTTTTTAGGTGAACTTTCTGTCTTGCTATTCATTATAGCAATAAAATCTAGATGTGTTCTTGTGGATGATATGGGAGTGGAATGCCTGTGATGATCATGACTACTGCCCCCTTCCCATGATCAGGAAATGGATTCCTCAACACCTCAGGGATGCCATCATCACCAACCTGAAGATACTTGTTGATGAAGTCCTGGATAATATTTTTGAGGACAAAACAATCCTCAGTGTCATGACCAGGTGCCCGATGGAATTTACACAGTTTTGCTTTATTTCCTCCCATCATTTTCGGAGGCTCTGACATTTTTGGTAAGACGATAGTTCTTTTAGCAAGGAGGTATTCCAGAATCTTCTCGCGAGACTGACTGAGAGTAGTGAATTTTTGGTCATAACTCCAGCCTGGGTGTTTGTTTTTCTTTTCGTCATTGCCTTTGGAAAACTGTATGTTCTTCTTGAGAATGACTTCCTTGTCATGCTTGTGGCTGTTGTTGTTGTCGTTTCGAATGCCTGTGTTAGCTATGAAGTGTGCAGGCAATTGTGCTCTTCTTCCTTTCTTACCCTCTTCCTTGTACTTAGGAGCAATGATTCCATTGAAATCACCTTCCTCAATTCCTTCCTCTATTGAATTTGCTTGTTCAATCAACTTAGCAAAAGTCTTGATCGAGCGTTGCGGATAAGACTATTCAAGGGCTTAGTTGGAACTTTCATTGTCACTTGACTTTCATCATCACTTGACTCGATGAATTCTGGCTTTGTCTTTTTCTTTTTGCCCTTGATCTCCTTTTCTTTTTCTGCCGAACTTTCATTGTATGAGCTATTGCTGAGGATATACTTCCTTGTCTTTTTGCCCCTTTTAGTTGGCTTTCTCTTTCTCTTAGGTTTCTCTTCTGAACTTCCAGTGGTGATAGGGCTAGGTGAGCTACTTTTTACCATAATTTCTTTTTCCTTCTTGTTTTTCTCCATTGACTTTTTCTTATTGAAAGGAAGCAACACAGGTTTTTCCTCCTTGCTAGTTACTGAATATGAACTCAAATGGTCTTCATCTTGGTCTGTAGGGGAAGATTTGTTGTTTTTTTTCTTTCGTTTTTGCTTGGTAGCCTTTTCATTTTTTGGCTCTGAAGCAATCATCAAGGTCTTTTGTTCTTCTTGCTCTCTCATGAATCGCTCCATGAATAACCGGAACATATGGTAGCCTTCCGGCTCTATTGCTGGGAGACCAAGTGTTTCTGGCCTAAGCTCGGAAGATGATGCCTCGTTCTGAGGAGCCTGTTTAGCTTGCGATCTAGTTTCAACCATCTTGTTGGCTTTCAAGTATTCACTTTATGACACAAGAAAATGGGAGTTATTGAAGGCAAATGATGACAAAATGAAGGTTCATATTGCATTAAAAGTTTTAAAAGTTACATCCAAAGATACTAATAAAGAAGACAACAACAGAAGGAATACAAAGTTGACAACATAAAACTCTTAGGGAAGGATGGATGGTGGTCGGTTGGCACCCCACCACTCAGCATATTCCTTCTTCACCGCTGGGCCTGTGAACCAAGTGTATGATATCTGTGTCTTCCATTCTTGTTGAGCTATTGTAAACAATGCCGCCCATTGAGGAGAACTAAGGTCGAATTCGGGAATAGCTCCAATTGGTGCATGCATAGAGACCATCTTCTGCCTTTGAGAGAATTGTCTCATACATCTATCAGCACAATAATTAGTTATGAAATAGGAGCCCAAGAGTGTAGTACACCCATGAGGATGGTGAGTCTAACGAGGCCGGCCCTGACGATGATCACAATAGTCCCAAATGATCTCATTTTCATCTAACTGCTCAATTAAACGGCGATGTTGTTCTAAAATTGTCAATGCTCCATCAGTATTTCTGAATAGACTGGCTTGGGGTCCCGCATGCTTGAGAAACCACCATTGCAAAGCATATGTGCATCCTTCTATGAAGTCAATATCTCCAATGGTGAAACGGGTGAGTCCTTGGTAAAGGAAGGCTAAGGTTGTCATTCCTACTGATAAGTGTCGGGTCCTACTATGCCCCCAAACCCGAAAAAGTTGGGCAATATGAACATCTAGGAGGTCACTTCCATTGGTGAAAAGGGTCACTCCTACTGTGCAAAGCATCATGCAATGTTTAATTCTTCTTATGGCTTTCCGAAGTAATGTGGAAGGCTCAACATAGGCTCCAAATTCTTCATACAAATTTTTCATGTTGATGCTTTGATTTTCATGGTTTTCTATTAAAGGCCAAGTTTGTTGTCCAGTAAAGTGAGCAATGAGGTCATTTGCATTGACCTTGGTTGGGTTCATAAGGAATTGTTTTTCCAATAGATTATTTGGGTCACAAGTTGGGGTAGGGGGGCCTAGTATTTCGGCAAATTCATCTAGTAATATTGTCATTTCTCCCCATGAAAACCAAAAGGAGAAGGTCCTTGGGATCCAATGCTCGGTGATTCATGTACCAAATTTCCATTAACTGACTGCATTCCTCCAGTTGCTACTGCCTCTAGCACACATTCTTCAAAGTAAGAAGGAAACATCCGAGAGAAGGTGGGATGCTAAGACTGATACCATTCGAGAGCCAAAGGTTTAGATTCAAGAGAGATGTAAGTAGACCGTTCGGGTCCTTCCCCAAAGAGGATATGATCATAAGGGAATGTGACGCCACGTTGGAAAGAATACATCTCGAATGATGACTCTAAAGGATAAAGATTGAATTAGTGAAAATATTGACTAGGTTGACCAAGACAACGTAAAGTAGAGGTTTGCAATGAGGTTGTAAAACATCACAGAAGATTTTATGCACATCCATATGTCATTTGAAATAATTTTTGTAGAAAATAGGTATAGGTACCTAATTGAGATAATTTTGTGTCACGATAGTCCAATATCAACTGATGTTTATATACATTAGCCAAATGTGAGGTTGTAAAACATCACACAAGGTTTTATGCACATCCATATGTCATTTGAAATAATTTTTGTAGAAAATAGGTATAAGTACCTAATTGAGATAATTTTGTGTCACGATAGTCCAATATCAACTGATGCTTATATACATTAGCCAAATGGCTTAGTACGAGCATAGATTCTTCCATAGGCAACTAAGGGTAGGGTTTTATCAACTTCTCCTTGATCGTTCGTCGATGTACCACAAATTACCACTCATGGTACTAACAAGGGGGCTTTCCCGCCCAATGTGTGGTCTAGTTGTAAGGATTAGTTTTGTGCTATCACCAAAGACCAAGCCCAGCAACATGATGACCGGGACTAATAGGAATGAGGAATTTTGAAATATGAAAAATCATGTAAAATGAGTTGTCTCTAATGCAATGTGGTCTAAGATGATGATTGAAATAAAGAGCAAACATTGTTTTCAAATAAATCTTAAATTGAGGAGGGTTGTATTTGATATTAGATCTAAGTCAACATGATTGAACTCCCTCAATTAGTGATAGCAAACATAAGTCACCAAACAATGCAATGAAGTGCCAATGGGGTCAAGGTCAAAATAGGTGACATGCTTTATCATTAGCAATATTTGAGATGTTCAAGTTAGTAAAAATGCATCAATTATAACCATAGCCACACGATGACGGGTCCCATCATGGTCGCCATCTGTTTGCATCCCAAAATTTTTTGGTTGGTTTTGGAGTGCTCCAGAAAAATGAGATTTTTATTTTAAAATAAAAGAGAAAGGAACTCGCACGTCGGTACGAGGATCAACCGTTCCCAACTTCTTTACCGGAGGTAATCAATCCAAGGGCTATGTTTATTATTGATGCATTTCATTTTGGCTTAAACGTCTTTTCTATATGCGGTGTAGAAGAATATTGGAAGTTTGATGTTTCGAACTTTTGAAAAGGTTCTTGAGCAATTGCTTGAGAATGTGAAACATTTTGATGAAAACTAGAGTTGAGAAATCTTCTAAATATCATTTAAAAAGTTTGAAAAATCACTTTCAAGTCATTTTAGTGTTCTCTTAAGACTTTAAGTAGGATTGAAATTTTGCTCTAATTCAGTTACCACCTAGTTAGAGTTCCATCTCATCTTGATTAAATTCTTTTAAAGATGTGTTTGTGCTCATTTGTCATATTGAGTGGAAGTGAATGCATGAATGCATCAATCCTAAGATGAATGGAAGAAAAATAACTCATTCTTACCATAACATTCATCTAAGGCATTCCTACCATAACATACATTTAGGATTTTGTTTTTATAATTATCTTATATAAGAAAGAAAAGTTTTTGAAAATGGATTGGGATTACAGACCATCAAGCAAGAATCTAATATTGGGTCATTACTTGAGTTGTGGTCTTAATGAAGTCGGTAAATGAAAATGATCTCGAAAAATAAAAATGATCTTGGAGAAGAAAACTGTCCAAAAGAATGCAAAATGTGAAATATTTGATTGTAAGAAAAATTAGAGAAGGAGAAAGAGAAAGAGAAAGAGATCTTGAAAATCACAAAATCAAAGATTTAAAAGAAAGAAAGAAATGCATTCGTACACACATACACATATACATATATATGTATATCTATATATGTATAGATACATATATGTATGTCTATGAAAATGAGGTTTGAATTTGAGTAGAGAAGGAAAATGTAGCTTTTAAAAGAAAGAGAGAAAGAGAAGGCGGTAGAAAAGATGCACATACATGTGTATATACTATCACATATACACATATATGGAAGATTGTAAAAACTTCATTGATTTGAATAAAGAGAAAGATTTTAGAGGAAAAGAATTTGAGAAGGATATATATATATATATATATATATATATATATATATATATATGAAATTTGTAGATGAAGGCATTTGACTTGAAAAGAGAAAAAGATTCTAGAGAGAGAAAGTATGAGATTCATATATATATATGCATTCATATTGATACAAAAAATTTCAAAAGAGATATGCAAACATAGATGAAGAATGATAAAGAGAATCATCATGTGCACATCTATGTATATAACATGTATATACATGTATGTCTTTATGAGACTAAAGATCAGTTAAATCATCCGACTTCAAGTTTGATATAGGCCGGAGGGTTGCTTGGACTCATACAAGAGCCTAAGCTAAGTCTCCAAAGCCATATTAAAAAGGAATCGTTTGAAAATATTTTTAAAACATAAAACATAGTTATTTCATTAGTTGCAAGGGAATATGTTTCTTCCACCGTTGGGTATGAAAAAAACTCAAACCACACGATAGAGTGCTCACTAGGGTTCTTAATCGGTCGATTAAAAGGAAACTAACGCAAAATGATATGATAATGCACTTTATCATGAACAAATTCGTGAAGGTTCTTCTCGGACTGAACAAGCCCCAACCTCAAAAATTAATCAACATAACAATAAAGAGAGAATCTCAAACCACACTCTCATTCTCACCGTGCATTCACATATAAATGAAAAATTAAGTAAGCATGCATTGATAGCATATAGACAATATTCAAGGAAGGAAAGCGATAGAGAGAGAGAGACCATGATGGGGGGAGAAAGAGAGAGAACATGATGGATTGAGGGAGAGAAAAAGTGTGATGTAAATAGAGATAGAACATGAGGTAACTATGAAATGATATATCATTTCATCTTTCCATGCTCCCGGTGCACTAAAGCATAGCCTCTTATCTATAAAATAGAGATTGAGTGCTATCTTCTTTGGCCATGGTGAGATGAAGATGAGAAGAAAATAAAGACAATGTCATACTTAATGAAATAGAAAACATGATTTAAGCTTGAAATGAAAGATCATCTCATCTTTCCATGCTCCTGGTAAAGCCACTTGTCTCTAAAATAGAGATTGAGTGCTATCTCTTTTGGCCACGAGGAGATGAAGATGAGAAGAACATGAAAAATGAAAGATAATGCCATATTTAATAAAATAGAAAGCATGATTTAAACTTGAAATGAAAGATTATCTCATCTTTCCATGCTCCCGGTGCACTTGAGCATAGCCTCTTGTATCTAAAATAGAGATTGAGTGCCTTCTCTTTTGGCCATGGGGAGGCGAAGATGAGAAGAAAATAAAGAGAACAACAACCAAACTATATTTAATATAAAGAAATGGCAATAATTACAAGAACATATTAATGAAGAGAAAGAACAATAACAACACTATAATCAAGAAAAGAAAGAACATGATTTAACATGAAATGGAAGATCATCTCATCTTCTTATGTTCCCAGTGCACTCGAGCATAGCCTCTTAACTCTAAAATAGAGAGTGAGAGCTATGTCGTTTGGCCATGGGGAGAGGAAGAAGAGAGGAAAATGAAGAAAGAAAGATGTGAAATATTGATTACATACCTCTGGCGAGAATAGCTTTTGGAAAAATGAACACCTTAGCTTGAAGATCCCCTTGAGTGAAGCTCTATGATGATGCCTCGAAGAGGGTTGTGGCTTACTCCAAGTTGAGGAGAAATGGAAAGAGGAAGAGAGAGAGAGAGAGAGAGAGCTCAAGAGAAACTCTAAGTCTTCAAGTGAGAATAAACTAGAGTTTCTCCCAAGGGCCAATCTTGCCCAAGAGGGTGGAAGTGAGGGGTATTTATAGAGGATTTTGGAGCCAAAACCCAAAATTTGATTTTTTTTTTGTAAAAGACTAAAATCGCCTTCTAAAAGGAGGCTTTTTTGTCAAAAGGAAGGGCAAATGGTTCTTGTTTACAAAAAAAGACTAAATCGCCCTCTAAAAAGAGGTTCTTTGTCAAAAAGGAGGGGCAAATGGGTCTTGTTTACTAAAAAGACCAAAATCACTCTCTAAAAAGAGGTTCTTTGTCAAAAAAGAAGGGCAAATAAGTCTAGTTTACCAAAAAGACAAAAATCACTCTCTAAAAGGAGGTTCTTTGTCAAAAAGGAGGGGCAAAAGGGCCTTGTCCACCAAAAAGACTAAAATCACACTCTAAAAGGAGGTTTTTTTGTCAAAATGAAGGACAAATGGTTCTTAAATGCTTGATTTGGATTTGAACTTGGGTTTTTGGATCTAATTTGGATTTGGACTGTGGCTTTGGACTAATTTAGATTCAAAAATTGGGTTTTGTGTTTTTAATAAAAGAGGGCGTTCTTTTTGGAAAAAATTGGGTGATTACAATAACAAAAAAATGAAAAAGAAACATTACCGACAGACACACACCTGTGCAACCATAACTCATGGTTGACATGTTGACTACTTAGAAGCGATGCTGCTGTCATAGATATTCAATCAAGCAACCTACAAGCTTGAGCAGTATAGATATGTAGTTCAAGGACTACATCAAGAATCTGACGCAACCAGTAGATCGAAGAACTTGATCAAGTTTTATTTATCAGAAGAATTGAGCAAAGACAGAAAAAATAAAAAACCAAGCAGCTGTGTCAACAAAGCTCCTAAAGAACCCATGCCACAATGAAAATGAAAATTAACATGACAAGAACTATGCTAGAAAACCACTAAAGCAGAAAATAAAATAAAAGGATTGAACTACTATAAATCAATCCAACAATTGCCCAACTCAGCAAAACTAAAATAATCTAACTAAGAAAGAATATGATCCTACTGAAAACAAATGAAACCAATAACCTTCACCTATACTGGACAAGTACAATACCTAAGGCATCTACTCAACTAACATGACATAAGAAGAAACTGAGTACTAACCTGGTCTAAAGAAATGAAGGACCCTGCTAAAGCAAAGACACGACTGGATAGTTGATGACAATGAATAATACCTCCACCCTTGGCTGCTCATTTTTGTTATTGAAAAAAACATACGCCATCCAAGCGGAAAAAGGGTGAAGAAAGGCGGGGGTAGAGGAGAAAAAGATCGATCAGTGGAGATGGGTTAGGCAAGAGATATGGGGCTTTCCACCCCTCTTTCACCTTGGATAATTCCACCCCTCTTTCACCTTGGATAATAAAGGAACACTATATTTTGCAAAACTACCTATTGCAAAAAGGCTAATACGAAGATTGGATGAATCCATGGACAAAACCCATTACACTTTGACAAAAATACTATAATTCAAAAATCGACCAGTTTTTTTGAAACGAGATAGGAGGTTTTTTATGACAGTCTCAACCCTAAGTCTAGGTTATGTTGTTGAAACCAGGTTGAAGACACTCAATTAAGAGGGAATAATGGATCAGGTTCTCAAATGATCTGCCTCTCCCAAGATAGAGGAAAAGATGGACAAATTATTACATTAAGCATAATCGGCCTATGATTGAGGAGTTTCATCCATTCCAAGAACGGCCTAGTGGTTTGATAATGAAATGACAAACATCTTTGAAGACCAAGGGGATTGGTTTGTTCCTCATATGCCTAGGAGGCCTCAAAACATGACAAGAGATGTCAAGTTTTTACTTTGAAATAGTTCGAAATCATCAATTTAACTCATAAACTTGAGTGCTTGTGTTGTGCAAATAACAAGCCATTCATTTATCCATAGTACTATACAAGCACGAGGATTAATTTTGCATCCATGTCATCGAATCTCTAAAAGGGAAATCATTCAATTTCTAAAATATGAACATAAAAGAATCACCATCAACATCTTAGGTAATCAAAAAGAGAAAAAGATATTCACCCCATAATTGTTCATCCACGAAAGATTGTCACATGTAATTCCTGTGAGTTCAACCTTCACGCTTTTCATCTCTTGGCAGGCACCTTTTGCATTTTTTTTATTTTAAATTTTTTTACATTCGACTTTTTGCCTTTTGAATTTCTTTTTTTTGCTTTTGATTTTTTTTTTCAAGCCGACCTTCACTTTTGAGGGAATACCTCACCATCCCAAAGGCTACTATGAAGCTCCACCCCTTTGGTGGATATGTGTAGTTTTATCACGTGTCCCACCCGATTCAACTTACGGTATTCGATGAGCAAAAGGTTTATAAGTCATTATCTTCGCGGAATAGACATAAATCACCTACATGTCTACCGGGTACTCTTGATTACTAACCTAGAGGAACGACTGCACAAGCCCCGAGCCCATCTCTCGACTCTCATTTTGCTACCTGCCAAGATCTTGTAGAGCATTGTGGCTTCTCTCTCGGGATATTTTCCTCCTAAATCCTTGTAGATGCTTAATCGCCAAAGTCAATTGCATTTCCAAGTCTTGACTTCCTCAGCTTCATAGTATTTTTCTTTATTGCACATATCCTAGATTTTTCATTTTTTCTCTTCGATTGATTGGTAACAAGAACTTGAAATTTTCTCCTTTCACTCAGGGAGGAACTAAAGATATAGCAAAGACATAATATTGTGTGAGAAGACAATTTTAAAAGGCTTTTAAGTAAAATTTAAAATTTTCTCTTTTACAAAAGTTTTTGACCCCAAATATTATGTCACCAGGAGGAAGGAACTCTACTCACTAAAGAAAGGGTGATTTCAAAATGAGATGGGTTGCTTTGTAGAATAACGAATTTCACCAAGCTCCCATAAAAGTAGAGCCTTTTACACAAAATGGTGATCAAAGGGTGACCAATTTCCATAACATTAGGTAATCAACTGAGTGGAAATTTCGGAATTGGTTTGAGTTAAGGTCTTCTTTTTTCTCGAAGGAAGCCCATGATAAACCAATCATACGCAGCCGAATTTATAAAATCATTGGGTAAATGACAATGGAAACTATGGGTTTGGAATTTGCTTGACTCAGAATGTAAGGCTATCCCCCAAAGTTTTGACTGGTTTTGTGTTTAGGTTACACAAGGACTTTGTGAAATGATGATTTTGCAAAATGATAACAAAACAAGGGACAAGTTCTCCTCGAAGTCTCTTCCTAAAAATAGAGCCTTGTGGTGGACAAAATTCCTCAAATTCTCATGTTGTAAGGTTTCCTTGCAGAGGGTTTGATCATTGATTTCCAAACAAAAATGTCTACACTAACAACTCACTCTTCTAGCCAACTACAAGGCCACTTTCAAGGCCGAGTGAGACTGGATTGAATGGTTTGAAATGCCTTTAATCAAAGCTCATGTGCAAGATCAAAGAAATGGCTCCCCAATATTTCTCTGCCCATGCATATACCTAGAAATGCCCTAAGAATATGACTCAAATTATGGTTTTACTATCTAAAAATCATTCAAAAAGGTATGATAAACCATAGACTACACCCATGCCTAGATAGCACAAACTGAACTTGCTAAGATGCAACCCTGTTAGCATGAACACCAAAAAGCAAAATGCATAAATCAAAGCAAAACCACCCTGGACGTCCTAAAATGAGAAAGTCTAAAACCTGCTTAGGCCACTACTTAATGAATTCTTGCTATATCTTCAAAAATAACGAAGGAAAATGAATTGATAAAGCGAACAGGTAGCCACATCGAGCATGTACAGAGAGAAAGAGGGAGATGACCAGAATGGCTTGGGCACCAAGAGCCAAGTCTTTCAACATGCCTGTCCAACTCCTCATTCCTCCATCAAGCAGAACTAGAACTTTACCAGCGATAGCTTGAACAACCTATGCTTGAAATAGGAAGACCAACAAGGAGGGGAATTATGCATCTCTTAAACGTGTTAACAGCTTGTCAGGGGATGGACAAAATGGATAGAAAAGCTTTTTTTTGTCAAGAAATAGCCATTTCAGAATCATTTGAGGTGAATCGACGTTACCTCCTCAGGAGCTGAAACTGCAGCAGGTGCACAGTTGGCGACCACCATGATTCGAACAGGAGAGAGCCATTTCCATCCCATTGTTAATGTTCATACAGCCACCATGCCAAGAAAGTTGCTTGTTAGACACATGAAATTAAAGATCACCTTTTTTCATAAACTAGGTGGGATTCCTACAACAATTCGCTCCTAACATCCTCTTTCGAAAGCTTTTGTCGCAGCATCTTAAAACTCATTTACTGGTTATTTTGTTGGCAAACTCGATTCATGTGAAATGGTTAATTTGCAAGATCATTTTGGATTCAGTCCTCAACTTTGTTCTTCAATGTTACCCAGGAATGAGCCCCAAAGTACTTGATAACAACCGATTAGCGGTTATTCTGACCATTCAAAAATGAGATATCTGCAAAAGAAATATGAAATTTAAACAACAATGCTCCAATGAAGGATATCCCTTCATCACATGCTTGGATTGAGCTAAAAAACACTTTTTGTTATTGCGACCCAATGAATTTCTCCTCTATCACCTCTGTCTTTTTCTTGACTTAAGACTTATATTTTTCAGATCGCATATCTGCGTAAATTCAAATTTGTCGTACATGTTCTTGTGTAAATCACTTATAGACACTACTGTATATGCAATTAAATCAAGCAATCAAGAGAAGAGGGGCGACCAACACCATCAGCATGATGCTCCCATCTGCCACTAACTTGACGCCGTCAATGGGTCAGAAGATGGTGAGACCTCTGACGACGTTGCCCATGTACGTATTGTTGATGCCGGTGGCGGTGAGTAAATCCACTAGTCCTTGCTCTCCTAGCTTGGACATGAGGAAGGTGAGGTTGAGCTAAGGCTGGGCGTCGGGCCGTGCCGGCCCGGCCCGGCCCGGTATGGGCTGGGTTTGGGCCGAGAAAAACCCAGCCCGGACCGGGCCCGGGCCCGACAGCGGGACAGGGCCGGGCCAGGGCCGGATAGGCCGCCCCGGTGGCGGCCCGGTCGGCCCGACGGGCTCCCTCCCCCTTCGGCCTTCCCCACTTCCTGTCTCCTTCCCCCTTCCCGTGTCAGTTCCCCCTCCCCTTCCCAGTTCCCCCCGACGGGCTCCCTTCCCCACTTCCCGTCTCCTTCCCCCTTCCCGTCTTCCTCCCCCTTCCCCTTCCCAGTTCCCCCTCCACTTCCCAGTTCCCCCCATGGGCTCCCTCCAAGTAGGTCGGTTCTTGTCCCCCTCTCTTTTCCCCTCTCCTCTCTCTCTCTCTCTCTCTCTCTCTCTCTCTACATAAGGTATGTATGTGGCTCACCCAAAAAGGGAACAGCATAAAGCCTGGCCAAGAACAAGCCAGCTCATCGTCGCCCGAATCTTCCTGCATTAAACAATCACATCAACCATTAAAGAAATTGTAGGGGCATAATTCTGACGATTGGAGCAGAAATCAAACTTTCATAATATATATATATATATATATATAAACCAAACTGTTGGGTCATGAATAAAAACTAGGCGTTAATCTTGATGTTTATGTTTTTTTTTTTCAATTTAATTGCACTGGTATGATCTAAGAATAGGTTGAAGCAAAACATATGTTAAGTTGATCATTTGTTAGATGGTAAGTATGTTTTTATGATAAGAAAAAAATGAATGGCCCTCATAACATCAACATTTTGATAATAAATAAAATCTACATTTTTCCTAAAACAACTTAAATGAAAGTATGTTTTTATAAATATATTACTATGTTTATATTTTATTTAAAAATCATTCTTAGCAAAAAAATAAAAGGACTGGTTATCCCTGACCTAAGCGTCTAGTTTCTGCTAATCTCTCTCTCTCTCACTCTCTCTCTCTATATATATATATACAGAGAGAGAGAGAGAGAGAGAGAAGTCAGGGATAAAGACCAGACCAATAAATTTGTTATTAAAATGTATTTTAAATAGAATATGCACATCCTAAAATTTTTGTAAATACTAATTTATCATAAAAGAAGTTTTAATTTAAGTTGTTTTTCAACAAAATGTTTTTCTGCTAGTAAAATTTTGATGTTATAAAAGTAATTGATTTGACTCAAAAAATAATTAACTTAATATGTCTATTTCATTAAAGCCTTCTTTAGATTATATCATTGTGATTGGTTTGTGCAAAAAAGCTCTAAGCCATCTATTTTCAAGACTTTAGTTTTAGTTTTGTCCCTGCCCTAGTTGTCTGGGATTTATTAATTACTATATATATATATATATAATATATATATATATATATATATATATATATATATATATATTATATATAATATATATATATATATATATATATATATATATAATATATATATATATATATATATATATATATATATATATATATATATATATATATATATATATATATATATTATATATATATATATATATATATAATATATATAATATATATATATATTGTGTGCACCTAATAATTTATGCGTGTGCACATGCATGCATTGTAGCTGAGCCAGACGTATAAGCGAGGAGTGCATATGTGATCTCTCTTCACTTTCCAAAACCTCTATATGTGAACACAAACTTGTTAGTGCCCTTAGAGGGAGAGAGAGAGAGAGACCTGATTCAAATGGACTCTCACTTTTTTCCGAAGAAAGCTAATTTCCTTTTAGGATGTGTGAATGAGACGACGCAACCGGATATTTTTACAATTTTTTCAAAAATGGTTGTGAAATATTTGTCAATTCACTTCTTTTAATATTAATTAGCATCCCTTTAACGCGATTGCATTGATTGTTCTAAGAGTGGTAAAGCCATGATAAGTCAGTTCTGTACATTTGGAGATTAATCGTGAACGAATAGGCATTAAAAACTTTCTAATTGATGTACATGTTGCAATCATATATATATATATATATATATATATATATAGCTACATGTGGAAAGAATATCAGGCTACTTATTTTATCTAAAGAATTGAGGTATCTATGAATGTTTAAGACAAAGAAGATGGCTTCCCTGAATTTTTTGAAGTTCCTCATGTTCTACATTCATGTGGCAAATGCCAACACCTCCAAAAGAAAAACATTTAGGGCCCGTTTGATGGGCGGGTGAAAGTGGGCGGGGGAGGAAGAATTTGTACAGACGGGTGAAATTTCACCCGCCCGGTTGAGAACCCATCAAACGGGGTGGAATTTCACCCGTTTAACCGAAAAGGGAGCGGGTGGAATTCCACCCACTCGAAAGTCCGAGCTCAGAGCTCGTACTTTCGAGCAGGTGAAATTTCACCCGCTCGAAATATACCCATTGTAATCTTCCACAGCGCTCGAAGTCCCTTCGCAACGCACGACCTCCCTCCGCAAGTCCTCCTCCCTCGTGCCTTCTCACTGCCAGGTCTCACCGTCGACCGTCGCAACACCCTCAAGCGGCCGGCGTCCGACATTTTTCTGCCGGTATATCTCTCTGTCGCTCTCTCTCTCTCTCTCTCTCTCTCTCCCCGTCGCTAGCTGCCCACATTTTCCCCCTTTCTTGCGCACATTTCCCCCCTTTTTCTGTGCTGGGTAGCACCCTCAAACGCCCCCATTTTTTTTCCCCCTTGAACGCCCGGCAACGGACATTTTTCCCCATTTTTCTTTCTGCCTCACAGTCCCAACTTCTTAGACTGAAACCATACGTGGCTGAAGTTATCTCTGTGCCTCATCGTCCGTGCCTACTCACCCTATTTGGGAGTAGTTAATGATGGCAAAGGAACAACCATGAGAACACGCAATCGATTTGGGAACCTCCCCATCCGGCGAATTCCAGAAAATCCAAATCCAAAGAGATGACACTGTTAGACGCCATAATCTTCACTCCTCCATTTCCGCTTTTTGTATCTTTGATTTGTGTGGTTCTTTTGTTTTTGTTTTCTTTAATTTTATGTTTTGTTTCTCTTGTTGGGTGTTCACATTTCTTGGTTTTGTTGCTGCTATGTCCTTTCTTTTTCATTTATGTTCCAAGTTTGTGGTCATTGTGGGTGTTCTCTTGGTGCCTTTTTGCTTTCTCCACGATTGTGGGAAAAGCTCATGTTTTCTAATTATATGCGGCAGTCGGTGTAAACGAGCAGCTAAGTAATAGAAGAATTGTAGTTATCCTTATCGTTCTTGAAGTTCTGCAGTTTACTTCGAAGTTTTTGATCTTGGTGTTATTTTATTTGGAGAATGGAAATGGAGAACAGTTTCCGCTTTCTTGCTGTTTCTGCTCCGTGATCCCACGCCTTTTCACTCTTTGTTCTTGGTGAGATATCTATATACAGTCGGCATTGATTATGTTTGGCAGGAGTGGTGGGGTGTTGATTTTGAGATCAAAAACCATGCTCGCCATATTGCTAATCTGGAACCTGGTTTTACCAATATTTGTAACAGTGCCGAGTGAGATTCAGTTTTCCTGAAACCTGCGATAGTCCCTGTCTCTGTCTGAAAACCAACATTCACAACTTGAGCACTAAAGCGTTAGTGTGATCAAGGGGCCTTGTGCTACTAAGTGAATAACAGGGGACGTCTTCTCATGAAGAAAACTAGATAAGCTGGGATATTGTGAATGTAGGTGCTGGGATCTATCTTGTTTTATCTGAAGCTTATGTCTTCTTGGTTTTGTTACTGCTATGTCCTTTCTTTTTCATTTATATAAAGTAACAGAGGATCTTATCAGATTTTTTAATCACAGATATGTATATGTTTATAGAAATGTATATGTTTATACTTTATATAAAGTATGAAGTTATAAACATATGTTTATAATTACAGATATGTACATGTTTGCTTGCGTGACAATGCACAAGCTTTGGTTGAAGAGGTGTGATGCATGTTTCCTTCTTACTGTGATGCATGTTTTCTTGGTGCCTATTATAAACTCTGTGATGCTTTCTTATATAGGTTTAATTTTGAGATGAATTTCCTTTCTTTTTTGTGTATCAAAGGTCTAGTTATGCTTTTAATTGGCAATGGTGGGAACCTTATGTCATGCTTTTTCTTTTGGTTTCTGATGCTCCTTTGTCGTTGTTTCTCGTACAACTGTTCTTCATGCTAGATTTATATTACTGTTACTGTGAAGAATTATTATACAAAACGTTACCATGGAAGACAGCGGTCCTTCAAGAGAAAATCTTACGTGGACTGAACCACAAATGGATTACTTAGTCCAGCTTCTTGTGGAGCAGTCACGCATCCCTGGCATGAAATCCGGCGAGGTTTAAAGCCCAAAGCACACACAACTATTGAAAAAGGAATGATGGATAGATTCGGTCCAGAATTTACGAAAGACAAAATAAAAAAAAAATTGAAGTATTCCAAACCCAACTTGACAGTGATGAAGGAAATGTTGAACACAAGTGGGTTTGGCTATGACCCAATTAACAAATGCATTGAGGTCGACCCCCAAGTATGGAACGACTACATTGAGGTAAATTATAAAATTAATATTGTTAGGTTTTGTCTCACATGTATTTGCTTCTGCAATATTTGAACACATGAATTTTTTCAGAAATATCCAAATAGGAAAAAGTACAGAGGTCCAAAAGTCTGGAGATACTATGATGAGTTCGCCGAGGTATATGGCAAATCTCAAGCAAGTGGGCAAAACGCAGTCACATTAAACAACGTGCTAGAAGCTGAGACTGAACCACTCCCATGTACACCTGTATCTCAGACATCACCTTCGTACATGCAGCCTGATAGTGAACAGTCATTTACACAGTCGCCACTACCTACAACTGAGAATCCGACAACCAATACAAGTACACGTAGGTCAAAACGGAACAGGTCAACCAATGATGACATGTATTACAATTTGTTGAACGGTATAGCTAAAAATGTGGACTCCCTCACACATACTTCTAGAGGGTTTCAATATGTCAAATGTTGTGAAATTTTACAAGAGATGGTGGACACAGGGCTACTAGATAGTCATACGAGACTGATGAGTCTGGACCTGTTAGGAGAGGGAACCAATTCCATGATCTTTCTCAACATTCCACCTGAAGACCGGCTGACATGGTTGTCGCGTAGACTTGGTGATTTATAGGTAAGATTCCATGTTTGTTAGTTTAATTATTTGTATGTTTCATTTGGCACAATAACATTTGTTGTGTGTTTTTCTTTTTATTCCATGAACATCCATGTAGTGAGAAATTGTTGCAATGTATATGCAGTTTAGTCGAAATGATTGATTTTGACATGTTCGATGACGACGATGAATGAGTGCTTTTCATCATTCGAATGGTTTTTGTCTTCATCTTCTTTTGGTTGAAAGACCGACCATCATCTAGGAGGATTGTTCATCCATTTTGAGATGCTGGTACATCTTTTGTCCAACTAATGTTTCGCGGTCATCCTAGAAATTGTTTGGACTTACTCCGTATGGAAGGGCATACATATATGAGACTGTGTAACATTCTAAGGGATAGAAATTTGTTGGAGGATGCTCATGACATTACTATAGAAGAACAAGTAGCTATATTGCTTTTGACAATTGGACATAATGAACGGAATCGTGCTGTTCAAAATACGTTTCAACATTCCGGACAAACAATAAGTAAATATGTCAGGCTAGTGCTACGAGCGATATGTATACTGGGTAAGGATTACGTTCGCCGGCCCAATGATTAGATGATGTCAGCACATATTCGACATTCTAAACGATTCTTTCCATATTTTGAGGTAATTTCATCATCTTGAACTCAACATGACACATACAACATGACAAACTACAACATGACTAACTAGTTGCCTTGTCATATAGAATTGTTTAGGAGCAATCGATGGCACACATATAGCTGCTTGGGTCCCTTTTTCAGATCAAGCAAGGTTTCGCAATAGAAAAGGTTTCGTTTCTCAAAACGTCATGGCTGTAGTCGGCCTAGATACTAGATTCCACTACGTTTTGGCTGGATGGGAAGGAAGTGCAACAGACTCAAGAGTATTGTACAATGCACTAGATCATGAAACAGACCCATTTGTTGTCCCAGAAGGTACGTAGTTCCACCAACCAGTTCAGTCTTTTATTAAGAAGCATGTATGAATGTATAAATAAATTGTGTTCAATTGTAGGCAAATTTTATCTGGCTGATGGGGGGTATCCAAACATTGTTGGTTTGCTTACACCTTATCGAGGACATCGTTATCATATGTCCGAGTTTAACACTCGGGGAGCACGGTCACCTAGAACAGAAGAAGAATTATTCAACCATAGGCATTCATCACTCCAAAATACAGTAGAAAGAACTTTCGGCATGTTGAAAGGTCGTTTTCCAATATTGAAAATGCAAGTTCAGTACCCTTTTCAAAAACAAGCTCAAATTGTTCTTGCTACATGTGTACTGCACAACTTCATAATTGAACACAATCCAAATGCCGAGGAATTTGATGATGAATATGCACCTTCGATTGATAACTTCGTCTTAAGCGAACCTAAAATTGCAAGCCAAACACATCAGCGAGGAAGCAACAATGCTTTGAGAGCAGCTATATCATCTCAAATGTTTACAAATTATCAATTGAATAGTAAGTTTGTTTATAAATGTTGACAACTTCTTCAGTTTGATTGTCTGACATTTGTTTTCTTTTCAACAGGACAACGAAGATGATGTCCCGCCAAAAGTACTATGTTGTTTTCGAAGGACGTGAGCGAGGCATATATGACAGCTGGGAGCGGTGCCAACCATTAGTCTATCGGTACAAGGGTGCCATCTTCAGATCGTTTGATTCATTAGAAGTAGCAGAAAATCACATGCATGAGTATCTCCAGAACAAGTATGGTGTGCAAGTACGCAGGTCTCCACTCATTGAAGATGTCATCGCAAAGTAAGATATAGAAGACACGAAGTTTGAAGAACGAAAGTGCAGCCAGAAATGTTGGATTACTTGTTTTGTGATTACATGTTTTCTTTGTTGGATATGTACTCATTAAACTTTTTTTTTTCTTCTTAATAGAAAGTACACCCTTTTGTGGATTCGTACTCATGTAACTTTTGTGGACAATTTTCGTTTAATGCTTTTGGGAACAAATATATAACTTTTGCAGTTGTAGATTAAGTTAAGAAGGTGCTTTCTGTTGTAATGTGTTGCTGGATATTTCTTTTTGGTTTTTGTTACATATATCGTGTGAATAGCCGTCTCTTAATGAACTGGCTGTATGGTGATTTGTTTTGGGATGATTGATGAAGAAATATGTGGGTTCTGCAGTCCATTTTTTGTTTATTGGTTTTGGCTTGGTGGTGGTTCCATAAGGTGATGATCTTTCTCGTTTGGTGGTGTGCTTGGGTAATCTCTACATATAAGAATCGGTGATGAGGTGATGATCTTTCTCGTTAGATGTTTCGGCTTCTTGACACAAGCTTTTGTGGCATTTATTTGAGTGGTGATCTTTTGTTGTTTTGTAAGCATTCCTTCTCCTTCCAACGTCAGATTGGGGAGGAGAAAAAAAAACAACATTTTCCAGGTTAAATTTTTCCTGTGCATCAAACATGGTTAAATTTACCACGTTAAATTCTTCATGTTCATCAAACAGGGTTAAATTTACCATGTTAAATCTCACCCGACAATCAAACAGGGCCTTGTTTTGGAAGAGGGTGAAATTTCATCCACTAAATTTTTCTAGAAAAATTTACCTTGGTAAACTTACCGCGTTAAATTTCACCCGCCCATCAAACGGGCCCTTAGGGGCCATTTCTATACCTGTAATGGGGTTTGTGTTTCAAACCCACTTTGAGGGAATTTAGACGACAGTTATGGCATGTTTCTTCACAATGCTTGGCGTGCATTTGTTGAGCATCATTCTTTACATTTCGGTGACTTTCTTGTTTTCTGATATGATGGTGATATGAAATTTGATGTTAAAATATTTGATAGAAGTGGATGTGAGAAAATTTGTTTCAAACCAATTCAAATGAATGACAAGAAATTCATCCCATGTAATCCAAAGAAGAGTGTCTCTCAATCAGATGGTTATATGTGCGACCCTGAACTATCAAGAAGTGAATGTGCTGAGGAGGTTACCCAGGACAGTTGTCAAAGGTCGAGGGAAAAATGTAATTCTTTCACGAATTTTGTAGTTAAGTTATAAGTTTAAAGTAATTAAAAGCTGTTAAATTTCTGCTTCATCTATATTTGTAATTTGAAACCATATGTTATTATATGTCATTTATGATACTGTAAAAAAACGCAAGGTACATTAAGAAAAAAGGATAAAACAAAGAAAGAAATGAAACGACAGAAGGGGAAGTGAAAGTGAACAATGTCAAAAGAAAGTTCCCCGTTCTAAGTAAGTGAAGCTTCATACCAGATTCACCAAATTTCTACCAAATGGGAATCTGATTGGGATTTGGACTCATCCTGCCAGGTTCTCATACTTGGATGAATAACTGTAGATTGAATGCTGATTAAACATTTATACCTATCCTATACACTTGTTGGATTTGATCTTGAACTAAACATTAAGGATGCCAGCATTTCCACCTCATTGTCAGTCGTATGGATAATTAAGATTTTACATGTTTGTAGTTCCAAATTATCTAATTGGAGACTAACAAGAATGAACATTCTATTGCTGATTAGAGACTAACAAGAAACTATGTGACCGTAGCAACTGGTGGTTCACATGCACTTGCTGCTGATTGGAGACTAACAAGAATGAGCATTTTACTGCTGATTGGAGACTAACAAGAAACTATGTGACCGTAGCAACTGGTGGTTCCACATTAAAAAAGTCGGATGTTCAGAGAACAGAATTGTACTCCTGCCAACTTGAAAAAGGAGATGATTCCGCTCTTACACAAACTTGAAAGATTAACATCCCAACCTGTTTTTCTGTGCTGGATTATCTAGGAAAATGCAAGAATGTCTAATAAGCCAACGGATAATGAAGAAAACTAGAAATCAAGAAGATTCAAGTAGTACTTCTCATCCAGCTGCTAAGCACTGACAATTCTCATCTAATCTCCAAGGATTTAGCGCACATTCTTATATGCAAATCCCAACAAAGCTGCTGAGTTTTTGTGATTACTCATGTCCTCTGTGCCAGAAGTAAATAAGTGCAGAAGTTCAGAGAACTTGTGGCAGCTACTTGGAGATTTTTAATGTCTATTTTGGATGGCCGCATTTCACAACCATCCATTTTTGAATCACCTGAAAATCCTATAAGCAAGTAAAGTTCCAGCATATTGCATGTAAGAATTAATCCTAATGAAATCAATCTGCATGCGTATCTGAACTGAACTACATGATAAATTAGTTTTAGTTAATAGAACATGTATCTATGAGAATTTATAGCTTACACATTGGCTTGCATATATGAGCTTTTCTTGATCCTGATTAGGATTTAGGTGTCAATCATTCATGCATAAGATCTGTTGCCATTATCATAATCATAATCACATAGACAATAATTTACTGTATAATGAAAATCATTCACTCCCAACTATCCTCCTCATCAATCGACAAGAACTTGTTTCATTATCAGTATTACACACAACTCGAATGAACCCAAGCAAATTGGCTCATCCATTCACCGGCAACGTTTACACTTCTAAACGTTTCTACGATGAAGTGTTTCACCATGGACAAGCTCATGTTAGTTCCATCTCTTAGAATTAAGTGCCACGGGAATGAGTCAGCCTACAGCACTGTTGCTTCATGAACGTGTACTGATTTTATTTGCTAATACATATCAAGAGCTATTTTTTGGTTGAACAGAGTTGCAGCAGAGAGCCATGCTCTCTCGACTCAACCAACTTGAACACCAACTGAATTTTCCTTTTTTCCTTTGCACTTTGTCTCTCCTTCATCATGTGAAGCCAGAGACTCCTGAAGCATGCGTCCAAAAGAAGCTTTAGCAGGATCTCCAGATGACAATTGAGTAGGAAGCTCAGCAATAAGTTGCTCCATCTCTTTTCCGTTCCCTCACAACACGATGTACAGTCCCAAGATGATAAATCCAGCAGCAAGCACACTGAAACCACAATTAGATCGTACATTAAAAAGTTTGGAGGGTCATATCAGATGTTATCAGGTATGAATTGTTGTTCTAACTCCTGTTGTGGAGGAGCTCGTGGAAACGTGTGTAAGTGTGAGTGCGTGAAGGAGCTCGTGGGTACGTGAGTTCCATCGGTTCCAAATCATGGGTAGGTAAAACAAATGGAGAAATTGGTGGGAGTGAAAAGTGGAGACGTGAGGAGAACTTGTGAATGTGTGTGCGGTTCCCAAGATCATGGGCGATGGAGAAAATGGTGCGAGACTTGAGGGCTGAAATGAAGGAGATCATGGGAGTGACCAGCGGTTACTAAGTTGAGGGCTGAAATGGAGGAGATCATGGAATGACCAGCAGTTATTAGCGTGAGGATCAAGTTTTTGTTTTTCTATATATAGTTGTTAGAGAAAGTTGAATGAAGTACGCCTAAAAGAAGAAAGATTTTTTTTCCCTTAAACCTCTTCCCTCTACTTGTGAAGTCCCCTCTCATTCTTTACTCTCTCTCTCCTGCCGTTTCCTTACTCCCTCTCCCCCTTGTCGTGTACTCTTTGCCCTGTCGCACTCTGCATCCCTCTCCTTGGTGTGTTGCAGCCTACAGTCACCTCTCCTCATTTTGCCGTTACCAAAAGGGAGGTGATTGAGTATGAATCAAGGGAGTGCGCCAACATTTGGTATCAGAGCTTCCAGGTTGTATCCCAAAGCGCCCTCGATTCAAGCCTATGTCGATCATCACAAATGAGGCAGCGCGGGAGATTGTCAGTGGGACGTTCCTGTATCCGCTGCTCACGACGACCAACTACACCAGCTGGGTGATTAGGGTCCAAGCCATGATAGAAGATCAAGGCGTCTGGAAGGCAATCGAGCCGACGGCCAGTGTGGCTGTCAACACGAGGAAGGACAAGAAGGCGAGGTCGCATCTTCTCCAAGCCCTCCCAGAGGATCTCCTAATGCAAGTGGCAAAGAAGGCGACGACAAAGGAGGTCTGGGATTGCCTCAAGACGAGATTCGTCGGGGCAGATCGCGTGAGGAATGCGCGCTTGCAAACCTTGAAGAGTGACTTTGATGCCATGAGAATGCAGGAAGGAGAGACGTTGGATCAGTATGCGGGCAGACTCACCAGCATGTCCGTCAAGTATGCCAACTTGGGGGGAACCCTGAGCGACGCTGCCCTGGTGAAGAAGCTGTTTGACACCATTCCAAATCGGTTTCTCAGCGTAATCGCCAGCATAGAGTAGTTTTGCGACCTCAACACTATGTTGTTTGAAGAGGCTGTGGGACAACTCAAGACCTACGAAGAACGCTCGCGTCCCCGAGCATTTGGTACCGGTAGCAACGGTGATGCTCAACTACTTCTCACTCAGGCTGAGTGGGAGGCACGACAGATGAGAAGCGGCAGCGACCCATCATTGACCCAAAAGGAGAGGACTCACGGGGAAGGAGCGTGTTTGCATCCCAAAATTTTATTGGTTTTGGAGTGCTTCAAAAAAATTGAGTTTTGTTTGGAAATAAGAAAGAAAAGGGACTCGCCCATCGGTATGAGTATCGACCGTTCCTGGTGCCTTTACCCGGGGAAATCAACCCAAGGGCTATGTTTATCATTGATGCATTTCGTTTTAACTTAAACATCTTTTTGATTCTATATGCGGTGTAGAAAATATTGAAAGTTTGATGTTTCAAACTTTTGAAAAGATTCTTCAAGAGTTGCTTGAAAATGTGAAATGTTTTGAAGAAAAAGTGTAACTAGTAAATATCATTTGAAAAACTTGTGAAATCATTTTGAAATCACTTTAGTGTTCTCTTAAGACTTTAGGTAGGTTTGAGATTTTGCTCTAATTCGGTTACCACTTAGCTAGAGCTCAATCCCATCTTGCTTAAGTTCTTTTGGAGAGGTGCTTGTGATCATAAGTGAATAAAGTGGGTGAGAATGCATGGATGCATTTATCCTATATGATTGAAAGAATATAAAACATTCCTACCACAACATTCATCTAAAGTCATTCCTACCACAACATACATCTAAGATTTCGTTGTTATAATTATTACATATAAGAAGGAAAAGTTTTTTTTTTTTTTTGAAAAGGGATAGGGATTGTAGACCATCAAGCATGATTCCAATATTGGGTCATTACTTGGTTTGTGGTCTTAATGAAGTTGGTAAATGGAAAGTTCATGAGAGGAGAATATTAAAAAGAATACAAGAGATAAAACACTCTTATGAAAAGATAGAGAGAGAAATAGAGAAAGACATGCATACATGTGTACATACCATCACATATACCCATATATGAAAGCTTAAGAGAAAAAGATGTATTGATTTGAAGAGAAAGAGAGATTTTAGAGGAAAAGAAAATATCATATGTATATATGAGTATGAGAAACTTTATAAGAGAAGATATTTGTCTTGTAAAGAGGAATAAATATTTGAAAGAGAAGAAACGGAGTACATGTACATACGTATTCATGTACATATGAAAATTTATAAAATGGAAAGTGAAAGCAAGTAGAGAGTTAAATGAGAAAGGGAGGAAAAAAGGCATACAACGTAGAGGCAGTGATAGATTAACATCCCAACGGATCTTCCATGCAGATGCATCTCTCTCAGTAATGGCTGCAATGCATGTGCACTAGACGGCTGCAATCAGATTGAGTAATGCAGTGCTCGTATACGGGTGTGGGTACCTCTCTCTCATCTTCGCATGTCATTAGAGATCAATTTAATTAAACAATTATGTTAATTAATTCTATTCTTGTTAGAAGAAAAAGTGGAAGACAATTGATTTGGTGGATATGCTTAAGGGAGTAGTAATTTAGTACCTAGATGATGAACCATATGGCTATGCACAAAGTGCTGGCTGAGCCAAGAGCGAGCCCAGCGCTAGGTTGCCCAGCTCCGGTGACCCTGCATGCAGGCGCAGCAGGTGGGCATGAATGGACCAGAGCTGGAGTCTTGCGCCCTTGCAGAAGGTGAGTAGCGCAGCTCCAGCCATCCCTATGAAGGTCCCAATCACCTTCGCCTGGCATGCTCGGCTCCTCATTTGTAGATTCTCCAATGTGTTTCAAATCGTGGCCCCATTCTGCTCAGAACACCATGCATAAACCAAAACTAAAACAAACTTCATATAAAGCATATGAAGGTTCAAATGTTTTACATTTGGATGCTTTTAGTATGTAACTGTTTCGTGAATCTGCCTAAAACAAATTGTTTTATTTACCAAACGAGCCCTGATAGTTCTACAATGTTATATTATAATCTCATATCACTTTATTTTTCAATTTTTTATCAATTTAAAATATTTCTCAATTGTTCTAAAAAATAGGAAATAATAAAAAACTTGTATCTTGGGGCAGAACATATGTAACCTAAGAATTTTTTTTCCAATTTTTCTGTTGTTGTTGTTTTTTTTTTTTTTTTTTGGGAGGTTGGATGAAGGTGCTTAGCTTCGGACCAAGAAGCTGATCTGGGATCCTAGTTTTTATATGAGAACCATGACGGCATTTGTTTACTTCAAATTTCAGATAAGATCACTAAGAGGTTTTGGCCACACACCAAGGATCAGAGCTGGTAGGCAACCAGTCTTTGTACAAAGACAACCATAAGCCTAACAAGACATTGGGTTTGGAATAGTGCAACCAAACTCGGTGTTCGACATGTTACCAACTAAGGGGGGTTTGGCCTCGTTTATGGGCTCCCTTGTACCTATGCAACCCTGTCCACAGGGGAGTCTACCTCTCTGCTTCAGCCCAGAACTGGTTATGCAGCTCTGAGTTTTATGGCTTTTACGGTCGCTTTACTTTTGATCATGATCACAGCAAGGCATAGAACTCCTCGAATACAAGAATAAAATAAGACGTTAAATTGTTTACCCACCTTAACTTTATTTGCAATTTCTTTTCATGCTTTCTGAATCATGCAGTCTCTGTATCAGCCACCACCATCTCTCTCTCTCTCTATCTATCTATTTTCAGCCACTGCTACCTCTATCTGTCCTCCTCTACACCATGTGCTGCATCATCAAATGCTCTCTTCTACCTGTTTCAGAAAACCCACCAGCCAAGTTGGCTTTTTCTTCTTATTTAACTTTTAAAGAAAAGATTTAAAAAAAGTGGCTGTTCTCCAGCCAACTCGGAGAAAACCCGATCCCACAGTCCAACAAGCCACTAGTACAAACCCAATCCCTATAATTTCCTTGTCGTTACTCCGAGAAATATTTATTAATAAAAAACCTAAATAACCCACAAAGGAATCGAATTATTTGGATTTTAGTGCCGTGTCAAGAAGCCTTAACAAGGGGGTGGGGGTGGAAAAGAAAATTCGAAAGGAAATTACTATATTGGTGAGACGAAAAAAAAAATCAAGACAAAAAGAAAGAAAAAAAAAAACAAAAGGAAAAACTTAGCTAGGTGTAGCAAAGTTGATGACTGAATAGAAAGGTGTGTTTTGGGAGATCGGCAGTGAACACTAGCATGGATTTTACATGTATCGGCTTACCTTTCTGAGAAGAAGGCAATAGGGCAAATAAAGGCAGAGCAAAAAATGTAGCGGTAAGAGATGAGCATGAGGAGGCTCATCCCTCGGTCTACTGCTAGCTTGTAGAGGACTTTCATTCCGGCCAACGCCACCTGCACCACCACCATGGCCACCGCCGGCATCGCCGCTTTCACTCCATTACTACAGCTTGTCAACTTTTCTTCCATTTACTAGTACTACTACAACTGGCTCTTCTTCTTCTTCTTCTTCTTCTTCTTCTTCTTCAAGGAAGAATTGGAAGATGGAAGGATTGCTTCAGCCTAAGTACAATACATATAGGCTTATAAGTGTTCTTCTAACTCCTAATTGGTTGATTCAGGTCCCTTTAATAGATGGCTCCATGGAACCAGATCTCCACTCCCAATTGCATTCTATATGCAACGACAGATTCAGTAAAGAATCGATCAAGTAGTGTTGTTAAAGTTTATTCATGTAATTGCTACATATTCTCTCATAAATTGATGGAAGACTGCAATCCAGTAGAATTGCTTTCGAGTGCTGAAATCTAACTTGTATAGGTAGGGGCGGAGTTAAGAATTTTTCATTACAGGAGCTAAACTATAGTTTCAAAATTTTAACAAGGGTTGAAATATATTTTTTCAATTTTTTTTTTTATATACATTGAACTGAATTGAAATTTACATATAAATTTTTGAATGCTTTAAAATTTGAATGGGCCAAGGCCCCTGCCTCCGCTCCTGTGAATATGCAACTAATAGTACGTAGAGATGGAAAAGTAAAAAAACATAGCATTTACGTTGTTGTAAAAATAAAAGCCGTGCGTGTTATTAACTTGTAAAGAGTATGATTTTTTGAGGGTTAGTAGGAAAAATATTTCATCCTATCTCCAGGCTTGACAACCGATCCACACTTCTTTGATCTCTGTAGGAAATCATTTACTTGCTTTCAGTACTACCTTAGATGATGTGCTCGCTATGTTTTAACTTGTGTATTGGTGATCCTCTTTTTGTAGAAAAAGCAGTTGATTCCGTAGGAACTCGAAATGAAGACTAGCTGCCTACATAGCCCCTTCTCTGTCTGTCGCACTAACCCCTTCATTGATAGTGTGACTTTTTTAAAAACCCATTTGAACTATGACGAATTTATCAGTAGAAATTAATGAAGCAATGGTTAAAATATGAGACTGCTTCCAATTATACTCATATATGTATTATATACGTACATATGTATTTCTATAATTAATGACACTTGTTTCATTTGAGAAGTATTTCAGTCTTTTGAAAAAAAAAACTTTATTTCCATATTTTCAACTTTATCTCCACCATTTCATCTACTTAGAATCAACGGGTTGTATCATTCTCATTAAATATGGTATATAAAGGCATAGTAACTACTTATTTTCAATAATAAACACATTTTTTATGTTAAGTTTTAGTTTTCAAAACACATCGATCACATCTTGATCATGCTTTATTGTTAAAGAATGACCTGAAAATTTGAGTTTGAAGTAGAGGGTTCCAAATCTAACTTTCCTCTTGTAAATCTGTTTTTTGTTTTTCAAAGAGCCAAATTGTCATTTTGTCACTTTTTTTATGTTTTTACCAGAAGGTCTATTTTATCCTTTTTTTTTAAGTTTTTACCAGAAGGGCTAATAGCTGTTGGGTACTGTTTGACAAATACAAACAAAAACATATGGAAGAACAGCAGTAACAACAATCCTGTAAAGCAGGAATCTTTTTTTTAAAAACATATAAAAACTTTAAAATGAAGATAGAATGGAAGCACAATTAATTAGAACTTGATTGACTTTCCTCAACTTACTTAGAACTTTTAGGGCATAGTTAAGTAAATTGGTTCCCCCTTACTGTTATTTAGGGTTACAACCATGTAGGATCAATGACAACAAAATAAAAGATAAACAATACTATGTGACACATACATGACATCTCTGTATTGGCCAATGTACCGAATCAGTTTGGACTACAATGAATTTGATACAAATCGATCAATTCTAGCCACTTTTTACAACACTGCTAGAGATCAGCATCATTTTCAAGGCGGCCTCTCATTAATATTTGTCTAAGAAGGTATACATTATAAGCTGCCTCAGGGGTGTAACATAGCTGGTCGAACAGGCAAGCAAACATATATAAGGTATGTGGCATTTCAATTCCTGTGGGTACTATTCTCCTAAACTGTTAAAAGGTCGAATCATGACACTCAAATTGAAGGGTGTACCATACACACCTAGGTCATAACACAGAACAAAACCCCAGAGGCAAGGAAAATGAGAAAGGGAAGGAAAGGGGGGGGGGGGTGGTGGATTTGGTTCTTCTTTAAGCAGTGGGTTGTTAACCTCATGCTTATTTGAAGAAAGTATGGTATGTGTTACAAACTTAAAACGAATCTGAAGTGCTTAATTTGACACTTTTTCATAAAGTATCAAAGAACCACTTTGCAATGGATCGCTAATTTACAGTCACAACCATCAAATGGGAGACAGCGATTCCTGCATAATTAAAGGGCCATCATAATGCTGAACATAAGAACATAATCTAATTTTATGCTTTGTCATGACCCTGCATTCAATTTATGCTATTTTATTTGTTCCAAATAATTAAACAATAACAATGGAAAATATTTTACATCATGACATGTGGCGACCGGTAAATTGAACTTGTCATCAATTTGATTCGAATCGGCCTATTCAAGCAGATTTTCGAGCCCTGTGGAAGATTATCATTCCTTTTTCGTGGTGATTGGTTGGTTCCTGATCCTATCCTCCACTGATAGCTACGTGAACCATTCTTTTCTATCTAATTTAAACGCACAGGTACTCTTGACAGGAATAAACCCCTGGAAACACGTCCCTAATAAAGAATATGATGCTTGAAGAACCCAACTATAAAGTAAGCATCAAACAATAAACTCCCATTATTCAAATGCCTTAGGTCACATCCATATAGCCAAAATTGAAAAAAAAAATGCTAAAATTAAAATAACCCATACTATGCAAAGCATCTAGTGTGGGTGTGTGTATGTTTACACACACAGACACACACACACACACGAAACCACTTGGGTAAGCGACAAAAACCAGACCCATTAAAACTAATTATTAAAGTTTTTTTTTCAATCTAACCTTATGGATATGATCTTAGTGATTTTGAGAAAACAGTATATTAAATTTTTTAGTCACTTTTTTACTTGAATAATGGTTTTTCAATAATCTAAAAATGAATTTTGATATTAGAAAGTTCAATATTTTGACAAAAGTAACTTGAATTGAAGCATAATTTACATTAAATTAGTGTTTATAAACACATTATTTGGTTCACATTTTGTTTAAAACACTTTTTTAACACAAATTTAAGAAGTCTGCTTGTTGTCCTTACCCATTTTGTCGGATATTATATATATATATTCGAAGGATCAGTTTCAACAGTAAAACCTCAGAAACGGAAAATCCAAACCAGTGTATATGCTCATTTGCTCTTCGAAATGTGGTCAATCGATTCAGATTCAATATCCAGTGACATCCTTGAACATGGACAGACTAGATTTCTCTGTGTGCATATATGTGATTGCAAACAAGATATTGGCTCATTTATAACCCTTGTTTAGCATCACTTTCCTTACATGCTAGTGCTTAATGCTGGACTCTTCTTAAGTGCATGGAAAAACTGGCTGTGAGAGCTGCATGGTCCTGACTCAATTAGCTACAACTGAACACTGTCTATCTGATCTTCTTTAATGCGGTGCTCTGGCACTTGATTTGCACCAATGCCTGCACCTGCCGGGTTCGAGTGCAACCCATCTGAATCCAGTTTAGTTGCTTCTCCAGCAGATCTGTGTGCCTGAAGCTGGACAAGTTCCTTCACCTCTTTCCCTTTGCCCCACAGTACAGTGTACAGTCCCAAGATGATCAATCCAGCACCAACCACACTGAAACCACAAGGTGTTTCTGTTTACTGTATATCGTTTCAAATTTCCATTCTGCATCTTGGTAACTTTATGTTATTGGAATGTTCCATATATTATATATAACTGGAAACAAATAATATAATATATAAATGTACATTATATATACTGTCTTGGTAATGAATAAGAAAGTTTCATTTTATTTCCAACCTTTAAGGGTGTTTTGAGTGCTATTTTACCTTCCTAGATGAAGAGCCTCATCAAGAAATATGGACCCAAAAAAGGCAACAATGACAAGGGACAAGGGGTTGAAAGCTGAGACAAACAGTGGTCCTCTCATCTGAATAGCCCATGACATGAGAGCCACAACCAAGCCTGATACCAGTATGCCCTGCAAGCTCATAGAAAAAAGAAAAAGAAAATGTCACCAATCCTTACACATGCAACATCTAGTGACCACTTTGGACAATCTTAATAATCATAAAGTTCCAGAACATGTGTATATATATATATATATATATATAACCGTACTCAATCAACTGGTATCATGGAACGCACCATTTGTGACTGTTTTTAGCACCATAAAATATAAAAAAATCACCCAACATAGCGGTTGGTCGGTTATGTGTGTGTGTGTGTGTGTGTGTGTGTGTGTGTATATATATATATATATACAGAGAGAGAGAGAGAGAGAGAGAGAGAAAGACTCGTAGATAAGATTTGATGGTTGATTTTATAAAAATAGTTAGGTAGCGATTAAGATACAAAAATTGAAATACATTTGTATTTTCAAGGGACTGAAATACCCCTCAAAGGAGGAAACAAATGAGTTTCCTTAATAAAGACCCATTGCTTCATACGAGGGGTATTTCAGTTCCTTGAAAATAAAATTAAATTTCAATATTTTTCATATATATCTTCAAGAAAATAACATCAGTAAAGCTAGAATTTTATTTCTTTATGTGAAGTTTGAATATAAGAAAATGGAATATTAATTCCCAATTCTGAAAAACTTAAAATATATATTCACATATTATCAGATATGGGAACTGAAAAATATGAGAAGACATGTTAAGTGCAATGAATCATGCACTGAAATTTGTTCAAGTGGTTCACATGTTGTGATTAGGAGTGGGCATTCAGCCGGGCCAGCCAGAAAAAAATTGCAAAATCCTAGCCTGTTCCGGGCCGATGAAATATCGAGCCACGGGCTTGAGTTTATGCCTGATGCCCAGCCAGCCTGCGGAGCTGCACTTTTTTGGGCCTGGCTGGTTCATAGTTGGACAATTCACTTCAAATTTGAAAATTTCATAAGAAACTATGAACATAACTAATAAATGGATGTGACTACTGTTTAGGATCTTTCTTACCACATTTGAATCCAATAACATGAAATGCAGATATAATTTTGTATTGTATTTTTTTTATATTCAAATCTGAGTCCGATTTAGAGTCGAATTAATTGCTTTGGGATTTCAAATCTGCTGCAAATCAATCAAAGAAAATGCATTTCAAGGAAATTAGTTGTTAAAATCAATTTTAGAATATTTTGGCGATTTCTATGAGCAAAGTCTTGGAGGGCATACGTGAGGCCATGTCATCTGAGTATCCAATATGATTTCTTGTTAATTTAGAAGACTAAAAAATTTGAGGTCGTTGAACTTCGAGCCCTTCCTCATCCAGCTTCTGGTTTTCTGAAAATTTGAACAACAAGTACTTTAAAAATAGCTCCCCAGCAAATTTTTATATCTTTGGGCTGTGGGTCAGATGAATAGATTCGAAGTTTCTGTGAGTAGCGGATTTATTCCAACTTCATGGTTCAAAAAACTAAGCAAATATATCAACATTATCACTCCAATCCACTAATCAGAACATGTGATCCACCTAATCAATCTTTTATATATATATATATATATATATATATATATATAGACACAATTGAAACCATGTACCGTGTAGATGATCGTCAAAAGGTTAACATCCCAACGAAGCTCCCATGCAGATGGATCCCAATCTGTGACAGCAGCAACACATGTAGATTGAATGGCTGCAAACAGGTTGAAGAGGGCTGAGCTCGAGTAAGGGTGCGGATATCTCTTGCTCATCTTAGCCTGCGTACAAAACCTATCACATAAATTGAGAAAGGAAAACACAAGAAATGGAAATTGGTAAAAGGACACATAGTTTTAGGATGCAATAGTGATAAAGCTAATCACCTGGATTATAAGCCATGTAGCATAGCTCAATGTGTTTGCCATGGCCAGCATTGAGCCCAGTACTTGGTTGCCGGACTGATGTTGGTTGGGGTGATGGTGCGGTAGGTGGGTGTGGAATGACCACAGCTGGAGCTTTGCACCATGATAGAAGGTCAGTAGCATGGCTCCACACACGCCTACTGCTGTCCCCAATACCTTAGACTGGCTTCTTGAAGACCTAATCTCCAGCCTCTCTAATCTGCCCGACAGATCAATTTTCACTAATTAATCTTAATAATTTAAAATCTTCTATTTTTCTCTTTCTCTCTCTCTCTCTCTCTCATCAAATGATCGGAACAAATAATTTAATAATTTGTGACTTGTTTTCTAACTTCGAATGGAAAGAAGAGGAGTACCCCAAAGAGTCCAACACCCCTCTCCTTTTCCCGTGCCTTTGGGATACCTAGTTTGGGACTTAGGTGGGGAGTAATATACCTATTCAATAAGGTGTCGTGAATCCATCATTTACAATGAGATGAATAGTACCCATGGAAATTGAACTGACGACAACTTGGTAACTTTTGGTGGAAGCTTGTCATCTACTTCGGCAATTGTATTTTCATTGTTATCGATTAACCTCTCTCTCCCTCTTGTCTGACAAACAGGTCAAACTTCATCAATAAGTTCAAAATATTCGAAAATCTCTTTCTCCCTCACACACATCTCTCACACACATCTATCAACAAGTTAAGTTTCACTAGTCTTCAATTTAAAATACATGAACAATATCTCTCTCTCTCTCTCTCGATCTCTAGCTCTCTGTATCATGCACAGGAAAAGTGAAGTTACCGGAACATGATGGCCAAAATGAATGTGAAAGCAGGGAGGAGGTTGGTCATTGCAACGGCCAATGTAGCTGAAGTCATTTTCAAAGCGGCAATGTAGAGATTTTGGTTGAGCGATGCCCTGAGGAGCAATTGCAAGCGTAAGCTATATATATATATATATATATATATATATATATATATATATATATATATATATATATATATATATATATATATATATATATATATATATATATATATATATATCAACAATTACCTTTTTTCTCTCAAACTTAGGTTGGGTTTCATAACTCGGATCTTAAATTGAGGCTGCATAAGAAAATGTGTTTTCGCAAATTTTCAGTTTAAACAAATTGAGGATCTCAATAACATGGATTTTGGTTTTTAAATTTATGCTACATGTTAAAAACTATGGATTTAAGGTCGGATTGTTGATGGGAAGAGTCTGACCTTAAGTCCATGGATTTGAGATTTGAGATCCATGGTGAAACAAACACAACCTTAGTAAAAAATATTGGTTAGACATAATAGGCACATTACCCCACACACACACACACACCCACCCAAAAATTGCACAACAGAAGGCCTGGCCAAGTATAAAACATGTAAGCCTTGTCCGGGTCTTCCTGAATGCATCAATCATATACCAACAATTACAATTCCATGTCAATATTCATGCGCATAATAGAAAAAAGAGGGCCTTCAATGAAAATGCTCCTACATCTCCACACCCAGATAACATTCCAAATAAAGATCATAAAACATTCATGTGTTTGTTATACCTAGTGTGGTCTAAGAAGTAGTGGAGCCAAAAAAAAATTGTGCTGAGGGCCAGTAACCAAAAGCTTTCCTACCTTGAGGATAACCTTCAAATATTTGAAGGCCTTTCTATGAAAATAAAGAAATTTTGTGATGTTGGTGTGGGCAGTTGCCCACACCTGCGAATACTTAGCTCCGCCACGGTAGTCTAACTAGTACTTGAGCGGACTTGGAGTGGTGCTTCTTAAATGCTAACGAAGATCAGGCATATTGGTGTTCAATTCCAGAACTATTTCAACTCAAGAGTCTGATTGGAGTCCCCATCTGAAATGGGCAGAATTCTCCTTGGCACAATAATAACTGACCGATTCCCAAAATTGTATGAAAATCTACAAAGTCGCTCTTTGAAACGCTAACAATTGCATGCACATCAGCTTACAAGTGGTGCACCAGATAAACGGTTTAAATTCCAAAGTATATATACATATATAATGTACCAGATCCAGATCCTCCTCCTCTAGACTTGCAGATCTGTGCATTACTCTAGAATGGCCAGTAACCAAAAGCTTTCCTACCTTGAGGATAACCTTCAAATATTTGAAGGCCTTTCTATGAAAATAAAGAAATTTTGTGATGTTGGTGTGGGCAGTTGCCCACACCTGCGAATACTTAGCTCCGCCACGGTAGTCTAACTAGTACTTGAGCGGACTTGGAGTGGTGCTTCTTAAATGCTAACGAAGATCAGGCATATTGGTGTTCAATTCCAGAACTATTTCAACTCAAGAGTCTGATTGGAGTCCCCATCTGAAATGGGCAGAATTCTCCTTGGCACAATAATAACTGACCGATTCCCAAAATTGTATGAAAATCTACAAAGTCGTTCTTTGAAACGCTAACAATTGCATGCACATCAGCTTACAAGTGGTGCACCAGATAAACGGTTTAAATTCCAAAGTATATATACATATATAATGTACCAGATCCAGATCCTCCTCCTCTAGACTTGCAGATCTGTGCATTACTCTAGAATAGATAGCAAGCATACCTCTCCAAGAAGAAGGCAAGAGGGCAGAGGAAGGCAGCTCCGAACATGTACCGGTAAGCTACAAGGACGCGAAGGCTCATTCGACCTCCATCTGCGGAAAGCTTGTAGAGGATGTTCATTCCTACAACTATTACATGCACTACCACCATGTACAGCACTGCCTTCAGCCCCTCCCTCCTATCCCTTCCACTTACCTCCATTAATGCCTACCACCGTCACTGCTGATCTCCCTCTCTAAATCTACCAAGATTTTGCCCCTTGTTTGCCTAAGTCCATGAGAGAACTTCACATTGACGTGAGGAATGGCCCTTTTTCTATTATTCAAGGGGCCACCGGCCCACCAGTACTACTCCTAGCCTGACACTTCTCCATTAGACATTCTGCAGATTGAAAAGGGAATTCCATTAGACATTCTGCAGATTGAAAAGGGAATTCCATTAGACATTCTGCAGATTGAAAAGGGAAACCCAACAAGCTGAATTTTTCTTTTGTTACATATACTCTGCTGCATGTGGGCTGTAGCCAAATAAGATTTCGCCAAATGTAGAGTCTGTCTGTTTGTGGGCTTTCAGTCCGTTCAGCACCTAATTCGATTCTTTCCAAAGTGCTCTCTGAGTGTATACCAGTCTCTGCCGTTGACTTTGTTTTGCTCGATTTCACAGACGGCTGGAAAACTTTGGTAAAAAGAGAAGAAAACTCGGTGAAGAAAAATGGCATGCGTCGATGTGCGTGTTGATGTAGAAATCTTCACCGATGCATCTTAAATGTTGTTAAATAGATGATTACCAATGGCCGGGTAAAACATTCAGCATCTTAATTTTTTTTTTCACACTGCCTAGATGTCGGAAAAATATTTGATCAACACTTATACAGATGTCGGTAAAGATTTTTATCGACAGGTGGCTGGACGTTGATAAAAATTTTCGTCATCGTATCCTTGGACGTCAATAATACATTAATCGACTTTTATTGAAACGTCAGTAAAGAGTTGTTAATTTTTTTCTATTAATCTACGACTGACATTAGTTCCAAAAATCGAAGATAGAAATGCAAATATAAAATAAAGCTAGCTGCTCATAACTAAACAAATATATATGACAAAAGTTAGAATTTATATTACATTACAACTACTTAAATAAAGTTCAAAGTTACAAAAACTAAATAACCAGAGTTAAAGCATATATATGTCCACAGTGCTATAACATAAAAATAAGAACAAAAGTTGCTTTTCTAGTAATGTCGTCGCTGTAGTGGAAATTGTGTAAATGAAGTTTAGCATGTCCGTGAAAAATGTACTTTTATTGACATCCACTTTGACCATCGATAAAAATAGCTTTTCAACGACATGTACCCTCCACAGGTCCATCTTCACCGCAATCAAGTTAATGACCGCCATGGGCGGTTGGTGAAAGAACCCCCAACTACTATAGTTGTGGGTGATGTTCTTTTTACTTTGCCAACCTATGTAGGAATTCTTTGAAATGTTCAACGTCCAAAGCCGTTGGGAAACCTTATGTATATCAACAACCAAAGCCCTCCAAAAAGCTTATGAATTTCAACAGTTAAAGTGAACGCCAAAGCCATTGGAATTCACATGAGCTACCAATGTACATACTGGATGCATTTTCACAAGAATCACACACACACACACACACACACACACACACATATATATATATATATATATATATATAGAGAGAGAGAGAGAGGAAAGAAAGACATTATATACTAACATTGATGGGACATTTACATAAAATTGAATCTAAACATAAAGTCAATTAGACGTGATTTCTTAAATTCAAATTATTACTGAGTTCGGCCAGATAAGTATCACCAAAAAGGGTGGAAGAGATCAGAATTTTTTCTGGACGACATGACAGCGGATTACATGATGTGCTAACATTTGGAATCAATCACAAACTATAACACTTGATGAGGGAATTGACTCCAATCAAGAACGCTATAGGTATTGGTGTTTTCACACATAATTTAGTTTATTACATATTAAAGCTCTTCATCCTTAAGAATTCAAATTTGGTTTTTTCATATTCAAGATAAAGTCAGAATTTTTTTTTCATGGAGCATTGATTGTATAGTTAACAAATTTTTGATTGGCTATGGGGTCACTAGTAACCTTTCTTTTGGGATCTCCGTAACTTCTTTTCTCGTTTGTGCGTGCAGTTGATGTTTGGTAAAAATCCTTTGGATTCATACATTTTTTTTGCTTCAGCACTTTGTTCTTATTATTATGATTTTTCTTATGCTTCACAAGGAAAATACTAATCCCCCGATTCAGCTGGTCAAAGAACAGCGCATCGATGAAGAAATCAATTTCAATGATTTCAAACTGATCATAAAATCACGATTGACTAACTGGAAGTGAGTAGTTCCTGTTTCACTGTTCGAACTTTGAAGTAATATTCAAGGTGGAGATGTTGATTTAGAATCGCATATTTGATTAATGATAGTGTTTCAAAAAAATCAGATACAGAAAAAATTTAATATTAGCTGTTCTTAGCTGTTTTGTTCCATATGTCTCAGACATTTTTCACAATTGCTGACTCCACAGATCAAATTGTATAAGATCATCGTAATAAACATGTCACAAAATCGGCTAATGTAGCCCGAACACCTATTGGCCGGCTCAGACTTATGTATCGGTTAGTGAAACCGATACACCTTGATGCCAAATGCTTATAGGACTGCTGACCTTTTGCAGCTTCGATTGCTTACTGTCTTAAGAAAGATAACAAAAACATTAGTCTCTCTCTCTCTCTGTGATCTATAAATGTAACCCCGTATTACCTATCTTTCATTTCATTTCAGTGCTGATTTTGAAATTGCCAGCTTCAGCCTGTTCGCATCTTCTTTTCTCTGCATATTAATTCAAGAAGAGAGGGAGAGAGAGAGTTATCAAATATATATTATGGAGGAGGGATCAAATAGTAATGAAAATTATTACAGTAGGAGGAGGAGAAGGGTAGAAGGGACGAAGGTGGTGGTGGCGCAAGTGGTGGTAGCAGGGATGACCGTCCTCTACAAGATCTCCATAGACCGAGGGATGTGCCCCCAAGTCCTCATTGCTTACCGCTACATTTTCGGGGCCACCCTCCTCTGCCCTCTTGCTTTTCCAAAAACTACTCAAATCAAAGCATGTTCTTATAAATATATTAATATTTTATTTAAAAATCATTTTTAGCAAAAAATTAAACTGTTTGGTTATCCCTGACCTAAGCATCTAGTTTCTACTAATCAATTAAAAGTAATTGATTTTTTCAATTACTATGGAAGCACCATTTGACTCAAAAGAATAATTAACTTAATATGTGTATTTCATTAAAGCCTTCTTTAGAACATACCAATATGGTTGGTGTGTGCAAAGGTTCTAAACAATTTAATTTGAGGGGTTTAGTTTCTGTTTTATCCCTGCCCTAGTTTAAATATACTATTGGTGATTTAATGCACATAGCTAGTTTTTTTTTTTTTTTTTTTCAGTTGTGAAAAGCAAAGGGTCGGTTCCAAGTCAGATAAACACCTCATTCCAACATAAGGTCCACGTTTGTGCGAAGTTTTGGAATGGTAGCAAACTGTTCAATGTATTACATGAAACACCGTAATATTGTGATTTATGAGTCTGAAAATGGGTACTACAGGCGCGGCTCTCTCTCTGTGTCTCTTCCGCCTATCCCTCTCTCTTTGTCTCTCTTCCGCCTAGCAGCATCGACGCCGGAGAAACCCCTTCCTGTTATGGTGGAAAAGTGTACGATGATCTTATGACTTGAAATGGTTCGAAATGTCAATCTTTTCCACTAAGAGAACACCATCGCTGAGCTTGGTGTCTTGGAAAACGGCGTTACCCCTTATGTTTGTTCTGTTCTATTTGATGTTTGAAGTTTTGTTTTTTGGGTTGTTAAGTTCATAATCCACCTATTTGAAATTTACATTTGTTTTGGTTGTTTTAAATGATACATGATTAAACCTATCTTCTTGTCACCTGGACCCTTGAATTGAATCAAATGAAAATTGTAATATGCGTAGAGCTTGTACACAAGAGGGTTTTGAGAAAAAAAGATGGTTTCTCCTAAGTGAACATTAAAAAAAAATATTTTTATTAATTTTTTAATATAAATATATTTTTAATTGTAAAATATATATTATTAATAATTTTTTTATGGGTCCGGAGGAAGCCCCATCGGGCCGACCTGGGGCACCGGATCAGGCTGGGAATGGGTACCGGGTACCCACCAGCAGCCTGGCCCGCACACACCCTTAGATTAGATGAAGTTCATGATGGAGGGAGGATTTCAGATCGTGTATACATAAATATAATATGTATAATTTTTCTAAAGAAAATTTCTGAGACAAATATGAGGCCTAAGTGGAGAGTTAAATGATAAAAGGAGGAAAGAAGGCATACGACGTAGAGGGCACTGAAGAGATTAACATTCCAATGGAGCTTACATGCAGATGCATCTCTCTCAGTAATGGCTGCAATTGATGTGCACTGGACCGCTGCAATCAGATTGAGTAACGCAATGCTCGTTTACAATGTAAATTAAACAATTCATTTTACGTCATTATAAACTTGTAATTTGTAGATGGAAGCAGCATTTGCTGGTGCCCTTAATTAAAAATTTAGTTATGAGTGTGTGTGTGTGTGTATATATATACATATGTGTATACATATATATATATATACATACGCATATATATATATATATACATATACATATACATATGTATACATATATATATATATATATATATATATATATATACATAGAGAGGGAGAGAGAGAGAGAGAGAGAGAGAGAGGGTGCTGATTCAAATGGACTCTCACTCTTTTTGCATTTAAGAAGCATCTCCATCAAGGAACACCCACTAATGCAACAAGCAGACTCAAATAAAATAAATTAACCAATGGGTATGCACCAAATCAAGTGTTCATGTCTCTCATTGTCGGGAACTGCATTATGTGCACGCATAGCTGCATTTTTCTTCATCCACCTTTTTCATAACTTGTTGCATGTTTATTCATAACCAATGCTCTTGATTAAGAGAAAAACAAGTTTTAGATCACATCATTCTTCGTAAATATGACTAAATAAAATAATCAATAACCCCCAATATACAAAATTTTCAAAATTATTGAGATTCTGCTTTTCAGTAATGGTTGGAAATGGACAACATTTACCAATAACTCATATTGGTTCTACTAATCTTGATCTTGGTCCTACATCGATTCCTCTCGATCATGTGATGGTAGTTCTTGAGATTAGTGAGTAGCGCAGCTCCACCCATCCCTATGAAGGTCCCAATCACCTTCATCTGGTTTGCTCGGCTCCTCATTTGTAGCTTCTCCAATCTGTTTCAAATCATGGCCCCTTAACAATGAGGCGAGATCATTGTGCTTCTAAAACCAATTTAAGCGTCGCTGAAACGATGTTGACTGAGGTGATGTACAGATTCTGTTTCAGTGTCGCCTTGCACAATTCCATGACATTTTAACAAATTCGTGTGGTCAAACGATATTTTAAAAAACTAAGGCAATGTACAGATTCTTGCCCCCCTCTCCTCTCTCTTTACATAAGGTGTGTGTGTGGCTCAGCCAAAAAGTGAACAGCAGAAGGCCTGGCCAAGAACAACCCAGCTCATCGTCGTCCTGCTATTTCTGCATTAAATAATCACATCAACCGTTAAAGAAATTGTAGGGGTATAATTCATGGAGAGGATACTGTTAATTGAAATTAATACTGCTCAAAATTTGAATATATTCTAGAAGCTATTAATATTTTGATGATTGAAAGAGAACATTTAAATCCTAAAAGGTGATCCGGTTAATTTATATACATACCTCTCCAATAGAAACGCAAGAGGGCAGAGGAGGGTGGCCCTGAAAATGTAACGGTAGGGGATGAGGACTTGGATGCTCATCCCTCGGTCTGCAGAGATCTTGTAGAGGACGGTCATCTCTGCTACTGCCACCTGTGCGACCACCATGCACACCACCACCTTCATCCCTTCCACCTTTCTCCTCCTCTTACTGTAATAATTTTCATTATTATTTGATCCCTCCTCCATAGTATATATTTTATTACTCTGTCTCTCTCTCTTCTTGAATTAGCTCTTCTTCTTCTGCCCTCTTTTTGCCAATGAAGTTGCAGGAAAAGAAGATGGAAACAGGCTGAAGCTGCCAATATCAAAATCAGCACTGAAATGAGATGAAAGATCGGACATACAGGGTAAATCAAGAAAGACTTGACCTGGTGGGCAAAGGAAGGTGCGGCTCTTACAGCCATCACTTTGGCAACCGGCGTTTCTTATATAGTGAGTAGGGGAAGTGCTTTTAATTTGGTGGATTCATATTCATATCACCTATTCGTCTATTTTGAGTAAGACATTTCTTAATTAGTGAGTACATGTCACGGGCTGACAACCTCGGCCCGTGCGGCCTGGCAAGAACCTAATTGCCGTAAGCCTTCAAACCGCTGAACGGGGTGCAAAAGTAGTTTGAGAAAACAAGTATATAAAGAATGCTTGTGAATAAAGAAATCTCGCAATGTATTCGCTTGAAAAATTAGTACATCACGAGAAAGATAAGTAAGAAGAATGATCTCGACTTTACTTATATAGGATGGCCGAGGCCTCTTACAGGATTCCCATGCCGACCACCCAAAACAAGAAATCTCAATACTTGACAGTTAGACCGATGGGAGGGTACTCCCTTACAAGTAAACATGCATAAGTAAATGACTCAACATAAGCAAAGGAAACACAATTCAAACCAAAACAAAGGACTGTACAGACTCCCAGACACAGGGGAACAGGCTCCCCCCTTCAAGTTATGCGCCGTCCTCGGGCCAGGAGTTTCATGATAGGCCTTGACTTCCAGCGGGTCGCGCTGCATCATGCGGAATGCATACTCCCATGTGGGGTTGTGTTCGCCTATCCACTTGACTTGGTACTTCTTCGGCTCCCCCAAATAGTTTGTCTTGTGCCGAAGAATCTCTTCCATCTGACGGTCCGCCGCTCGCTTGGTCGACGGGGCTCGCTGCAGGATCGGGTCTCCTTCTGGAACGCTTCTCTCGGGGTCTTCCTCATCGACATAGAAGGGCTTCAGGTTACAAACATGGAACACTGAATGCACCTTAAAGTCTGGCGGCAAGTCTAGCTTGTAGGCTATCTTTCCGATTCTCTTCAGCACTGTGAAGGGTCACTCATACTTGCGGATCAATGACTTGTGTCGACCACGAAAAATGCCCGTGCGATCAGGATAGAGCTTCACGAGGACTTGACCACCCACTCGGAATTCCATTGGACTTCGATTCCGATCTGCAAACTTTTTCATCTTTTTGGCGGCCTTGTGTAAGAACGCCTTAGCCATTTCCGTCTGTTCCTACCAATCGCGGACGAACTGGTAGGCAAAAGTGGGTCTTCCCTTTTCTTGGGCTGCAAGGGTATGCGGCATCAACGGTTGTTGTCCAGTGGCTATTTCGAATGGATTATGTCCAGAAGACTCGCTCTTCTGCAAATTGTAGCAAAATTGAGCTACATCCAACAATTTCACCCATTCCTTTTGATTCGCGTTGACATAGTGTCGAAGGTATTGTTCCAACAATCCGTTGATTCGTTCAGTTTGGCCATCCGTTTGAGGGTGGAAAATTGTTGAGAATAATAAATCCGAACCCAACAAACGGAATACTTCGCGCCAAAATTTTCCTATGAAGCGAGCGTCCCGATCACTGACAATGCTTTTCGGCATGCCCCAATGCTTGATTATATGCTTCACGAACAACTTTGCCGTCTTTTTCGCGGGACATTCTTTAGATTAACATCCCAACCGAGCTTCTATGCAGATGCATCTCTCTCAGTAACAGGACGGCTGCAATCAGATTGAATAACAAAAGGCTCGTATACAGGTGCAGGTACCTCTCACTCATCTTCTCCTGTCATTAGAGATCAATTTAATTAAACAATTAATTTAATTAATTCTATTATTGTTAGAAGAAAAGGTGGAAGATAATTGATTTGGTCGATATGCTTAAGGGAGTAGTAATTCATTACCTGGATGATGAACCATATGGCCATGCACAAAGTGCTGGCCGTAGCCAAGAGCGTGAATGCACCAGAGCTGTGCAGAAGGTGAGTAGCGCAGCTCCACACATCCCTATGAAGGTCCCATTCACCTTCGGCTGTCTTGGTCGGCTCCTCTTTTGTAGCTTCTCCAATTTTTTTCAAATCACGACCCCTTAACAATGAGGCGAGATCATTGTGCCTGTAAAACCAAATTGTCATCATATTCTAGTATGTACTTTTGAAAAATGTCATGTTTTCAGTTAAGGTGAATGTATCTGGTGTGTGTGTGTGTGTGTGTATATATATATATATATACTGATCATAGCTTTACCTTTCTTGTACATACATTCGATCTAGGGGGCTCTATGAAATGAAAATATAAAACTTTTCACATCAGAAATTATAACTTCGACTGAATTTGAAAAAAAAAATTGTCAGGCATCAGATCATATTAATTCATCCAATTATATGTATAAATAAACAATTGATAATGATTGTTCCAAATTCTCTTGTGGAAAATTAAGGTGTTCCCTGGCCAAAATGAAGGTGAATGCGGGGAGCAAATAGGAAATTGCAACAGCAAGCGTGGCCGAACCCATCTTGACTGAGGCGATGTACAGATTCTGGTTCAGTGTTGCCCTGTACAATTCCATCACATTATGACAAATTCGTGTGGTCAGGGATAAAAACCAGGAGTTTTAATCTTGACGTTTATGTTCTTTTTTTTTTGCAATTTAATTGCACTGATATGATCTCAAGAATAGGTTGATGCAAAACATATGTTAAGTTGATCATTTGTTAGACTGTAAGTATTTTTCTATAATAATAAAAAAATGAATGCCCCCCATAACAACAACATTTTGATAATAAATAAAATCTACATTTTTCCTAAAACTAATTAAATCAAAACATGTTCTTATAAACATATTATATTTTATTTAAAAGTCATTTTTAGTAAAAAATTAAACTGTTTGGTTATCCCTGACCTATGCATCTAGTTTCTACTAATCAATTAAAATTAATTGATTTTTTCAATTACTATGGAAGCACCATTTGACTCAAAAGAATAATTAACTTAATATGTGTATTTCATTAAAGCCTTCTTTAGATCATACCAATATGGTTGGTTTGTGCAAAAGTTCTAAACCATTTAATTTGAGGGGTTTAGTTTCAGTTTTATCCCTGCCCTAGTTTAAATATACTATTGGTGATTTAATGCACATAGCTAATCTTTTTTTTTTCAGTTGTGAAAAGCAAAGGGTCGGTTCCAAGTCAGGTAAGCACCTCATTCAACATATGGTCCACGTTTGTGCAAAGTTTTGGATTGGTAGCAAAATGTTCAATGTATTATATGAAACACTGTAATATTGTGATTTATGAGTTTGAAAATGGGTACTACAGGCACGGCCCTCTCTCTGTGTCTCTCTTCCGCCTAGCCCTCTCTCTCTGTCTCTCTTCTGCCTAGCAGCATCGACTCCGGAGAAACCCCTTCCCGTTATGGAGGGAAAGTGTACGATGATCTTATGACTTGAAATGGTTCGAAATGTCAATCTTTTCCTCTAAGAGAACACCATCACTGAGCTTGGTGTCTTGGCAAACGGAGTTAACCCTTATGTTTGTTCTGTTCTATTTGATGATTGAAGTTTTGTTTTTCGCGTGGTTAAGTTCATAATTCACGTATTTGAAACTTACATTTGTTTTGGTTGTTTTATATGATACATGACTAAACCAATCTTCTTGTCACCTGGACCCTTGAATTGGATCAAATGAAAATTGTCATCTGCCGAAAGCTTGTAGACAGGAAGTTTGTAAGAAAAAAAGATGGTTTCTCCTATGTGAACAATAAATTTTTTTTTTTTTAGTTATGGGGCCAGATCGAGCCCCATCGGGACGACCCGGGGCACCAGATCAGGCTCGGAATGTGTGCCGGGTATCCGCCAGCGGCCTGGCCCCCGTGCACCCTTAGATTAGATGAAGTTCAAGATGGAGGGAGGATTTCTGCTTGTGTATACAAAAATATAATATATATGTATATATGTATAATTTTTCAAAAGAAAATTTGTGAGACAAATATGAGGCCTAAGTGCAGAGTAAAATGAGAAAAGGAGGAAAGAAGGCATACGACATAGAGGGCAGTGAAGAGATTAACATCCCAATGGAGCTTCCATGCAGATGCATCTCTCTCAGTAATGGCTGCAATGCATGTGCACTGGACCGCTGCAATCAGATTGAGTGACACAATGCTTGTATACAATGTAAATTAAACAATTAATTTTAGGTCATTATAAACTTGTAATTTGTAGATGGAAGCACAATTTGTTAGTGCCCTTAATTAAAAATTTACTTATTAGTGTGTGTGTGTGTGAGTATATATATATATATATATATATATATATATATATATATATATAGAGAGAGAGAGAGAGAGGGTGCTGATTCAAATGGACTCACTTTTTTTGCATTTAAGAAGCATCTCCAGCAAGAAACACCCACTAACGCAACAAGCAGACTCAAATAAAATAAATTAGCCAATGTGCAGGCACCAAATCAAGTGTTCATGTCTCTCGTTGTTGGGAACTGCATTATGTGCACACATAGCTGCACTTGTCTTTATCCACCTTTTCCATAACGTGTTGCATGTTTATTCATAACCAATACTTTTGATTAAGAGAAAAACAAGTTTTAGATCGCATCATTCTTCGTAAATATGACTAAATAAAACAATCAATACCCCACAATATACAAAATTTTCAAAATTATTGAGATTCTGCTTTTCAGTAATGGTTGGAAATGGACAACATTTAGCAATAACTCATATTGGCTCTACTAATCTTGATCTTGGTCATACATCGATTCCCCTTGATCATATGCTGGTAGTTCTTGAGATTAAGAAAAACCTTATTTCTGTAAGTCAGCTTACATCTTCTATGCTTTACGTGTTTGAGTTCACATCTGATTTGTTTGTGATTAAGGACAAGGAAACCAATCGGGTGATTGCCAAAGGAACTAGAGAAGGAGATTTGTATGCACTCAAGACCAGACCAAAGGCAGTAACTTTTTCTGATCATTTCAGGGCAGCGACTTCAGAAGTTTGGCTAAGTCGACTTGGGCATCGGTCCGCTAAGATCATTGAGTTTTTGTCGTCCAAGGGTAGCATAAAATTAATGACAAAAACATCTACCTTTTCAATTTGTCAAAGTCAATTGGGCAAAGCAACGCATTTGCCGTTTCTTCCCTTAGATGGTGAATATTATGAACCTTTTGAGAAAGTACATTGTGATCTTTGGAGACTAGCGCCTCTTGATTCTTGTCAAAATTTCAATATTATGCTCTTTTTGTTGATCAACATTCTAGATATAGTGACAACCACAAAGGATGTCGTTGTCTCTATCCCCTGACAAATCGTGTTTATATTTCAAGACCCATTGTGTTTGATGAACATTGCTTTCCTTTCAATCAAGGCTGTGCTAGAGCATCACTATTTTATCTCCTTGCTCATGATATTGTGTCATTTTCTCCTACCGATACTCAAACTAAAACATCTGCTTCTTCTGTCGTGAGCCCTCATGATATTGCTCGACTTCATAACAGTGAACCTGAACCACATCCGATCAATTCTTATCCCCAATCATTAGCCATCACACTTTTAACCCCCTTCCCATCAGACCCGCCTACCCCAACCTCACCATCTCCTCCCTCATCTTCACCATTCCCTTGCTTGTCTTCTCCAATACCACCTCCTCCTTTACCTGATCCTTCTACTAGAAGTTCTCATCCTAAGGTGGCACGTTCTCAACATGGTATTGTTAAACCCAATGCCAAATATCTCTTAAGTACCTATGTTCCCCCCAAACCAAAACATTATACGATTGCTCTTAAGTACCCTAGTTGGAGAAAATCTATAACAGATGAAATGGAAGTTTTAATCACTAATCAGACATGGTCTTTGGTTCCTAGAGACCCCTCAATGCACATTATTGGCTGTCAATGGATTTACAAAACAAAATTGAACAGTGCTAATCAGGTTGAGAAACTTAAAGCGCGGTTGCTCGCACAGGGCTATACACAAGTTTAAGGCATCGATTTTCTTGAAACCTTCTCTCCAGTTCTTAAACCAGCAACTATTCGGATCATTCTTTCCATTGCTCTCATGAACAGCTGGTATCTTAAACAATTGGATGTCAAGAATGCATTCTTGAATGATTATTTGGCTGAAACTATTTTTATTGAGCAGCCTCCTGGTTTCAAAGATACACACTTTCCTCGTCATGTTTGCAAGTTGAATCGGGCACTATATGGCCTTAAACAGGCCCCAAGAGCTTGGTATGATCGTTTTTCTTAGTTTTTATTTTCTCACAATTTTCAAGCTAGCTCCGCTGATCCCTCGCTGTTTGTTTGCCTCCAAGATTCAACAGTGGCTATACTTTTATTATATGTGGATGATATTATTCTTACTGACAGCTGTCCATTTTTTCTTCCCTCCTTCCAAGAGCATCGCATAACTTTGCTATGAACGATCTTGGAGAATTACATTATTTTTTAGGCATTCAAGTTCAACACAATGCCTCCTCTCTGTTTTTCAACCAACATCGCTATGCTGCGGAGGTTATCACACGAGTACAAATGCAATCCTGTAGGGCAACTGCTACACCAATGGTCGCTAAAGCCTCTACCAACACCGATCATGAAGAGCATATCCAAATCCTACATTATATTGCAGTCTTATTGGTTCTTTGCAATATCTTACATTTACGTGACCCGACATCACTTATGCTATCAATTATGTGTCTCAGTTTATGCATGTCCCCTCCATACGACACTTTCAGTTGCTTAAAAGAATTCTTCGATACATTCAGGGCAGTCTATCTATTGGGATGCAATTTTTTAAGCCAAAAACATTGTCTATTCGTGCATATTCAAAAGCCGATTGGGCAGGTTGCCCCTCAACTCGTCGGTCTACAATAGGCTATTGCACCTTTTTAGGATCCAATTGCATATCTTGGGCTTCTAAGAAACTGAATACCGTGCTCTTTCCGCAGCTGCCACAGAAATCACTTGGATCACTTTCATAATTAGGGAACTTGGTCTTTTTCTTTCTTATCAACCATTGCCGTAATGTGACAATCTTTCTGCTCTACAATCCACCATCAAAGCAGTCAATCACTCCCGGATGAAGCATATTGAGCTTGATTTTCATTTTGTACGAGAAAAGGTAGCTCTTGGCTCTTTAGTCACTCAATACATATCGACCACTCATCAGCTTGCAGATTTGTTCACAAAGCCATTGCCTCATTCCTGCTTAACATCATTGGGTTACAATCTCGGCCTTCGACAAGATCCTTGCTCGAGATTGATGGGGCATGTTAACGTATCATCTTAAGGTTTATACATTCAAAGGCTGGAGAAGATCATGCTGAATTAATTTAGCACAATCTTCGTAAAAAGGAAATCATACCTGCTGCTAACAACTGCTCAACGGCTGGAGAAGATCATGAAGGAGATCATGATGAATTAATTCAGCACAATCTCATCAAAAAGGGAACAAGACCCGCTGCCAACAGCTGCTCAATGGCTGGAGAAGATCATGATCATGATCTTAACAAGAAAGAAACCGGGTATCTCAGGGAAGGAAATTTAAGCAACGAAATTGGTACAACATTCTCATTAAAGATAAGAGCAATCGTTACAGAGAATCAAAGTTTAAGGAAAGATTGTTTAAAATTCAAACAACTCTGCAACAGTCCCTCCCAAAATCGTGTATATATATCATCATCAAGGGAACCTCACATCATATTCCTGGTGTGAGAGATAGTGGACGTAGGATTTTTATCTGAACCACTTTAAAATTTCCTATCTTGCATATTTTCTTTCACCTTCACCTACTCTGCACTGTGGGGTTAGCAACCACAATTTGATGAAGGCTAAAAATGGGTAGTACAGGCAATGTGAGATGAACACAATAATCTAAAGAATAAAAAATAAAAAAAAAATATTAGCAAAATGTGGAATATACAGTCTGACCACATAGTCAATCAATATAATCAGCAGCCAAAGTTGAAAACTTGGAGTTGATCTAGTGATTATACGCATCCCTTTATATGATTTGCTGCTCCCGTCATGTGGTACATAAAATTTTCTTCAATGAATCTTAAAACAGGTAACGCATGTTTTCATACTTAAACATACTATTGGTGATTTAATGCACATAGCTAATTTTTTTTTTTCAGTTGTGAAAAGCAAAGGGTCGGTTCCAAGTCAGATAAACACCTAATTCCAACATATGGTCCACGTTTGTGCAAAGTTTTGGAATGGAAGCAAACTGTTCAATGTATTATAAAAAACACTGTAATATTGTGATGTATGAGTCTGAAAATGGGTACTACAGGCGCGGCCCAGTCTCTGTGTCTCTCTTCCGCCTATCCCTCTCTCTGTCTCTCTTCTGCCTAGCAGCATCGACGCCGGAGAAACCCCTTCCAGTTATGGTGGAAATGTGTACGATGATCTTATGACTTGAAATGGCTCGAAATGTCAATCTTTTCCTCTAAGAGAACACCATCGCTGTGCTCGGTGTCTTGGCAAACGGCGTTACCCCTCATGTTTGTTCTGTTCTATTTGATGATTGAAGTTTTGTTTTTTGGGCGGTTAAGTTCATAATTCACCTATTTGAAATTTACATTTGTTTTGGTTGTTTTGAATGATACATGATTAAACCTATCTTCTTGTCACCTGGACACTTGAATTGGATCAAATGAAAATTGTCATTTGCAGAAAGCTTGTAGACAGGAAGGTTTTAAGAAAAAAAATGGTTTCTCCTAAGTGAACATTAAAAAAAAATTATTCAATTTTTAATATAAATATATTTTTAATAGTAAAATTGCCGGTTGCCAAAATGAAGGTGAAGGCAGGGAGCAAATTGGAGACTGCAACAGCAAGCATCGCCGAAACCATGTTGACTGAGGTGATGTACAGATTCTGTTTCAGTGTTACCTTGCACAATTCCATCACATTTTAACAAATTCGTGTGATCAAATGATATTTTAAAAAAATAAGGCGATGTACAGATTCTTGTCCCTAGTGTGGCTCACACAAAAAGGGAACAGCAGAAGGCCTGGCCAAGAACAACCCAGCTCATCGTCGTCCTGCTGTTTCTGCATTAAATAATCACATTAACCGTTAAAGAAATTGTAGGGGTATAATTCATGAAGAGGATACTGTTAATTGAAATTAATACTGCTCAAAATTTCGATATATTCTAGAAGCTATTAATATTTTGATGATTGAAAGAGAATATTTAAATCCTAAAAGGTGATCGGGTTAATTTATATACATACCTCTCCAAGAAAAACACAAGAGGGCAGAGGAGGGTGGCCCCGAAAATGTGACACCAGTGGTTGGCAGCATTTGGGCACCGCCATGATTAAAAGAGAACACATAATTCTCTAATCAATCACCATCCAGTAGCCAGCTAGTTGCTGGTTCGATCCACTGCTGCAGTACGAACATATTCTTGAGGCTCCATCGCAGCCCTAAACCATCAACTCCATGTGCTGCAAAAGGAGGGACACCAATATACAAGCTGAAACATAGTGAGAGCATCATCCGAGATAGTACTGAAAGCAAGTGCATCATTTACTACAGAGATCAGAGAATGATGGATCCAGGAGTGGAGCCAAGGGGGGGCTGCATGGCCCTAGCCTATATAAAAATTTTGAAAAATGATATTTCGGCACCTGTCAAAATTTAGAAACCTAATTCAGCCCTCATGAAAATTTTCTGGCTCTGCCTCTAAAATAAAAGGTTGCCTATTTATCTTTGAGGACTTGCTGTTTACATGATTCTGATCACATGAGTACTTTTAGTTGCATTTTTTTTCAGATTCAGGCTTGTGCGTGGCACTTAAAGGTCTCCAACACTTGGAGAGGGCACAAAGGAGATCCACTACGGTCATCAGATGGACCGTTTCCAGATTGCTGGAACGGTGCTAGGGTGGAAATATTTCCTACAGCAAAAGAATAAGACCTTGCCATGTTAGTCATTTAGTGGGCACCTTCAGTTTAATTTTTTAAATTTTAGATATGAACAAACACAGAAATAGAATGCATAAAATTGACGAAATATTTAGAGTAAGGCTTGATATGGTGGACTAGTGTTCACACTTGGGTCATTGTCATACCATCAGTCAATTTGTGTTTTTGTAGTGGTATATTTGTCATTTTGCCTGGTATGTTAAATTGTTATTCAGGTACCAGCAGTTAATTAGGAGTAACATACATTGGGAACTAGGAGGTGGGATTGAACTGGCTTGAGAAAGAAATTGAAGAAACAGGCTAGAAGTGGAGCATGCAGCCAGGGGTGGATGTATATAGGCCTGCAGCACCATTGTGGTTGATGAGCATCGAATTTCTGTAAGCGATGATTGTGGCTATTTTATATGAAAGATTTCTTCGATCAGTAGCATGCCGCTTGGGATGGTGATATATGAAGATGTAACTTACATTATCATTCTCTGCATGGCAACCCTGAATCAAATTTTCTGCATAATCTCAATGAAAATTACTTCAGCGACGTTTGTTTGTGCAATGGCCAACCTGCTACCTGCCTTCACCTTCATGCTTGTAGTCATGTTTTGGTAGCTTTTCACTTAATTTTCTTATCTTTACCATCTTGTTCTTCTTTCTTTCTTTCATTCATGCCAATAAAGTTCTCTCTTGAATTCAATTAATTAATTGGATAACTGCATATAATCCTAGAACACAGTTTCTTTTAAGTGTATGGATATATACTTTTTTTTGCCAATTCGCAACCCGTTCAGCCGAGCCGCTGGAATGAACGGTTCATTAGTCCATCCTCCATAAAATTTGGAACAAATAAAAGAGCGTAGATTGAATGCACGGTTGCGACAAAGCATAAAATTAGGATTATGTTTTTCCGTTCAATATATATGAAGGCCCCCTAATTATGCGGGAGTCGCTGGCTCTCATTTGATGATTGTGACTGTAAATTGGCGACCCAATGCAGACTGGTTCATTGATACTTTATGAAAAGAGTCAAATTGAGCACTTCAGATTCATTTTAAGCCTGTAATGCATACTTTCTTCAAATGAGCATATGTGGTTAACAACCCACTGCTTAAAGAAGACCCGAATCCGACCCCACCCTCCCCCCTTCCCCTCCTCATTTTCCTTCCCTCTGAGGTTTTATTCTGAGTCATGACCTAAGTGTGTATGGTACACCCTTCAATTTGAGTGTCATGATTACACCTGTAACAGTTTAGGAGAATAGTACCACAGGAATCAAAATGCGCTTACCTTATATATGTTTGTCTGTCTGACTAGCTGTGCTATGCCCTTTGAGGCAGCTTGTAATGTGTACTTTCTTGAGATAAATATTAATGAAAACTGAGGCTGCCTTGAAAATGATTATGATCTCTAGCAGCGCTGTAAAAAGCGGCTTGAATCGATCGATTTGTATCAAATTAATAGTAGTCCAAACTGATTCGGTACGTTGGCCAATAGAGAGATGCCATGTATGTGTCACATAGTATTATTCATCTTTTATTTTGGTGTCATTGATCCTACATGGTTGTAGCTCTAAATAACAGGACCAAATGCCCTAAAAGTTCTAAATAAGTTGAGGAAAGTCGATCAAGTTCTAATTAGTTGTGCTTCCTTTCTCTCTTCATTTTACAGTTTTTTATATGTTTTTAAAAAATGATTCCTGCTTGTTTGTCTTTGTCAAACACTCCCCATCAGGTATTAGCCCTTCCGTTTAAAACTTAAAAAAATGATAAAATGACAATTCGGCTCTTTGAAAAACAATAAACAGTTTTACAAGAGAAAAGTTAGACTCAGAAAACTCTACTTCAAACTCAAATTTTCACGTCATTCCTTAAGAATAAACCATGATCAAGATGTGATTGCTGTGTTTTGAAAACTAAAGCTTACCAAAAAAAACATGTTTATTGCTGAAAATATGTATTATATACCATATTTAATGGGAATGATACCACTCATCGATTCTAAGTAGATCAAATTGTGGAGATTAAGTTGAAAATATGGAAATAAAATATTTTTTCAAAAGACCGAAATACTTCTTCAAAGAAGCAAGTGTTCTTTAATTATTGAAAAACAAACGTACATATCTGATACACAGATGCATATAATTGGAAGCAGTCCTATATGATAACCACTGCTTCAATAATTTCTACGGATAAATCCATTGTAGCCCAAATGGGTTTTCGAAAAAGTCACACTATCCTTGAGGAGGTTAGTGCGACCGATAGAGCAGGGGCTATGTAGATAGCAAGTCTTTATTTTGAGCTCCTATTGAATCAACTCTTTGTGCTGCAAAAGGAGGGACACTAATATACAAGTTGAAACATAGCGAGAGCATCATCCGAGATAGTACTGAAAGCAAGTGCATGATTTCCTAGAGAGATCAGAGAAGGGTGGATCCAGGGGTGGAGCCAAGGGGGGCTCGCGTAGGCCCTAGCCCAACCTCAAATTTTTTTAAAAAATTTACATGTAATTTTTAGAAAATTTTGTTTGTCCTATATAAAAATTTTAAAAAATGTTATTTCGGCCCCTGTTAAAATTTAAAAATTTTAATTCGGCCCTCCTTATAAAAATTTTCTGGCTCCACCCTTGGAATTAAAGGTTGTTTATTTATGTTTGAGGACTTGCTGTTTACATGACTTTGATCACAAGAGTTTTTTAGTTGCATTTTTTTTGAAGGAAGCTGAAAAATTATTTCACATTTAATGGTTAGCTGATGATCATATATATTTCTCAGAATTGTAGGGGGACCATGCGTGATGGCGACATGTTATTTGGTCTTCTGCCATAGCTTCTTTGGTTTTAGTCTGGAGTCACATGGCTGGTTGCCCTGCAGACTTGACTCCTAAGAAAGGAAGGAAAGGGAGCCGTCATTGAAAAGTGGAGCATATGCGAGAATGCAATTACATTTCGCAACAAATTTTATCGTATAATGGAAAAAATTAATAGTTTATTTGATTTTGAATAGGTACATTTGCTTTGAATTGGTTTAAATTTTGATTTGGACATACATACATAGGAGCTTAAGTTTTCTTCCAATGGCTTGATTGATTGATGAAGTTTTTAGTTTTCTCATCTTTCCAGTAAATTGGTAGCATAAAGTAGAGTAATTCAGTTTTTCTTTGTGAATCACCCACATGGATGCCAAGAAATTGTTTTGGATGACACCTTTATGTGGAGTTTTGGAGGCAAAATGCACCACTTAACAAAGATGATTTGTCGGTAACGATGTCAGCATAATATAATTAAATATTATAAGTATATAATTAACTAAATACAAGTCTTTTTTTCCAAATAAAATAAGCCCATTCAGCTGTAACTTCATTTACTATGGTAAACTTTGTTATCAGTGGTTACATGCAATAATAGAAGGATCAAGACGTTCAGATGTGTAAGAAAGAGAGAGAGAGATGACATTGTTGAAGCGCAATGTGAAATCATCAGCAAAGTTTCATTCAAATGAAAACATGAAGGTATAAGAAATAGCAAGAACAAGTCATATTTGCCATATTTGATCTAGTCCCAGCATATTTTCAGGGCTTAAGCTGGTTATGAGAATTCCAAGCTCAGAAGCTTCCACAATTGGGTGGAGTTGTCTTGAAAGCTACTACTATTAACAGATTTGATTCTGTTATCGATTATTTCTTGATTTTTCAGTATTAAAAAAATTTATTGCAACATAATCCGATGTATGTTGTGATTTTTTAAGAGAATGAATGAAGCAGTCGAAGTTGATATGTTTCTTAAGAGAGCGAGCAATCAAAGTTGCAAAAAGTCAGCAGTCCTATAAGCATTTGGCATGAAGGTGTACCGGTCTCGCTAACCGATACGAAAGTCTGAGCCGGCCAATTGGTGTTGGGGCGATATCAGCCAATTTTGTGACATGTTTATTATGATGATCTTATACAATTTGATGGAGTCAGCTAATTGTGAAAAATGTCTGAGACATATGGAACCAAACAGCTAAGAACAGCTAACATTAATTTTTTTTCTGTACCTGATTTTTTTGAAACAGTTTCATCGATCAATATCTGATTCTATATGAACGTCTCCACCTTGAATATTACTTCAAAGTTAGAACAGTAAAACAGGAACTACTCACTTCAAGTACGTCTATCGAGAAATTGATTTCTTCATCAATGCCCTGCTCATTGACCCCCTTAATCAGGGGATTAGTATTTTCCTTGTGTAGCATAAAAAAAATCATAATAATAAGAACAAAGGGCTGAAACAAAAAAAATGTATGAATCCAAAGGATATGTTGACGTACATGTTGCAATCAAATTGACTAGAGGTTTTCTCTTCTTCAAGCATACCTCTCCAAAACCTTGGAGGCAGGAAGGTTTAACCATGAAGTTTTTAAGAAAAAAAGATGGTTTCTCCAAAGTGAACATTCACCTCATGAATATTTATAACTAAGGGTGGATCCAGGGGTGGAGCTAAGGGGGGCCAGCATGGGCCCTAGCCCTACCTCAAAAAATTTTTTTTTTTTAAATGTACATGTAAATTATAGAAAACTTCACCTGTCCTGCATAAAAATTTTGAAAAATGATATTTCAGCTCCTGTCAAAATTTAGAAACTTTAATTCGGCCTATATTCTTAAGAGTTGATTAGATCATACCTATAAGCTAACAAAAAAAACTACATTAAAGTAATATGCTTTAAATGGTGATCGGGTTAATTCATATGCATACCTCTCCAATAAAAAGGCAAGAGGGCAGAAGAGGGTGGCCCCGAAAATGTAGCCATAGACGATGAGGAGTAAGAGGCTCATCCCTCGGTCTACGGAGATCTCGTAGAGGACGTTCATCCCTGCTACCACCACCTGTGCCACCACCAGCATCGTCCCTTCCACCCTTCTCCTCCTCCTACTGTAATAATTTTCATTATTATTTGATCCCTCCTCCATAATATATATTTGATAACTCTGGCTCTCTCTCTTCTTGAATTTGCTCTTCTGCTTCTGCCTTCTTTTCACCAACGATATTGCAGATAAAAGAAGATGCGAACAAGCTGAAGCTGCCAATCTCAAAATCAGCACTGAAATGAGATGAAAGATAGGTCATACGGGGTTACATTTATAGATCATAAAGAGAGAGAGAAAGAGAGAGAGAGAGAGAGAGAGAGAGAGTAAACAAAATCGAAGGTATTATTCTTAGTGACACTATGCAGGTAGTTAAGTGTAAACGCTCTAATTATATCTGGTCTCCATCAAAAGAAGCAAGTGTTCTTTAATTATTGACAAACAGACACACATATCTGATACATATGTGCATATAATTGGAGGCAGTCTCATATTATAATCATTGTTCAGTAATTTCTACGGATAAATTCATTGTAGTCCAAATGGGTTTTTGAACAAGTCACACTATCCTTGAGGAGGTTAGTGCGATGGATAGAATAAGGGATATGTCGGCAGCTAGTCTTCATTTCAAGCTCCTATAGAATCGACTCATTGTGCTGCAAAAGTAGGGACACAAGTTGAAACATAGCGAGAGCATCATCCAAGGGAGTATTGAAATTAAGTGCATGATTTCCTACAAAGATCAAAGAAGGGTGGAGCCAAGGAGGGCCTGCATGGGCCCTAGCTCCACCTCAAATAAAAAAAAAATAATTTACATGTAAATTTTAGATCATGTAAGTTAAGTGGAAAGATTGGAGATTAGTTGTATAGAATGCTACCAATTAATTCATATATTTTTAAGGTCAAATTAGGTCCTTTGCTTGGAAGAAAATATTATCTTGATGTGCGGGAGAAATGAGTACAAAAAAATGGGGGCCCGACGATGAATATTGGTGGAGATACATGGGGCTGGCAATAAAAAAAAAAAGCACTTAGAATTACACTATAATGATTCAAAAATTAAATAAGGTGTCCACACCAAACCTAGGCTGGTGACTCAGTGCTCTTCAACCAAAAAATCCTACCTCCACCACTGAGATAAACCATGGCCAATTGGCTGAGGCCTGTCACAGTAATTTATGTGAGACCAATCACCTTTACATTTCTTTTACTCCTTCGATTTTTCTTGTCGAATTATCACCAGTACTCTATGAGACCGTGTTCTATACGTCGCTCTAATGTATATAACCAGCATATGCTGGATGTGAACCCTACTATCAAAATACATATTTACTTTCATGCTCAATTACATATTCATGTGAATCAGATAACAGGGGTATGAGATAACAAATATGTATGAAATAATAAATAGATATGACATAACAAATAGGTATGAGATAATGTGTATGAGATAACAAAAGGTTCATGAAATAATAAGATAATGGATGGATGCGTGAGATAACGTTAAACATAAGTATGAGATAATGTTAAGCATAAGTATGAGATCATGTTTATGAGATAATAAAATATTTGTGAAATAATGAGATGACGCTATGAGCGAAACAACAAAATGATTGAAATCGCAAGTTCAAATGGATGCAAATGGGATCTACGCATTAGTTTGATCTCTTGTAGTCAATCCAATGAGTTGAACTTGTAGTTACATGAATAGTAAGGATCTAATTAATTGAAATCACAAGTTTGTAAAAATGCGTGTGAGATTTAAGCGATTCATCTGAGCACGCATATTTCATTGAATGTAATTAACTTGTTGCTAGATCCACGTTGACTGGTTTAGTGTATTTAAATCACAAGTTTGCATTAAAATGAACAAAATTCAAGTGGTTCATTTGCTCTTTTATTGTTAATCTAATGTGTTTCACTTGTTATTACATGTATAAGAAATGATTTAAATGATTGAAATCACCAATTCAGATGGACACAAATCTGATGTATACATTAGTTTGGTGCTTGTAGTTAGTCCAATAAGCAGAACTTTTTGTTCGTTTCAATACGAGAACTGATTGAATTAAGTAAAAGGGGTCAAACAAAAGCATAGATCCCACTTGTATCCATATGAACTTGTGATTTCAATCATTTAAATCGTTCGTTACACATATAATAACAAGTGAAACATATTCGATTAAATATAGGGGAGCAAATTAACGACTTGAATCTTATTATTCTCATACAAACTTGTGAATTTGATCAAATAAATCATTCAAAATGGATGTATTAACAAGTTAAAAACATTCAATTAAGTACGTGTGATCAAATGAATCGCTTAAATCCCACTCGTGTTTAAACGAACAACTGATTTCAATCGCTTATATCGCGTACTACAAGTGTAACGACAAGTTGAATTCTTTCGATTAAGTACTAGGGACGAAACTAATGCATATATTCCATTTTTAACTATATGAACTGGTGATTTCAATCATTTAAATCGTTCTTTATAGAAGTAATAAACAGTGAAACACATTAGGTTAACTAAAAGAGATCAATTGAATGACTTGATCACAAACTTATGCGTGAATGTGCTTAAACATGCATGTTGAATGATTTAGTGAAATGAAATCACAAGCTTGTATGTACGTAAAAAACGTTTAAATTATTTACTTGTTGTATTTCAGTTAATATAACGTGTTTCGCTTGTTATTACTTCTATAACGAATGACTTAAATAGTTCAAACTAAAAGTTTGTACGAAAAAATGAGATTCACATCATTCGTTTGATCGCTTATCATTAGCCTAATGCGTTTCACTTGTTATTACATGTACAATGATTGATTTTGTTGATTGAAATCACAAGTTCAAATGGATGCAAATGGGATCTACGCATTAGTTTGATCTCTTGTAGTCAATCCAATGAGTTGAACTTGTAGTTACATCAATAGTAAGGATCTAATGAATTGAAATCACAAGTTTGTATCAATGCGAGTGGGATTTAAGCGATTCATCTGAGCACGCATATTTCATTGATTGTGATTATTTTGTTGCCACATCCACGTCGACTGATTTAGTGGATTTAAATCACAAGTTTGCATGAAATGAACGAAATTAAAGTGGTTCGTTAGCTCTTTTATTGTTAATCTAATGTGTTTCACTTGTTATTACATGTATAAGTAATGATTTAAATGATTGAAATCACCAACTCATATGGACACAAATCTGATGTATACATTAGTTTGATGCTTGTAGTTAGTCAAATAAGCAGAACTTTTTGTTTCATTGAATTAAGTGAAACGGGTCAAACAAAAGAATAGATCCCACTTGTATCCATATGAACTTGTGATTTCAATCATTTTAATCATTCATTACACATGTAACAACAAGTGAAACACATTAGATTAAATATAGAGGAGCAAATTAACGACTTGAATATTATTCATTCTCATACAAACTTGTGATTTCGGTCAAATAAATCATTCAAAATGGATGTACTAACAAGTTAAAAACATTCAATTAAATATGTGTGATCAAATGAATCGCTTAAATTCCACTCGTGTTTATACGAACAACTGATTTCAATCGCTTATATCGCGTATTATAGATGTAACGACAAGTTGAATTCCTTTCGATTAATTACTAGGGATGAAACTAATGCATAGATTCTATTTTTAACTATATGAACTTGTGATTTCAATCATTTAAATCGATCTTAAAGAAGTAATAAACAGTGAAACACATTAGGTTAACTATAAAAGATCAATTGAATGACTTGAATTAACAAACTAATGCATGAATGTGCTTAAACATGCATGTTGAATGATTTAAATGAATAAAATTACAAGCTTGTACGAACATAAATGACATTTAAGTTATTTACTTGCTGTATTTCAGTTAATATAACGTGTTTCACTTGTTATTACATCTATAACGAATTATTTAAATTGTTTAAACTAAAAGTTTGTGCGAAAAAATGAGATTCACGTCATTCGTTTGATCACTTATCATTAGCCTAATGCGTTTCACTTGTTATTACATGTACAATGATTGATTTTGTTGATTGAAATCGCAAGTTCAAATGGATGCAAATGGGATCTACGCATTAGTTTGATCTCTTGTAGTCAATCCAATGAGTTGAACTTGTAGTTACATCAATAGTAAGGATCTAATGAATTGAAATCACAAGTTTGTAAAAATGCGAGTGAGATTTAAGCGATTCATCTGAGCACGCATATTTCATTGAATGTAATTAACTTGTTGCTAGATCCACGTTGACTGATTTAGTGTATTTAAATCACAAGTTTGCATGAAAATGAACGAAATTCAAGTGGTTCGTTTGTTCTTTATAGTTAATCTAATGTGTTTCACTTGTTATTACATGTATAAGAAATGATTAAAATCACCAATTCATATGGACACAAATATGATGTATACATTAGTTTGATGCTTGTAGTTAGTCCAATAAGCAGAACTTTTTGTTTCATGAATTTAGAAAGGGTCAAACAAAAGAGCAGATCCCACTTGTATCCAAATGAACTTGTGATTTCAATATTTAAATCATTCATTACACATGTAATAACAAGTGAAACACATTAGATTAAATATAGGTGAGCAAATTAACGATTGAATCTTATTCATTCTCATACAAACTTGTGATTTCGATCAATAAATCATTCAAAATGGATGTACTAACAAGTTAAAAACATTCAATTAAATATGTGTGATCAAATGAATCGCTTAAATCCCACTCGTGTTTATACGAACAACTGATTTCAATCGCTTATATCACGTACTATAGATGTAACGACAAGTTGAATTCTTTCGATTAAGTACTAGGGATGAAACTAATGCATAGATTCCATTTTTAACTATACGAACTGGTGATTTCAATCATTTAAATGTTCTTTATAGAAGTAATAAACAGTGAAACACATTAGGTTAACTATAAGGATCAATTGAATGACTTGAATAACAAAACTAATGCATGAATGTGCTTAAACATGCATGTTGAATGATTTAGTGAATGAAATACAAGCTTGTATGAACATAAATGACATTTAAGTTATTTACTTGCTGTATTTCAGTTAATATAACGTGTTTCGCTTGTTATTACATCTATAACGAATGATTTAAATGGTTCAAACTAAAAGTTTGTCGAAAAAATGAGATTCACGTCATTCGTTTGATCGCTTATCATTAGCTAATGCGTTTCACTTGTTATTACATGTACAATGATTGATTTTGTTGATTGAAATCACAAGTTCAAATGGATGCAAATGGGATCTACGCATTAGTTTGATCTCTTGTAGTCAATCCAATGAGTTGAACTTGTAGTTACATCAATAGTAAGGATCTAATGAATTGAAATCACAAGTTTGTAAATACGAGTGGATTTAAGCGATTCATCTGAGCACGCATATTTCATTGAATGTGATTAACTTGTTGCTACATCCACGTTGATGATTTAGTGATTTAAATCACAAGTTTGCATGAAAATGAACAAAATTCAAGTGGTTCATTTGTTTTTTATAGTTAATCTAATGTGTTTCACTTGTTATTACATGTATAAGTAATGATTTAAATGATTGAAATCACCAATTCATATGGACACAAATCTGATGTATACATTAGTTTGATGCTTGTAGTTAGTCCAATAAGTAGAACTTTTTGTTTCATTGAATTAAGTAAAAGGGGTCAAACAAAAGCATAGATCCCACTTGTATCCATATGAACTTGTGATTTCAATCATTTAAATCGTTCATTACACATGTAATAACAAGTGAAACACATTAGATTAAATATAGGAGAGCAAATTAACGACTTGAATCTTATTCATTCTCATACAAACTTGTGATTTCGATCAAATAAATCATTCAAAATGGATGTACTAACAAGTTAAAACATTCAATTAAATATGTGTGATCAAATGAATCGCTTAAATCCCACTCGTGTTTATACGAACAACTGATTTCAATCGCTTATATCGCGTACTATAATGTAACGACAATTGAATTCATTCGATTAAGTACTAGGGATGAAACTAATGCATAGATTCATTTTAACTATACGAACTGGTGATTTCAATCATTTAAATCGTTCTTTATAGAAGTAATAAACAGTGAAACACATTAGGTTAACTATAAGGGATCAATTGAATGACTTGAATAACAAACTAATGCATGAATGTGCTTAAACATGCATGTTGAATGATTTAGGAATGAAATTACAAGCTTGTATGAACATAAATGACATTTAAGTTATTTACTTGTTGTATTTCAGTTAATATAACGTGTTTCACTTGTTATTACATCTATAACGAATGATTTAAATGGTTCAAACTAAAAGTTTGTGCGAAAAAATGAGATTCACGTCATTCGTTTGATCGCTTATCATTAGCCTAATGCGTTTCACTTGTTATTACATGTACAATGAATGATTTGTTGATTGAATCGCAAGTTCAAATGGATTCAAATGGGATCTACGCATTAGTTTGATCTTTGTAGTCAATCCAATGAGTTGAACTTGTAGTTACATCAATGTAAGGATCTAATGAATTAAATCACAAGTTTGTATAATATCGAGTGAGATTTAACGATTCATCTGAGCACGCATATTCATTGAATGTAATTAACTTGTTGCTACGTTCCCAGTTGACTGATTTAGTGTATTTAAATCACAAGTTGCATGAAAATGAACAAATTCAAGTGGTTCATTTGCTCTTTTATAGTTAATCTAATGTGTTTCACTTGTTATTACATGTATAAGAAATGATTTAAATGATTGAAATCACAAATTCGATGGACACAAATCTGATGTATACATTAGTTTGATGCTTGTAGTTAGTCCAATAAGCAGAACTTTTTGTTTCATTGAATTAAGTAAAAGGGGTCAAACAAAAGCATAGATCCCACTTGTATCCATATGAACTTGTGATTTCAATCATTTAAATCATTCATTACACATGTAATAACAAGTGAAACACATTAGATTAAATATAGGGGAGCAAATTAACGACTTGAATCTTATTCATTCTCATACAAACTTGTGATTTCGATCAAATAAATCATTCAAAATGGATGTACTAACAATTAAAAACATTCAATTAAATATGTGTGATCAAATGAATCGCTTAAATCCCACTCGTGTTTATACGAACAACTGATTTCAATCGCTTATATCGCGTACTAAGATGTAACGACAAGTTGAATTCTTTCGATTAAGTACTAGGATGAAACTAATGCATAGATTCCATTTTTAACTATATGAACTGGTGATTTCAATCATTTAAATCGTTCTTTATAGAAGTAATAAACAGTGAAACACATTAGGTTAACTATAAGGATCAATTGAATGACTTGAATCACAAACTAATGCGTGAATGTGCTTAAACATGCATGTTGAATGATTTAGGAATGAAATCAAGCTTGTATGAACATAAATGACATTTAAGTTATTTACTTGCTATATTTCAGTTAATATAACGTGTTTCTTGTTATTACATCTATAACGAATGATTTAAATGTTCAAACTAAAAGTTTGTGAAAAAATGAGATTCACGTCATTCGTTTGATCGCTTATCATTAGCCTAATGCGTTTCACTTGTTATTACATGTACAATGATTGATTTTGTTGATTGAAATCACAAGTTCAAATGGATGCAAATGGGATCTACGCATTAGTTTGATCTCTTGTAGTCAATCCAATGAGTTGAACTTGTAGTTACATAATATAAGATCAATGAATGAAATCACAAGTTTGTAAATGCAAGTGATTTAAGCGATTCATCTGAGCACGCATATTTCATTGAATGTGATTAACTTGTTGCTACATCCACGTTGAAGATTTAGTATTTAAATCACAAGTTTGCATGAAAATGAACAAAATTCAAGTGGTTCATTTGCTCTTTTATAGTTAATCTAATGTGTTTCACTTGTTATTACATGTATAAGTAATGATTTAAATGATTGAAATCACCAATTCATATGGACACAAATCTGATGTATACATTAGTTTGATGCTTGTAGTTAGTCCAATAAGCAGAACTTTTTGTTTTTGATTGAATTAAGTAAAAGGGTCAAACAAAAGCATAGATCCCACTTGTATCCATATGAACTTGTGATTTCAATCATTTAAATCGTTCATTACACATATAATAACAAGTGAAACAATTAGATTAAATATAGGGGAGCAAATTAACGACTTGAATCTTATTCATTCTCATACAAACTTGTGAATTTGATCAAATAAATCATTCAAAATGGATGTATTAACAAGTTAAAAACATTCAATTAAATATGTGTGATCAAATGAATCGCTTAAATCCCACTCGTGTTTATACGAACAACTGATTTCAATCGCTTATATCGCGTACTACAAATGTAACGACAAGTTGAATTCTTTCGATTAAGTACTAGGGAGAAACTAATGCATAGATTCCATTTTTAACTATATGAACTGGTGATTTCAATCATTTAAATCGTTCTTTATAGAAGTAATAAACAGTGAAACACATTAGGTTAACTATAAGAGATCAATTGAATGACTTGAATCACAAACTAATGCGTGAATGTGCTTAAACATGCATGTTGAATGATTTAGTGAAATGAAATTCACAAGCTTGTATGTACGTAAAAAACTTTAAGTTATTTACTTGCTGTATTTCAGTTAATATAACGTGTTTCGCTTGTTATTACATCTTAACGAATGACTTAAATGGTTCAAACTAAAAGTTTGTACGAAAAAATGAGATTTCACGTCATTCGTTTGATCGCTTATCATTAGCCTAATGCGTTTCACTT